>NW_012153062.1:9744511-9823690 GCF_000956105.1 Propithecus coquereli | reverse complement strand
ATGCCTGTAGTCCCAGCTACTCGGGAGGCTGAGGCAGAAGGATCGCTTGAGCCCAGGAGTTTGAGGTTGCTGTGAGCTAGGCTGACGCCACGGCACTCTACCCAGGGCAACACAGTGAGACTCTGTCTCAAAAAAAAAAAAAATTTAGTCTTATATGGTTGATGTTTTTGTGTGCTATTATAAATGGTATTTTAAATTTAAAAATTTACTTTCCGTTTGTTTTTAATATGTAGAAATACAATTGATTTTGTATATTGACCTTCTATCCTGCAAACTTGCTCAATTCATTTATTAGCTGTAGTAGGTTTTTGTAGAACTCCTTAGGATATTTTATGTATGTGATTATGTTTTCTGCAAATGAGAGTTTTAATTTTTTCTCTTTCTTCTCTGTATGTTTCCGTCTCATAGGGCTTCGGTACATTGTTGAATAACAATGGTGAGAGTGGCATCCTTGCTGTGTTCCCAATTTTTCTACTTTCTGTGGATTACAACAAGTGTAATCTCTAGGTTTCTCAGATTCCCTTTATCAGATTGAGAAATTTCTATTCTATTCCCAATTGGCTGAAAGTTTTTATTATAGGTGAGGGTTGAATTTTGTCAAATGCAATTTCTGTATATTTACTTAGATGATCATATGATTTTTATTTTATATTCTGTTAATATGCTGAACTTCAATAATTGATTTTTGGATATTAAACCAATCTTACATTCCTATGATAAACCTTCCTTGGTCAGGACATACGATGTTTCATATCTTTATATACACACACACACACATACACACACATCTGGATTTGATTTGCTAAAATTTCAAGAGTTTTGTTTTTATGTTCATGAGTGATATTTGAATTTTATCTCTTTGTTTTTTGTCTGGCTTTTGTCTCAGGATACCACTGGTCTCATAAAATTAGTTGGGAAGTTTTCCATCCTGCTCTATTTTCTGAATGCATTTGCAGAGAAATGGTATTACTTCTTCCTTAAATGCTTGATAGACTTCACCAGTAAGCCATCTGGGTATCAAGGGTTGCTTGTAAAAGATTTTAATTACAAATTCATTTTCTTTCTTTGACATGAGGCTAGTCAGGTTTTTATTTCTCCTTGTGTCAGTTTCGGTAATTTATATCTTTCAAATAATTTGTTCATTTCATCCAAGTTGTCAATATATTGACATAAAATTACTCATAATTTTATCTTATTATTGTATTAGTATCTGTATGATCCATAATGATATTCCTTCTTTCATTCTTTATATGGTACTTTGTGTTTTCTCTTTTTTATTGATCAATCTAACTAAAACTTCTATTTCTTGATCTTTTCAAAGAACCAGCTTTTGGTTTCATTAATTTTCTCTATTGCTTGTTCATTTCTAGCCTTTCGTTATGGACTTAAATAGGCCGGGGAGGGGGCTGTGTGGAGTATCTGCGATGTGGGTCTGTAGGGTGGGCCAGGGAGTCAGAGTCTACGGAGAGCAGGGATTCCTGCCAGTGTCAAACCCTGGGACACACACCAGTCTCACTGCTTTTCCCTGTGCTCCATTCCCAAAGCAAAGCCCTTTGTTGGATTTTTATACTTAGACTACTATACAAGACAAAAAGTGAACAGGCTTCCTCTTATACCCCTCCCCCATTTTCCACACTGTCATTAAAAGGAAAAGACATGCTCAGACGTATGATAATTGGATGGCTTGAGGCATAACAGATCTAAGTCTGTTAACAGATACATAAGATATAGTTCAAAGGTACATCTACATCTAGGAAATCTCTGGATAGCCTAGGCATTTCATCACAGACGGATGGGAGTTGAGTTAGTTAGGGTCGAGAGGAAGAAAAGTAACTAGTTGGAAATATAGTATATTAATTAAGGGGTCAGTGCTTGTTTAAGTGTTAACAAGATGGAAAAAACATGTCTCAAGAGAATATTATTCTCTGCCATAGGAGCCCATGTTGGAACAACAGTAAAGTAAGGGCCAAAACAGAACGGAGGGGCTGGAAATAGGGAAGGCTCATCCCAGCACATAAGGGCAAGGGTGGGAGTTCCTGAGGTTACCAGGTTGAGACAGTGGATCCCAGAAAGAAAATTACATATAAGTGATAGAAGCGCACTCACAATACAAGACAAATACAAGCCTGCGCCCCAAAAGGTCCTGGTGCACTTACAAAGCCCCGTGTATACTGATTGAGGCTATCAATGGCTGCAATCTTTGATAATTTTTCTTTTACATATATAGGAGGGGATATATCTGGAAGTCCTTGGCCAAGATTCACAACAGAAGGGTCTGCAGCCAACTTCGTAAATTCAATCCTAAGATTAAAAAAAAAAATACTGATATTAATAATACGATAATTACAAAATTCGCTTTTTACTTCTCATTACCTACAGTCTTATTACAAAACTGAAAAATAAGACCTAGCTTAGTCTTATGAATTAAAAAAATAGTGAGTTCCCAACAAAAATTTTACCACCCATAAAATGAGTTTACATAATAAAATGATGGCTGAAGTAATGAACTTAATGTTCCATACAAACCTCAGTTCCATGTCGCCCATGTTTTAACCGTATGTAATATATCTATATCTATATATTTTTCTCAACTTAGCTGCTGCTAGATTGGCTTATCAACTGTTAGAGAGTAGAACTAATAAGAAAAGTCTATGGACTAGAAGGTAAGTTCCATGAGGGCATCACCACATTTGCCTATTTCTCTGCCAGGTGTGCAGTGCCCAGCTCTGGACCTGGCACACTTGCTAAATGAATAATTCAGCATATTGATTGCTCAAGTCTTTCCATTGCCACTTAATGGATATATTAAATGAGCGGCTTTATTTACAGACTATGGAGGAGGCTAAAAATTCCCAACTAAGGGTATAAAAATATGTAGGAAAACCTGACCAAATTATTATTGTTTATTCTAAGATACTCACCACACGTTACTATCAAGGCCTTCAATTCGTTTTGCATTTGTGAATTTCACAGACATTTTCTGAAAGATATAAATATTAAAAGCATTTTAATTACTTTAATCAAAACTCAAAACTTCCAGTAAATCATGGGTAACTCTTCCTTTTTCTTGTTGTCACCATGTAAATAATAGTTTTGTAAAGATAAATTCTAGACTCCAATACAAAATTCTGAAGAAGAATCCATCTCCCATCTACTGCCTGAAGGAATGCTTTTAAAATGAATTTCATTTTACTTGTTTTTATTTTTTATAAACACAGTTTACTTTATTGATTAGTTGCAGAGTTATGCTAAAAGAATATGCATTCTTCTTCTTAGAGTCACTCTTCTGTGATCTCCTTATGTAGGGTAGGCAGTTGTCTGATCTTGGTTCTTGGTGTGCTCTTGGCCGAAGAATGACCAGATACACCCAAAGCAAGGCAAGCATGAAACGAAGTTTATTGAAGAAGGGCAAGATAGGTTTACAGAGCAAGGGTAAGATACGTTCACCACAGACAATGAACGGGCCCCCGTCATAACAAGTTAATCTTCTCACCTAAGGACAAAAAGTATCATCCTAGCCTAAAAAGCTAATAAATTTAAAAGCCTGAAATGTACTAAAAATGACAATAATAATGCTAAAAAAAGAAATTTTGAGCCATGCTCTGAAGATCACTTTAGGTGAGATATATTAAGTAAGTTCCTTGTATAGCATACACGAAGCACTCAACAATGGTTTTAAAACTATTCAATAACGGGTCTCAAATAATAACAGCTAACATTGAGTACTGAGTATATACTGGGTACTTTTCTGAGTACTTTACATAATTAACTTATTAACTTATATTTCCAATATCCCTATGTAGTAGTTCTATCATGAGCTACAATTTACATGAGGAAAGCGAGGTACAGAGAGGGTGAGATCACACAACTTTTCACATATGCTCAAATTTCTAAATGCTAGTAATATTTAAACACAAACAGGTTTAAAGCAGGATTTGAACCCAGACAATCTGACTCCAGAACCCATACTCAGAACTGTTATCTTATACTGTCTATTACATAATAACACCTTCCAAAAAGATTACCGGAATGCTGCTCCTTAAAAGTACATTAGAAATTTAGATTAGGTCTACTTACAAGTAAGCTGAGGCTGTGCTAGAAAAATATTAGAAGTTAAAATAATCATACAGCATATAATTTTTTAGTTCTTTAGATTCTAAAATTAAGTTTATACTATCTCTCAAAAGTATTGAATTAGCTTTGAGTTCATTGTTAACAAGTTGGTGGAAATAAAAAAAGTGATTGACAGCATTTTTGCAAAGAATTTTCTAACAGAGTATTAAAGTAATTTTAATTCAATCTGGGAGGAAGATAATGATAATGATTATTAAATAGACCATTGTTCTCATTCTATTCCCAATAATGGGACCAAGAATAAAACCTCTTTTAGTCTCATATTTTTAATCTTTGAAACTCCAGTGAAGTAAATCACATGAAAATTTTCCAGAGGTTAAAGCATCTTCTGGAATAGCGTTATGATTAAGTACCCACCTGAACATGATGCTATTCTAGAGACTACAATTGAAAAACTAAAAGGTGCCAGTATGATAGATTGAAACAGATATTTTAACAAATGCCCTTTGCTATCTCTGAAACAATGTTTAAAGCTTAATGATTCATTCAGTACGTGACCACAAACAGGAACCACGAACAGGAACCACAAACATGAAGGACAGAGTCATACGTAAACAAATGAGCGTGCTGTGCTGTAATTAATACAGACACAAAGTTCGATTTTACTTAAAATTATTTAGACAATTGAGGTCAAAATGCATTTCCCGATTTAATTTTCCTTAAAATCTGTATCTAGACCAGCCTCTTCTCTGGCTGCTCTCCCTGCCTCCCCCTCCTGCCAATCATTCTATTTTCTCAAATGGTCCACATTCTCTCTCACTTCTGTGGCCTCATATGTGATCTTTCCTCAGCCCAAATGGTCTTTCTATACCAATGTTTCTCAATCTCTTTTTTATCACTGCTCCCCCATGGAGCCTTCTTAGACATGTTTTCCTAATCATCTTCTTATCCCTCAATTAAATACTAAGGAATAAGATGTTGTCAGATAGAACTGAGCTTTGGATGGCCACAAACCATTGTAATAAATGCCCTTGTTGAGAATGCGTGTTCTCTACTCAGTCCAATCTCTGGTACCGGCCACACCGTCCCTGCTCTTGGCTCACTCCTGGTCCACCTGCCATCTATGGTCCTCACATTTGACTTCCTTTCCTCTGGAAAGCCTTCTCTGATTCCACAAGTCAAGGTCAAGTGCTCCTGTGTGCTCCCACCATGTGCACCACAGTAAGTCCTCACTTACCTGTGTTGTAGGTTCTTGGAAACTTTAAGCAAAACGACGTATAATGAGACCAATTTTACACAGGATAATTGATACAAACAAGAGGTAAGTTCCTATGGCATGTTTCTGGTCACAAAAATATCACCAAACTTCTAAATAAAGACTAAAACACTTCTAATATTAAATATTGAAATGAATGTGAGCTGTACATACATTTAAGAAAGATTAATAAAGACAAGTAAGATGACTATTTACCCAATTATTCCAGTTCAGGCCTGCAGTGGCTGGAGCCCACCCTGGGAACCAGCCCTGGACAGGACATAGTCCCATCACAGGGCTCACTCAGACTCACCCCACGCCTAATCAGACTGGGAAAATTTAGATGCTCCTGTTAGCCTAACGTGCACGTATTTGGAACATGGGAGGACACCGAGTACACCCGGAGCAAACCCATGCAGACACACGGAGACTGTACAAACTCCACGCAGACAGTGCCTCTGGCTGGGAATCCATTTTTTTTTTTAACATCAACATTATAATGAAATGTTATTTGAGGACCTGCTGTACTTTCCAGCCTTTTGTACATAATACTATAATCTGTTTGTCTGCATCTTCCTTTACACTGTGAGCATAATTTGTTCTCTGATGTGTGTATTTATTATTCAGGGTTCTCCAGAGAAACAGAACCCATAGAACACGTGAGAGGTTTATTTTAAGGACTTGGCTCATGCTATCATGAGGGCTGCAAAATCTGAACTCTGCAGAGCAGGCCGCAGGCTGGACACCTGGGAAGAACTGATGTTGCAGCTAGAGTCTGAAGGCAGAATTCCCTCTTCCTCGGGGGACCTCAATCTTTTTTCTCCTAAGGACTTCAGCTGAATGAGGCCCACCCACATTACAGAGGGTAATCAGCTTGACTCGAAGTTCCCCCGACTTAAATGTTAATCTCATCTGAAATATACCTTAACAGTAACACCTAAACTGGTGTTTAGCAAGTGTCTGGGCACCGCGGCCTAGTCGAGTTGACATCATCAGTGTCCAACACATAGTGCTATGCCTAGCACAGGACAAGTTTTCAACAAACATCTGACGGATGGGTGAAAAAAACCCACTCACATGAGGAGTGAAGTTACAGTGTCAGTCAGCTTAAGTGAACTTATCCTTCAGTAACAAATGACCCCAAAGTCTTGGTGACTTAAAATCATAAAGATTTTCTTGTTCACACTACATATCCACTGAAGTTCAGCTGCTGCTCTGTTCCATGTCATTGTCATCTGAGACACAGGCTGGTGAAACAGCCTCTATCTGGAATACTGCCTGTTTCATGGCAGAGGGGAAAAAGCTCTCAAACGTTCACTTCTATTCATATGTTATTGGCCAAAGCAATTTTAGGCTAAGCCTCACATCAATGGGGCAAGGAAATATAACTGTCC
Organism: Propithecus coquereli; assembly: GCF_000956105.1. Taxonomy (NCBI): domain Eukaryota; kingdom Metazoa; phylum Chordata; class Mammalia; order Primates; family Indriidae; genus Propithecus; species Propithecus coquereli. The sequence continues at coordinate 9,816,967 of NW_012153062.1, read as the reverse complement.
GGCTGGGAAGAGCAGCAAATAATTGTGAAAAACGTGGCAGAAATGAAGTCTGGCGGTATAAAGAGATAGGTGGCTGTTACCGGCTGCACTGTGTCCCTCTCAATTTCATATGTTGAAGCCCTAATTCCCAGCACCTCAGAATAGGGTCACTGCACATGGAATTAGTAAAGACAAGGTCATTAGGGTGAGCCCTAATCCAGTATGACTGGTGTCCGTATAGGGGAAATTTGGACAGAGACAGACTCGGGGAGAACAGCATGTGAAGATGGAGGCAGAGACTGGCGTGATGTTTCCATAAGCCAAGGGATGCCAAAGATTGCCAGGAAATCACGAGAAGATATGGGAAAGGTAGAAAACAACCTCCCCTGCAGTGCTCAGAAGGAACCAACCTTGCCAATACTTTGATCTCAGGTTTTTATCCTCCATAACTGTGAGGGAATAAATTGGTGTTGTTTAAGCCGCCTAGTTTGTGGTGCTTTGTGAAGGCAACCCGAGGAAACTAATACAGTGGTGTAAGTTCACAATATACCCCACAATGTCCAAAGACACCAAGATTCAGCAGTAGACGGAAATGCTCACTGTCTAAGAACTGCCGCCCAGAATAGATCCACTATCAGGAAATTAAAACAAACCTGGAATCCTATGGGGAATGAGGCATGAGCCCCAGGTATGTAAGAGAACATCTATAAGGCTTGTGTACTTTCTGGACCAGCTAACCCTGTGAGATGGCTTTTGCAACCAGGTAGATATACTATCATAGTGATACTAGCTGTCATAATTATACTGTACTGCTATGTTATTGTTACTACTTATTAGGGACAGGGTCTCACGGACTGCAGCAGTATGATCACAGCTCACTGTAACCTCGAACTCTTGGACTCAAGTGATCCTCCCACCTCAGCCTCCTGAGCAGCTAGAGCTATAGGCACGTACCACCACGCCTGGCTAATTTTTAAACTTTTTTTTGTAGAGAAGGGGCTCTTACTACATTGCCCAGGGTGGTGTTGAACTCCTGAGGCCAAGCGATCCTCCTGTCTCAGCCTCCCAAAGTGCTGGGATTACAGGTGAGCCACCATGCCAGGCCTATACTATGTTATTAGCACAAAACTGCTAGTGAAATCATAAGCAGCACCTTTAATCTTTCGTTAACTTGAAGCTAAAAAATGCAGTTGTACAGATTGACCACCAGGTGGTGCTATTGACAAAGAAAAGATTATCCCGTCTCTAAAATGTTTACTGCAAATGTGCTGGAACAAGCAAAGTTTGGAAAGATGAAAAAAGATGATTCTGAGACCTTAGCACCTCAAAGTTTCCACTGTATATATTTAAAGGACTCTTCCTATAAAACCTAATGCAGGTAGGTGGGATGGGACAGGTGTGGAAAAAGTCTTCCCAAATGGTGGGCTGAAGCTGGAGAAATCAAAGCTGTTGATATCTGTGTTGTACTAGCTGTGAATCAAGCCTTCATCCAGAGAAGCCAAGGTCACAGAAAAAAAGAATTAATATTAATGATAACAACAATATTAATAATAAGTGCAAAAAAAGGCCAGAAATAGAAACAGCAAAGCTAATGGTTGGAGAAGTGAAAACAGTAAGAATCAGGCTTGTCTTGGTGGGTACGTGCTGCTCCAGTGATGGATGCACTGAAGGCCCTGACTTCGCCACAATGTTGCAAAATTGCACCTGCACCCCACGAATATAGAGAAATAAAAAATAAATTTACAAAAATCAGGCTTGAGAATCAGATGAACACAAGTGCTCCAGGACTAGGAGGGGGCACAGTGAGCACCATGCGTAACAGGCACTCCTTTCGTGTGACGCCTGCTGCTGGGCTGGCCAAAACAGTTATTTTCCTGGGCATTTATAGTTGCAATCATGCGTAATTTTTAAAATATTTTTCATTGTCTCTGAACAGAGTACTGTATGTTAAGCATTTTATGAATTTTCTTAGTCATCACAAAATTTTCACTTTTAATTATTAGGTATATTTCAGGTTGTTTATGCATCATACTTTATTCATTAATTTACTGATTGGTGGGCATTTGTTATTTCCAGTGTTTGCAATTGTAGGTAAGGTATGCTGTCCATTGAATTATATGGTCTCCGCTGTTTCCCTTAGTTTTAAAGTTTGATGTGGAGGGTGAGTGCCCTAACAAAACTATTCATTATCACAAGAAAGATAAGAAATATCGTCAACATTATAGCCATCTAGTTCTATCTAAACTAGCAAACACATTACCTTTTGATTTATGCTTATGGAAGCTTTATATTATATATAAGACACACACAGAGTCACGTGTTGCATAATGACATTTTGGTCAATGACAGAACACATATATGACGGTGATCCCAGAAGATTATGGTGAAACTGAAAAATTCCTATTGCCTAGTAATGTCTAGCAGTCGTAACATCATGGCACATGCATTACTCATGTGTTTGTTGCAATGCTGGTGGAAACAAACCTACTGCGCTTCTACTCATATAAAAGTATAGCACATACAATTACGCACAGCACATAAGACTTGAAAATGATAATAAATGACTGTTACGGGTTTATGTATTTATTCTACTATACTTTTTTATCTTTAGAGTATACTCCTTCTACTTATTAAAAAAAGTTACCTATAAAACAGCCTCCAGCAGGTCCTTCAAAACGTATTCCAGAAGAAGGTATTGTTGTCATAAGCGATGACAGCTCCATGTGTCTTATTGCCCCTAACACCTTCCACTGGGACAAGATGTAGAACTGGAAGACACTGATATTGATAATCTTGATTCTGCCTGGGCCTGGGCTAATCTGTATGTTTGTATGTTAGTTTTTAACTAAGAAGTTTAAAAAGTAAAAAAAAAAAAAAGTTTAAAAAGAGAAAGCTTATAGAATAAGGACATAAAGTTTTTGCATAAAAATATTTTGTACAATTTGTATTTTATGCTAAGTGTTATTACAAAAGAGTCAATGAATTTAAAAAAACTAACCATTTTTAAGCTAAAAAAGTTACAGTAGGCTAAGATTAATTTATTACTGAAGAAAAAAATTTTATAAATTTAGGGCAGCCTAAGTGCACAGTGTTTATAAAGTCTACAGTAGTGCACAGTAACGTCCTGGGCCTCGCATGGACTCACCACTCACTGACTCGCCCTGAGCAACTTGCATTCCTGCAAGATCTCATTCATGGTAAGTGCCCTGTACAGACGTATCATTTTTTATCTTTTATATTGTGTCTTTATTGTACCTTTTTTATATTTAGATACATAAATACTTACCACTGTGTTACAGTTACCCACAGTATTCAGCACAGTAACATGCTGTACAGGTTTGTAGCCTGGGAGCAATAGGCTACCGCAGGGGTGGGGAACCTGCGGCTTTAAGGCCACATGTGGCCTTCTAGGTCTTTAAGTGTGGCCTTTTGACTGAATCCAAATTTTACAAACAAATCCTTTTATTTTTATTAATGCACTTTGCCTTTTTATATTTTATTTTTAAAATACCAAATAATAAAATAAGATTCAACGAAATAATCCTCCCAGATTGACCAGCACAATTAGAACATCAGTAAGCTGTTACACTCGTGATTTAGTTCTAGCTTCCCCCACCTGACTGGCACCACTATCACATGAGGCTGGTTGGCGAGAGTTTATGGGGGTCGAGTACTTCAGTCTGTTATCAGCTTTTGACAGCGGTGCACTGTGTTTCTGTCTGAAGTGGAATTTGTGAATAGTTGCACAGTTCAACAATACTTTTTAATTCTGTCTGCTTAGTAGCCCATCATGTCAAAGAAGACCAAGAGAATGCCAAAGTAAGAAAACAGATTTTTTAATGAGAATTGGGAATTGCAATATTATCTTGTTTCTGCTAAAGACAAGATGATCTGTTTGCTTTGTGATACTGCAATATCAACATTAAAGAAATTCAATGCTCATTAGCATTATAACACTCATAAGGACCACAAATATTTTAAATTAGAGGGAGAGGCACAAACTTTGTATTGCAGAAATTAAAAGATGAAAAGCAGAAGCAAAGACAATTCTTTCAAGCAGCAATAAGACCTAGAAATAATGTCACTGAAGCAACTTATAAAATAGCTTATATACTCGGGAAAAAAGGGAAGCCATTCAGTGATGTAGAAAATGTGAAAGAATGCATTGTTGAAGTTCTAGGATGCTTAGACCCTGACAACATTTAAAAGTACAAAGAACTGCCTCTTTCAAGAACCATAACTAATAGGCAGCATGAATTAGCCTTCAACTTAACAGAACAACTTATGCAATATTTCAAAAGGAAAATATATATTATTTAATCACTTTGGATGAATCAACTGATACTACTGACTTGGTGCAGGTTTTATACTTCATTTGGGTCACAATAGAAGATTTTCTTTGCTCAGAAGAGTTACTCACTTTGGACACTCTTGTGAACAGAACATGGGAAAGAGATATCTTCAACAACTTTCAAGATAAGTGTCATGAAGTCAGACTGGATTTGGTAAATTTAGCGAGTGTATGTATAGACTGTCTACCTTCCATGACAGGAGAACACGAAGGGTTTATTGTGCAGACAAAAAAAAAATATTAACAGATCCAGATGTTCTCATTTCTTTTCATTGTATCTTGCATCAGCAAAATCTCTGTGCTAAAGCTACTATTTTAAGTGACACTCTGCAAAAAGTTATAACTATTGTTAACTGTATTTGTGCAAATTCAACATGGCATTATGAGGTTCATAACATGCTAAAGTTGAATGAGAGGTATTCAGTGTGGATTTGCTGTATCACTCTAAAGCTCATTGACTATCACAGGGACAGGTGTTAGCCAAAACTTTATCTCTGTGAGAACAGATAGTGAAATTTTATCAAGAACAGAATCAGCAATGTGAATTATTGAAAGAAGATTTATATAGGAATGCAGCATTTCTGTGTGATATGTCAAATCAAAACAACTTGAATATTTCTTTGCAAAGTCTATATATGATATGTGGCAAAAAATCTAAGCATTTTGGAAAAAGCTATCTTTTTTCAAAACACTTCTTCAAAAGGAAATTTCAGATGAACATTCTCCCCAGTTAGCAAAGGTCACAGATGAACAGGATATGTGCAAATCATTTAAAGAATACACAGCTGTTACAGACCTACTAAGTAGAGAATATAATGAAAGTTTCACTGACTTTGAGAATCATGACATCACACAAAAATTAGCATTTCAGCCTCACCCAATCGATATCACCAAGGCACCTAAAGAACTACAGATGGAATTGATCGAGCTCTCAGTAGATGACATTTTAAGGTCATTGTCCGATGGTAAGAAAGATCCAATTGAAATATGGAAAAATGCAGTAGAACACCCACGCCTTCGGCAACATGCTGGAAAATGCTTTCTTGCTTTTCAACCACTTATCCTTATCCATATAATGGGATATTACTCAGCAATAAAAAGGAATGAACTATTGATACACCACAACCTGGTAAATTTCAAAATCATTATGTGTGTGAAATTATGCTGCGAATCTACATTTTCCTACCTAACCCAAATCAAGATGCCCTTAAGGTCACACATGACTGATGCCTATCTAGAGCTATGGTCCCCAACCCCTGGCCCGCAGGACTGGTACCGGTTAGTGGCCTGTTAGGAACAGGACCACACAGCAGGAGGTAAATGGCAGGTAAGCAAGGGAAGCTTCACCTGTATTTACAGCCGCTCCCCATCACATCCCTTGCATCGCCACCTGAGCCACACCCACCCACCCCTTGTGTCAGTGGAAAAATTGTCTTCCATGAAACTGGTCCCTGGTGCCAAAAAGATTGGGCACCGCTGATCTAGAGGATCAACTGAAACTGCAGACCTCCATGCTGCAACCAAATATTCAAATGTTTTCCAACAAAAAGCAGACACAACAAAGTCATTAAAAGGTTGGTTATCTTTAAAATTAACAAATAGTTTTCATTTTTTGAAATTATTAAGTACATAGTAGTTAGATTTTTACAAAATAATGTATATTCTTAAGTATATCTAATTGAAGTTTCTTGAATGCAGCCTTATTTGATTACAGCTAAATTAATACAGCCTTTCAACATGAAAAGGTTCTCCACCCCTGAGCTACACACCAGCCTAGGTGTGTAGTAGGGTATACCATCTAGGTTTGCGTAAGTACACTCTACGATGTTTGCACAACAACCAAATCGGCCTAACGACACATTTCTCAGGTATCCCTGTTATTAAGTAAAGCATGACTGTGTGTGTGCGTGTGTGTTTATACACATACACATACATATAAACACACACACATTTGTATGTATGTTTTGATGTTCCAACAACCACAGTGATGACACTTAGTATTCCTTCATTCCTTAGCACTTATGCCTCTTCCTACATGTCTGTTCTGTTTAAATATAGATCTATTTTAAATTGAAACTTTGTTATATCCTTTCCTAGCTTCCCTGCTTCTTTTTATTTTGTGCTGCATAACTGTTTTGGCTGCTCATGCTTCCAGGAGATTTTGTTACTTCTCAGGGCAGAGCGGTAACTTGTGCTGAAGGGCAGAGTGCGTGTTCCAGGTTGGACAGTGGGAAAGAGATCAGTGCATAAGATGCCTTTGCAGCTCCAAAGCTTTAATCAGATCTCTTAGTTATGTGAGACAGAAACTCAATCTGAAACAGTTTAGGTGAAAAGGAGAATTTATTAGGAAGCTCACGTTACCTGGGGAAGGGCAGAGATACAGCCAGGCTGAAAGGAACTGAAACCAGGAATTTGAACCTGAGAGGGCTTTGGTTCATCTCCATTCTACCCATTCTCTCAGTTTTCTTTTCTTTACATGAGACCAAATAGTCAAATCTCCCAACTTCACTATCATAGAGGGACTGAGAACTGAACACACAAAAATGATAATTATTATAATTGCCTGACTTAAAAAAAACCTATAAAATCTATTATATCATTCAATGGGCTCAAATATCTCTTAAAAAGTTGCCAGGTGAGCCACAGAATGGAAGAAAATATTTACATACATATAGCTGACAAAGGACTTTCATGCAGAATATACAAACAATTTTACAACTGAACAAGGCAAACAACCCAATTAAAAATGGGCAAAAAAATGTGACAGCCACTTCACAGAAGATATACAAATGGCCAAACAACACATTCTAAGATGCTCACCATCATCAGTAATCAGGGAAGTGAAAATTATAATCACAATGAGACACCACTAGATACCCATCAGAGTGGCTAAAATTGTAGATACCGAGTGTTGTCAAGGATGTTGGGCAGCTGGAACTCTACACAAGCCTGGTGGGAACATAAAATGATATAACCACTTTGGGAAACAGTTTGGCAGTTACTTAAACATTAAACATAAATCCATCATGCAACCCAACCATTCTACTGTTTGGTATTTACAAGAGAAATGAAACCCTCTGTCCACACAATGGCTTGCATAGCAATGTTCATAACAGCTTTACTCACAGTAGCCAAAAGCTGGAAACAATCCAAAGGTCCATCAACAGGTGAACAGGAAAACAAATGACAGTATATCCATATAATGGGATATTACTCAGCAATAAAAAGGAATGAACTATTGATACACCACAAACTGGTAAATTTCAAAATCATTATGTGTGAAAGAAACCATAAACAAAATGGTACATGCCACGTGGTATCATTTATATCAAATACTAAAAAAAAAATAAAGCAAACTAATTTATGGTACCGAAAAGCAAATCAGCAGAGTGAGGGATGGAGTGCAAAAGAACATGCAGAATCTTTTAGGGGTGATGGAAATGTCCCGTATGTTGATTGTGGCAGTGGTTTCCTGCTATATACATCTGTCCGATGATTGCTTAATTGTAATTTCAAAAGGATGCAGTTTGTTTAACCTTGATAAAGCTGATTTTAAAAAGCTGCCAAGATATTTTGAAATGATGCCTTCTTTTTCCCTCTTGACAAAATGCCCCTTAAGCAAGCAGACTATAACAAAATTATCTTACAGATTTCAGATGTTTTCTAAGGTATAACCGTCCATTCAAAAACCTGACAAATTACTGTCTTTTGCCACCAGATGGCAGAGGAAAATAACGGAATGTTCCTGTAACGGTGGAAGAACTGAAAGTAAAACTCGGAAGTGGAAATGCAAAGCAGGGAAAGATGACTTACAGATAAACAAGGAAAAAAATCCAATCATGATAAACACAAAAGTGTGCATATTTAACTGAAACTTTTAAAAAACACATATTTAGTTACTTTATTTTATAAAGAATTATTTGTGCCTGACATGTTGTAGCTATTTAATATTTGCTGACTGAACACATGAGTGAAAGGGAAGCCATGTGGACCTCCCCTGAGAGATAACATACTCCAGGAAAAAATGTGTACTTCAGTGGAAAACTATGCACTGGCTACAATAGAGCACAACCTTGGGGCTGACGCTAGCAGGGCTAGACTGTGACTTTGAGCTACTTTGTACTTTTGTAAATTGAAGGTAACTGATAAGGATGCAAGCACTGGGTCTAGAATTTAGATTGGCTTCCCTCCATCCTGTGGAAAACCCAGTTCTGCCTTCATTTACAATTCAATTCCTTTATTACATATACATTTATGCTTTTTGACTTTCCCTTTAAACTGGTTATAACTCTAGTTCCCTCATATGAGTAAAATAAAAATCTTTAACACATGCCCATTTTTATATTTCTATGAGTCGTGATTTAACCTTTTTCTGAAAATTACCTTTTAACAATAACTTTAGAGAAATGAGTTTATTGGAAACAGGTTTTCTAAACCTGAGAGCTGATGGCTTAGGTAAATACAGAGCTGGAATATCAGGAAATGGAGAGTCAGGTCAAGCCAGGAACAAAAAGCCTGATTTAATCTCTTAAAACACTAGGGCCAAGCAAAGATCTTAGAAGAATGAGTGTTTGAGCACCGTCCCCACCCATATCAACAGGCCTGAGCCCTTTCGCCTGTCCACATTATGCAACCCATCCTTCAGCCATAGCTAATTGGATTAGGGTTGGGTAAAGTCAGGCTAAACCAATAAGGGAAACTGGAAATTTGGATTTGAGGCTGAGAGACAGGTCATTTCTGTCGGGTACTTTTGCCAGGAAGAGTGGTAAATCTGGGTCTGGGGCCAGCCTGTGCTCAGTCCCTCACATTCATGCCAAGCTCTGTGCCTTGGAACATACATCTACATTTTAAGCACAATTTCCTAAGTTATTTTATGCAAGGAGCTTTCACGCCAGATAGATCTTAGCTCAAAATTAAACATCAAAACTACTAGTGTTACTTCTTAGGGCGTAATGTTTAGGAAAAAAACAAAACAAAACTAGTGTGTGAAGTAGGCTGGTTACTTGACTTCTCTGAAATTCAGTTTCTTCATTTGTTAAGAAGGAAAGTCAATACTTGCCCCATGTAAATGCTATGGCTATTAAATGAGGCAAATGTATAACTGGAAAAACATAGTTCATCCCACATAATATATAGTCAAAAACTAATGCCCACTCAGAAACTAGAAAAGATTCTCTTAGATACAAGTAGGATTAATAACTTTACACCAAGGGGGCAAGGAGATGTTGGGTATGGACTAAATGCACAATAGATATAACTGTCACATCAAAAGAGGGTTGATTTCTTTATGGAAGGATAGACATAAGGAGAGGGAAAAGGTTTTGTCCAGTTGCTATAAATTAAATATTGATTTTGCTTGTGTGCTTCTCTGGTGGGCATTTAAATTTCAGAAGCCCTTTAAAAAAAAAGACTTTTATATTTTAGAGCAGTTTTAGGTTCACAATGAAACTGAGCGGAAAGTACAGGGGGTTCCCACATAGCCCCTCGCCACCCCACAATCCCTCCTACCATCACATTTCACCCTTTGTTAGACTAACCTTCATTTAAGGTTTAGTCATTCAGATTGCAATTCGTACCCTATCTGCTTTCCTACTCTTCTTCCATTAATAATCTATTGACTGCTTATCCCCAACACATCCTTCCTAAAACAGGACTTCTCGGGGAAATTCTGCATGATACTATGGACACATGTCACATGTTTGTCAACATTCATTTGTTAAATCTTCCTTGCTCATTCCCTTCCTTCTCTCATTCTCTATTGATCAATCACCTATTGATCAATATGTTCTCTGGCATTGTGGCACCAGAGGATACATAAATTTTATTTTCTAATTTCTAAAGCTTTAATATCTAGATGCTAAAACAGGGGACTAAAGGTGATTTTTATCCCGAGTTCCTCTTGTTCCTTTTCTTGCTGTATAGCAGTAAATTTTTCCTTTAACATTCAAAACATTATTTAAAATTACATAAGTAATGAATAAAATGTTTTTGTAAAAAAAGCAAATAATCCAGAAAAGTGTATCCCCTCCTCCATTCTCTTCCGTTTCTCAGATGTAACTTTCATAGTAAGTTTTCAATGATATTAACGATGGTATAGATGAAAAGAATTTTCTAAATAGGTTTACGGTAAATAGTGTGGCTGGTTCTGGTAAGTTTTGCTTAATTGAAACCTACCACCACAGCTCTTGATAACACTGACCAGTCTGCTTTTTTCATTTACCCTTCAATAGAAGATTTTTTTCATCTTGTTATCTGTTGTGCCTATTTTAAATGCAAAGACTTTGATGAACTACAGGGACTTTTAAAATATTGTCCTTAAAATGGTACAACCATTTTGGAAAGTGGTTTGGCAGTTACTTGAAAATTAAACACAAAGCTACCACAACACCCAGGTTGAATTCTATTACAAATTATCTGCAAGTTTGAATAATGCATTGTCAGCGATCCTTGCCTGGAATGTACACAGAATCACCTGGAAAGATTTTTCAAAATAGTTTCCCAACTCATAGAATCAGAATACCTCAGGAAGAATCCTGGATGTGTGTAGTCTCACAAAAGGTCCATGATTAATAATTCTGCATACAAACACCCTTTTGGTACCATGGCTACTTATGATCCCTTTGGGCGACCACACTCACTTCCTTGGCTTCAGCCAACAGCTATGTATGGGAGAAGACCTGAACTAAGGTCACGGTGGCAATAAAGAGGAGAGAGAAAATTCAAGGCATTTATGAGGTAAAATTCATAGTATTTACATATAGAAGGTCATATGATAGCTTTTATGAAAATTTCAAGCCTACTTAAAAGTTGAGAGATTAGAATTAGGTTGAACATGAAACTGCCAATATTCAACTATATTTGTCCTATGAAAACGCCAATTTCCTATGACTTAATATAAAACACTCATATACACATTACCAAGATTCAAAAATTATCAAGATTTTTAGTCACTTGCTTATGTCTCTCTTTTTCCTTTTTCTTTTCTTTTCTTTAATTGCTGAGTAATTTTAAAGCAAATCCTGAACCTTAAGCCATTACACCCCTACACACTTGACACATATATCTAAAAATAATTGACACTTTCTTATATAACTGCAATGTTACTACCAAACCTAATCAACAATAATTCCTTGTTATCATTTAATACCCAGTCTGCATTCATATTTCTCTTTAAAAATGTCTTTTAACATTTTGGTTGACTGCATCAAGTTCCTAAACAAGGTCCATGCATTGTATTTGGTGGTTATGGTTCTTAAACCTCTTTCTTTCCCAGGCAGTCACCCTGAAATACACCTCCTACTTTTTCCCTATGCCACCGACTTGTAGAGGTAACTAGGTCAATTATCGATCCTGTGATGTGACCCACATTCTGGACTTTTCTGTTTGATTTTCCATGATGACACTTGTTCTTCTATATGCTGTATTTCCTATAAACTGGAAGTCACAGAGCCTGTACTTTTTGTACTTTTTAAAATATCCCTTCTTGAGTAGAAAGCACATGCCCTTCAGCCTGCTAGAAGTAGACAAGGGTGAGTGTGCTATTCTGGTTAGGCACTTACAAGCTGTGTGACCTTGGGCAAGGGACTACACCTACCTAAGCCTTTACTTTCTCATATGTAAAATAGGAATATAACAATTCATAACTTGAAGACTTTGGGGAAGATAAAATAAGATAATGAATATACAGTGCCCAATGCATGGCCTGGCCCACAGGCAGGCAAGCAGTTGCTCAGTGAACATCAGTTCTAGTCAGTGACAAGAGATGCCTTCAGCTTGTAAAAGAGAAATATTCATTCCAAAAAAACATTTATAAGAAAGTACCTGCAAATTACAGCTTTTTTTGGACATTGTAGAATATGTACAATATTTATCTGTAAGCAATAAACAACACTTACAGCAGAAGTAGAGAATCGAAGGATTTTTGAAGAATAAATTGTCTTCAGGAATCTTGCTCCACTGCCAAGAGCCAAAAACATTCTAAAAATAAAAGAAAAATTGAAAAGAAGAGTAAATATTTTACAGTTACATCACTGTCAGATACTTACAGCTAGCTGACAGAACATAAGTTTATATAAAATAAATGAAAATTTTTGATAACTGAGCTTTTTTCTTCCTTTCAAGTTTTCTTTCTATGATATAATCTCTAATTACTAGTATCATTCCAATAAATTTATTCCTGCTTATCTTATATAAATTTATATCATTTTATTTTTTAATTTTTATTTATTTAGTTAGTTAGTTACATGGTTACCTTTTATAATGCTTAACTAGGGGCTTTCAGTGTGCCCATCACCGGAATAGTATTCATTGTACCCCACAGGTTGATTTTTGACCCTCCCTTCTTTCCCCTCCTCCCTTCTTGATTTCCTATGACCTTTATATCTCTTTGTGCCTGTGTGTGTTCATCAATTAGCTCCCAATTATTAGAGAGTACATGTGGTGTTTGTTTTTCCATTTCTGAGATACTTCACTTACAATAATGGTCTCCAATTCCATCCAATTTGCTGCAAAACACATTATTTCATTCTTTTTTATGACAAATACATCATTTTAGAACTAGAGATCTGTAATAATATTATGAATTTTAAAAATAAGTCTTTAATTTAATGAAAAGTATTGAATTTCAGTAAGTAAAAGTTCCGTTTTCTAGCAGCTATAAAATCCAGAATATTTCAATCTAGGAACTACTCAAATTTCAAAATCATCTGGATATGGTCACCAGTAAAAGCACAATTTATAACAGTAAATTAAAGTTGTTAGAAATAGGTTATTTAGAAAGTTGTTTGAAAAGATAGATACCAGGTCCTTGATACATACAAAATCTTTCTTTTCAGTTTTCAAGTACACAATACATTGTTATTACCCATTGTGCCCATGTTGTATCACCTACCTCTTTCTTGCTATTTCACCACTGCCAGACTATTACTTCCCTCAACAGCCTCACTGATGCTATCTCCTGACCTGCTGATCTCCTGACGCCTGTCCTTCTCAACCCCAAGTACTGTGATCATCCTAGATAATTTCAATGCCTTCAGAGATGAACCATCAAATATCCCCCCCCCCCATGTCGTTGCTCTCATCTTCCATTCTGCCTTAGTCACTCTCTCCTATGGTCATAACCTGCACGTTGCCAGTCCCCCAGTCTGGTCTAATTCCAAAATAATTAATTGAAGCATTCTGTTCTTTGACCATAAACTATCAATCCTTTCAATTTGCTTAATTATTCCAACTATCAGTATTCTTCAGCAGCATCAGCATCTCCAGGAGGCTGCCTTTTTCCCAATCAGCCCTTACCTTCCTCGTTTGCCCAGTTTAGATGAAGTTCCACCACTTTGACAATGCTTTTGACAATGCCCTATCCCTCCTTGCCCATCTTTCCATCTGTCTGTCAAACCCAACAGCAGTGTCTGTTTTTCCTACGGTCCCTGCAGCTGTGGACTGCTGGGGAAAGTCACACAGGATATGCTTTGAAGGAGGGTCCTAATTCTCCCACGACTTAGATCTCATTTCCTCCCACCTCTACAGCGATCTTGCTCAACTGCACATTCACCTTTCTCCTGTATATTCAACTTTTCTTGGTTAAGTCTTTTCTGGTTAAAAGCAACAAAAACAAAACAGAAACAAATAAACAAAAATAAAACTCTCGACTCTACCTTCTCCCTGTTGCTTATTTTACTAGCTGTCTCCTCCTCAGTCTTTACTCCACAACCCAGTGTAATCTGACTTTTGCACCCATTGCTCCATAGAGGCAGCTCTTGGTAAAGTCAGTTTTGACCTCTATATTGTTCAATCCAGTGGACATTTTGCAACTCTTACTTTCCGTGAGCTCTCTGCAGCTGCAGACACTGCTGGCCAAGCCTTCTCTCCTTGCAGAAATGCCACGTTCCCTTGGCTTGTGACATATTGCAATCCCTCATTTTCTTTCTACCTTGCCCACAATCCACCATTAAATGATGGAATTCCTCAAAACCCAGACCTAGGCTCTCTTCCCATTTCACTCATTACTCTTTCAGTACGAAATCTCATTGTGGAAGGAACCGTGGGATCCATAGTGAAAAAACTGCTCGCCAGAAATGTAAGCAGGCTAACAGATGCAGTTTCAGACCCTTTGAAGCAAGTTATTTTTCTTGTGTACCTTAAACACATTTGAGCAGCATTTTCTAATACAATTAAAATTGCATATGTATATTCACCAATAAGCTAAATAAATTAGCAAAAGTTAGAGAAAATCAAAAGGTATATGGCTCTTAATTCTAAACAATATTTTCACTGTATTCTGCTAGTTTCTCCCTAAAAAACAATTTCTGTGAAGAAAAACAGGCAAATTGTGAATCTAGTTGATCTAATTATAGTATATTTACATCAGGTAATCTCCACATTCAAATACACATGATTAATAGACAATTAAATTGCTGATTTGTTATCAATGGAGTAGATGGTTTAAAATGAAGATTCAGAAGGTATGCTTGGCAGATTTGGGGATGATCTGAAGCTGAGAAGGTTGGTAAATTTTGGGGAGCAGAATCTAAAGCTAAAAGGCAGACAAAGCAATCAAAATGAATTAAGTTCTGGACTTACATTTATCAATTTATAAATGGTTTACATATGGGAAGAGAAGAAGGAAGAAATTTAATTTGACAAAGTCCAGAACATTTGGGTAACTGCAAGCTCAAGGAATATTAACATGAGGCAAAAAGGGCTACCACTCATAACGCATAGCCCGCAATGCTGCAAGAGTCCGACCGATGGAAAGATTACTTTCCTTTCACGACGTTAGTCCACTTCTAAAATGTTGGTAAGGTTCATTGTTACAACAGAGGGCATCTGGAGGTGAACAGGTACTGGTTGGGGAAGTACAGCGGGAAAGACAGGCTTCAAAGCCACGTCATTGGAGCAAGAGTGGAAAAAATTAGCCAGTTAGTCGGCGCAAGATTTAAGGAGACAGATCTTGAAATGGCTGAAAAGCTGTTCTGTGAAAATAGGATTCGTGTAACTATAAATTCCTCCCGAAAGAGTATGGTTCACTGGTTGGAAGTTAGCAGGAATTAGGTTTTTAGCACGTGAAGTAAAACTTTCTAAAGGTCGATCTGCAACGGAGTGCCTGGTGCCAAGCGGCCAGCTGACCAACTCTCCCCGCAGGTAGCAGTAGAGGAGCCCGCAGGCCGGACATGTGGATGACAGATTTCTGTAGTGGCCGGGGGCTTGGCCTGCTAGAGCTGCTCCGACTCCAAAAGCAGCAGATTGGACTGCTTTTCTCTTTTAACTAAAAATTCTGGATTCCACTAAGATTCACTTATATGGCAAGTTAACAGCCTTTGTTTCCTTTTAAAATTAAGAAGTCCAGGCTTACCCTCCCCAGACTGCTTTCTAAACGCCAAAACTGCAAAAACCAAGAGCAAAAGGGCAAGACGATGACCGCGGTCCAGGGGTTCCCTCCTAGGAGGTCGGTCACCTCTGCGCCATTCCCCGTCCAAAAGAAACTGTGTTAATTGCGGGGCTGACCCTCTGCAGCGGCCCCCGCAGTCCTCCCGGGCCCGGGGTCAGGCGGTCCGGCCACCTGCGGCTCGCGCCTCGGCTCAGGAGGGCGAGTCCGGGTCCCGCTGGAAGTCCGGCCCGGCTCCTCCCCCAGCCCCGCCACGCGCGGGCAAGCGCGCCCCACACACCTCCCCTGGCGGCCTAGCGCCTCACGCCCGGGCTTTCCTGGTCCCTCCGCACGGAAGTGCCGCGACTCCCGCCCCACTCACCTCCCTCACAGGCAACAACCTCGCTTCCCAGGCTCGAGTCCCGCCTGGGCTGGCGGGCCTGGCTGGGCGGGGACTGACTCGGGGCGCGCACTGGCTGCGGGGTGGGCCGGGATCTCGGGACTGGAGGAGACCGAGTGAGGGGAGGGTGCAGGGCCGGAGGAGGAAGGGGGCGGGATGGGCCGGGACCGGCTGTGGCCGGGGATTGGCTAAGGGGTGTGGACTCAGGGCGCGCATTGGCTGTGGGTCTGCAGGGATTGCGGCCGGGTGGAGGCCCACGGAGGTCCCAGACCCGAGTGAGGGGGCGGAACGGGGCGGGGACTTGGATACGGATGAGGACTGGGAACGGCATTTAGACCCAGGGCTGGAATTGGCTGTGTGTGACTGATTGGGTTGGGGCAGGTTATAGGATGAAGACTGGTTTGGAAGGATGGGCAAGCCAAGGCCGCTGGGCTTGTACAAGGGCAGGGTTCTGGTTGGAATAACTTTGGAAGATGCCAGAGAGAGGGCGAGGCTAAAAAGAATTTGAAAAAGGGATTGTGGATGTATTTGTTGCCTGAGATGCGGGTGAGGGGGGAAAAAGCGGAGAAAAACTTTACTTTCCTGAGCAGTAAAATGACCTTGATCAGCGAAATGAGAAGGAAAGGGGGATGTGAGACTAAAGGAGAAAGATAAATGACATTTTAAAAGTTAGGACGAGGAAGAACAGCATTGGTTACTTCTTTGGAGAGGGTGGTGTTAGCAAAAGGAGAGTTTCTGTTTAAAATCGAGTTTTATGTTTAAATTTTCTTCCTCTTCTATTTTAAAAGGATGAGAGGAGAAGGAGTGGGAGTAGCGTTAGCGTTGTTATTCAGGCCTAGAGAAAGGAACAAAAATAATCTTTGGTTAAAAGGAACTAGATACAAGGAGGTTCAGAAGACGATTAGGTGTGTGGAGAAATTATGGCGTATGATAGAGAATCTACCCCGAAATTGTGAGCTATTGTGAAGAGCATTCATTTCCCAATGCTTTCCAGCCAAAAGACCTCCAGGAATATACCTGTAAATCAGAAAGTTGGGTTTATTACTTGTTGCAACGAGGGAGAACACACCTCCTGGGGAATTATGGGTCATCTCCATACAAGGTAGAAATAACTCAAAATTTGGGCTCATATTAGGTGATTTTGGGGGAAGGTTCAACGAAATGGAAGTTTGATCTACGTTTATTGGATGTTGTCAGGAAGTGGGGCTAATTCTAAGACCTGGTATTATAATCCATCTTACTTAGAAGGAGGGAGGAAAATGCAAGGCTAAAGCTGTAATTGGCAAAGAAGCAGCAATCATATTAGCTGGGAGAGGAGGATAGTTTGATATTTTTGTAGTCTGCACAGTGACCTTGTTTTTATCTGTGTTTAAGCAAGATTATTAAGTGATCTTGTTTGTTGTTGCACTTCATCATGATCACAGAATGACCTTGTCTGATGGTGTTCTGTGAGATTGTTATGTTTTCACAAAGAATACCCCAGCCAGTTCCTAACAATACTCAGGTTAAGTATCAGTTCAGTTCCTGATTCCACGGGCTACTTTTCTTTTTCTCACATTTACCAAATATGAATTGAATACATAGATGGTTAGGCTACTGGGAAGAATGAGGCAGAGAAAGTAAGTCTTAAACCTTACATTCTGATAGGGAGAAAGGCAACAGACAAGTAAACATAAAATGATCTCAGAGGGTGGTAAGTGCTATGAAAGAAGCAATGATGGGTGGAGATAGCTGGATGTTTAAATAGGATGATCAGGAAAGGCTTCTTTGAGGGGGTGACATTTGAACCCAGAGTTCAATAATAAGGTATTGCAAAAATGATTCTGGAAAGGAAAACAGCATTTGAAAAGGCCCTAAATGTAGGAAAAGGGGCTGTAAAGTGACTCCCTGAAATGACTAGCTAATAGATGTATTACCCTTATACGTTCTGCTGATTTGTTCTCTGAATAAAAGGACGATATATTCCTTATGTAGATATGCCCTTTTCCCTTGCCTCATCTAAAGGACTGAAAATATCCTGAAATGTAGCAGAGAGAAGGCAGTCTTGAATAGTGGATAAGTCAAATTGCCTGGTTTAAATTCCAGCTTTTCAATTTTCTAGCTGTGTGACCTTGGGCAAGTTAGTTCATTTTTCTACAATTCAATTTCCTCATCTGTAAAATGCGGATAATAGAACCTTACTCATAGTGCTCTTGTGAGGACTCAATGATTTAGTAGACCAAACAAATAAAAAAACCAAAAACAAACAAAACTTAGGACAATGCTCAGTCCTTAGTAAGTACTATAAAATCGTTCCTTAAGAAAAAAGGAAAGAGAATCTTTAGGATGGGGCTGCTAGTTATCCCCCTAGAGAATTTAGTATTCTCTTCTTCTATCTGTAGTAATGGAGCCCCCAAATTTCAGCAAAGTACATGGGTGCATGGTATAAAGACTGCATTTCTGGCCTTCATTATAGCTAGGTTGGCCATGTGACCAAATCCTGGCCAATGGCATGTAAGTGGAAGCTGTATGTGCAGCTGCTGTGAAATGTCTTAAAGGGTAGTAGGCTCTTCTCATTCCTTTGGTTTGCAGTTTCCCTGCTGGTTTGAGTGCAGTCTTCATGGCTACAGCCCTCTTGGACCACCACATAGAATCTTCAAGTTGAAAATGGTTTAGAGCAATAAAATGAGAGGGAAGGATCCTGAGCCCTGACGTCATGGAGCCACCACTCCAGCTCCAGACTCACTATCTATATTTATATGAGAGATAAATCAACTTTGATTTTGTTTAAGTCTTTTGTATTTGTTTCCTGTATGTAGTCATAGTATGCCTGTAATGGTTTACCAACTCTTCTAGTTTGATTCCCAAAGGCATTTCACTTTACTTCTACATGGGCCTTCCAGGTGACTATAGAAGAGTGACAGGAAAAAGAACAAGGTGGAAGATATTAGCAATGCCTTATTATCTGCAAATGCTGCTGAAGAGGTGTCTGTGAGTTCTAGGTACTATTAATAAAAGTCAAGCAGTCAGAACTACACTTTCCTTTATCTCATAACCCGAGAGCAGTGCTAAGACAGACCTGCTCTAGGAAACATGACAATTAAGTGTGTATTTGTAAGTTCCTAAAGCCTTTTGCACCTTACATTCCTGCTATGAAGAATTATGTTCACTTTTCTGTCTCATATAGCTATTTTAAATGCAATATTGTGTGTGTGTGTGTGTGTGTATTAGAAGGTTACAGTAAATTAATGCTTCTCAGCCAGGTAATAATAGCTGTACAAACATTAGTTTAAATATTTCAAGAACCATAATAGGAATTGTAAGTTTACCCATAGAAAGGCCCTGTAAGGTAACTATGTATCTGTTTTTCTGTTTTCTCTCTCTATCTACATACACATTTGGCTGAATTGATAGCAACTTAATTGCTAGTATTTGTTTTTTGAACCAATCAGGTAGTCCTGCGGTCCCCAACCCCCCAGGCCATGAACTAGTACCAGTCTGTGGCCTGTTAGGAACCATACTGCACAGCAGGAGGAGAGTGGCAGGTGAGCAAGCTGAAGCTTCATCTGTATTTACAGCCGCTCCCCATTGCTCACATCACCGCCTGAGCTCCGCCTCCTGTCAGATCAGCAACAACATTAGATTCTCATAGGAGCCCAAACTCTACTGTAAACTGCACATGCGAGGGATCTAGGTTGCGGGCTACTTATGAGAATCTAATGCCTGATGATCTGAGGTGGAGCTGAGGCAGTGAGGCTAGTGCTGGGAAGAAGCTGCAAATACAGATTATCATTAGCAGAGAGGTTTGACTGCACAGAAATCATAATAAATCAACTCTTTTCCATCACCCCCAGATGGGACCATTTAGTTTAAGGAAAACAAGCTCAAGGTTCCCACTGATTCTACATTATGGTGAGTTGTATAATTATTTCATTATATATTATAACATAATAATAATAGAAATAAAGTGCACAATAAATGTAATGTGCTTGAATCATCCCGAAACCATCCCCCACCCCCAGTCTGTGGAAAAATTGTCTTCCATAAAACCGGTGACTGGTGCCAAAAGGTTGGGGACCACTGAGACAGTCTTTACAATCTTTGAACAATTTTTAAGAAGGGAAAATAAATTTGACTTTAAAAATCAGTCTGATAGGAAAAAATTTATTCAAAATATGAGATCCATATATAAACTATAATAATAAAAATATAATAATAACAAGTGTATTTGGTGAAAACTTTGGTAAGTTCTGTGCCCTTCAAGACATGGACCAGTTGTGCAGCTTCTGACTAACAGTGTTAGAAAATGCCAATGCACAGGTGAGCATGACTGCATTAGAACCTGGTAGAAATTGCTCGTCCAAGGAAGGTGTCATGTTTCCTTTCTCAGTACAACGTTGCCTCTGGAATTCCTGGTCTATGTTTATAATGCATCTTCTAGCTTTCAGAGGCCTCTCACAGGCTATATGTAGGTTCTCAGCTCCTGGAGGGTTTTTATGGGGACTGCCCTTTTGTTGCCTCAGTTTGTTAGAGTGTGCAATGTCCTCTTGGCGTCACTACTAGTCCAAAGTCAGTGCTACGTGCTTCATGCCAGATAGATCCCTAGAGCAATGTAAGGAACATAAGTCAACATCAGGTTCTCTAGGTTCTTAAGGAAGGGATAATGATGAAATCCTTTGTGGAGAGTAGAGGGAGAAAGTTCTATTCTAAATAGCACAAAAGTGTAGGTAACTATCAAACTCCTCAAATATTCAACACAATGTTTAATAATTAAATGGTAAACATTCAGGGAGAAGCATCAGGAATGGAGTTGGGGTGATAAACAGTACATATAAGATGTTTATATGGCTAGATGTGGTGACTCACACCTGTCATCCTAGCACTTTGGGAGGCCAAAGTGGGAGAATTGCCTGAGGCCAGGAGTTTCAGACCAGTTTGAGCAAGAGCGAGACCCCATCTCTACAAAAAAATAGAATTATCTGGGCGTAGTGGCATGCACCTGTAGTCTCAGCTACTTGGGAGGCTGAAGCAGGAGGATCATTTGAGCCCAGGAGTTTGAGGTTGCTGTGAGCTATGATGATGCCACTTCACTGTAGCCTGGGTGACAGAGTGAGACCCTGTTTCAAAAAAAAAAAAAATGTTTATTCATTTGTTAAAAATTATTTATTGGGTGGAGTGTTTAATATGTGCCTGGGACCCTTCTAGACTCTGTTGATGCTGTGATAAACAAAAAAGACAAAGACCCTGCCCATTGGCCCTTATATTCCAGTAGGCGAGACAGACAATACATTTGGACAAATTCATAGGTAACACAAGGTAGTGATAAAATATTGTGAAGAAAAATAAAAATTCAGGCCACTAGGTGGAGCTCATTGCTTTCCTGACTTCTTTGACGGACCAGCTTCATTGAGGTGGGTAGGGATGCTGAATACCTGATACACAAAGTTGTGTTTGGGTCAAGGTGATAGCTTCTCAGTCCTCTGATCTTTCTCCTTCCAATTTGGATTTATTTTTTTGTACTAATTGACTCATGAAGAGAAAGATGGTTAAGACATACTAAGCGGCTGTGTGAACTGTCTTGGTGTAAGATTAAACCAACTGCTTCCTAAATCATAGATATATGCTATCCTCTCAATTTGCTGGGTATTTAACTTTACATTTTTATCTGTTTAATATCTGTGTTCAACATAGACTTTTAGCTTTTTTTCTTCCTTTTTTTTTTTTTTTTTTTAGAGACAGAGTGTTGCTTTGTCACCCGAGCTGGAGTGCATAGCTCATTGCAGCCTTGAAAACCTTGAACTCCTGAGCCAAGCAATCCTCCCGCCTCAGCCTCCTGAGTAGCTGGAACTACAGGCACACACTACTGCACTTGGCTAAATTTTTTAATTTTTAATTTTTTGTAGAGATGAGATCTTGCTATGTTGCCTAGGCTACTTTTAGCTCTTTGTGATAGAAACTACAATCATGTTTCTCAGTCCTTGGTAGAGTACTTTGTAGATAACAAATATCTTGAATGAATAAATTCCTCTAGCCTAAGCAATTGTTGTGTTCTATGTAGTTTCACCTAACCTCCTGGGGGACTGTTTTGGAGTTAGGTTGGGTAAAAAGAAATCTCTATGATAAAAACTGGGAAAATGTGAAAGTTAACCTTTGTTAGGGTTAATTCTAGAAAGAGGATCTTGGACCTTTTTTTCTCCTGTGCATGGAAGGAACATCATAAGAACTACTAGGGTGATGGAATCTAAGGAGATTCAGGGACTGCGATCTATCCTGACAATCTCTTGGTCTTAGAATGGCATTTAGCATGGAGATCTGCTGCATGCTGTTAGATTTATACCTATTTCATCTTTTTTTGAAGCTATTGTAAATGATATTGTTTTTTAAATTTTGGTTTCCAGTTGTTCATTGCTTATACATAGAAACAGTTAAAGATTGATGTTTTTGTCTTGACCTGTATCTTTTAATCTTTTTAAACTCACTTACTAGTTCTAAGAATTTTATTTTAGATTTCCTGGGATTTTATACATTGGCAATTCATGCTGTCTGCAAATAAGCACGGTTTTTTTTTTTTGTCCTTTCTGTTCTGTATGGCTTTTATGTCCTCTTCTTGCCAGTATAACGTTGAATAGGGGTGGTGACAACGAACATTCTTGCGTTGTTCCTGGATCTGAGGGGCAAACCATTCAGTCTTTCATCAAGTATGGCGTTAGCTGTAGGTTTTTTTGTAGATGCCTTTTAACACTTTGAAGAAGTTGATTTCTACTGCTAGTTTGCTGAATTTTCTTATGAATGGATGTCATATTTTGTAAAGCTTTTTTGGTATCTATATAATTGTGTGTTTTTTCTTTTGTAGACTTTTAGTGTGGTGAATTACATTAATTGATTTCTTGAACTGCCTGGCATTCCCAGGATAAATCCCACTTGACTGAGGTGCATTATTTTTGTACGTTGCTGGATTTGATTTGCTAATACTCTATTGGGGATTTTTGCATATATGTTCGTGAGGGCTATTGGCCTGTAGTTTTCTTTTTCTGTACTGTGTTTTTCTGATTTGGGTATCAGGATAATGCTATGCTCACAGAATGAATTGGGAGATGTTCCCTTCTCTTGTATTTTCTGAAAGAAATTGTGTAGAATTATCATTCTTTCTTTTTTAAATGCTTAGTAAAATTTGACAGTCAGGAGGAGCCATCTGGATCTGGAGAATTGCTTTTCAGATTTTTTTTGTTTTTTTTACTGAAAACTCAATTTCTTTAGAAGTTATATGACAATTTAGGTTATCTACTTTATTGTGGGTGAGTTTTAGTAGTCTGTACTTTTTGAAAAATTAGTCCATTCATTTGAATTGTCGAAATTATGCATATAGAGTTTCAGAATGTTGATTTTTAGTTTGCCTATTTGCTGTACCAAAGATTAAAAGGTTTTCTTAAGTCTCTATGTGTGTTTTAATTTTTTGGTAGATGCACTTTCTTTGGCTCAGTTGATTCTTGAGCCTGGAAATTTGTAAGACAGATAAGACAGTTTCGCTGAGGGATTTCTGTTCTTTTGTCAGGATCTCAGTGCTTAGTGTGTTCCCTCCCTCTAGATCAGGGGAGCTTATATTTCCTTTCACTAAACTCAGAGAAGGAAAAGTAGCAACTCATCACTTAAACAAGAGAAGATACACTTCTCTAAACTAAGAAGATTTTTGATGCAGGAACACCATAAGAGCCAGCAAATGTAGGTCTTCATCTGTGGTAGCTGCAACAGACTGAAAGTGTATAACCTTGCACTGCCATTTTCTTGTGATCGTTGCACCCAATGACACTCTCTGACCTACTATGTCAGAAAGTCTGAGGAAGGGTAGGGGCCAGGGAATCTTTATATTTAATAAGTTGATTTTAATGCACAGCAGGATTGAGGACCACTGGTGAAAGCAACTAGCCTCCCTGAAGAGAGTTTTGATTTGTTTCATTCCTGGAGATATTATACAAAAGCACTAAACCAGAAGTCAGAGGATTTAGAATCTGGTCTGGACATTGGTGCTATGAAGCTGGGAAGGAAGGAACTTAATTTTGGGGAGCTTTGATTTTCTTATTTTTAAATGGTTAATAAAGAAATCATTATTTTGCTTTGATGGCAGAGTTATTCTTTTCTACTATGAAGTTTCTTCAACTAACAAAAATGTATTTTACTTACTCCTTTGTGGCAATGCAGCTTGGAAAAGAAAATATAAAGCATATCTGCATAAACATGCCATCTAATATGCTATTGTCTCACCCGGTCCCCTGTGAAGTTTCAGTTCGAGTGAAGAAATATTGCTTGGCAGCACCATGCTCAACTGTGAAAGGAGACGTTTGCTATCTGATTGGACAGAGGGAGTTCAAGATAAGAAAAGGCCCCAAAGCAATCGGAAGAGGCATGGTTATTAATGTGGATTTAATGGCACTAACTGCTTCCTTGCTTTTTTCTCATCATATAATATTTTGAAACACCATATAATTACTTCAAGATTCTAATATATACACTCTGATTCATAGTATTCTTATAAAGGTAAGTAACGTAAGGCAGGCATATAGAACTTCACCAATGTTTCTATAAGCCAAAGTCTGCAAATTATGGCTTATGGGTGCCATTTTTTGAAAATAAAGTTTTACAGGTACACAGCCATGCTCATGTATTTATGTATTATTTATGGCTACACTTGCACTATGCAGAGTTGAGTAGAGACAGAGACTGTATGATCTGCAAAGCCATGCATACCTAGTATCTGGTATTTTACAGAAAAGTAAACCAACCATTGCTATCAAGATTAAAAGCTTATTTTTTGGTGAAAAACTGAAAAAAGAAAAAAAGATCAAAAATAAAAGGCCCAGTGAAACACATTTTATTTCTAGCTCAAAATTAATTCTTAATTGCTACAAGAAACATCAACCACTTACTTAGGACTTTTGACAATTAGGATAAAGTCTACAAAAAATAAGTAATAAGAGCATTATTCTATTGATCAAAAAATGTCAAAAACATTCCACATTCTCTTTGGGGATAATCAGCAGGATTTCAAGTATGACTGTTAAGAATTAGGAAAAGATCAGCCTAAGTTTTAGGATTATATACAATCAAATAATTAAATTAGTTCAGTTTTCTAACACATTATCCATCTTCATTTCAAGTCTATCATTTCAAGTCCATCTTTGCAAATTATACCTTCTATAAATACACAGTGCACAATTGTCACCATGTTACTCTGTTTAATCCAGTGTCAATTGCTTAAAGATCTAAAGTGTCCCATTAAATTTATAATCTGGATGAACTGAACAAGAAGGAAAAGTTTTTATGTTTATGACCCAAAAGTTTTTAAGTTTATGACCCAACTCCTACTCATGCTAGTGGTTTCTTCCATCTGTCTGTGGAGATTATATATAGATTCTAGATCTTTATATACTATAAAGTGGTTTGCTTTAGCTTAAAGTCCATAAGTGACGATTATCCATTGCTAAAGTCCTGAAAACACATTATTGTTCATAGACTGACATTGACATATGGAGAACTGTACATTGTCTTCACTAAGAAGCTGAGAGAGTTGTCCCTGACCCATTGTGTACTTGGCCAAACTGGTACTCAACTATGCCCCAAGACTTTTACCTAAGACTCGGATCAGTACCCATTTGTCTACTGTAGATTATCTGGAAGAATATACTTCTCCTGAGCGGTACCAGCTCACGATCCCTCCTGTGCTACTACAGAGGTGAAATGCATCCTTGTTACACAATTGACAATTGTTTTAGAATATGAACATGATTTCAATTATTGTACTGCCTGTCTTTGCAAACCTCTGGTGTTACAATGCAAGACCTAATGATTATCAACTGCAGTAACACTTGTTTTAAATTCTAAAATTGTTTCAGTTATGCCTTGGGTAAGAGTGACAGGAAAGCTCTATTCTTTATGTCTTTAGCTTATGGTGCATCTCTTTCTTGGTTTGTTCATATTACTTTGGAGATTCTCTATCTCATCTTGAAGTTTTTGCTGTCATCTCAGAATCCATCCCGTAGCAGTCGGGCCTGTTCCTAAAAAGGCACAAATGGAAGCTGAATAAAGTGTAGCATTAAGTAAGTCTCTATATGCTATCTAGTTTCCACATTCATTGATTTTTTAGTATTTAATTTCTTCTTGAGATTTTCTCTACCCTTAATTTTCATTGTACTTTTTTGGGCATTTGAGTTCTGTGATTACTTCTCCTGGGTCTCCTTTATCTAAGAAAGAGCTTCAGCTTATATGTCCTGATACATCTATGAACCTAAATTACCAGTCTTGATTTTTCCCTCATTAATTGTACACAACCTTTGTGGGCAATCTTAATCATATGTTTGGTTTCTAATTTTATCTATGCATTATAGACTCTTTTATATACTCACCTACACAAATACTATTATGTAAATACACATGACACAAAAATAAATATTCTCAAAATCTGATGAGATGTCTCAGTCTTAGATCAGAAAATTTGATCTAAGCCTTCTCAACTTGGTGGCAGGGGTGGCAGAAGGTAGGGAAGGAAATCAGAGTCCCAGACTGACCATAATAAATTTCTGCACATAACTCCCAACTCAACACAAACTGGGAGCAGGGCATAGAAAACAGGACTTCTGCTCATAAAAGGAGGAGTCCTTCTGCTCATAAAAGTTCTCTTAGAGCTAAAGTCATACCAGGTGTAACAGAAAAAATCATTGCGAATTCTAAGTGATGAAGAAAATTTACTGGATGTGTGACCCTACAAAAGTTATTTAGTCTTTTTGGAAACTGTTTTTCTTCTCCTAAGTAATAGGGACATAGTTCTTGCTTTATATGGTATTAAGCAAGAGATACAGATATTTTTATGATGCCTAGCAGGTAATAGCTGCCATTAATTGAAGGATATACTGATAAAGGACTGAACGTGATAAAAATGCAAATAAAAAACTTTCAGTAACTAGAAATAGGCAGCAGCCAGGACAGACCAGGCCAGACAGTCAGGAACTGAAAACTACAAATAAGCAAGTAAGGTCCTTCCCTGAGGTTATGTTCTCCCTGCCATACTGAGTTTGTGATCAGGGAGAAAGGAGAGCAAACAGAAAAACAGCAACCTCAAAGTGATGCCATTGGATACCTCAAGTTTAAGAGCGAGGGTCCTCTCTTGCTTTTCCAACAGCTGGGCCCTGTCTCTCTCCATCTTCTCTGTCAATTGTCTCACATGTTCCTGATAGCTCTTCTCTTTCTGTTCCATCATCTGCTCATTCTTCTTTTGCATTTCCTCCAACATTTTTGCTGCAGCCTGTGCAGATTCAGCCTTCACGTGTTCCACTGTGGAGGAAAAGGAGGAAGAAAAACTTGTGTGGGGTTGTCATGTTGCCTTATTCTTCCCTGTACACTTACCTATTAATGTTGCTGCTAAGCGCATAAGTCCTGCTCAGATACCGCTTCTGCAAGTATGACGCGTCTTTGATCTTTTTGATCTAATTCAAGGGTTCCAGGTTTACTCAAATTATTGAAGCTTTCCAGAGCTTTTGAGACCATCGAATCTCTTGATTCACTCCTCACCTTCAATCTCCTTTTCCCTTGCTGTGAGAATCTGGTCTGTCTGTAGAATTGCATCAGTCACAGACTCCTTGGACCTCAAGTACGTCTGCAGCATCTCTTCAGCCTTAAAACCCAGAGAACACAGAGTAGCACCAGTAAATGGCTCTACTCATTTGTTACTGTTTGTGTGCCCACCATCTTTTCCTCTAGGAATTGCTCCTCCTGGGCCTGGTGGTCAAGATTCCCTGTCACAGGGACAGGCACATGCTCCAGACAGGCCAGCCAAAGCATCCCACTAAGTGGAGTCCTTTTTAGAAGGGCGATATAGATAATGAGAAAAAAGGGATTCTGTGTCCTGTGACATTGAGGGCTCTATGTTTGAAGCTATTGGTGCAATGGTTCCACATGGGCTGAGCTTGCTGGAGAATGAAGCCATCATTCAGAAAGCAGATCAGAGAGATGGAGCTGGAAGAGAAAAGGGAGGCAAGCACAGGGATAAGGGGGAGCAATGGACAGAGGAAGAGAGGATGATATTGTGTAAATTCTTTGATCCAGCTGTCCTTAAAGCCAATTTGAAGCCTAAACTGATGAATTACCGTTTTTCTTTAAGAAGCCATCCATCATTGGGTTTCTGTCTCTTGCAACACAAAAAACGCAGCCATAATAGTGGATGACAACAACTTGGTGGTTGATCTGGTAATTCAATTTATAACTCAATTATTAATTGGCTGCACTCTCTCTGATGAGCACCTGGAAATATCTGGTATAACAGGCTCCCCGTACATGTTATTGAATGAAAGTGTGAATGCTATGCAGATGGTAACGCACATCCGTGTGCAATTACGCTTGGTCACGTTGGTGTCCCAAGGAGGCACGTCAGCAGTTTCCCATAGTCAACAGATAAATTGTGGTTACCTGTATCCCCTTCCTCGGTTCCTGAAGGTACTTTTTCTTCAGGTGTTGTATCTTCTGTATAAAGAGACGATAGCCCCCTGGTGTAGAGTAAATACCCTCCTTCACTTCTTCTTCTAGAGGACTGAAAATATCCTGAAGTAAAGCTGTACAACGATCTGATGATGCTTTCAGATTCTGTTTGTAAAAGTCATCCTGCCTTTGTTCTAGCTGGGCCTTTAGTGTAAAAATAGTAGGTAAAAAGAGTAACAGGAAAAGGACGTTAGCTTGATCTCAGAATTTCTGGAAAGGCTTCTCAAAAAAAGAAAGGAGAAGAAAATTCCATGCCCTCTAGAAAAACTGACAGCATCTTAGGAAGACCATGTTCTTCCTCCAGACTTCACCTTTCTACTGAGGTCCCCTCTCCTTGGAGGTGAAGTTCACACTGTAGACTGATGGCTTCATGGAAACCTTTAGAAGTAAATCTCTGCTTTTTCAGATTGGGCAAATGATTGCATATGGAATAAATGTGGTTCAAATAAGCCTCACATAGCTTGGACTAAATTTTTATTTGCTTTTGGCTAGAATGTTTGGTCAGTCTGATAACAGTGGGCATGTAATTTGATTAGAAGCTCTGGTTGTCACTTATATGCATTTAATTAAAAGGAAGACTTTTTTTATTGAGAAAAGAAAAATGTTTTAAAACTTTGAGTCTAATAATAAAATTGGTCCTTCTGATTATTATGATTACAGATATGCAGTTGTCACCATTTGAAAAGCTAGTAAGAATTGCTTCCACGAAAATAAATTCTTATTTCACTTCCTGGTAGTACTTTGCCTTCCAAGACACTAATCCAGATAAATTGAGAGAAAAATCACCGCTAATTCCTTTTGAAATAGATGATCTACATCTTTGAAGGAACTCCTGATGAAGATTTCAGTGGCCTCTCTTTCACTGGCCCTGTGCAAGACCAGCAGTTCCTGGAGGGTTTCTGTGGGCAGCTGCACCTTCTGGCCCATCTGCTGGTCATAGTGGGCAATGGCCTTTTGCACTGCAGCTGAGTTCTCTATCTGGGCCAAGGCCAGGACTGCGTTCTCCAAGCAAGGCAGATCCCCACTGTTGAGGGCATTGACATAGGTCAGCACCAGGTTCTCTAGACCTACAAATAGAGAACAAATGATGATATTGGTTGCAGGGAGAGTGAAGAAAAATCTCTATTATGTGTAATTCTGAGCATGTGAATTACCACCTCTTTGCCTCACAGCATCTATGTTCTCAGAATCACCTGGAAGCTTGATAGAAATGCAAATTCTCAGCCCCTGTTTCAGATCTACTGAATTAGACCCTTCTCTTTGGGAAGATCTCAGATGGTATGTATGCACACCAAAGGTTGTGAGTTCTTGTTCTAGATTACATAGGCCCATGTTTATTGAATGTTTGCATTCAATTTAACACTAAGGATCACTGGGACAGAAACGCTATCTATTCATTATGTATGTATATCATCAGCCTGTCCATAGTAAGCATTTGATCAATATTTATGGAATAATTGACACTATCCCCATCAAAAAGAGTCCTCCATTTGGCTTATTCTAGCACAGCATTGTCCAAGAAACCTTTCTGTAGTGATGGAAATGTTCTCTATGTGCTGTCAACTACAGTAACCACTAGCCACATGTAGACACGGGCCCTTGAAATACAGCCATGTAGTATTACTTTTTAATTTTCTTCATTTTAATTAATGTACATTTAAGTTTAAATAGCCACATTTGTCTAGGAGCTACCATATAGGACAGTGCAGGCAATTTTAAGTGATAGAACTTTTTCCTTTGGCCTTTGCTCTTTTCCCACCAAGAAATTTGACTAACAAAATCTATTAGAAATGTTGGTGCCACTTGGAATTTAAAACAACAATAATAGTAAATTTGCATTTTTCAAAGCTGAAAGTAGGTAGGTATTATTCCATGCTCCCATAATCTTAGCAAGGAGTGAAAGGACTGTGAAGGGAACTCACGAGGTCCATTGACCTTGATGCCTCCTGAAAGTGTTTTAACTTTGGAATGGCTAAAGATGTAGGAACAGAAGACTTCAACTTGTTGCACAAATTCGGGGTCTAGCTCATTATCATGTAGTGTCTCGAGCTGGGATAGCTTCTTCCGGTATGTAGGCTGACCGAAGATAAAGCATTTCTTCTTTGGGAAGAACTTCCGGATACAGAGACGGGGCAAATTAAAATTTTTAACTTTTTGACCGGTACCTGGAAGAACATAAAAAAGAGATTTGCCTCATATAAGGATTTGCACACTTTTTCTGTAAAGGGCCAAATAGTAAATGTTTTAGGCTTTGTAGGCCAGGTGGTCTCTTCTCCAAGGACTCAGCTCTGTTATTGTAGCATGAAAACAGCCATAGACAACATGTAAATGAATGGGCACAGCATTATTCTAATAAAACATCGTTTACAAAGACAGCTGGCAGGCTGGATTGGCCATCATTTATCTCTGGGCTGTAGTTTGCCAACACTTAGACTAGTATACTGTTCATGCTTTAATCTATTTTCTTCACATAAATATCCATTGTAATCCATATTCTATGACTAAATACAGAATCACAAACCCTAAGCACGGAGATAAAATTAACCTAATTATAGCATAGGAAAAGGTGAAAACTTGTTCTAGAATAAGGGAGAATATAATTTAAAATCAAAGCTATTTATTCAGATACTAAAGAAGCATTAATTTCCAGGAATAGCAACCTGGAGAAATAGACAACTGTAAATGTAAGAAAACTATGAATGGTAAACTCAAAAATGATAATTTCCCATGTTTTGTCATTCTTGTTTATCAATGGTAAGTCCCTGTTACCTTGCTTTAGCTGCAGGGAAAGCTCCAGGTACTCATCTGCTGAGATAGTTTTTCCATGTGCTTCCAAGTCCAGGGTAAAATCTCTCAGAGTCCACACAAAGTCTGGGAAGAAGCTCACAAACTCAGCTGAATCCTCAACCTCATTCTCATCAGGTGAGGATTTTGCTCTGATTTGATCTGTCAGCTCTGTCACGAAACTGAGTAGTTACCTAAGGAAAAGTGGCAAAATGAAGAGTACCACCGTCCTGTATGAGGTCCACATATTCCCAAACCCTCATTTTGCCTTTGCTCTTAACCTGTCTATTCTAAAGTAGATACATGGGATCTTTCCCCTGTACTTGAATTGTTTTTATGTTTTCTCTTTTGAGCTAAATTCCCCAAGACTCATAGTCAGGCAGCTGGTTTATTAACACAGGTCTCCCCTTTTGACTTTTGTACTATTCAGGACCACAAAAGGATACTGCAGTTGGTCCATGACCTGCTGGTTGATGGTTCCCATGCTGTTGTACACGAAGATGCTGCTCAGGAGGATGGCCAGGGCAAAGATCCAGGAGTCATTCTGGTTGTCACCCTGGAAAGCAGAACACAGTTGGGTCAGGAGCATATTTCGTTCTCATGATACTTTCCAGATGATCAGTAGTAAAAGTATGTTCATACATTAGAGTTTTTTTTTTTTTTGATGCATGATTAATAAAAGGAATTCAATTACAAACAAAAATGATTGTCCGTAGTTCTTGGACTTTGGGTAGTTTTTTGATTAGTATTTTTGGTTTAAACTGATTTCACTAGGTCTTCTTATGATCACTGGCAGGTAATAATCGTTGCAAAATAAACGGCCAAGGTTGACTGGCATTCTGAAGCTATAAATACAATTAAAATTTAAAAAATTCTCTTCTTTTTTAATACCAACATTGACTTATATAAGATTAATAACACTTGTAGCTATTTTATTGCACAATTATTATGCACCTGGTGCTGACATTATTTATCTTGTCAGATATTCAAAACAATAGCATGAGGCAAATCTAGATCTATTACATCCATTTTACAGATTATAAAGCTGAAGTTAAAAAAAGTCAAATAATTTTTGAGGCCATTAAATTAGTGGCAAAGTTTAAATTTAAACACAAAGTTAGAGGGTTCGGTACCCACATCCTTAAATAAATTCTCTGCAGGATAAGACTCATGACATTGTGTTTATTGTGCTACTTTCATGCAACTGTGTTAACTTGCATAACTTATAGTCTGTTTGTTTTTTTTTTTTTTTTTTTGAGACAGAGTCTCACTGTGTTGCCTGGGCTAGAGTGAGTGCCGTGGCGTCATCCTAGCTCACAGCAACCTCAAACTCCTGGGCTCAAGTGATCCTCCTGCCTCAGCCTCCTGAGTAGCTGGGACTACAGGCATGCGCCACCATGCCCGGCTAATTTTTTCTATATATTTTTAGTTGTCCAATTAATTTCTTTCTATTTTTAATAGAGACGGGGTCTCGCTCTTGCTCAGGCTAGTTTCGAACTCCTGAGCTCAAACAATCCGCCCGCCTCGGCCTCCCAGAGAGCTAGGATTACAGGCGTGAGTCACCGCGCCCGGCCTATAGTCTGTTGTTAATAGAATATTGTCTATTTACCACCATGCTCTTCTGCTAGGATTCTGTCTTGTGAAAATTGTTTTTACCTCTGGTTGCTAAACTTGGCCTCATGACATGTGAACAGAAATGAGAAGACATATAATGGTTTAGAGCAAGTTCTTATTTAAGAAAAAAACTAAAAAGTACATAAAATATTCATAGATGAGGGGCTTATTCAAAAACTAAATCCTCGACCCTTACCTTCTCTACATCTCCCAGGCCTTCCGTGTCTAGCAGAACTAAGGTATGTTCTGGCTTCTTGGGGTGAGGCACACACCACATCCAGATTCCTTTGGTGTGAGACTGCACCGTGGAGCCCAGAGAGAAACCTGTGAAGGAGAGAGGGAGTAAGAGGGGAGGGAGATTAAACAGCAGGCAATTCTGGAAATTGATGTAAAAGGTAGCATGAGTAAGGTTAAGAGAGATAACTGAAACCACAGTCAGTACTGATCTTATAATCAGAGAAATAGGAAAGTTTGAATATTCAATGCATGAAAAAATTCAGGACCCTTTCATAATAAAAACATCCAATAAACTAGAAACACAAGGAAAATATCTTGACATAATAAAGGCCATATGTAAAAAACCCACAGCCTACTTCATACTCAGTGATGAAGACTGAAAGCTTTTGCTTATCAGAAATAAGAAAATGATGCCCACTTTTACCACTTCTGTTCCACAAACTATTGGAAGTCCTATCCAGAGTAATTAGGCAAGAAAAGGAAATAGAAGGCACCCAAATTGGAAACAAAAAAGTAAAATTATCTCTGTTCACATATGACATGATATTACATGCAGAAAACTTTAAATATTCCACAAAAAATCTATTGAACTAATAAAAGAATTCAGCAAAGTTGCAGCATACAAAATCAAGCTGCAGAAATCAGTTGCATTGCTATACACTAGCAATGAACAATCTGAAAAGGAAATTATGAAAAAAATTCTATTTACCCTAGCATTAAAATAACAAACTACTGAGGAATAAACTTAACCAAGGAGGTGAAAGACTTGTATAGTAAAAACATTTTTGAAGAAATTAAAGAAGACATAAATATGTAGAAAGATACCCAGTGTTTACGGTTTGGAAGACAATATTCTTAACATGTCACTACTGCCCAAAGTGATATAAAGATTCAATGTAATCCTTATAAAAATTCCAATGACTTCTTTTATATAAATATTCATAGAAAAATCCATCCTGCTTTTTATATGAAACTTCAGGAAATTCCCCAAATAGCCAAAATAATCTTAAAAAGTAAGAACAAAGTTGGAGTCTCACACTGTCTGAATTTTCAAACATATTACAAAACCATGGCATTCAAAAGACATAAAGACTGGCATAAAGACTGACATATAGACCAATGGAATACAATAGAGAGCCCATAAATAAACTCTCACATATATAGTCAAATTTTCAATATGGGTGTCATGATAATTCCATGAAGAAAGGAGAGTCTTTTCAACAAATACCATTGGGAAAACTGGGTATCCACATGAAAGAAAAAAAAAAGGAGTTGGATCGTTACCTTATACCATACAAAAATTAACTCAAAGTGGATCAGAGGACTAAACATCAGAGCTAAAACTAGAAAACTTGTAGAAGAAAACACAGGGGAAAAACTTCATGATGTTGGATTTGGCAATGGTTTGTTTAATATGACCCAAAAGGATAGCCAATTAAAGAAAAAATAGATAAGTTGGACTTCATCAAAATTGAAAATGTTTGTGTGTCAAAGGACACTATCAATAGAGTAAAAAAGATAATATATGGAATAGGAGAAACTCTTTGCTATCCATGTATCTGGTAAGGAATTGATATCTAGAAAATATAAACAATTCCTACAAAGCAACACAAATAAACAAACAAACAGTTTAAAAAAGGAAGAAAGGACTTGAATAAACATTTCTCCAAAGAAGATGTACAAATGGCCAAGAAGCACATGAAAAGATGCTCAATATCACTAGTCATTAGGGAAATGCAAATCAAAACCCTCAGGAGATACTACATCACATCCATTAGGATGGCCACTATCAAAAAAAATAGAAAATATCAAATGTTGGTGAGCATGTGGAGAAATTAGAAGCCTTGAGCATTTCTGTTGGGAATGTAAATCGTGCAGTGTGGAAAGTGGCAGGGCAATTCCTTAAAAAATTAAGCACGGAATGACTGAATGAGCCAGCAATGTCACTTCTGGGTATATACCCAAAAGAATTGAAAGCAGCGACTCGAACAGATATTTGTACACCCATGTTCATATCAGCATTATTTATAATGGCAAAAAGGTGAAAGCAATCCAACTGTCCACTGACAGATGAATTGATAAACATATTGGTATACACGTACAATTATTCAGCCTTATCAAGGAAGAGATTTTGACACATGCTACATTGATGAACCTTGAAGACATTATATAAACTGAAACAAGCCAGTCACAAAAGGACAAATATTGTCATGATTCCACTTATATAGGTTCCTATAGTAGCCAAAGTCATACAGACAGAATATAGACTGATGGGGAGGGGAGATGGGTGAATATGGAGCTTTTGTTTACAGAATTTCTGTTGGGGAAGATGAAGAAGTTCTGGAGATGGACGGTGGCGATGGTTGCAAAACAACATGAATTTAATTAATACCACAGAACTCTACACTTAAAAATAGTTCCAAGGGTAAATTTTTATGTTATGTATATTTTGCAACAATATAAAAATAATATACTATACAAACTGAAATTTTTTTAACCTTAAAGATCAATGTAAACTTGCTGTTACCATGTGAACATTTTATTAATAATAAATGATTTGTAGTTTATTATGCATACTAATTATTTTTTTACTCCTATGGAAAGAATAATTTATTCTTTTAAAAGGGGAAACTAAGGGATAGTGGGAAGAGTTAGTGAGCTGACTCTTATTCTCTAGAACAGAGTGAAGATAAGAGTCCATTGATGGATAGAAAGCTTTCAGTATTCATCCCCACCTCTAACTTTGCCTCCTCACATCCCCAAACTGAATGCTGACCGTGGGGGTGGACAGAAGGGATTTGGCAGAGCTCTGCTGGTGGTACTCACCCTTTTTCTGCCCAGCCAGCTTGTTCATCAGGTAGGACTTGCCTGTGCGGTAGAGGCCCACAATAGCCACCACCACCATAGGCTGGGTAAGGGCAGACAGGATCTTCAAGGCTTCTGGATTAACCATCAGTTGCCCTTTGGTGTTCTCAATGAGGCACACTGGGCCTGGCATGTGGATCTCTGAGGCCATGTCCAAGTGTTCCCTTGTCTGCAAGGGAAGTGGTGGACTGAATGAGAATTTCCGGTCTTCTTTTTTTTAAAAATATATTCGGGGTAAAAGTTGAATTCCATTACATGTATATATCATACAGTGGTGAAGTCTGGGATTTTAGTGTACTTGCCACCTGAATAGTGTACATTGTACCTGTTAGGTAATTTTTCATTCTTCATCCTCTCCAACCTTCCCCCCTTTAGAGTCTCCAGTGTCCATTATATCAACTCTGTGTGTCCTCGTGTAGCCATAGTTTAGCTCCCATTTATAAGTGAGAACATGCAGCATTTATTTTTCTGTTCCTGAGTTACTTTGCTTAGGAGAATTTCCAGTCTTTTGCAACTGCAGGTGGAGTCATACGATTTCTCAGCATGGCTGAAATTTTTGTGTGCATCAATCAGCAAGATAAATGAGGGGAAATTTCTATAATTTGAGAAAGTTATGGAAGTATTATCAATGTAGTTCATTAAAAAAATGTTGGTATGACAATGACTTATCAACATTCAACTATTCTCATGACCCAAATCTTTCATTTAATTTATTGTGAAAAACTTTCCTTTTGGATTCTTATTTAAAAATTTACACTAGACAATAAATGGAAGATAGAATAGGATTTACGGAATTTATTTGCATCCTGGCTATATGTAATAAATTCAGTATTGATTGTTTACTCATTAATTCTTACATTGAATTAATGAATAAATGTTTCATTAATGAATGCCCTTAGCACAATTTTTAAATATTTTAAAATGTGTTTCTTTCTGTACCTCTAAATGTTAATAGTTATGCTTATATCATGGGAATGAAGACTCACAAAACCCCTCACGTGGCCATTCTGGAAGTGGAACCAATATAACCTACTTTTGAAAATTTTCTAAAATTATGTGACCATGTGAAACACAGCACTAGGGGCCCTTCCAAGAGCTTGGAGGGGGCATATGCAAGAGAGGGGCCCTGAAACGTGAGCTTCATTACCTTCACTGTAAATTAGCCTCTAACTCAGTGTGGTAGGAGTGCACAATGGTGAATACTGAATGTTTCCAGTAAAGACTATGCAATAAGGATTAAAGATCAGGAGGCAGATCCAGAGAGCTGGATGGAAGTTGTTTAAAGTAACCTTCTCTATTTGCAGCCATACACGTTTAGGTTTTCTGTTGTGTCCTGTTTTTCCATTTGTTAGGGAAGGAGAGGGAGAAATAGGAAGAGGAAGAGTAGAGGGAGTGGGGAGGAGGAGGAGGGTAAGGTCTGGATAAATGAGGCTAGTGCCTTGCCAAGGCATTCAGGGAAGGAGTTTCCAGAAAGTGGATTAAGGTTGTCTGAGGGCATGGAGAGGTCAAGATAAATAAAGACGTTCCCCTTACTGAGACTCTACAAGAGATTCTTTAGAGAAAAGCCCTCTAGTAAAGCAGTGAGAAGGATCTCTACTTGCACAGGGGAGGGGGAGAGTGGGCATTAAATTAGTAAATCTGGACTATTTCTGAAGGAAGAAATCCACTCCGAAACAAAGTTCAAATATATGATTAAAAGATATGCTGCTTTGCCGAATCTTCATCTTTCCTTCTGGGTTTCAGTTTGTTCTTTCTTTGTCTTCAAAGGTGTCAGGGGGCTGCTTACCCTGTATCTCATTCACTGTTCTTTCCTTTTCATGAAAAGAACCCATTTGTAGCCCTTCAGTTTCTTAGCTGCAGTAGGAGCAGGACAGAACAAGCCTCCTCAATGACAATGGAAGTTTAATTGCGTCCCTAGTCAACACAGACAGTGTCAACAGAGAGAAAAGCAGTCCTGGTGCATTTCAAACTCTCAGTTTATCCCCTGTCTGACAGTGCCTAATTCAACACAAGTGCAGTAGTGGCACTTAGGGACATGCTACCCCGATAACATCAGGATTTCTTCTGACCCGTGTGCCACTTCAGGCTCAGCCGTAGCCTAACTTGGTTCCGGTATTTTTAAGAAAACTCATTGACCCTTATAAATCCTTTCCCATCCCTGTCCCAACCTGATAGGCCCATGTTCCTGAGCAGAGGCCCTTCAGAGCTGCAGAGAGAGCTCCTCAAAGAAAGAGGAGCAGTAGTAAGAGTTCTTACCTGTTCTTTTTCTCGTCAGTTCAGGTGGAGTGATTTCTATTACTCCTCTGTCTCTCGCTACCGCTCCACTGTTGTGGAACTTCCTGGATTTTCTTTAGTGACCAAATAATTGGAAGTTAAGCCACTTCCGAAGTGAATTTAAAGTAATATGAAACAGAAAGTACTTTGTTCAAGGCAGTGACTCGACAACCATAAAAGGAATTTTTGGTGTGTGCTAATAGCTGGGAGGGTTCAACCAGAAGCTTCAGCTTTTTTTGTGGAAAGAGATCTTAGAGACCATTTGTCGTTTAAAAAAAATGTCCATTATATACAGGATATAATGGAATATGTCTTAAGATTGGAAGTCAGTTTGAGAATCCTAGAATGAGGAGATATCACATCAATTTTTAGGTCTAATTTCCTAAAATAAAAGCCACATTCACGATGTGTAGCTGGTTATTCTTTTTGAGCTGCAGCAAGTGGGGAAAGGACATGTTTTACGCATTCATGAACACCCAGCACTTGGCACTTAATGCCCAGTACACAGTCAGCACACCTGGCCTGATCACCTTTGCTCTGGTTCACTTGCAGGGAGGAGTTTCTATGCTGGGAGAGACAAGCAGAGAAGACCAGAGGCCACCACCCCTGCCCCGTAGAATTAGCTCAGAGATTTTGCCTAGGCAAAGAGGCAGTCCATAAAATCAGAGAGCTCCGAAGCTCTTCCGGAAGGAACAGTATGAAACAGTATGTGGAGAAGTTCAAGCCTAGAGACTTGAAGAAATTTACTGCTTGCAGATCTACTTTGTAAGAAATACTAAAAGAAGGTTTTCAGGCAGAAAGCAAATGACCTCAGATGGTAATACAAATCCACACAGAAAAACAAAGCACCAGTAAGGGAGTTATAAAAGACAGTATAGATGCATATTTCTTTTCCTTTCTCCTCTTAACTGATTTTGGAAAACAATTGTATGAAACAATATGTTTATAATTGTATTGCAGGACATGTAACATGTAGAAATGTGATAAACTTAACAAGAACAGCACAAAGGAGACAGATGGGAGAAAAACTGCATTGGAATAAAGAAATGACACCAGATGTTAACGAACCCACAGGAATAAATACAGAGAACCAGAATTTGTGAGGAAGTTAATATAATAAGCTCTATAAATTTGTATGTTCTCTTTCAGCTTCTTTAAAAGGCATACAATTATATAAATTCATAATTATGAATATGTATTCTTGGGTTTGTAACACATAGATTTATTTATTTATTTAGAGACGAGTCTCACTGTGCTGCCCTGGGTGGAGTGCAGTGGCGTCATAGCTCACTGCAACCTCAGACTCCTGGGCTCAAGCAGTCCTCCTGCCTTAGCTTCTCTAGAGGCTGGGACTATAGGCGTGAGCCACCGTGCCCGGCTAGTTTTTCCCTTTTTGGTAGTGACAGGGTCTCCTCTTGCTCAGGCTGGTCTTGAACCCCTGAGCTGTAATAATCCTCCCGCCTCAGCCTCCCAGAGTGCTAGGATTATAGGCATGAGCTACTGCACCCAAACCATATATAGATTTAATATATGTAACAATAATAGCACCAGAAGGGGTAAGAACCAATGGTTATGGAGTTATTACAGTAACAATTCTGTATCTCACAGGAATTGATTTAGCCTAAATTTGAGATATATTTCTGATAAATTATATGCATGGTAAGCCTTAGAGCAACTACCAAGACACCACTAGATCTCAAATCAATAACCTTTCATCTAAGACATTGATAAAAGAAGCATATTTTCTGAAGCAAGTGGAAGGGAAAAAATAATAGACTATTGGAAACCATAGAGAATAAGAAAAAATAGAGAAAATCAATAAAACCAACATCTGTCCTTAGAAAAGATCAACAAAATTGACAAAGCTCTTAGTTAGACTGGCCAAAACAAAAACAACAACAACAAAAAATCCCAGAAGACTTAAATACTAAAAGCAGGAATGAAAGAGGGAACTTTACTACTGACTTTACCAAAATAAAAAGGATTATGAGGGAATACTCTGAACAAGTGCACGCCAACAAATTAAATTATACAAAATGGAAAAATTCCTAGAAGGACACAAACTACTGAAACTGTCTCAAGAAGAAAGAGAACATCTAAATAAAACTGTCACCAGTAAAGAGATTGAATTACTAATCAATAAACTATCACCAAGGAAAGCTCAGGCCCAAATGGCTTCACTGGTGAGTTCTACTAAACATTTGAAGACAAATTAATACAAATTCTTCGAAAACTTGACAAAAAAATAGAAGGGGAGGGAACTCCTCTCCTCCAACTCAGTATGAGGTGAGTATTAAAATGTGCCTAAACCCAAAGATATGACAGTCAAAGTGCAGGCCACTATCTTTTGTGAAAAAGTATGTAAAATTTTTCAATAAAATACCAGCAAACCAAATCCAGCCATGTATAACAAGGGTTATACCCATGATCAAACGGGATTTAGCCCAAGAATGCAAGTTTGGTTTAACATGTGAAAATCAATTAATGTAAACACCTCATCAGCAAAGAACAAAAACCACATGATCATCTTAGTAGACACAGAAAAAGCATTTGATAAAATTTAATAACACTTCATGATAAACACAGTCAATAAACTGGGAACAGAAGGGAAATTCTCAACCTGAGAATGTCCTTTGACATTTTATTTTGACATAATTTCAGACTTATACAAAAGTTGCAAAATATTACAAAGAATTTCTGTACAATTTTTCCCTCAATTCCCCAAGTGGTAACATTTTACTGCATTTAGTTTCTTTCCTTTATCTGAACTATTTGAAAGTTAGTGACAGATATAACGCCTGTTTACTCCTAAATAGTTCAATGTGCATTTTTTACAAAAAGGAAAAAATTTCTCTTACAGAACCACAATATATTTATGTAAAGTTCTTGTTAGGCCATACACCTTTTTGTAGTTTATTTTTTAAAAGGTAGAATTCTGCCCCTCCCCCTTGGGAGGGAACACTGATATGTAACTGATGTTTTAAACCAGTCATTGCAAAAGGGCTGGTAAAATGGTCATGTGGCTCTAAGAAGCACATGGCTGATATCTTATTTTCTATGCCTGTCCTCTTTGCTGTGAAATGATAGACGTTTGACTCAGGACTTGCGGAATCCTTCGGTTTCGTTCTTCAGGCTCTTTGAGGTGAGGGATTGGAACCACTTTCTGTTGGGACTACTTAGGTCTGCATTTGTTTCTGAGATTAATAAACACAATTCAGAATTTTAAAACTATTCAGACTATTATGAGATCTTGGCTAGTCTATTTTAGAACTGAAAGTCTGCATGTGTTGTTTAGCTAGTAAACTGTTTTCACTAGGACAGATTTATTTACAACATATGGTTTTCCAAGTGATTGACTATATCAAGAAAATTGAAGGTTTCACAGAGCATAAGAAGGCTTGAGTTTATCTGGATTCTACGTAAATCAAATAATAACACTTACCAAAGTCATAAAGACCATTTGCTATTATTTTGAATGAGAAGTGGCAGTTAATATATTTTAAATGGGGCTTTCTTTACTGGAGGTCATGATTGGAAGTGACATTTTTCAAATAATGGAAATTTCATGGGAATCATGTAACTACTTGCTGAACTTCATCCATTTTTGCATGACTATTTGGAAAAATACCAAAATTAAAAACCCCCCACAAATGTAGCATCTGTATGGAAAACAAATTAGGATAAATTAATCAAAATAAGAAAATATAGAAAATTTGGAAAATAATAAATCAATAAATTAGACTCCAAATATTACTCCAGTATTGTAAGTTTTCCATGCGATTGGACAAATACTAATCAATAGCGATAATTGTGAGTTGAAGTTTTAGAAAACCCAGAACGCTAGTATTTTTTTTGCCACCTGAAAACCACCTATCTGTAAATTTATCCAACGATGTGAAACAATTTCTGAGTGATTGCAACATGCCATTGAACAGTATTTGTGGGCAGTAGTATTACTATATCATATGACAATATAATTATTATGAAAAACAAAGACAAATGGCCGCAGGTACTCTTTAAAAAGCATTACGAAGTAAGTAAAATGTGCTGTGTGGTGCTCATTTTGTTGTTAACCAGAGAATAAGCCACCATTCTTATACCTAAAGTTGTTGAACGCTTTAGTTTCTTTCAAGTTATGTTTTCTTTTGGGTAAGTCTTGTAGAAGGAATGTTTTAAGCATACAACTCAAAATTTTTTGTTTTTGTTTTTAATAGTTTAATACCTTCTTTTGGCTATGACAAGGAAAGAAAATCTAGAATGGATGGTGGAGGATGGAAGTAATGAATATCAATTACTACCTTGGGACAAGTTGCAGGAGCAAAATCTGGGGTATGTACTGGCGTCTCCTGTGTATTAAGTCCTTTATAGAATTGTGGCTGGTTTCTAATGTGGAGACTTAGCAATGGATTGAATTCAATGTACGACACAGTGACCAGAGTGGGAAAAGAGTGGGCTGTATCAGATGCATCTGATGCACTTACTTACTCATCCTCTCAATCCCTTCTCTCATCCCACCTGTGGCTGTCCTAGGCAGCTCAAAGGAGGCCTGGACTCTTCTTAGGCTGATAACGTCTTGCTAAAGGATGTGTAAACCTCTGTCTTCACAAGTGACTACAGGGTGTGGCAGTGGTGTTCCCACTCTGTGACAGCCCTGCCTGACCTCTCTCATCCATGCTGGGCATGGGCTTGCCTTAGGGCCTTTGTACTTGTTCCTTCCGACTCTGATGCTGTTTGTTTCTCCAGAGATCCTGGTGACTCCTGCCCCTCTTCTCTGACTACTCCAGGTCTCAAATGCCACTTCACTGGTGCTATTTCTGATTTCCTGTGTTAAACCGCTATGCTCTACATTGCCAGCTCTTGCTCTCCCTCATCTCCGCTTCATTTTTATGCACAGAAGTTGTGGTCATTTGACACTCAGGATGTTGTATAAATTTGTTTGCTAGAATGTTATCTCTGTGATGGCAAAGTTTTTAGTCTCTTTCTGACTGCTTAATCCCTCGTACCTCAAAGCAGTGTCTGACACATAGTAAGCCTTCAATATGTACTTCTTGGTTGAATGACTCAAAACTGTAGAAGTGACCATGTTGGTTAAAGATTATGCTCTTTTTCAAGA
Source organism: Propithecus coquereli (assembly GCF_000956105.1). Lineage (NCBI taxonomy): Eukaryota > Metazoa > Chordata > Mammalia > Primates > Indriidae > Propithecus > Propithecus coquereli. The sequence goes on along the minus strand of NW_012153062.1, from coordinate 9,773,487 downwards.
TTTTTGAGACATTTTATGAAATTTGCCTCTGGAAATATTTGTTTTCCCCACTCCTCCAACTGCTTATCCTACCTTTCACGTCCTCCCCAAAAGCTGGAATCATGCTTTTTAATCTTAACTGACAGGTAGAAAATGGCATTTTTTTTTTTTTTTGAGACAGAGTCTCACTCTGTTGCCATTGCTAGAGTGCTGTGGCGTCAGCCTAGCTCACAGCAACCTCCAATTCCTGGGCTCAAGCGATCCTCCTGCCTCAGCCCCCCGAGTAGCTGGGACTACAGGCATGTGCCACCATGCCCGGCTAATTTTTCTATATATTTTTAGTTGTCCAGCCAATTTCTTTCTATTTATAGTAGAGATGGGGTCTCGCTCTTGCTCAGGCTGGTCTCAAACTCCTGAGCTTAAACGATCCTCCTGCCTCGGCCTCCCAGAGTGCTAGGATCACAGGCATGAGCCACTGCGCCCGGCCTGGCATGTTGTTTTAACTGGAAATTTTTTTTTTTTTGAGACAGAGTCTTGCTCTGTTGCCCAGGCTAGAGTGCCGTGGCATCAGCCTAGCTCACAGCAACCTCAAACTCCTGGGCTCAAGCGATCCTTCTGCCTCAGCCTCCCGAGCAGCTGGGACTACAGGCATATGCCACCATGCCCGGCTCGTTTTTTTTTTCTATATATATATTTTTAGTTGTCCAGATCATTTCTTTCTATTTTTTTAGTAGAGACAGGGTCTCGCTCTTGCTCAGGCTGGTCTCGAACTCCTGACCTTGAGCAATCCACCCACCTCGGCCTCCCAGAGTGCTAGGAGGAAATTTTTGATATTTACTAAAAAAGAACATATTTGCACATAATAATTTTTACTACATTTTCATCACATAGTACATAGGCTTCCTTGAGGCGATGAAGCCTGAGTTAGTGATGTAATTAGAAGTAAAATGCACTTGGTATCTAGTATATGACAGGCATTGTGCTAAATTCTTCACGGGTGTTATTAATTAAATTTATTCTTCAGTACTACTTATGATGTATTATTATCTACATTTTACAAATCTGTAAATACTGTTTAAAGATGCTCCATGGCTTTTGGATAACAGTTTATCAGGCTACAAGGCCCTGACAGTTGCTTGACTTGAAGTTTCTTCAAATGATGAGTCAGTGTGTTAAAAGAAGATCAAATTAGGTCCATTCATGGCTCAATATATTGCCAAAGTGGACTGATACATTCTGGTACTATATATGCCTTTCCCATTACTCTCCCTAACTTCAAAGTCTGATTAGTCCTCTTATAAATGAAAAGTCTAAGCCCCTCATTCACTTTTTTTCATGAGTGAAGAATTTCTGGTGTCAGTTCAGGACAACTTGAAACTTTGCATGTCAGATTGAAAGTGAAACCAGGAATAAGCACTTCATTTCTGGGAAATACACTAGAAGTTAGGAAAACAGATCCTTCCTGTTTAGTACAATGAGTTGGGAACAGTGTTTGTACATTTTGTTTTTACATCAGGCTGCTTGAAAAATTTTCTAGGGACTTTTTCTTTTAAACGCTGGATATGAGGAAGCTACATTTCCTCACTTAGTTTGCTTGGTTTAAAGTCTATGGATCCTTACATCCTTAAAGTATATAGTCACAGATCAAATTAATTCACAATTTAATATTATTACATGACACAATCATATTTGTATATATGCTTAGGGGTTTCAAAGATCATCCCAAATATCAGCTTCCCAAGAACAGACTGAATTTCAAGTGTGGAATGTTTTTACGTGAAGAATTCATGCAGTGTGCTCTGCAGTGCTCAGCAGCAGGTATTTATTCATTCAGCTGGGGCCATAGAGTCTCACATAGAAAGGAGGCAAGACCTGCAAGTTAGAAAAACAATCAACCACATGAATGCATGCTTATAGAAAGCAAATGTACTTTGTGCACAGCACTGCGCGAGGTGCCAAGCAGTGTATGAAGATTACTAAGACACAGTCACTGCTCTAAAGAGGACTTACTTAGTGAGTAAGACTGACTTGCATCCACATCATAAAAGCAGAGGACTAGAGAGGATAGGAAAGGAGAAACACCGAACATCAAAAAATGTAGCCTGTGATCACAAATTAGAACATTGAAACTTTTACCCATGCTTAATTTATTTTGGTGTCACTCATGTGAAATGGATTGAATTTTATTTTTTAAAAAAATGGTATGAGAATTAAAACAGTCTCATAGACTAATGGAACAGACTAGAGAACTCAGAATTAAATCTATACACTTAGAACCAACTTAATTTTGACAAAGAGGCCAAGAACATACACTGGGGAAAGGATACCCTCTTCAATAAATGGTGCTGGGAAAACTGATAACCACATGCAGAATAATGAAACTAGACCTGTGTTTCTCATCATATACAAAAATCAACTCAAAATGAATTAAGACTTGAATATAAGACCTGAAACTCTAGAACTACCAGAAGAAAACTTTGAGGAAACACTTTAGGGCATTGGTCTAGGCAAAGATTTGATGAGTAAGACTTAAAAGAGCACATTCAACAATAGAAAAAAAGACAAATGAGATTATATTAAACTAAAATGCTCTGCACAGCAAAAGGAACAATCAACAGAGTGAAGAGACAGCCTATGGAATGGAATAAAATGTTTGTAAACTATTCAACCAACAAGGGACTAATATCCAGCATAAATAAGCAACTCAAATGACTCAACAGCAAAATAATAAATAATATGATTTAAAAATGGGCAAAGTATCTAAATAGACATTTCTCAAAAAAGGGATACAAATGGCCAACAGGTATATGAAAAAATGATCAGCATCACTAATCATCAGGGAAATGCAAATCAAAAGCACCCTGATATATCATCTCACCCCAGTGAGAATGGTTTTTATCAAAAAGACAAAAAATAACAAATGCTGGTGAGGATTAGAAAACAAGGGAACTCTTGTACATTGTTGGTAGGACTGTAAATTAGCACAGCCATTACGGAAAACAGTATGGAGCTTTCTCAAAAAACTATAAATAGAACTGCCATATGATTCTGTGATCCCAGCCCTGAGCACGTATCCAAAGGAAAGGAAATCAGTATGTGGAAGAGACGTCTACACCCTGTGTTTATTGCAGCACCAATCACAATAAGCAAGATACTGAATCAACCTAAATGTCCATCAACAGATGAATGGATAGAGAAATGTGGTATATATACACAATGGAATACTATTCCACCATTAAAAACATGAAATCTTGTCATTCAAGGCAACATGGATGAGCTTGGAGGACATTATGTTAAGTGAAATCAGTCAGGCCCAGAAATATAAATACTGCATGTTGTCACTCATAGTGCAGGAGCTAAAAAAAGTTGAGCTTATATTATAGAAGTAGAGAGTAGAATTGTGGTTATTAGAGGATAGTAAGTATAGAAGTGAAGGAAGGGTAGGGAAAGATTGGTTAACAGATATAGTATTACAGCTGCATAGGAGGAACAAGTTCTAGTGTTCTATAGCACTGTAGGGTGAATATAGTTAACAATAATTACTGTAATATTCAAAAAGCTAAGAAAGAGGATTTGAATATTTCCAACACAAAGAAATGATAAATGTTTGAGGTGATGGCTATGCTAATTACCCTGATTTGATCATAACACATGGTATATAGGTATTGAAATATAACTCTATATCCCACAACAATTATTACGTGTTAACTAAAAAAAATGGCCCGACAGTTGCTGTTATTCATATTTAAATGTGTTTCTTGATAATCTATTCTGTTCTATTTTCTGTTTGTTCTGTTAAACTCAGTACCACACTACATAGGACCATCATTTACATTTTCTGTTAATACTATAGTGAAATCTTTTCCAATACATTTGGTTGGCTCCTATTACCAACCAATATTTCTGAGTGAAAATTAGGGTCACTTTGCAAAGTTTCACCAGAACTGGAATTGTACTGGCTATAGTGGGCAAATATAAACTGACTTATAGATACTATTTTTTGTATTGTTTTCATTTTGGATCATGGTTTGTTGCTGTATATATTTTAAACCCTTTTTCAGTCTTATTATTATTTGGTAGTTTTCTAAGTTTCTATTCAAATTTAAATTACATGATTACTGGTGCATTAATTTTTCTCTTTTTTTCCTTTTAAATTGTGCTAAGAAACAGACAAAATTACCATTATAACCACTTTTACCTGTACGGTTCAGTAGTTTTAAGTATATTCACATTGCTGTGGAACAGACTGTAGGACTTTTTCATCCTGCACAAGTGAAACTCTGTACCTACTGAACAACAACTCCTAACCTTCCTAAAATGACTAGTCTTTTCTACAGAAAGATTTCAAGAACTGACTGCCTTTTACTTGCTCTTGAAAAACAATAGCAAGAGGTAATTGCTGATACTCTCAAATATGATGTTTCTCCCATGGCCCCCTCCAAGTTGCACACACTTCCAGTCGTTATGTTTAAAATGGTCTTGCATTGGCTAGGCACGGTGGCTCATGCCTGTAATCCTAGCACTCTAGGAGGCCTAGGCGGGCGGATCGTTTGAGCTCAGCCTGAGCAAGAGCGAGACCAGCCTGAGCAAGAGCGAGACCCCATCTCTGTTAAAAATAGAAAGAAATTAGCTGGACAACTAAAAATATATAGAAAAAAATATTAGCCGGGCATGGTGGTGCGTGCCTGTAGTCCCAGCTACTTGGGAGGCTGAGGCAGAAGGATTGCTTGAGCCCAGGAGTTTGAGGTTGCTGTGAGCTAGGCTGACACCATGGCACTCTAGCCCGGGCTGTACAGAGCAAGACTCTGTCTCAAAAATAAATAAATAAATAAAATAAAATAAAATAAAATGGTCTTGCATAAAGGGATTCCAGACAGAAATTAAGCTCTTTGGTCAATTCAAGGCAACTTGAAATGGTATTTCCTATACTTGTGTTTTAGATTGAAACTGAAAGCAATGAAGAGTTACTTAGGGTGTACTAGGCTTATGTCTACAATCCACTTCTTTTCTGTTCCAGCAGGACAAGAACATGATTTTTTAAAATATAAACCCGTAGTACTCTGGCTAAGAAGCATCCAATGAGGAATAAATAAACAATTGTTCCTGAAGGCACCTCAAGACCCAACATTCTTCCACTGGGGCTACCTCTGTCTCATGGGCCAGGATAATTTTATGCCATGTGCAGCTGCTGCTCCACTGAAAATTCACCTAAAGAGTCCTCAAAATGCCTAATTTGATTTAAACTGAATGTATCTGTTTTCCTGTGACATATTTTGACACGGAGTTTCCAAAGCAATGATGTCTGTGCAATATTTGGAACTCTTTACTTGTAGCAAAGTGGCTATCGGGATAGTGCATTACAAAAAGGCAAAAAAGAAGGTTCATTGTATTAGTATTTGGCCTGCAAAATTCTTGATGGAGAGGGCAATGTGTGTATTTCTAAACAGACTTGAAATACCTGTTGGAGGAGAGGTGTGACTCCGAGAATTTAAGTGTCAGCAGAAACCTAAGCAAGAAAAGAAATGACTGTTAAATTGCTTTGTTAGAGAAATGTTGTTTGTTTTGAAAAACAAGGTAGTGAGTAAAAGGAAGAAAATAGAATATGAGAGAGGAGAGATTAGAACTAGCAAGGTAGAAATAGGCTGGGCTGGCTATTGTGGAGTGAAGGGATTGTGGGTCCCCTCAAAGTTATGATGGGCAAAGAAATCTTTTGAAAAAAAAATAGCTTCCCAAACTTAGATCTTTAACAAAAACTTCTGCACTCAAATGTGGTTTTTCAATTGTCTTACATTTGGGAGTGAGGGTTAGATGAGGCACTATGTCCAGTTCTATCTCAGATTAAATTGCCAGCCCAAACCTGAGAGGTCTTCTTCATCACGCCTGGAGCAGACATACTAGAAGGGCCCAGGCAGTGACACAGCATGGTCTCAGCCAGCCCTGGAAAATGATTCAAAAATTATGGGAAAATAATGAAATTTCTGCTTAATTCACTCTTTCTTTTAGGAGGGCAGTTTAGATATTTGAGTTAGAGTATTGTGTTCTAGTTTCAATAGTTGATTCTAGCACAGCAAATAAGTCCACCATGAACTAGCAAATAAAAAAGACAGCTCTGAAAGTGAATTCCCAGGGAAGGGAATGGAGGTTCACATTAGATATTCTTGTACTGTTCTAGTTTGACTATGTCTTATGTGTCAAGTGAGAATGTCTTGGCGATTCTTTGCTTGGCTTTGAGATAGGCACTGGAGGATGAGCCAGAGATGATGTGTTGCCAAAAACCAGGGATTGTATTGGAAAAATTGAAACATTAAAAGCACCCTGAATATGTTTTGGTGGGAAAACATAAATATATCCATACTAAACAGCTATTCAAGGACACTCACACACACACACACACACACACACACACACACACACACACACACATACACATACACATACAGATTATGTGAAAAAGAATGTTAAAAACAGATACATACATACATAAATAAGATCATTTTTCTTAACAAAAATAATAAAAAATTATATCAAACTGGCCAGTAAACATGAGTATTATCATAAAATGGTTCAATATATGTGTCATTAAAAACGACAATGTGTTACCACTCACTGCACATCTGTCAAGTGGAAAAAAAGCAGACTGTGTTGAAGCTTGATGAGCTCATAGAACACCTAGAATGTTTATAAATTACTGGTGTGAATAGAAATTAACATAAATTAGTATAGCTGTGAAACCAATTGACAGTATCTCCTAATGCTGAACATACGTATTTATAGTAATCCATTTCTAGATATACACTGAAGAATATGAACATTTGTAAACTAAAAAATATGTACAAGAATGTTTATAACACCACTATTCATAGTAGCCATAAAAGTGAAAGTACTCAGATGTTTATCGAGTTGAATGGATAATTTATGATATATTCATACAACAAATACCATACCACAATAGGAACAATTGACTTATAGCTAAACACAAAAATAGACTAATCTCACATGTATACTATTGACTTAAAGCCAAATACAAAAAAATTAACTAATCTTACATGTATGCTATTGAGTAAAAGACACTGGATACTAAAAACATATATATACTTTACGATTCCATTTACATAAAGTACCAAATCTTTGATGGGTGTGGGAGGAGGTGGTAGTGTCTGACTACAGCATGAGGAGGGCTACAGGGAAACTGTTGCATTCTGAATTTTCTTTGGGTGCTGACATTCTGGATGTGTTTAGTTTGTGAAAGTCCATAGAAGTGTATATTTATGACATGTCCACTCTTCTGTATGTGTATTTATGCTTCAAAGATGTTTACTTAAATCATTTGACAAACTGTAGGAATAAATCTACCAAAATATGCAAGGACTATACATTGAAAACTATGCAATATTTCTGGGAGAATTAAAGGGCTAATAAATTGTGGGACATATCATGACTATGGATTGGAAGAGTCAAATTTATCTATAGATTCAAAGCAATTCCTGGGCTCATATATATATGGTGAGTTGATTCATTGCAACTACCGTGAAAGGATAATCTTTTCAATAAATAATGTTACACTAATTTATATATATATCAAAAAAAATTAAACTTGGTTCCTACTTCCTGACATTAAAATAATCAATTCCAGGTGGATTATAGATTCAAATTTGGAAGATAAAACAATACAATTTTTAGAAAAACATCAAAGACATTATTTTCATGTTCTCCAGGTTGGGAAACAGGACGAAAAACTATTAATATTAACTATAAGCAAAGAATCAACAAATTTAATTATATTAAAATTGAGAACTACTATTCATACAAAGACACAATTAAAATAATTAAAAGGAAAATTAAAGGTTATGAAAAATATATGTACATGAACAGAATATATAAAACAGTCTCCAAATCAAGGAAAGACAACTTCTTAGAGATAGAAACCGAAGTCTTAAATAAGCACAATAAAAAGAGGATATCTTAATGAACAATAGACATGAAAAAGTGCTTAACCTCCCTAATAATCTCTTGTCTCAAAGAAAAGCAAATTAAACTGTGAAATAGATGTACATACCCACCAGAATCACTATAATTAAAAGGTTGACATATCCAAGTGATGATGAGAAGGTGGAGCATTGCAGTTCTTATGCATTGCTGATGAGAGTATAAATTGTGACCATCATATTGAAAAACTATTTGATGTACTATACTATGAAATGGACAAATGCATACTATATATTGAATAATTGAACTTCTAGGTACCTGGAGTGAAATATTATTACAGAACCCAACAACTTGGATGAATTTTAACACCTAATGTTGAGATAAAGAAGACAAACATAAAACAAAACATTTCAAATTATATAAAGACATGGAGCAGATAATAGCAGTCTATGATTTTACAAGTCAGGTAAAAGTTTTTGTATTAGTTATCTTTTATTGCATAAGAAATTTGCCCCAAAACGTAGTGACTTGAAGCAGCATTTATTATCTCCTAGCTTCTAAAGTTCACAAGAATCTAGGTGTCGTTTAGCTGGGTCTCTTTTGTGGTCTCTCACAGGCTGTAATCAAAGTGCCTGCTGGGCTGCAGTCATCTCTAGGCTTTACTGGGAAAGGATCCACTTCCCAAACTCACTCTCATGGTCATTGGCAGGAGGAAGAGTGAGACCCTGTCTCTACAAAAAACAGAGAAATTATCTGGGCCTGGTGGCAGGTGCTTGTAGTTCCACATACTTGTGAGGCTGAGGCAGAAGGATCACTTGAGCCCAGAAGTTGGAGGTTGCAGTGAACTATGATGATGCCACTGCACTCTAACCAGGGCAACAGAGACCCTGTTCATCATGAAAGAGCAGGATGAGGTCTCTCTGACCAGCACTAGCACTGTGTGATCAATCAGGTATGACAGGGGTGCACATTCTAGGTTACAGGAGTATACAGATATGATGGAAATGAACACCAATCTTATTGCACATGGTGTGTGGGTGAAAAATAAAAATGCAGGATGAAAATTCTTTATGTCTTGCTTCCTCTCAGACCTCTTTTCTAGAGTCTGATGTAGCAGCAATGTCAATCGACATACATGGGAGAGTTGGGAGTAGCTGGCATTTGATCCAGGGTTTTACAAACATAGCATGTGACCTCAATGGTACATTCTTCATACATCAAAATAAAGGTATGTTTCAGAAGTTCCTTATACTTTAGCCTTTTGGAGTCATCCTTTGTAAGGCATAAGTTGACAGAGTTGATGAAACTTTCCTCAGAATTACTCAGCTGTGGAAGATCTCCTTTCACGATGTGTGTTAGTTGATCAAATACACTATTCCACTTTGGATAAGGAAATCAGCCTGTGGCCACCACACACAATGTGATCCCCAAACTCCAGACATCAGAGCAGACATCATATCCTTGCAGAGATGCACTTGGGTCTATTCTTTCAGGAGCCCATGTATGGCCTATACCCAGCATATCTTGTCTTGGCAATGGAGTCCACAAGCTGTCCACTAATACCAAAGTCACAGAGTTTAATATTTCCACTTCTTTCCGGAAGAATATTGGAAGGTTTAATATCTCTGTGAATAATTTTCAAGTGTTCTTTTAAGTGATTTAGTGCTTTCACAGTTGCTAAAGGGATTTTGCCTAAAATTTCTTCTGGAATAACATGATCTAATACACTATATACGTATTTGTAAAACTTATCAAATGAGGTAGACATGAGTTCCATACAGATCTAACAGTCACGGTCTCGGAAGAGCACACCATAAACCTGAACAGTGTATGGGCAATCATTACTCAGCATTACTATATCCTGAAGGTCATTATACTAGGATTTACCACTAGGTGTTGTTTTTCTGTTGGAACAGTTTATGGGTTTTTTTTGTTGTTGTTGTTTTTATCATGCCGTGGTCACCTTCCTTACTTTTAGTTTTTCTAATTATGTTTTATCATTATCTAACAAGATTTTTTAAATTATAAGAACAATATAAGCAAAAGCAAAAAAAAAAGTGTAATTTTGGCCACAAATTTAGAAGACTGAAAATGACCCAAGTTAAAAACAATTATAACCTATCTTTTGAAGAAATCTGGAAGTAGACCATTAAAGGTATTGGTTAAATGAGCAGCTCAAGAGTATCATTAATAATACAGATTTCTTTTAACTTCCTTCTTTGACTACCTCATTTGTATTTTCTTAGGTTGGCCTCCCGCATGTTCCCAAAATGGCAGCTGTAATTCTAGGTACACATGTAGAATCAACATATTGAGAATGTAAAGTTATTGTCCTTCCCAAATGTCCTTTATTTTCTGGGAAGAAAACATTTTCCCAGAAGCCCCCCAGTAGCACTGGACCATAGGGCAGAGGAAAAAAATGACCACAATGTACATATACTAAATTCAATTTGTTGTGTGATATATAACTATTAACTTTGTCAAATAACAACAAATCCAATCATTAAGTCTCCACCAATAGATGAACGGATAAATTAAATGTGGTGTATATACACAAAGGAATGCTATTTAGCCTTAAAAAAGCAGGAAACTTTATGGTTTGTGTCAACATGGGTGAACCTGGAGGACATTTTGCTAAGTGAGCTAAGCCAGACACGGAAAGGCAAATACCATGTGATCTCACTTATGTGGAATCTAAAGAAGTTGAACTCATAGAAGTAGGGAGTAGAACGATGGTTATCACAGGCTGGGGCTAATAGTGGGGGGAGGGGATGGAAGGGGAGATGTTACTCAGAGGGTACAAAGTTTCAGTTAGAGAGACTAGGTTGTTTTGATATACTGTGTAGCATGATGACTATAATTAATAATAATGTAATGTGTATTTTAAAATTGCTGAGAGAGTAGATTTTATTTTATTTTATGATATTTATTTTATTTTATTTTTTGAGACAGAGTTTCACTCTGTTGCCTGGACTAGAGTGCCGTGGGCTTAGCCTGGCTCATAACAACCTCAGATCCCTGGGCTCGAGTGATCCTCCTGCCTCAGCGTCCCAAGTAGCTGGGACTACAGGTGCTCGCCATCACGCGGGGCTAATTTTTTCTACTTTTAGTAGAGAAGGGGTCTCGCTCTTGCTCAGGCTGGTCTCTAACTCCTGACCTCAAGCGACCCTCCCTCCTTGGTCTCCTAGAGTGAGCCACCACACCCAGCCAGAAAGTAGATTTTAAATGTTTGAACAGCCAAGAAAAACAAGTATGTGAGATGATAAACATGTTAATTAGATATATGATGTATACATGTATCAAACCATCACATTGTACCCCATAAATATATACAATTATTACTTGTCAAACAAAAGTAAAATAAAATTTAAAAAACACAAAAATTCCATATCTGGACTTAGATAAGGGAAGACTTTTTTAAAACTTTTTTTTTAATTTCAGCATATTATGGGGGTACAAATGTTTAGGTTACATATATTGCCCTTGCCCCACCTGAAATAAAGGAAGACTTTATTCAGATGAAAGACTATTGCAATCGGGAGAGTGCTCTGATCTCAGGAATCTATAAGCTTCTCAAAATCAAACATAAAAAGGCTTTTGTTTTATAGGGTGGGATAGATAAGAAAAGTCTTACAGGAACTTACAGGAAATTTGGACAAGCAAGAGAAAATGCCTAGTGGAATCTGACAGGAAGTGTTTCATTGTGGTCAGCCTATTCTCAGGATAAGCTCCTAAGAGCATATATATGCTTTTAAGTCTTGCTCAGGCCTGGGGGCATGCAGAGGTCAGGGTGTCATGGGGAGGAGAGAAATCTAACTAAAATTTGGTCAAGATGAAGCAGAGGGGTAACTGTGAACCTTGATTCACTTCCAGCTGCATTAAGTGAGGAAGTAATTACCTGTACACATTTTTCCCCTGGCCTTCTTTTCATTGATACCAAAATCCAGCTTCACAATCAAAGAATGTTACAGTATAGAAAAGAGGGATTATTCTGAGAAGGAAAGACCAAAGTTTCAATGACCATTTTGTAAGATCCGATTATATTTTGAAAGAATAGAAGATATACCTCCTGCTCATTCCCTGGGTAGGTGGGTTTGAGGTGTTTGTCCAGATATGTCTAAAAGCATTCAAGATGAACTCTGTCTTCACTTGATTTCTTCTGTATGTTTTGCCTACCCTGATCATGCATTCCTATATACCTGCAGGCAGGATTCTCGATATATCCCACTAGACTGATCAATCTTTATCAGTAGCTTTACGCTGCATTTTGTCTCTTTTCTTTTTCCTCAGCGAATCATATTGTCTTGTAAATTGTATCCCAAAAAACTCTCTGCCCAGCTTTTCGTTTTGATAGACATGGCCACAAAGATGTGAGTGTTTAGTTCCAACAAAGATACGTTTTATCTGTGGATAAATATTTGGCAGGAGTCCTATAAATGCTTCATCCATCTGCAGTCAAACCATTGATAGAAGAACTCAACTTAAAGGTCTAAGAGTTAGAGGAGTTTTTTTACTGAAGTTAGCTGGGATCTTGTGCATCTGTTGAATTCTCCATTTCCACCCTGGGTATCCCCTGCTGCCAGTGCTCCCCCTTTGCTACTCGTCCCCTGGGTTTACACCATCTTAATTTCTTTATTACCCTGGAGTCTCTCTTAAGAAGGACAGTTGTGTTTAAGTTTGTACCCTACTCAAAGTTTTGGTGATGGTGGGTAATTTTCAATGCAGCCATCTTTTGGGGGCCTCCTTTCTTCTCTAAAATAGTTCTTTCCTCTACCTCGAATCCTAAATTACTATTCACTTTTTATAAACAGCAGTTTAGGTGAGTACTTCATCACCCTAAACAAAGTTCCAGTCCTACCTTTGCGTATTCAACAATTCATTACTGTATGTTGCTAAATAAAGGTCATCTTCATGTTATCACCCTTTACAGAAAACCTTCCAAAATTAGCTTACTCCTGCTTTAACAGACTCTGTGGCAAACTATTTAAGTAAAATGAATGACATTGGTCCTATATCTAATTGTATTTAACAATGAAATCTTCTCGCAAACATCGTGTCTCATAGAGTAGAAACAGAGTGTTTAACATACCCAGGTACATTGCTTTACCCCAAAGCCAAGGGATTAAAAGATTCCTTCCTCTCTACAATGGTAAAACTAAAATATCATCTTCCCGAGCTTCATTATTTCCATCAGATTATTCAATTTGCATGCATTTGATAATCAGATTTTAAATAATGGCAGAGTAAATACAGGCATACCTCAGAGATATTGACAATTTGGCTCCAGACCACAACAATAAAGTAAGTCAAACAAATTCTTTTGTTTCCCAGAGCATATAAAAGTTATGTTACACTATTCCGTAGTCTAGAAGTGTGCAATAGGTTGGGGTGGAGGTAGAAATTTCTCAAAATAAGACAACAGGGAAGTTTGCCACATCGATTGACTCTTCTTTTTTTTTTTGAGACAGAGTCTCACTCTGTTGCCCTGGCTAGAGTGCCGTGGTGTCAGCCTAGCTCACAGCAACCTCAAATTCCTGGGCTCAAGCAACTCTACTGCCTCAGCCTCCCAAATAGCTGGGACTGCACGCATGTGCCACTGTGCCCGGCTAATTTTTTCTCTATATATATATATTTAGTTGTCCAGATCATTTCTTTTTATTTTTTAGTAGAGACGGGGTCTTGCTCTTGCTCAGGCTGGTCTCGAACTCCTGACCTTGAGTGATCCGCCTGCCTCGGCCTCCCAGAGTGCAAGGATTACAGGCGTGAGCCACCGTGCCCAGCTGGATTGACTCTTCCTTTAATAAATGATTTCTTTGTAATATGCTATGGCATTTGATAGCATTTTACCCATGGTGGAAATTCTTTCAAAATTGAAGTCATTCCTCTCAAACTCTGCCACTGTTTTATCAAATAAATTTATGTAATATTCTAGATCTCTTGATGCCATTTCGACAATATTCACATCATCTTCACCAGGAGTATGTTCCATCTCAAGAAACCACTTTCTTTGCTCATCCATAAGAAGAAATTCTTTATTCATTAAAGTTTGATCATGAGATTGCAGCTATTCAGTTACATCTTCAGGCTCTATTCCAATTCTGGTTTTGCTATTTCCACTACATCTGAAGTTGCTTCCTCCACAGAAGTCATGAACCCCTCAAAGTCATCCATGAAGTTTGGAAGAAACTTCTGTAAATGTTGATATTTTGATCTCCTCCTATGAATCATGAATGTTCTTAATGACATCTAGAATGCTGAATCCTTTCCAGAGGTTTTTAGTTTATTTTGACCAGATCCATCAAAGGAATCACTGTTTATGGCAGCTATAGACTTAACAAATGTATTTGTTAAATAAGACTTTAAAGTCAAAATTACTCTTTTATCCAAGAGCTAAAGAATGGATGTTGTGTTAGCGGGAATAAAACAACATTAATCTCCTTGTACATCTTTCTTAGAGCTCTTGGGTGACCAGGTGCATTGCTAATGAGCAATAATATTTTAAAAGGAATTTTTTTTCTGAGTAGTATGTCTCAACGGTGGGCTTAAAATATTCAGCAGGACATGCTGTATGCAGATGTGCTGTTGTACCAGCTTGACTGTTTCATTTATAGAGCAAAAGCAGAGTAGATTTAGCATAATTTATAAGGGACCTAAGGTTGGTAGAATGGTAAATGAGCATTGGTTTTAACTGGAGATCATTAGCTCCATTACTGCCAACAAGGTAGTCAGCCTATCCTTTGAAGCTTTGAAATCAGGCGTTGACTTTTCCTCTCCAGCTATGAAAGTCTTAGATGACATCTTCTTCCTAAATAGAAGGCTATTTATCTACATTGAAAATCTGTTGTTTAGTGCAGCTACCTTCATCAAATATCTTAGCTAGGTATTCTGGATAACTTGGTACAGCTTCTATATCAGCACTTGCTATGTCATCTTGCACTTTTATATTATGGACATGGCTTCTCTCCTTAAACCTCCTGAACCAACCTCTGTTAGCTTCTAACTTTTTTCTGCACTTTTTTTTTTTACCTCTTTCAGCCTTCATAGAATTGAAAAGAGTTAAGGCCTTTCTCTGGATTAATGTTTGGCTTAAGGGAATGTTGTGGCTTGTTTGATCTTCTATCCAGACCACTAAAACTTTCTCCACATCAGCAATAAGGCTGTTTCGCTTTCTTACTATTTATATGTTCATTGGAGCAGCACTTTTAATTTCCTTCAATAACTTTCTGTTTCCATTCGCAACTTGGCTAATTATTTGGCACAAGAGGCCTAGCTTTTGGCCTGTCTTGGCTTTTGACATGCTTTTCTTACTAAGCTTACTGATTTTCTACCTTTTGATGTGACTCTTCCTTTTCATGTGAGCACTTAGAGGCCATTGCAGGGTTATAAATTGGCCTAATTACAATATTATTGTGTCTCAGGTAATAGCAAGGACACAGGAGAGGGAAAGAAATGGAGGACGGGTCAGTTGATGGAGCAGTGAGAACATACACAACATTATTGATTGTTTGCCATCCTTTATGGGTACGGTTAGTGGTGCCCCAAAATAATTTACAAAAGTAACATCAAAGACCACTTATCACAGATCCCCATAACAGATATAAAGATGATGAAAAAGCTTGAAATATTGTAGGAATTACCAAGTTGTAACACAGAGATATAAAGTGAGCACATACTGTTGGAAAAATGGAGCCAATAGACTTGGTCCTTGTAGGATTGCCACAAACCTTCAATTGGCAAAAACTGCAACATCTACAAGGCACAAAACAGTGAAGTGCAATAAAATGAGGTATGCGTGTAGTTCTTTACAGCTTTGTTAAATATGAATGTTAAGTTAAAAGTAACCTAAAGACTGTTGATAATGCGTATAACTTATAAACCAGTAGAGAAAAAAAATTAAAAGGTATATTGAGATTCCATAGCAAAAATAAAAATTAAAAAGATTGTTGTATCTTCATATTCATTGTGTGTTCATATTTAGTAATATGAATTTAGTAAAAAAATCCTTATTTTAGTCCCACCATAATGTGACCAAGCACAACGCTCTACCTCGCTGGTTTGGATGACATTAATGAGGATGAAAAGGCTTTATAAGTCTCTACTTCCCATATTAGAAGACAGACAATTCTAATTCTCTGTCTTTGCTATGGTGAAGCATGAGATTCAGGTTCTGCCAAGCGGATGGATTGACCTTTGTGAGACTTAGATGCAAATGTGAGCAGCTCGAGGACACTGCTTTACGTGGGGAGTTGGTTTTCTACAGATGTGGAGGTGGACTTGTCCGTTTCCTCAGCACTGACATTGTTAGAGCTTCAGGCAGTCGATACGGAGAACGTGGTGCTGAGCAGCAGGAGCTGTGGGGTTTTGCTTTGTTACTTCATTCCACGGTGGTGTTGTTCCTTGCCGAACAGCCATGCAGTCTGGCTTTCTTCCCACTCTGGGGATTCTACATGCTTCCTAATAATCTGAATAATTGATTTTTTTGACTAAAAATCAGAGTCTTTTGTTCGTACTAAAGGATCCTGAGTGATATGCATCCTGAAACAGTTGGCTTGATTAATATTATTGGATTAATGAATCGTTCTTTCTTGTGTACCTTCTATTATCTTATCCTTCTTAGCGTGGCATTCTTTCCTTAATGACTTCCAGGAAATGATGTCATAGTAGAAAAGTAGAGAGAAAATTGGAGTCAAATTTTAAGTTTTTAAAGGGATCACAACACTCCAACCCCATCCCAGGATAAAAGTAAAAACTTGAGAAAGGGTGTTGGGCTGAGGATATTTGAAAGTGTGGTGAGTAAGAGGAAGAACACGTCTACCCTGAATAGAGCTCTAATATCTCCATGCAACTTGATTACTCAATTTCTGCAGAGTAAATGTGCATGATTTCAAATATGGTATCCAGTTAAAGATCATATTAACCATTATTATAACAAACAACAAGAAATGGATAGCAAACTTTATAGCCCAAAACAGTGCAGGTAAATTTTTTCAATTTTAGTGGCAATTTTCCTGATGTTTTGAAGTTGCTCACTCAACTTGTGTGGTGGGCAGAGGGAGCTGGATGTGAAAGCTATGTTCTTTGGATGTTTAGTGCATGATACATGGTGGCTTTGATTCTGTGCTTCTCTGAATATACATGATTTCTTTCAGAAGATTTGTGCTCTCCTTGAATCTCTCCTTGGGAAAGTCTTTCCATACCTGAAGCAGAAAAGACAAACCTAAAACCTACATGGTATAAAATTTGTTCCATATGGCTAAAATAGTCTCTTTTTAGTATTTACATTAATTCCTCAGGAGCTTTTGACATTCTTTTCCTGAAATTTTCTTCTTTTTAACTTTGATGATATCACTCTCCATGAGGGTCCTGCGCCTAGCGCTAATGTTCATAGACCTTTTTTTCTAGCTTCTGAAGAGTTTTTTTCTTTTATTTTCCCTGAAATGTTATTACCTTTGAATACCATCCTGGGATTTTTTTTAAAACCCATATTGAACACAACCATTTTGTGTAAGTGGTTGTATTAATAGAATTTTTTTTGTGTGTGTGCAAATCTCACCTATACATTTTGGATTTCCATACATGATCCTAAGAAGGATGGTTGAAATCCAACAGGAAAGTCATTTCAAGATTCTCAGAATCAGGAGAGATATCAGATTAGAGAATTCCATGGAAGCCTCTGAAATGTTAGTAGGAATAGTAAGAGAAAAATATTGAGATTAGGACCTGTGTGGGCCATAGGGCATTTCTCAGCTAAACTTTAGACTCAACATAGACTTGGAGTAGGGCTTGGAGAATAGGAAAGCACTGGCATGCTGGACACTTTCATGCTGACTATAGTGCTTTCAGAGATAGTCATTCCAGGTATTGCAAAAAACAAAATCACTGTGAACCCCATTTTGTAGAAAAGGTAGGTTGTATTTTTTTCAAGGTATGATCAATAACAGTCCATTATCTTTCATGCCATCACAAATTCCTCATTTGAAAAAATGTTATAGGTATCTCCTGTGCCATAGATGAGGGTTCAAATTTGCAATGCATAAAGCACTTTGTGTAGGGCTTGGAAATTCATAGCTACTCTATGTTGAGTGATATTAATAATGCAGGCTCCATGGAGCATGGTCTGCTTATGAAAAGATTTTAGCAAGCACTGATTGGCAGTGATAGAAAAGGAATGGAATGAAAATTGTAGTAGGATGTGTGGGATGGAAAGACCTTTTTGTGTGCATCATGCTCTATCCCCACACTGTTTTCGATGAGCAGTAGAATGGAAAATAAAGATGTGCAGTTGAATACCCAAAGTTTACGATTCAGGGTCCTCCCTTGCTGTGTCTACAACTGGGCTCTCTACCTCTTCATCTTCCCTATCCCATATGTACCATAACTTGCCCCATATGGCTAAATTATTCTTCTTGTACTGTTTGCATTAATTCCTCAAGAGCTTTTGATGCACCATTTCTTGAAATTCATTTCTCCTTTAACTTCAATCAGATCATTCATCTTTGAGTCTTCTAGGTCTGTGACTACTTTTCCTGAATGTTCTTTCTATTTTCAGAAGTGTTTTTCTTATTGTTCCTGAAATATTGTTGCCCTGGCATGATGGTTAATTTTATGTATCAACTTGGCTTGCCTATAGTGTCCACTTGTTTGGTCAAATACTGGTCTAAATGCTGCCATGAAGGTATTTTTTAGATATGATTAACATTCACAATCAGTGAGCTGATTACCATCCTTATGTAGGTGGGTGTCATCCAGTCAGTGGAAGGGAATGAAAAGTGCAGTAGAGTGCCTAGGCTAGAAAGCCACAATTCCAGACATAACGCTCTAACACTTACACCGTGTTTTTGGCCAGGGGCTAGCAGAAGAGAAAATTGAGATGGAACAATGGATACCTGAAATTTAAGAGCTAGAGTCCTCTTTTATTTTTTCAATAACTGGGCCCTATCCCACTCTCTCTTCTCAGGTGGTTTCACATGTTCTTGATAACTCTTTTCTTTATCTTCCATCATCTATTTATTCTTTTTTGCATATTCTGAAGCAATTTTTGTAGATTCAAGTTTTAGGTGTTCAACTGAAGATGAAAAGGAAGAAGAAAAATTTATGTATGATTCAGTACCACTCATTGCTTTCTTGTTATTTTTACTGCTTCATAAAAGAAATTCCCTCAGGCCATTTTTTTTTTTTTGCTTCAGGGTAACCACAAAACTGCTGGTTGCATATGCCACACTCAGAAATAGCTTCAGGAAATAAGACCCATCTTTGCCGCTCTTTCTCTAGTTCTATGATCCCAGGTGGACCAGGCCTGGAAAGAGGGGAAGTAAATACCGAAAGAGCTTTTATGGGCAGAGAAGGCTGGGCCTCCACTTATGTATCCACTCTGCATAGAAATAAGCACTTCTGCTAATGACTAAGATTCCCATCAACATCCATAGAAAATGCAACCTCCACTCAATGGAGAAGTGCACACTAGCTGCACATGGAAGCTAGGTTAGTTGCCCCTGACATTGCTGGCTGATGGGGACTTCCCTCTGCTCACTTCCAGCCCGTAGTCATCGATCACCATGCAGTAGCAATGCTCAGTGCACCATGCAGTAGTGATGCATGGTGCCCATTGGATTCACCCTATGTTTACAACACTCCAAACCCTTTCCAAGGCACAAGTAAACTCTTGAGTAAGAGCATGAGACTAACGTATGTTGTGGAATGATCAAATCAGGCTAATTATAATATCCTATCCATCACCTCCAATATTTATCATTTCTTTGTAGTGAGAACATTTAAAATTCTCTCTTTTAGTAATTTTGGAATACATAATACATTATTATTAACTATAGTCACTGTACTGTGCAATAGAACACTTTTGCTTAGTATGTTTTTAAGGTTCTTCAATATTGTGGCACATATCAGTACATAATTACTTTTTATGGCTGAATAATTTCCCCTTGTATGTATAGGTCACATTTTTTTTATTAATCTGTTGATGGAATGTAGATTGTTTTCACCTTTTGGCTATTGTGAATAGTGCTGATATGAACATTCAGAAACAAGTATTGTTTTAAGTGGCTGTTTTTAATTCTTTTCCTTATATACCTAGAAGTGGAATGTTGGCTCATATGGTAATGCTATGTTTAAATTATTGAAGTGCCAAACTCTTTTGTACAGTTGGCGGCATCATTTTACATTTGAACTCACAACGTACAAGTATTCCAGTTTCTCTGTATTCTTGTTAGGACTTGTTATTTCCTTTCTCTCTTTTTCTAATTTTTTTTTTTTTTATTGTAGCTATCCTAGCGAGTATGAAGTAACATCTCATTGTGCTTTTGATTTGTATTTCCCCAATGACTAATGAAGTTGACTGTCTTTTCATGTGATTATTGGCTATTTGTATATCTTCTTTGGGGAAACATCTATTTAGGTTTTTTGTCCATTTTTAAATTAAGTTTTTTTGTTGTTGATCAGTAAGGGCTCTTTTTATATTCTGATTCTAGACTTTTATCAAATATTTTAATTTCAAATATTTCCCCCACTTTTTGGGTTGTTTTTTCACACCTCTGTTAATGTCCTTTGATACACAAAGTTTTAAACAGAACAATGTATCTATTTTTTCTTTTTTTACTGCATGCACTTTTGGTGTTCTAGTTATTTAGGTTGGTGCAAAAATAATTGCGGTTTTGGACTGTGAATTTTAAATCATCATAACTAGCCTCAAACATATCTTTATTAATCAAAAATAAGAACCATTACAATAAACACATTTTTGCTAATGAGAAATAAGTTTTTTTTATTCCTGTAGTGTAAAAATCCGTGCTTTGGGATTCAAGGAACTCTTGGAAAATATTTTCTGCATCCTGCTAGTGGTGGAAGCGTTTTCCTGCAAAAAGTTGTCAAGATGCTTAAATAAATGGTAGTTGGTTGGCCAGAGATCAGGTGAATATGGCAGATGAGTCAAAACTTGGTAGCCCAGTTTATTCAACTTTTGAAGATTTGGTTGTGCAAGGTGTGATCAAGCGTTGTTGTGGAGAAGAATTGGGCCCTTTCTTTTGACCAATGCTGGCTGCAGGCATTGTAGTTTTTGGTGCATCTCATTGATTTGCTAAGCACACTTCTCAGATGTAATGGTTTGGCCAAAATTCAGAAAGCTGTAGTGGATCAGACTGGCAGCAGAGCACCAAAGAGTGACCAAGACCTTTTTTTCGTGCAAGTTTGACTTTGGGAAGTGCTTTGGAGCTGCTGCTTGGTCCAACCACTGAGCTGCTCATTGCCGGTTGTTGTATAAAATCCATTTTTCATTGCATGTCACAATCTGATAGAGAAATGGTTTGTTGTTGCATACAACAAGAGAAGAGGACACTTCAAAATGACTATTTTTTTGATTTTCAGTCAGCTCATGAGGCACCTACTTACCGAGTTTTTCACCTTTCCAATTTGCTTAAAATACCAAATGACTGTAGAATGGTCGATGTTGAGTTCTTCTGTGACTACTTGTGTAGTCCTAAGAGCACCAGCTTCGATGCTTGCTTTCAATTGGTCGCTGTCAACTTCCAGTGGCCAGCCACTGCACTCCTCCTCTTCAAGGCTCTCATCTCCTTTGCATAATTTCTTGAACCACCACTGCATGTACAAGCATTAACGTGCTATTGATGTTGCGTGTTGTCTCTGCTTGCTTTACAGCCAATTATAGACTTGAATAAGAAAATCACTCGAATTTGCTTTTCATTTAACATCATTTCTGTAGTCTAAAATAAATATAAAATAAACAAGTAATTTCATTAGCAAAAAACATACAGCAAGAAATGTACATTAAAATGATGTATAACATAACCACATTTATTTAAGAATGTATTCCAAAATCAAAAGGCAAATTTCAACAATGCTAAAACCACAATTACTTATGCACCAAGCTAATAAGAAATCATGGATAAATCCACAGTAATAAAATGTACCTCTATTTTTTTCTACTAGTTTCATAGCTTTCACTATTAAACTTAGGTCTTTGACCTATTTTGAGATAATTTTTGCTTTGGGGTAGGAGGTAAGGGTGCAAATTCATTCTTCTACATGTTGGTATCCTGGTGTCCTAGCACCATTATTAAAGGGGCTGTTTCTTTTTTTTTAACTTATTGAATTTTCTTGACACCCTTGTTGAAAATCAATTGACCATTGCTGTATAAATTTATAGCTAGACTCCTAATCATATCCCTTTGTTCTGTTTTTATGTTAGTGCCACATTATTTTTATTACTGTAGCTTTGTACTATGTTTTAAGGTTAGGAAGTGTGAGTACTCCAACTTCGTTCTTCTTTTTCATAATTGCTTGGCTATTTAGAATCCCTTAAAATTCTACACGAATTTTTGGATGGGCTTTTCTATTAATATTTCTGCAAAGAAAAGGAAAGGATTTTGATAAGAATCACATTGAATCTGTAGATCATTTTGGTGAGTAATGCCATCTTAACAATATTAAGTTCTTTGATCCATGAATGTGAGGTGTCTTTCTATTTAGTTAGATATTTTAATTTCTTTCAGCAATGTTTTGTAGTTTTCAGAGTACAAGTCTTTCAACTCCTTTATTGAAGTTATTCCTGTTTTTTTGATGCTATAATGAATGGAATTGTTTGCTTAATTTCCTTGTGGATTGTTCATTGCTAGTGCATAGAAATATAATAATTTGGGGTTGCTTCTCTTGTATCCTGAAACTTTGCTGAGTTTATTAACTAGCTTTAACAGTATTTTTTTTTCTGGATTGTTTAGCATTTTCTTTATATAAAATCATGTCACATGTAAATAGAAATAGTTTTCCTTCCTCTTTACCAATTTAGATTCCTTTTATTTCCTTTTTTGGTCTAATTGCCCAGGGTCAATAATAATATCTGCAATTTTATTTGTTATTTTAGTAATTTGAGTCCTTTTTCTTTTTTCTTAGTCAATATAGCTAAAGTTTTATAAAGTCTGTTATTCTTTTGAAAGAACTAAATTTCATTTTTGTTAATTTTCTCTCATATTTTTCTGTTTCATTTATCTCAGTTCTAAACTTAATTTTTTTTTTTCTGCTAGCTTTGACTTTAGTGTTTTCTTCTTCTTCTTGTCACTTGCAGTGTAAATTTAGGCTATTGAGGGTTTTTTCTTTTTTAATGTATGTCATTATGGCTATAAATTTTGCTCTAAACACTGCCTTCACTGTATCTCATAAATTTTGAGATGTTTTCATTTTCGTTTCAAAATTTTTCCAATTTCCCTTGTAATTTTTCTTTGATCAATTGGTTTTTAAATGTATGTGATTTAATTTCCACATATTTATTAATTTTCCAGTTTTCCTCCTGTTTTTAATTTCTAGTTTCATTTCTTTGTGATCATAGAAAATATTTTGTATGATTTTAATATCTTTAGATTTGTCGAGTGGTGATGTGCTATAACATGAGATCTCTCCTAAAGAATGATCCATGTGTACTTGAGGAGAATGTCTAATCTGCTGCTGTTGGGTGGCATGTTTTGTATGTTTCTTAGGTCTAATTGGTTTATAGTGTTTGAGTCTACTTTTGTTTATTGATCTATTGTCTAGTTCTATTCATTATTGAAGGTGTGGTAATGAAGTCTACAAATCTTATTGTGTATCTTTCTATTACTTTCTTCATTTTTATAAATTTTTGCTTCACATATTTTGGAGCACTGCAGTTAGGTGCATATATATTTCTAGTTGTTATGTATTCTTAATGAATTGACCCTTTTATCAACATATAATATCATTTTTGTCTCATAACATTTTGGCACAAAAAACTATTTTGTCTGGTTCCAGTATAGCCACACCAGCTTTCTTTTGGTTACTGTCGACATGGAAAATCTCTTTATCCTTTTACTTTGAACCTCCATGCTTTTGGATCTAAGATCTGTCACCTGTACACAGTGTATTGATGATTCATGGTTTTTATTTTTGCATTATGCCAATCTCTTCCTTTTAATTTTAGAGTTCAATCCATTTACATTTAACAAAATTGCTAATAAAGAAGGATTTACTTCTGCCATTTTGCTATTTATTTTCTGTCATATATCTTTACATTTCTCAATTTCTCCATTATTGCCTTCTTTTATGTTTAATTATTTTTAGCATCCTTTTTTGATACCCTTCTCATTTTCTTTTCTCTACATTTTAAAGTTATTTTCTTAGTGATTTCCTCAGGCATTACATTTACATCTTAAACTTATATCAACCTAGCTTCAATGAATACAATTTAGCTTCAAAGTCTACAAAAATCTGCTCCTATCCCTACTTCCTTTTATTGTTATTGTCACACATGACATGTTTATATATCGTGGGTCTATTATCATTGATTATAATTACTGTTTTATGTGTTGATCTTTTAAATAATATGGGAAAGAAGAGGAGTTAGAAATTCAAAATTCAATAATACTGGCTTTTATATTCATCTATGTAGTTACGTTTACCAGTTTGTGTGGCTTCAAGCTACCGTCTAGTGTCCTTTTATTTTAGCCATCAGGACCTTCTTCAGCATTTCTTTTGTTTTATTTATTTATTCAGGATATTATGGAGGTACAAACATTTTGGTTACATGTAATGCCTTTGCCCCACCCAAGCCAGGGCTACAAGTGTGTCCTTCCCCTATACAGTGTGTTCCACTTCCATTAGTTGTGCCTTTACGCCCCCACCACCCCCAACTGGCACCCAATGAGTATTACTACCATGTGAACACCTAGTGTTAGTCAGTTAGTACTAATTTGATGGCCAGTACATGTGGTGCATGTTTTTCCATCCTTGTGATACCTCAGTTCGAAGGATGGGCTCGATCTCTATCCAGGATAACATAAAAGGTGCTAGATCACCATTGTTTTTTGTGGTTGAGTAATATTCCATGGTATACATATACCACATTTTATTAATCTGCTCATGTATCGATGGACACTTGAGTTGTTTCCACATCTTTGCAATTGTGAATTGTGCTGCTATAAACATTTGAGTGCAGATGTCTTTATTATAGAATGCCTTTTTTTCCTTTGGATAGATGTCTAGTAGTGGGATTGTTGGATGAAATGGTATTTCTAGTTTTGGCTCTTTGAGGTATCTTCAAATTAATTTTCACAGGGGTTGTACTAATTTGCAGTCCCACCAGCAGTGTAAGAGTATTCCAATCTCTCCACAACCACACCAACATTTGTTGTTTGGAGACCTTTTGATAAGGTCTCCAAACAACAAATTTGTAGTTTTGGTTTGCATTTCCCTAATGATTAGAGATGTGGAACACTTCTTTATATATTTGCTGGGCATTATGCTTCTTTTGAAAAGTTTCTGTTCATGTCCTTTGTCTGTTTATTGATGAGGTTGTTTGATTTTTTCTTGCTGATTTTCTTAAGTTCTATATAGATTCTTGTTATCAGCCCTTTCTCAGATGTGTAGAAAGCAAATATTTTCTCCCATTCCGTAGGTTGTCTATTCGCTCTAATGATAGTTTCCTTGGCTGTAAAGAAGCTTTATAATTTGATCAGGTCCCATGTGTTTATTTTTGTTGCTGCTGTGATTGTTTTGGGGGTCTTCTTCACAAATTTTTTGCCTAGGCCAACATCTGAAAGAGTCTTCCAGACATTTGCAGAATTCTTAAGGTTTCATGCCTTAGGTTTAAGTCTGTTATCCACCTTGAATTGATTTTTGTGAGAGATGAGAGGTAGGGATCTAGTTTCAATCTTCTGCATGTGGATATCTAGTTTTTCCAGCACCACTTATTGAATAGAGATTCTTTTCCCCAATGTATACTTTTGTCTTCTTTGTCAAAGATTAGATGACAATATGAGGATGGTTTTATATATGGGATTTCCGTCCTATTCCAAAGGTCTATATCTCCATTCTTGTGCCAGTACCATGCTGTTTTGGTTACTGTAGCCTTGTAGTAAAGTTTGAAGTCAGGCAGACTGATGCCTCCCAATTTGTTTGTTTTCCTTAAGATTGCTTTGGCTATACAAGGTCTTCTCTGGTTCCAGATGAAGCATAGAATTATTATTTTCTAAATCTATAAAGAATTATGGTGGTATTTTGATAGGGATTGCATTAACTCTGTAGATTGCTTTAGGTAGTATGGACATTTTAACAATATTGATTGTACCAATGCATGAGCATGGGAGGGATTTCCATCTGTTTAGATCTTCTACAATTTCTTTTCTCAGTGTTTCATAGTTCTTGCTATATATGTCTCTCATCTCCTTGTTAAATATATTCCTAAATATTTAATTTTCTTTGATGCTACCGTGAAAGGTGTTACATCTTTCATTTGATTTTTGGCTTGACTGTTATTGGTGTGTATGAACACCACTGATTTGTGTGAATTAATTTTGTATCCTGAGACTTTACTGAATTCATTTATCAATTCCAGGAGTCTCTTGGTTGAATCCTTGGTATTTTCTAGATTTAATAGCATATTGTCAGCAAAGAGGGAGAGTTTGACCTCTTCTGCCCCCATTCAAACACCCTTAATTTCCCCTTTCTTGTCTGATCACTCTGGCAAGGAATTCCAGCACTATGTTGAATAGAAGTTATCTCTGAATACAATAAAAATGTATATGACCCAAAACTACAATATGTGGAGGAAATGGACAAATTCTGGGAACCACACACCCTCCCCAAGCTCAATCAGGAGGAAATAGAATCCCTGAACAGGCCAATATCGAGTGTAGAAACTGGGGCAATAAAAATTGGAGCAATAAAAACTGGAGCAATAAAAAATATTCCAAAAAAAAAAAAAAAAAGGCCCCGGACCAGATATGTTCACAACCGAATTTTGTCAAACCTACAAAGAACTCATACCTATACTGCAGAGATTATTCCAGAACACTGAGAAGAATGATATTCTCCCCAACTTATTTTATGAAGCCAATATCACTTTGATACCAAAGCCAGGAAAGGACAAAACAAAAAAAGAAAACTACAGACAAATATCCCTCATGAATATAGATGCAAATATCCTCAACAAAATCTTAGCAAATCAAATTCAACAGGACATCAACAAAATAATTCCTTGAAGATGGCGGACTAGAAAAGCCACCAGTGAGAATGTCTCTGCAAAAAAGACGAATTTTAGAAGAAAGAGAAAAAAATAAGCTAGCAGAGAAACATAGATCGGGTGAGGGTTGGAAGGAAGGGTGCCTGAAACTACAGGAGACTCCACCGGAAAACGTTGCGGAGGAGAACTGGAAGGAGAAAGGTCCCGAGAGGCTTGGAGACCAGCGACAAGGGTATGTGAAGCGGTTAACTTCCCCCTCCCTTGCATCTCGGACTGCCGGTGGGCTCCTGAGCGGCTGGAGAGACCTGCCAACACCAGCCCAGAGACGGCTGCCACCAGTGAGCAGTGGCCTCTTGCAGACTCAGCGCCGGGCTCCCAGCCGCTTTGGGGCACCTCCCCGGGCGCAGACCCAAGCCTTTCGGCAGACCCCACAGTGCTCCATTCTCTCCTTCCCCCTCCCTACCTGTGGGTGCCCAGAGAGACAATTTAGCCATAACACAGAGGCATCTCCAAGGAACGAGACCTTTCCTTTTGGGGCCCTACAGCAGACTGAGGGGTACTCAGACTGTGAGTTCCCTCACCACCAGCCCTCCCAGGTGCTACTTGCCTGGGGACTCCAGGAGAGCGGGGAAAATCCCGAGGTGGAGTGAAATCGATCCAGCTTGGGCACCCTGTAGGTGATTCAAGACCAGCACCCCTCCCCCTGGCAGGGTCAGGGATTGATCTCCAGGGTCCAGGGGACAGGCCTGCAGACCAGACCCCATACACCCAGGTCAGGATCACACTGCCCCAGGGCACAGAAGGGAGATCTGTGAAAGAGCCTACTGAGGACTGTGTGCCTTCAGGGGCAGATCAGCCTGCCGGAGTGGCAACCCTCCTCCCAAAAGAGGGCTGTGCATCCAGCTCAGGCTACGATCATGAGTAGGGAGCCACCTAGCCCACGTCACAGCCAGGGGAGATCCATCGGGCTGAGGTCCCGCTTGCTAGCAGAGGCCTGAGAGAGGACATGGAGAGGGGAAGATTGGAGGGGAATGAGACCTGCTCCACAGTGCGGGTCTTGGACAGCCCCACCCCCCAAGTCCAGACTCTCAGCTGAGTGAAGCCATTTCAGCCCCTGCCAGCAGCTCTGCACAGAAACAAAGAGCATACCTTTGACCCCTGCTAACAGCAGTTGTGGAGCCTGAGGGCAGGCTTACCAAACCCAGCCCCACCCAGACTCACTCCCCCCACTGAGGTAGAGAACAAGGACACACCTGGAAATCCCAGGACCCCACCCATCACCCGAGGCACAAGAGGGCCTCTCTAGAGGAATAAGAGCCAGCTACAGGACCCAAAAATGGCACTGCAGCTCGCTCCTCCCTGCAAGTGCCACCTACTGACAGGGAGGTCATCCTGCACACACTTTTACTGCATCTACTGATTCATAATAAAGGGTGTGGTTGAATCTCACCCACAAACACCACCTACTGGCTCAGAGACTAAACAGGGCGTGTCATTATCCAAATGAAAATCTAAAGGCAAGAAGGAACAACTGATTCAGATGGGAAGGAACCAGTGAAAGAACTCTGGAAGTATGAAGACTCAAACGAAAAGCACACCCCCAAAGAGGAACAACAGCTCCCCACCAATGGACATTAACCAAACTCGGAACACTAAAATGACAGAAGAAGAATTTCAAACATGGATTGTAAGAAAACTGAATGATATGCAAGAAAAAATGGATAATCAACACAAAGAAACTACAAAAAAAATCCAAGACTTGGACCGAAAATTCACTAAAGAAATTGAAATATTAAAGAAAAATCAAACCGATCTCCTGGAAACAAAGGACTTATACAGGGAACTACCAAACACCATGGAAAGCCTCAAGAACAGGGTAGATCAAACAGAAGAAAGAATCTCAGTGATTGAAGACAACTCCTTCCAATTAAATAAGTCAGTCACAGAGATCAAGCAGAAAATTAAGAGAAAAGAAATAAGCCTACAAGAAATGTGGGATTGGCTGGGTGCGGTGGCTCACGCCTGTAATCCTAGCACTCTGGGAGGCCGAGGTGGGTGGATTGTTTGGGCTCAGGAG
>NW_012153062.1:9743419-9743887 GCF_000956105.1 Propithecus coquereli | reverse complement strand
AAAGACTGAGGGAATTCACCAAGACAAGACCAGCTCTCCAAGAAGTACTCAAAACAGAAGTACACAAGGATCAGCACAATAAACATTCTCGAATGTGAAACCACTCAAAAGTTAAAGATCAAAGGCTAGATTCCACAATGGCTCAAGAAAGAACACAAAGCGATAAAATGCAACCCAACAGAATGAACAGTAATTCACCCCACTTATCGCTTCTTGCAATAAATGTGAATGGTTTGAAATCCCCTCTCAAGAGACATAGACTGGCCAAATGGATAAAAAAAACAAGTCAAGCATCTGCTGTCTCCAGGAAATTCATCTAACCTGCAAGGATGCATCTGGATGCAAAGTAAAGGGGTGGAAATCAATATTTCAGGAAAATGGAAGCCAAAAGAAGGCTGGTGTGGCAGTTTTGATCTCAGACAACTTGGTTTTTAAATCAACAAAAGTAATGAAAGACAAAGGGGGTCA
>NW_012153062.1:9598576-9740414 GCF_000956105.1 Propithecus coquereli | reverse complement strand
AGGGAAATGCAAATTAAAACCACAATGAGATATCACTTATCTCCAGTGAGACTGGCCTTTATCCTAAAGTCCCCAAACAATAAATGTTGGCGTGGATGCAGAGAGATAGGAACACTCATGCACTGTTGGTGGGACTGCAAACTAGTGCAACCTCTGTGGAAAGCAATATGGAGATACCTTAAAGAGATAGAATTAGAAGTACCATTTGATTCAGCAATCCCATTACTGGGCATGTACGCAAAAGAGCAAATGATAGTGTATAAGAAAGATACCTGCACCCGAATGTTTATAGCAGCACAATCACAATTGCAAAGATGTGGAAACAACCCTAGTGCCCATCAATATATGAGTGGATTAATAAAATGTGGTATATGTATACCATGGAGTACTATTCAGCTTAAGAAACAATGGTGATATAGGACCTCTTGTATATTCCTGGATAGAGCTGGAACGCATTCTACTAAGTGAGGTATCCCAAGAATGGAAAGACAAACACCACATGTAGTCACCATCAAATTGGTATTAACTGATCAACACATAAGTGCACATATAAGAATAACATCTAATGTATATTGGGCAGGGGGGAGGGGTGTGCAGGGAGAAGGGAGAAGGGGACGAGTATATGCATACACAAAGAGTGCAATGCGCACCACCCGAAGAATGGACATATTTGAAACTCGGACTTGGGGGGGAAGGGAGGGGGCAAGAGCAACATACGTAACCTAAACATCTGTACCCCCATAATATGCTGAAATAAAAAAAAAAGATAGAAAACAAACAAAATATAAATAATTCCTCATGACCAAGTGGGCTTTATCCCGGAGATGAAAGGCTGGTTCAACATACACAAATCTATAAATGCAATTCACCACATAAATAAAAGCAAGAACAAAGACCATATGATTCTCTCAATAGATGCAGAAAAAGCATTTGACAAAATCCAGCACACTTTTATGATGAAAACTCTTAACAAAATAGGCATAGATGGGACATTCCTTAAAATTATTAAGGCCATATATGATAAACCCACAGCCAATATCATACTGAATGGGGAACAACTCAAAGCACTCCTGCTTAGAACAGCACTTCTTATAGGACAGGTCTATTAATAATGAACTCTGTCAGCCCTTGTTTATCTGGGAGTGTCTTAATTTCTTCTTTATTCTTAAAAGATAATTTTGATACATATAGAATTCTTGGTTGAAATGTTTTTTTCTCTTTCAGCACTTTAATACGTAAATGCACTTTGTCCCAGAATAGAGGTTCATTCTGGCCTCTACGGATTCAGATAAGAAATTAGTTTTTAATCCTATCGATGTTTCCTTATACATGACAAGTCACTTTTTCTTGCTGCTTTCAAAATTCTATGTCTTTGTCTTTCAACAGTTTGATTATAATGCATTGCAGTGTGAATCTCTTTGAATTTATTTTAACTGGAGTTTGTCGAGCTTCTTGGGTGTGTAGATTTATGTGTTTCATCTAATTTGAATAGATTTTAGTGATCATTTCTTCAAATATTCTTTCTACTTCTTTCTTTTTCTCTTACTTCTCCTTATGAGTTTCCCATTTTGCACAGATTGGTATGTTTTATGGTGTTCCACAGATCTCTTGTGCTATGTTCATCTTTTCTTCATCATTTTATCTTTCTACTCAAACTGGACAATCTCAATTAACCTATCAAGTTTGCTGATTCTTTGCCTGCTTAGATATGTTCTTACTTTCTTGAAAATTATTTACATTGGTTATTATAGTTATTATGTTTTTTCAGATATAAATTTTCTATTTTGTTCCTTTTTATAATTTCAATATGGTTATGGATATACTTTATTTGTTTACACATAGTTTTTTTGGTCTTCTCCTTTAGTTCTTTGTCCATGGTTTCCTTTAGCTTGTTGAACATATTTAAGACAGTTGATGTAAAGTCTTTGTCTAGTAAGTTCAGTGTCTTTGTTTTTCAAGAACAGCTTCTTTTATTTTTTATATATGTGTCATACTTTCTTATTTTTTGCATGCTTCGTAATATTTGTTTAATAGTGGACATTTTGCAGATTATGTTGTGAGAAGAAAAATAGAAAGAAAATTTTTTAAAAATTCTCTGTAGCATTTGAGTTTCTATTCAGACACTCTTCCAATGTCTAGCTGGGCTGTTTACAACTCTGCCTTAGCTCTGCTACTTGTGCTGAGCCAGACGACTGGCTTCTATAGTTTGAATGTTTGTCCACTCCAAATCTCATGTTGAACTTTGATTTCCATTGTGGAATTTCTGGCCTAATGGGAAGTACTTGAATCTTGGGGGCAGACCCCACAAGAATCAATTAATGTCCTCTTTGAAGGGCATGAGTAAATTTTCACTCTATTAGTTTCTCTGAGAGCTGGTTGTTAAAAAGAACCTGATATTTCCCTCCCACTCTCTCTTGCTTCCTGTCTCACCATGTGATCGCTGCACACTCTAGCTCCCCTTCACCTTCCACCTTCAGTGGAAGCAGCCTGAGCTCCTCACCAGAAGCAGATGCTGTCACCATGCTTCTTGTACAGAACTGTGAATCAAATGAACATTTTCCCTTTATAAATTACCTTGTCTCAGGTATTCCTTTATAGCAACACAAAACAGACTAAGACATTGGCCAATGGTGAAAGCATATGGTCTTCTCAGGCGTTTTCTGAGCGTGGTTCCTGATCTTGGCACACATGTGGCTTTCTAAATTTCTCACTATAAAGGGTACTTATCAAAGCCTCTATTCTCTCAAAAATTCTCACTTCTTAGATTTTGCCCCTGAACTTTTGGCATGTCTATTATTTGCCTGAAAAACTTTTTTGGCCCAGGTAGCAGAGGTAGTTTATTTTTCTCTCAATGTTTTCACAGAATACCTTCTGCTTAACTACTTCTACACCCTGAGAGAATTCTGACTTAGACAAAACACATATGGGCTCCCTGTTTCAGTCTTTCAGGAAAACTACATATAGTTCAAAACAAATATAATTTCTTGGGAAATTAATTATATTTCTTGGGAAATATTTCTTGGGAAAGTTTATGTGTGTCCTTTTTTCACCATGTCCATGCCAACAGATACTGTGTTTTGACTTTTTAATAATGATTATTCTGACTGGGGTCAGGTGGTATCTCACCGTGGTTTTAATTTGTATTTCCCCGATGATTGGTGATGGAGCATTTTTTCATATGTTCGTTGGCCATTTGTATATCTTCTTTTGAAAAATATCTGTTCATATCATTTGTCCACTTTCTAATGGGGTTATTTGGTTTTTTCTTGTTTTTTTTCCTATATATTATTTGAGGTCCTGGAAGATTCTAGATATTAGCTCTTTATTGAAAGTATAGTTGGTGAATGTCTTCTCCCATTCTGTAGGTTATCTATTTAGTCTTGCTTATTTATTTATTTATTTTTTTGCTATGCAAAAGCTTTCTAATTTAATAAATCCCATTTATTTGTTTATTTATTTATTTGCATTTGCTTTTGGAGTCTTAGTCATAAATTCTTTGCCTAGCCAATGTTCAGAAGAGTTTAACCTAGGTTTTCTTTTTGATTTGTATGGTTTCAGGTCTTACATTTAAGTCTTTAATCCATCTTGAGTTAACTTTTTTATATGGTGAGAGAGAGAGATTCAGTTTTATTCTTCTGCATTTGGCCTCGAATATTTTTCAGAGTTCTGATAAAGTTGGTTTTGATAGTTTTAACTAAATTTTCATTTTTAGGTGAGAGATGGTCCACTAAGACTCTTCCTTTCCAATTTTTGTTAAAGTCACTTCTCTATAGTTCTTTTAATACTTTCTTAAGTATGACGCTTAGAAATAAAGCATAATTTAAGCACGTTAATAAAGTATATAACTTATAAATCAGTGAGGGAAAAAATATAAGGAATATTAGGAGAGCACAACAAAGATAAACATTAGAAACAGTGCATTTGATATGCATGAAAATAATAAGAGTCTTATTATTACTTCCACCATAATATGGACCACTTGCACCAGTGATCCACCTGACTGGATTGGATGACCTTAACTTGGACAGACATTTTCCAATGTATGAAGTTCTACTTCCAATATAGAAGACAGAAACTCTCATTCCCAGACCCTCACAAAGGTATTTAGATCTTGTCAAGAAGATGAATCTTTGTCAGACTTAACGGCAGATGTGAGCAGATGTGTTGCTACTAATCATGGAGGAATTCGTGTACTTTAAGTGCAAAGATAGAGGTATTCTGGTCCTCAGAGCTAATATTGGTGGATTTTCTGGCATTTGATCCACAGATTTTGATTCCAAGTGGTAGTAGCTGTGGAGGTTTCATTTGAGATGCTGGACCTGTATGTGTGCTATTGTTCTTGGCTGAATAGCTATAGAGTCTGGAGTTATATCCTGGATAATCTATTCTACCAAATAGAATTAAATGAAAAATTAATTTTTACTTTAAATTTGAGTGGATTTTTTGATTACATTAAGGCACACTGTTGGATACATGTTCTAAAATGCTTCTGGTAGGTTCCTATGTATATATTATTGAGTATTCTTGACTTTTTCCCTTCTATTTTCTTGTCCTTCCTAGCTAGGCATTTTGCCCTCGGTGTCTTTCATGAAGTGATGTCATAGCAGAAATGCAGAGATTAGGTTGGAGTTACATTGTAGGTCTTTTAGGGTATTTAACCCTTCAACTCAATGCAAGGACAAAAGTAAACCCTTGAGTAAAAACATGCATCTAAGGAAATCTGGAAGAGTGGTATGGCTGAGTCTGAAAACTTTATACTAAACAGAACCCACCTAATATATCCCTTTGAGTTTGGACAGTTGTAAATGCATCTCAATCATATAATTCAAAACTCCTAGAGCAAATGTGCATTTATTCTAATAACATCCAGCTAAACATTATATTAATCATTAATAGTATGACTTAAGTATGAAATATATACCCTCAAAAAAGTAACACATTGCCTTGATTTGTAAACTTTATTATTTTGGGCTTAGTTTAGTTCCAAATGTGAGAATTTCTGAAGTTACTCACTAAACTTATGCCCTGAGTGGAGAGAGTAGGGAGAATGGCTCTGTGTTTTTTGACTTTTCACAAGGAACATGATGATTCAGAATCTTTCTTTTGATATTCTGTATTTCTTGCTGCTGTTTATTGTTCATTTTCCCGATTGTCTCATTGAAACGTGTTTCCTGATTCTGAAAAGGGAAAGTACAGACTAAAACTTGTGTAGAATAAAATAAGATCCCTAAACGCATTCATTAATTGTCAAATAAGTTCCCCTTTTGTTTCTTAATTATGCCTGGTATTAATTTTTCTGCACTTTCTTTAGCTTCAGAAATGTTTTCTCTCTATTTGCTATTATTGCCCATTAATCTATCTGGGGTCCTTTTAACCCATATTCAGCAAATCATTCTCTGAAGTCTGTCATTTTTTAAAAAAATATCATTTCAACTCTTAACCATATAATGTAGATATTTTATGTATATATTTACATAAAATGTATTTACATAAATATAAATATTTGCATGAATTTAAATAGGTTAATCAAGATTCACTAGCAAGATTTCTACATGATGCTCAGATTCAGGGGCGATATCTGATTAGGCAATTCAGTATAAGCCCCCAAAATTTTGATCGGAGTAGTAAGAAAACAAATTTGAGAAGTTCTGGGAACATTTCTGGACCACCATCCAGGCCCAATACAGACTTGGATAGGGCATATGTTACAGACATAATGACAAAGAATATGACAAAAACAAAATCACTGTGGATGCCCCTAGGTAGGAAATACAAGCTAGATACTTTTCCATGAGTTATATCCCAGAATAGTGTCTAATATCTTGTGAAATTACAATTTTCTCATTTGAAAAAGGATAATAGAATAGATCTTGTGCCATTAGATGAGATTGCAAATATATAATGCATGTAAAGCACTTTGTGTAGGACTTGGCAATCATTTGCTACTGTTATAGCAAATAACAGTGCAGGCTCTGTGCACATGGTCCGCTTGTAAAAGCCCTTCTGCAATCACAGATAGGCATTGATAAAAACATGAATGGAAGGAAAACTGTAGTACAGTGTTGGGCTACAAAGGGCCTTTATCTCGACCAAGAAGTATGCTAAGCTGTAATCAATGTCTTTGATCCCTGGCCATTGGATGAGAAAATCAAGATGACACAAATACCTCAAGTTTAAGAGCTGTAGTCCTCTCATGCTCTGCCAGCAACTGGGCCCTGTTCCTCTCCATCTTTTCAGTCAGTTGTCTGACATATTTCTGATGACTCTTCTCTTTCTGTTCCATCATCTGCTCAAGCTTCCTTTCCATTTCCTCCACCATTTTTGCTGTACGCTGTGCAGATTTAGTTTTTGCCTCTTCCACTAAGGATGAAAAGGAAGAAGAAAAATTATGTAGGATTACTGTGCTGCCTCTTTGTTCCTGAAATGTATTTGTTATGTTGATACTAGATCGAGGAAATTCCCTGGGACAATAATTCCTTTGGGGTAACCATGTTGCCCCTGAAATATTTTGCTACACTGTGATACGTGGTCAGGAGTGAAGACACATGTTTACCATTCTTGTTTAAGTTTAAAGATCCAACAGAGGACTTCGGGTAGGGCAGTAATTATGCAGTGAGCTTTTATCAAGAGAGCAGTTTGAGCCTCTAATTATATATGCACTCTTCACAGAAAAGAGCACATCCTTGGCAGGGCCCAGGAGTACCATGACTGCCTATAGACCATGAAGCTTCCACCATGTTGTAAATTGTCCACTTTCTACACGCTAAATCCAGCCAGTTGTCTCAGACAGTCATGGGTAATAAAAATCTCTCTCTAGTTTAGAAGAAATGTAACTTACTGACCACTTAGGAGTGATGCTCAACTGTGAGCAAAATTCTTGTTCACTTTACGTCTAATTTCCTCTCTGTTCACAGCATTCATCCCAGGGCAGGAATAAACCCTTAAATAAGAGCATGGGGCTGAGGGTGTCTAGAAGTGTGGTGTGGATGAGGAAGAAAAATTTTTTCCCTAAACAGTATCTGCCTGATACGTCTCTATTGTAAAAGGCATATTTATTGCATCATTTATTATTATAATCTCTCCAGAGGAAATGTGCATGAGTTGATGTATAGTATTCAGTTAAAGATTATTGAAATCATTTCTATAATAAGCATGAAATGAATAGCCTTAGTAGGTAACTCATTTCCTTCCCATTTCAACTTCATTTTTTGTAAAATTTATGGATCAATGTTAGTGTAGTGATCGTAATTTCAATTTCAGTGGCAATTGTTTGGATCTTGGAAATTGATCATTGCACTTGTGCCCTGGTCACAGGCTGTGTGATAGGAAAATTTTGATCTTGTATTTTAAGATTATAATACATGATAAGCTCATCTCTCTGTTTCTCGTCTCCACATCCTGGATTTCTTTCTGATATTTTCTTCTCTCTTCCATAATTTCACCCTTGAGATGTCATTCTTGCTCCTAAAGAGGGAAACAGGATAATTAAAGTGGCTTGGCATACAATAATTTTATAAAAATTGTTCAATAATTACCAAATAAGTTTACCTTTCATTCTTTAATCTCCTAATAGATTTTGATATTATTTCTTGAATTTCCTCCTCCCTTAACTTCCATTATATCACTCTCTCTTAAGGATTCTATGCTTGTTTTTAATTTTTCTAGGACTTCTTCTCTATCTTCAGATGTCTTTTATTAATATAGTCCCTGAAATAGTTTCTCTAGAATTCCTCTATGGGATCCTTGAACTAATGGTTATACACAATAATTGTGTACAATTGTCACACTTTCTTCCCTTCAACTCTCACTCCATATAATGTGGATTTTCACACATATGAATAATTGTTCCAGAATCATGGCCAATGGGAAGATTCCTAAGATTTACATATGATGCTGAGAGGCAGGGGAAATGCCTGATGGTGAAATTCAGTATAAGCCCGCAAACTTTTGGTGGGCATAGTAAGAAAAAAAAGGTGAAGAGATCAGGACTACTGGTGTCCAGAGTGCATTTCTGATCTGATATTCACACTACTCATAGATTTGTAATAGGGCCCAGAAAACAGGAAGGTACCAGCAGCATGGGCACTTAGCTAGTGTGCTTAGGTGACGTGATGGTTAGAAAGTCTTTCTAATAATCAAGGTGATCACAGAGATAAAGTCATAGCAGATACAATAAAAAGAAAATGTTGATGAACTCCACAAGGTAGAAAAGACAGGATGTATCTTCTTCTATGACATATGACACAGCACACTACCTTATTTCTACTGAAACTATAATTTTCTTACTTGAAAAAGAACAATAGAAGTGTTCCTGTGCTGTTAGATGAGGTTGCAAATATGTAATGCATATAAATAAATCACTTTATGATGGGCTTACGTAGGGCTTGGCAATTATTCGCTACTGTATATTGAGTGATACAGTAATACAGAATACGTAGAGCATAGTCTGTTTGTATAAGGCCTTCAGCAACCACAGATTGACACAGATAGAAACACAAAGGGAATGAAAACTGCAGTAGTGTCTGGCTTTCACCTTTATCTGGGCGAAGAAGTGCGCTGACCTGTAATCACTGTCTCTGATCTCTGGCCATTGGATGAGAAAATTGAGATGACACAACTAAATACTTCAAGTTTACGAGTCAGAGTCCTTTCTTGCTCTGCAATTAAATTGGCTCTATCTCTCTCTAATTGCTCAACCAAACATGTCACATTTTCCTGATGACTCTTCTCTTTCTGTTCCATCATCTGCTTACACTTTCTTTGCATGTCCACCATTTTTGCTACACTCTGTGCAGATTCAGCTTTCATAAGGTTCACTGAGGAGGAAAAGGAAAAAAAATATGTAGGGTTACTGTGTTGCCTCTTTCTTCCTCAGACTTATTAGTTATGTTGCTACTTGATAGAGGAAATTCCCTGGGTCAGTATTTCCTTTGGGGTAGCCATAATGCTGCTGGCATATTATGCCACACTCAGACCTGTCTTCAAGAGTGAACACACATCTTTGCTGCTCTTTCATGAGCTTAAACATGTGAGGTGACCTAGGACTGAAGATTGGCACTAATTACTCAAAAAGCTTCTATCAAGATGGTTGAGCCTCCACTTATGTATCCCTTTCCTCAGATGTAAGCTCTTCCTGCATTCAGTGTCCAGGTGTGCCACCTTTTCCAACAGACCATGCAGCCTCCGGCCAGTGGTTAACTGTACACTCACACTGAAGGTAGCTTCATTGCACTGACATTGATTGCTGACGAGGGCTTCCTTCTAAATGCAGCAGGCACTTGACCTATTGACCACTGGGAGGTGTGATGCTCAACTGTGTCCAAAGACTGGTAACCCCCACTTCCACTTACTGCATGTTTTCAAAGCTCCAGCATCATCCCAGGATACACGTAAACCCTTGAGTAAGACCACGGGGTTTAAGGGTCTAAAAGTATGGTATAGATGAAGAATTAAAAAGTCTACCTGATTAGAAGCTGTCTGATAACTCCCCACAGTAAGATTTATCCAAATTACACAATTTATTATATACACAGCAGAAAATATGAATGATTTCAAATATATGATCCAGTAAAAGATCATATTAGCCATTAGCAATATAAGTGAGCATGAAATAGGTAGCTTCAGTTGTTAGTAACAGACTGCCTTCACAAGTAAGCTTCATCTTTGCAGACTTTGTGTTTTAGTAAACATGCAAGTGTCATGAATTCATGTTAAGAGTAGTAGCAGTTGTCTGATCTTCTAAAGATGGTCTTTGAACCCTGACAGTAAGGTGTAGGAGAAGAAACCCCTATTCTCTAGATTTGTATATTATAGCTATTAAATAGATGATAATACTTGTTTCTTTGTATCTATTCTCCACATTCTTGATCTCTTCCTGAAGTCTTCGGTTCTCTTCTTTGAATCCCTCTTTGAGTAGCTGTTCTTGTTCCTAAGAGGTAAAGAAATACTGAATGTAGTACAGAATAAAATAAGGTTACTAAATTTGTCACATAATTTTCATGTTAATTCTTCTTTTAGTACTTGCAATAATTCCTCAAGAGCTTTGACATTCTTTCTTTGATTCTATCCTCCTAAAATCTCATTATGTCTCTCTGGAGTCATCTATCCTTGCTACAATTTTTCTGTTTTTTTTCTCTAGGTTAAGAATATATTTTTCCTATTTATAGTTCCTAAAATATTTTTGCCACAGAATTCCATCCTGAGATTTTTGATTGCACGTTGAACGTAGTTATTCAATCTAAATTGTCAATGTTTTGTTTGTTTCAACTTTCACTTATATAATGTGGATTTTTCATATACATACTCCAGAAAAATGTTTGAAATTCAAAGGAAGATTTCCTACATGAATCTCACAATCACGGGAGCTGTCTGATGAGGGAATTCTAAATAAGCTCCCAAAATTTCAGTGAGACTAATACAAGGAAATACTCATACTGAGGAGATCAGGGATTGCTGTGGCCCATAGGGCATCGCTGGGCTGACATCCAGACTCAACGCAGACTCCAAGTGGGGCCAAGGAACAGGAAGGTCCCGGAATAAGGTTGACCACTGGCGAGAGTGATGCTCAACTGTGCCCAGAGACTTTGTTAACTCCCAGTCTGACTCACCATATGGCCTCAAAGCTCCAACACATTCCAGGACAAACATAAACCCTGGAATAGGCCAGGTGCGGTGGCTCACGCCTGTAATCCTAGCACTCTGGGAGGGTGAGGCGGGAGGATCTCTCGAGGTCTTGAGTTCGAGAGCAGCCTGAGCAAGAGTGAGACCCTGTCTCTACTAAAACAAAACAAAACAAAACAAACAAACAAAAAATAGAAAGAAATTAGCTGGAAAACTAAAACTATATGGAAAAAATTAGCTGAGCATGGTGGCACATACCGGTAGTCCCAGCTACTTGGGAAGCTGAGGCAGGATTGCTTAAGCCCAGGAGTTTGAGTTTGCTGTGAGCTAGGCTGATGCCACGGCACTCTAGCCTGAGCAACAGAGTGAGACTATGTCTCGAAAAAAAAAAAAAACCTGGAATAAGCTCGGATGCTTAAACAATGTGCTATGTGGTTATTTGTCTTCTTATTCATTAAGGTGCTTCCAGAGATAAAGTCCTAACAGATATGGAAAAAAAATAACTATTTCCCAGTCCAGACACATTGTCTTGAGTTATGATTTAGAAAATTTATTAAAACTCATTAAATTATAATTTTCTCATTTAAAAAATGAAGATAAACAGTTCCTGTTCCATTAGTCAAAAATCAATTACAGAATGCCTAAAAAATATGTATCCAAAGATTGGCAGTAAATAACTACTGTTTAGTAGTGATTTAACAAAGTGGATTTCATGGGGTTTTATGCTGTAAGCAAATGGCTTTCAGTAATTTGAGATGACCAGGGCTAGACACAGTAAGGGAATGAAAAGCCTACTAGTGTGTGGGCTAGAAAATTTCTTTTTCTACATGTGTTAAGCTCTACACTATGCTTTTAATCCATATAGTGAAAGATAAAAGAAATGGCACAATCGGATACCTGAAATTTAAGAGCTGTAGTCCTCTCTTGTTCTGCGAGCAACTGGGCCCTGTCCCTCTCCATCTTCTCAGTCAATTGTTTCACGTGCTCCTGATAACTCTTTTCTTTCCCATCATCTGCATGTTTATCTTTTGTATTTCCTCCAACTGTTTTGCAGTAGCCTTTGCAGATTCAGCTTTTCTACGTTCCACTGAGAAGGAAATGGAAAAAAAATAAAATTTGTATAGGTTTGCCTTGGTGAGCTAATTAGATTTATACAAGATCATGAGAGTAGAGCTCCCATAATGGGATTAGTGTTCTTATGAGAACTTGATGAGACCAGAGCTCGCTCTTTCCACCAGGTGAGGCTACAATGAGAAAGCAACCATCTATCTGTAAACTGGAAAGAGGGCCTCAGGAAGAACTTGACCATGCTGGCAGCCTGATCTCTGACTGCTAACCTACAAACTGTGCGATATAAATTTTAATTGATTTAGATACCTGTTTATGGTATTCTGTTATAGCAGCCCAAACTGGCAAGACTCAGAATTTCCTTCTTCTTTCTTCCGCATTTACTTGTTATTATTGCCATTTGACAGAAGAAATTTCCTGGAAACATTTTTCTTTAGGGGTAACTATAAAATAATTGATGGCATATGCCACTCTCGGAATGACTTCAAGAGCTACGATTAATTTTATGGTTTTTGCTCTAGTTTAATAATCACAGTTTTACTTGGAAAAACATTTTAACTTTTAAGACCTTTTGTGCATATCAAGTCTCTTGGCTTACTCCTTACCTTCAGTCTCCCTTTCCTTGTTTGTGAGAGCCTCTGACTTTAGAATAACATTAATCATAGACTTCTTGGAGCTCAAGTATGTCTGCAGAACCTCTTCAGCCTTAGATTCCAGAGAACAGTTAGCAGCCAGAAATGGCTGTATGCATTTGTTCCTGTTCATGTGTCCACCATCTTTTCCTCTAGGAATTGCTCCTCCTGGCCCTGCTCTGCCTGGTAGTCAAAATTCCCAGCACAGGGGAAGGTACATGCTAAGCTGTGCAATCAGAACACCCCACCTAGCAGGGTCCTTTTTAGGGGGTGATATAGATACTGCGAAGTAGAGATTCCATGTTGGTTTAGATTGAGGACACCAAGTTTGGAGCTCTGGGTGTTGCGGTTCTACATGGGCTGAGCTTGCTGGCAAATGAAGTTGTCATAGAGAAAGCAGATCAAAGAGATGGTGGTGTGATACATTGTTGTGGCTTCTCCTACCACTTTTGAATGAAAATTAGGACCACATTGTGAAGTTCCTCCAAAATTTTTATTGGCGTTGTAATGGATATAGTAGGTCAATATAAATTGATTTATGAATAATTAATATATTTATTTCTTAGCTTCCATTTTTGATTATTGTTTCTTGGTCTATTTATTCTAAACTCTTTTTAGTTTTATTATTTGGTAGTTTTCTAGGTCTCTATTCAATTCAAATTTTATGATCAGTTTACTGATGTATTTAAAAATTTTTAAATTTATATTATAATTGAATATTTCAAGTGCCTTTTGTTGACCAGAGATTGTTATTCTACAACAGAATTCCTCCAACAGGCAGATTCTGTCATAATGTTGAGTTCTATATGCACACAGTGTTTTAAGTGGCTTAATTTGCATAATTTGTGATATCCCATGACCTTTCAATTCATTCTTCTATGTTATTCTATAGCTAGTCCACTCTTCTAGTATACTGGACTTTGTCGATCTGTAGGAATTTGTGGTGGTGAGCTACTTCTATGTATGAAAAGCTTTCAATATTTATTTTTTTTTAAATAATCACTGTGCTGTGTAAATATTTTTATTGATTTCAAATGGCTTTTTAGTTAATTCTCTTGGTAGAATATTGTTCCCTCCTGTTCAATATTTTCAGTAACTTAAGAAATTGCTCTCTCCCTTTGTCTTTTTTTACCTCCTCCCTAATCAGGGAAGTAGCAGAGCCATATGATTTAATTGTATCCTTAC
Source organism: Propithecus coquereli (assembly GCF_000956105.1). Classification (NCBI taxonomy): domain Eukaryota; kingdom Metazoa; phylum Chordata; class Mammalia; order Primates; family Indriidae; genus Propithecus; species Propithecus coquereli. The sequence continues at coordinate 9,726,909 of NW_012153062.1, read as the reverse complement.
TAGAATAGCCCATTTTTCAAGGGTAAATGAAGGAAATGATTAAAGGGAATTTTTGTCAGTGAAGCTGTAAATAAACCAAATACCATTCCCTATAAAAATGACTTCCAGAGAAGTGGGGCACTTTGCTGATTTACAACATATTTCCTTTCCATACATGAGTTAATGCTGTGTTGTTCTCCTGACGCTTGTCTGTCCTAAAGAGAGGTCTTAGCTCTTGCTTTAACAGAGTTGGTATTAAAGAAATATGTGGGAACACTGCTAAGAAAGTCTAACCCAGGCCACCAATACCCACATAGATCAGAAGCACTAGCACCTTTTGCTATCTTTTCTAGAATGTTCTGGAGTCTTTGCCAATAGATGTCCTGTCTATTCAGCTGAAAACATTCAAATAAACAGGCTCAAGGGAGCAGATGATTGTGTGAGGGCTCAAGAACCTCAGCAAGGAGGGCAAGATTATGGACCGGGAAGGTCAAGGAAGGACCTTCATTTGAAAGGCATTTGCTGTTGGCCTTTGGTAGCCTAAAGAAAGATCACTTGTCAAGAACTTTATTTCTTCCTGCTGTACATGAAAAATGCTTTTTGAAATTATGCAGACCCTATAGTAAAAAGATTTCTAATGGGTTTGTGTTTTGCAGACAGGGAAAAATGTTACAATAACAGAGTGAACTCTCCTAATCTGTCATTCCAGATGTTTTCTCTTGAGAGGCCTTCACTGTGTGGTGGTATTATTCTTGATGGAATAGCTGTAGAGTTTGACTCCCTTCCCCTCCTAATAGTCTTAAAAATTAAATTACTTTTTACTTAAATTTCTGAGAAGATTCTGTTATTTGCTATAAAGAACCCTGAATAATATACCTCCTGTAACAATTGTGGTAGGTTAATGTTTTGTGTTAATGAACTATTGTTGATTTTTCCTTCTGTCATCTGTTCCTGTCTAGCAAGATATTTATCCTGAGTGGCTTTGAGGATATAATGTCATATCAGAGGGGCAGAGAGAAAGATGGAATCAAGTTTTAGGTTTTATAAAACTATAGTCATGGTCCTCAGAGAAATGGAAAGGGATTTCTTTTAAGTTTGAGTCAAAGCATTCCTTTCTGTGACGGTGGAAGTTATCCTCTAAACTCCAGAAAGGAGAAAAGACTAAGAAAGGGAGATTAGATGAGAGCGAGATAGGTGGCCTGGGATGGGGCAGTAATTACGTAGAGGGTTTTCGCAGACTGTGAAGATGGGGCCTCCACTCATACATGCATTCTGGTGTATGCACACTGGAGACCACTTCCTCTGCCAGTATCCAGGAGTTTCATCGGAGCCCACAGACCATGCAGCCTCCACCCAAGTGAGAACTGTACACTGTCTGTACCGTGAAGCCAAGTTAAGTATCCCAGATCTCTCTTATTTGCAGCTCCATGTGATCAAAAAACCACTCGACAGGAGTGATGTTCAACTGTGCCTCATGGTTTTGTTCAGTCATATTTGATTTTCACTGTGTTCACAACATGCCAACCTTATGCTAGGACCAAAGTAAATCCTTGAGTAAGAGCATGGAACTAGTGTACATGACGGGAAAAAAGTCTACCTTGAACAGAAAATGTATGGTATCTCTCCATTGTAAAATGCATCCCAATTTTACAATTTAATATCTCTCTTGAGTCCCTGTGCATGATTTCAAATATAGGATCCAGTTAAAGATCACACTAATAATTAGTACTATAAATAAGCATGAATTGAATTGCTCTGTAGGTGAAACATTGGCTTTATAATTAAACTTCACTTTGCAAATTTTACAGCTCAACAAAAATGTAAGCATAATGATTTCAAGTCAAGTTTAGTGGCTGTTGTTCGGTCTTCTGAAGTTGCTCATTCAATTTGTTCCTTTGGGAGAGGAAGCTGGGTAGGGAAATTGTGTTTCTTCAATTTTTAGAGTATGATACAAGATGAGCCCGATGATGTCCTCCTCTGGAGATCCTGGATCTCCTTATGAAGTTTCTGGCTCTCATTCCGGAATCCCTCCTTGAGAAGTCGTTCCTGTTCCTGAAAGGGAAAGTGGAGACTAAACTCATATGGCTTGACACATTTCCCATATTTGCCAAATTAGTTTCCGTTTTGATACTTATATTGATCCCTCAAGAGCTTTTGACACTCTTTCGTAAAATCCTTTCTTCCTTTAACTTCCATTGTATCATTCTTTCCTGAGTCTCTTATACCTGCCAATAAATTTTCTGGTATTTCTTTAGCTTCAGAAATGTTGTTGTCTTACAGTCTATAAAATAGTGTTGACCCAGAATTTTATTCTTGGGTCTTTTCACCCACATGCAACATAGTCTTTCTGAAAAAACCATTGCTTTCCTTGTTTTTTTTTTTTTTTGCTTCATCTCTGATCTATATATTAATAGTATGAACTCTCAAATATATATCTAGGAAGGTATGAAAGATGGGTGATTTCCAGCTGGAAGGTTACTATATAATTCAGAATCAGGGCAGATGTTTAATCAGTGAATTTAGTACAAGTCTCTGTAATTTTGGTGGCAGGGGTAACGAAAATAAATTAAGGAGATCAGGGCCTGCAGTACCTCATAGGGAATTTCTGGGCCAACATCCAGATTCAACATAGATGCAAAGTAGAGTCTGGAGAGCAGGAAGGTACTAGAAACATGGGCACTTAACCAGTGTGCTTAAGTGAGTAGATGATAAAGGAGTCTTTCTGCTCATTTCAGTGCTTTAAGAGACAAAGTCACCAGGTATGGCAGACACAAAATCACTATGGATCCCACTCAGAAAAGACATGCTGGATATGTCACCAGGCAGTCTGATGAAGAAAAGTTACTTATTGCTCATGAAATTATAATTTTCTCATTTGTCAAATGAGAAAATAATAGTTCCTCTGCCATTGGATAAGGATTTGATCTTGGAATGCCTATAAAATACTCCTGGAGTGCTTAGTAATGAATAGCTACTGTTTATTGGTGACAGCATAATGAAAGATTTCATGGGATTTTTATCCTGCAGGTAAACAGCCTTTAGTCATCCGATGGCCAGGGTAAAAGCAGTTAGGGAATGAAAAATGTAGTAGAGTTTCTGGGTGAGAAAGTTTTTTGGGGAGGCATTAGGTTCTTGCCCTTACACTTTTTGATTTGGGACACTGGAAGAGAACATTGAGATGATGCAATGGAATACCTGAAGTTTAAGACCTATTGTCTTCTCCTGCTCTGCCAGCAACTGGGCTCTGTCTTTCTCCATCTTCTCAGTCAATTGTCTCACATGTTCCTGATAGCTCTTCTCCTTCTGTTCCATCATCTGCTCATTCTTCTTTTGCATTTCCTCCAACCTTTTGTTTGCGGCTTCTGCAGATTCAGCCTTTATGCGTTCCACTGAAGAAGAAAAATAAGCAGAGAAATATGAATAATAAATCGCATGTGTTCCTTTTGCCTTTCACTCTTTTTTGTTTTATTCTCATGTCATTGAGAAAACTGGTTGTAATTTTTCCACTGAGTAACAAGAAGAGAGATGACCATATATACCAGTTAAGAAAAAACTATCATAGAACTAGGAATGATAGTCGCTATTCCTTCTCTACAATAATAACTCCAGGTGGCCAATATTGCTAACTAACATTTCTAGGGCTTTCCAGCCATCTGGAGTGCTTTCAGTTGTTCTTACCTTCAATCTCTTTCTCCTTTTCTGTGAGTGACTGATCAGTCTGTAGAAGTGTATCAGCCACATCCTCCTTGGACTCCAAGTATTTTTTCAGCATCTCTTCTGCCTAGTTACACAGGAAGTTAGAATGAGGAAATGAAGACTATGGGTTAAGGCAAAACCCTGCAATATATATGTTAATTCAATGTATTAAATAATTTTACCACCCATGTAACAATTCACTTTGCAATTCAAATAGCATTTCAAATTTAGCAGGTCTAAAAGCCAACTCTGGATCCCCCTTCAAACCTGTTCCTTTCCAATCATCCCAATTTTAATAATTAGGAACTCTATTCATCTAACAAAATCCTTGATACCATCTTTGTCTCATACCTCCTATGTACAATCACCTGCTAACTGTGTTGGCTTTTGCTTCAAAATACAGCTAGAACCCATCACGTGTCACCTGCTCCATCCAAACACCCTAGTCCAAGCAACATCACCTCTAGCCTGGACCATTGCTACAGCATCGGAATTGGTCTCTCTGCATCCACTCTTTCTTCCCTACAGTCTATTCTTCTCAGAGAAGCCAGAGTTTTGCTATATTATTTTAAGAAAGATCACACCACTCTTATACTCAAAACCCTCTATTGACTTTCCAACTCATCAAAATAAATTCCCAACTTCTCTCAGTGGACTTCAACACACTCCCCTATCTGGCCTCTGTGTTCTGACCACTCTTCTGACCCTATCACCTGCCAGCCTCTCCTTGGCTCACTGCCTGCTAGCACATTAGCTTTTTTGCTATTCCCAGAATATAAGCCAATTTATTCTTCTGAACCATTTCTGTTGCTTGAAATTTTCTTCCCCTAGAAGTCCGTTGGCTCACTTCCTAACTGCTTTGAAGATTCTGCTAAAACTTCACTCATCTCAGAGGCCTTTTCTAAGAATACATGCACAAAATTGTTCCACATTTCCTTCCTCTTCTCTAACCGTATTCTGCTTTTTTATTCTTCAGAGCTTTTTTGTCACTTTGACAGGGACTGCTAGAGTCATCCTAAATATCTCTTCTCTTCTGTGTACTTGTAACAGAACTCTGATTTTTTCCTAGCTAGGCGCATGGCAGATCATAATAATATACTGTCTTTTCTACTCAACATCCCTTATAGCTTGGCTGCCCATAAGATTAAATTGTGGCCAAAAACATGCAATCAGAAATGTTATATAGTACTTCTCAGAAACCTCTGAAAAGGGAGTTAACTCACAGCACTTTTACTCTTCTGTTTTTCCCTTTTCCTTTCCACCAACAATGTGGAACCAGAGGCTGAAATTCTAAGAGCCATCTTAGAGCATAAATTGACCTTGAAGATGGAAGCCATGTGCTAAGGGGCTGGAATAGGACAAAGGGAGGGTTCTGGGACCAAGACAAATGTGGAGTCATCATAGCAGCACTGGGCTCCCTCTTCCTGACTTCTTGTGAACAAGAAAGAAAGAAACGTTTATGTTTTTTAAGCCACTGTTTTTTTTTTTCCATTTTAAATAATATATAGCCAAACCTAATTCTAACTGATATAACCTGAGTATATCAGCATTGAAGAATTGTTAAGAGCACAGATTCTGCTACCTGATCTTGCATTCAAGCTGTATTGCTCATTACCTGGGTGACACAGGGTGAGTCTGTACTTCTCTGTGCCTCAATTATTTTTATAAAATTGGGATACTAAAAACACATACTTTGTAGGATTGTCATGAGCATTAAATGAATTAAGCTCTTAGCCCAGTTCCCGGAACACAGTAAGTGCTATCTAAGAATTAACTGCTGTTATTATTATTTGTCAGTAAGGTATAATTTGCTTAGTGTCTGTAAGTACTTTGAAAGAACTTGGTCTTTGTTTTTTTTTTTTTTTTTTTCTTAATTGCTCTATCCCCAGCAAGTTGACAAGTGCCTGGCATGCAATTAGGCCAAAATAAATAATGATTGAATGGATAAATAAATAAATGAGTAAATTCCACAAACATTTTTTGAGGGCTCAATCTGGGCTTCCAGTGAGGAACTTGGTATCTATCTCATGGTAGCCTCTCTTATTGAATGAATCAGCAAATGAATGAACAAAAGGCAGAGGTCCTACATACCAATGACAGTGCCATTTTTTTTTTGTTTCCAGTGGGGTTGAAAGAGGCTCCTTAGCAAGTCCCCAGAAATGGTACCCACTGCGTAGTTTACCTGTATTCCCTTTCCGGGTGCCTGATAGTACTTATTCTTCAGTTCCTGCTTCTTCTGAATAAAGAGATGGTAACCTCCTGGTTTAGAAAATGTCCCCTGCTTCACATCCTCTTCTAGAGGGCCAAAAATATCCTGAAGTAAAGCCATGCAATAATCTGATGATGCTTTCAAATTCTTCTGACAAAAGTCATCTCGCTTTGCTTCCAACTGGGCCTGTGAAGTTACAAAATACACAGATGATACAGTAAAGCCATGAGGATGGTAACCACACATAGACTACTGGGAGGTACTTCTCCCGCAGAGATTGTGGCATCTAAATAGGGCCACATTCCTCAGCTTCCCTAAGACAAGTGCTAGATGCAAAAATGTGTCTGCTTCTCTGTGGTTTTCTGAAGCTGCTTTCCCTGTTTTCCTGCTTCAGAGAATGATTCTCAAAGCACAGACACTGCTTCATATGAAACTTTCAACTTCAAGTCTTTAATTTCTGGGATGGTTCAGAGCACCAACACTGGAGTCAGGCAGGCCTGCACTACCGCGTTGTAGCTTTGTGACATTCAACTTTTGTGAACTGAGGATTCCTTGTCTGTACAACAGGGGGATAAATAGCTATCCTAGACTTCTTGGCAGGATTATATAAGGTGATGTAAAATATTAAGCCCAGGGATTTTCCCAGAAGTGCTCAGTAAGGGGTAAATGATTATTTACTACATTCACTAATGTGATAATATTTTTGTGTATTTTCTCAATCTAGGGCTAATGAAAGTAATGAAGATTGTACCAAAAGTATTTTTCAGTATTTAGAAAGTCTAATAGAATAGCACATTTACGTACATTAACTCAGTCAAGATAATTAGTATCAAGCTTTTTTCTTCCTTAGCTTGAAAGGGTGCTGATCGTCTGCTGACACTGACTACCTAGCTTCACCAGAACCTCTGACTGCAGCAACCTATCATTTACACAACCCTGCCTTGCTAGCCAGGGGAAAGGTTTTCTCTTGTCAAGTGGTCATTCTTCAGGCAACAATACTTCCTTAACTTGGAATGAGGCAGACTTTAAAAACATTCTCTAATAAAAGTCTTCCAACTGGTTTCTCTTTCTTGGTCTTCTGAATGTTTTACCGTTGACTTACATTAAGAAAAAAATCAACAAATTTTTAGGATTATTTTTAAAATAATTGAATCCCCATGAAAGCAATGCATCTTGTCAACTTTAAAAGAAAAAAGTAAAATAATCCTTTATAAATGCAGTTGTGTGATTTACTTATTTGCTTCAAACATGGTAAAGGAGTGGAAATGAACAAAAAAATGGGTTTTTACAAAATATTTTGGCTAGTTATGGTGCCATTTTTTGTAAGTCTAGACTACACATATCCTAATCTTTTAATAATGATTATAAATATGTACACATAGCCAAGTGCTACTATTTTGGGATCTAGAAAGAATTACTCTCCTCAAGAAGGGCCCATATTTTTCTGCCTTTCATGACCAAGAACACCAAATATACCCATAATTCCTTCTGGAACTTTTGGTCCACATCCTTGAAAGAGTTCTTCATGAAGACTTCAACGGCCTCTCTCTCACTGGCCCTGTGCAGGTCCAACAGCTCCTGGAGGGTCTCTGTGGGCAGCTCCACCTTCTGGCCCATCTGCTGGTCATAGTGGGCAATGGCCTTTTTCACTGCGGCCAAGTTCTCTATCTGGGCCAAGGCCAGGACTGCGTTCTCCATGCAGGGCAGATCCCCACTGCTGATGGCACTGACATAGGTCACCACCAGGCTCTTTAGACCTACAGAAAGGAATTTAAAAAATTGTGAGTATCAGTTGGCGGACAGAGTATTTTGTATGCTGTGTCACAAATAATGGTTTCAAGGATTTTCTGAGAAAGAATAGTAATAAAATAATTTCTTAACTGCTATGTACAGAGGAAATTAAAGATACTCTTTTCTCCTGCTTGTTTCACCCAAAAGGAAGATGTTGGAATGCAAAGATTACATTAAGGGTATTTTGAGGCTTAGATATCAGGTCTAGGTCTTTTCTTACCCTTCCTGTCTCTCATCTCTCCCTGCATTCCTTTTTTCTCTTCACTTCTAATTTATTAAAAAAGTCAAGGAAAAAACTTAGCCTTTTTCATTTTTATTTTCTTTGGTGGTGCAGGCCACTAGTCTTGTGTTTGGCTTAGGTAAATTGGTCATCAAGATATTCTCTTATCAGAGCCACAGATGGGGTGACCAACTCATCTGGATTTGCCCAGGGCTTTGCTGGGTATAGCACTGAAAGTCACACATCCCAGAAAAACCCAGTCTCAGGCAAATTGAAGTGGCTGGTCACCCAAAAGGAGATAGTTCCTTGTGATTCAATCCTGGACCTTCTCTTTATATAATTTTAACTACCATGTATGTGGATGACTGGTGAATTTTGTTTCCTGCCTTGATCTTATTTTTAAGTTTTGGATTTGTATATTTAATGTCTGTACAATATCTCTTACTGTATATATCAGAAGAAACTCAATATTAAATAATCCAAATATAAACAACTTCATCCACTCTGAAAAATGATTCCTCCTCCTGATATTAGTATCTCAGCAAATAACACATCCATTCAAGCAGTTTGTTAAGCTTGAAACTCTGGAGACAGGTTTGGCCCTTCCTTCTGTTTATTCCCTCTTTTGCTTTCTTATCTTCTACAATGGGCAGAAGGACAATCTAGGTATGAGGTGGGCAGAGAGAGCAACTCACGAGGGCCGTTGACTGTGATGCCACCTGAGAGAGTTTTGGCACTGGAATGGCTGAGGATGTAGGAATAGAATTCTGCAACTTGTTCTTTGAATTCAGGGTTCAGATCTTCCTCCTTTAGCTGTTCCAGGTGGGCAAGGTACTTCCTGTGAGCAGGCCGGTCGAAAATGAAGCACTTCTTCTCAGGGAAAAACTTTCGGATACACAATCGAGGCTCATTAAAGTTTTTAATTTTTTGATCATTACCTGCAGGAATGAAAATTAGGGGTGGTAAAACTTCAAACTGAGTACTTCAAATATATGATCCTTCAATTCTATCGTTTTCACAAAGCCTATGTAAGCAGAAAATTAATGATAAAGGAGACATTTTTAAAAATTAAATTGGTAGAGAAAGAAAAATCTTTTTCCAAGAAGAGGGAAATAATGCCACTACTAGGGATCTACTCAAGGGAAAAGAAGTCATTATATCAAAAAGACACTTGTACCCAAATGTTTATCACAGTACAATTCACAATTACAAAGATATGGTATCAACCTAGGTGCCCATCAATTGATGAGTGGATAAAGAAAATGCAGTATATGTATCATGGAGTACTACTCAGCCATAAAAAGGAATGAAATAATGTCTTTTGCAGCAACTTGGGTGGAACTGGAGACCATTATCCTAAGTGAAGTATTTTAGGAATAGAAAAACAAATACCACATGTTCTCATAAATGGGAGCTAAATGATGGATATATATGATCATAAAGTGGTGTAATGGACATTGAAAACAAATAAGGAGGGAGAGTAGGAAGAAGAAGAGGAATAAAAAATTACCTATTGGCTACAATGTATGCTATTCTGGTGACAGGTACACTAAAAGCCCTGATTTCAGCATTACACAATTCATCCGTGTAACAAAAAACACTTGTAGCCCCTAAATCCATTGAAATAAAAAAATACTATTTAAAATAGAATTCCATTGATTTAGTCAAGCACTATTTTCATTTCCACTAACAGAACAATCAAGAAAACACAGTTACAAAATTATAACCTTCAGCATCTACACAGGAATGGCCATTCTGATATTGTTTTCTCTGTATTTTTACCCAATCAAACATCAGGCCCAATAACCTGGTTTTAGCTTCAGTGAATGCTCCAAGTACTCATCAGCAGAGATGGGTTGTCCATTTACTTCCAGTTCCAGGGAGAAATCTCTGAGAGTCCACACAAATGCCGGAAAGAAGCTCACAAAGTCAGCTGAGTCCTCTACCTTACTGCTGTTACCAGGTGAGGAGTTTGCCCTGATTCGATCTGTCAGCTCTGTCACATAGCTGAGATGCTGAATTAAGAAAACTGTAGAAAAAATGTCACTTTTTATACTACATTTTATCCCAGTACTTACCTAAACTAATTTGTTTTCTCTTTATTAGCTGATTCATTCATTCACAAACATTCAATCACAGATTTCACTCATTCACAAACATTTATTAAGCACCTACTATGAAACAGGCACTGTCTTAGGCACTAAGATTATTACAGTAAATGAGACAATGCTATCATTATAAACTTACATTTTGATGATGAAGACAGACAATAAACAAGTAAACAAATATAATAAAATCTCCGATATTGACAACAATTGTCTTGAAGGAGAATGAACTCAGCAAAAGTTTAGAGAAAAACTATGTGTAACTGTATGTGGTGCTGCTTTATGTAGTTGTCTAGGTAAATTCTTTCTGAGATTGTAATTGAGAAGTGATCTGAATGAATTGAGGAAGCCAGCCATGCACAAATCCATTGGAGGAACAATCCAGACAGAGGCCACAGAACCTGCAATCCTATAGACAGGAAATTACTGAATGTGTCCAACATATATTGAATATCAAGAAATCCAGAATGGTAGGGCAGAAGTCTTAAAAGAAATAGGGGTCAGAGTCGGGCCCAGTGGCTCATGCCTCTAATCCCAGCACTTTGGGAGGCCAAGAAGGGAGGATTGCTGCAACCCAGGAGTTCAGGGCTGCAGTGAGCTATGATTACTATGATCACACTACTGCACTCCAGCCTGCCAGGTGACAGAGGTGACAGAGCAAGCAAGACACTGTCTCAAAAAAAAAAAGAAAAAAAAATTGAATAAGGGGGTCAGAACATAAACCAAAGTAAGAAGTTTGAAATTTAATCAAAACTTAATGAGAAGCCATTGGTAGGTTTTGAATGGAGAGAGGATATGATTTTTTTTAAAGATCATACTGGCTGGCAATGCATCTGTGTCAAGTGTGTAAGCAAACAAAACAGTTAAGTAGCTGAGGAGATAAACAAGATGAGAGACAGTGGAAACTTAGATTAGAGGAAGGGTGGGAAAGACTCCATTAATTTAGCTGTAATCAATAAGGCCGCATTCAAGAAACTTCAATTAGATATACTTAAAATTGTACCTTATTTTGTAAAAATCTAACTACTATGTACTTAATAATTTCAAAAAATGAAAACTTTGGTAATTTTAAAGTTAACTAACATTTTAATGACTTCGCTGTGTTTGCTTTTTGTTGAAAAGCATTTGAATATTTGGTTGCAGCAGAGAGGTCCGCAGTTTCAGTTGATCCTGTAGATGGGTATCAGTCATTTGTGACCTTAAGGGCATCTTGATTTGGGTTTGGTAAGAGAATGTAGATTCATAGCAATAAATCGTAGAAAAGCAAGAAAGCATTTTTCAGGAATGTTGCCAAAGGCATGGATATTCAACTGCATTTCTCCATATTTCAACTGGATCTTTCTTAGCACTTAAAGATGACTTTAAAATGTCATTTACTAAGAGCTCAATCAATTCTATCCATAGTTCTTTAGGTGCCTTGGTGATATCAGCTAGGTGAGGCTGAAATGCTAATTTGAGTGTGATGTCATGATTCTCAAAGTCAGTGAACCCTTCATTGTACTCTCCAATTAATAGGTCTATAACAGCTGCATATTCTTCAAATGATTCATATATATCATCCTGCTCATCAATGACCTTTGTTAACAGGGAAAATGTTCATCCAAAATTTCCATTCGAAGTATTCTTTTATAAAAAGAGAGAGCTATTTTTGAAACGCTTGGATTTTTGGCCACATATCATACATAGGCTTAGTTTTACCTTGCAAAGAAATATTCAAGTTGTTTTGATTTGACATGATATCACACAGAAATACTGCATTCTTATAGAAATCTTCTTTCAATAATTCACATTGCTGATTTTGTTCTTCATGAAATTTAACTATCTGTTGTCGCAGAGATAAAATTTTGGCTAACACCTGTCCTGGTGATAGCGAATGCACTTTAGAATGATGCAGCAAATCCACACGGAATACCTCATCATTCAACTTTACCATGTTATGAAACTGACTATGCTGTGTTGCATTTGTGCGAATATAGTTAAAAATACTTACAACTTGTTGCAAAGTGTCATTTAAAATAGTAGCTTTAGCACAGAGATTTTGCTGATGCAAGATACCATGAAAAGAAATGAGAGCATCTGGATTTGTTAATACATTTTTAATCTGTACAATAAGTCCTTCATGTTTTCCTGTCATGGAAGGTGCACCATCTGTCCACACGCTCACTAAATTTCCAGTCCAACTTCATGACATTTATTTTGAAAGTTGTTGAAAATATCTATTTCCTGTGTTCTGCTCACAAGAGTGTCCAAAGCCAGTAACTTTTCATAGCAAAGAAAATCTTCCATTATGACCCAAATGAAGTATAAAGGTTGCATTGAATCAGTAGTATCAGTTGGTTCATCCTAAGTGATTAAATAATATATATTTTCCTTTCGAAGTATTGAATAAAGTTGTTTTGTTAAGTTGAAGGCTAATTCATGCTGACAATCAGTTGTTGTTCTCCTTGAAGGAGACAGTTGTTTGTACTTTGAAACATTATTGGGCTGTAAGTATCCAACTTCAACAATGATTCTTTCACAATTTCTACATCATTGAATGGCTTCCCCTTTTTCATGAGTATATAAGCTACTTGATAAGTTACATCAGTGGCATTATTTCCAGGTCCTATTGCTTTTGCTTTTCGTCTTTTAATTTCTGCAATACAACCTTTCATGTCTCTCCCTCTAATTTAAAATATATGTGGTCCTTATGAGTGTTACAATGCTAATAAGCATTGACTTTCTTTAATGTTGATATTGCAGTACCACCAAGCAAGAAAATTGTTTTATCTTTAGCAGATACAAGATAATACTGCAATTCCCAATTCTCATTTTAAAAAAGTTTTCTTTCTTTAGCATTCTCTGTTTAAGCACACAGAATTAAAAAATACTGTGGAGCTGTGCATCTATTCACAAATTCCACTTCCAACAGAAACACAGCACACCAATGTCAAAAACTGATAACAAACTGGTGTACTCGACCCCCATAAACTCTCGCCAACCAGCCTTGTATTCGTGTGTGCGGTAGTGGCGCCAGTCAGGAGGGAGAAGTTAGAACGAAATCATGAGCATAACAGCCATCAGTTTAGCCCTTATGGCTTACTAATGTTCTAGTTGTGCCAGTAAATACAGGAGAATTATTTTGTTGAAACTTATTTTATTCTTTGGTATTTTAAATACATTCATTTTAAAAATAAAATAAAAATATAAAAGATGAACAAAATGTATTAATAAAAATAAAAGGACTTGTTCTATAAAATGTGGATTCAGTCAAAAGTCCTCACTTAAGGACCTACAAGGCCACAGGTTTCCCACCCCTGGGACCTAAGACATGCAAGGTTTGGGAGAAAAAAATAATTACCACATAAGACCACTTGAGAGGTCTGCAGAGGAAATAACATCTGTAGAGTACAGCTAGGTGTCAGAAGGCAACATTTAGAGAAGACGATAAGAATATAGAGATGTGTGGACGTGAGAGCATAAGTTCTAGAGAACGTTGAGGATTTGGACGTGGACAGGAGATTAAGTCAGATCGAGGATGTACAGAATCTTGTGTTGCTGAGTTTCTAAGAATATGTGTGACCAGGAAGGTTTGAACTTCTGGCAGAGACTGAGGTAAAACAAGATGTTGAGCATAACAGGATCCATTAAAGAGGAGACTTATCTACTTCAGTACTTGCTTGGCTCTGTACCTGGTGAAAAAATGAAGCTGTTCATTTTTAGATTGAATGCTGTTCTAGACCACAATAAAAGGATACTGCAGTTGGTCCATGGCCTGCTGGTTGATGGTTCCCATGCTATTGTACACGAAGGTGCTGCTCAGGAGGATGGCCAGGGCAAAGATCCAGGAGTCATTCTGGTTGTCTCCCTGGAAGTCAGGGTAGAAGCCACATGGAAGAGTGACTAAGAGAATGTGCTGTCAATTCAGATAGGTGCAGACTGAACCCCAGCTCTGTCTCTCGTTAGCTGTGGAAACTTAGGTAACTCACTTCCCTACGCAATATTTGTTTCCATCTTTAGAATGAATTTATAATATTCAATGCATGACGTATAATTTAAATAAGCCATCATACATAACTTGTATGTGATAGTGATAAATACACAAGCACTTGATTAGCAGTAGCTATTTTGACCAGCTACTAAAGTTCAAACTGGTATCCTGAACTTAGTGTATGACTCTCTTCCATGTCCATGACACATCACAGTAAGAAACACTTTAGACAGTGATTAAAATAAGCTCCTTTAATAAGAGTTTTCTGTGTCCAAGAATTGTATAGTAGTAATACATTATCCTTAGTGAATAAAGATGTTAGTAGATCTTAAGCTTTGCTTCTCTTTCTAGTAGTGCTGCTGTGGATGTGAATATTCTTACCATCTTTCAGGGTCCCCACTGTGAAAAGTCAGACATGTGTGTAAAATGTCCAGTGAGGTTTAAAGGTGCCTTCAGTAGCCTCACCAAAACATATTACCATAACATGAAAGAAACAACTAAAAATATCAGTAGCCATTATTTTATGGGTTGATCCGTAATTAATCAATTGGATTTACTATCTACTCTCAATGTTTAAACCAAGTAAATTAAAAAATAATACATTAATATGATTAATTAGAGCCATAAATCAAGGAGTAGGAGTGATCGTGCAAAGAAAGCTATTGATCTGACATATGTAGAATTTAAAAGATTTACTTTTTACCTTCTCTACATCTCCCAGGCCCTCAGTGTCCAGCAGAACTAAGGTGTGGTCTGGCTTCTTGGGATGAGGCACACACCACATCCAGATTCCCTTGGTGTGAGACTGCACCGTGGAGCCCAGAGAGAAGCCTGTGAAGGAGAGAGGGGGTAAGACAGGAAGGAGATTAAACAGCAGATACTTCTAGAAATTGGGAAAATAGTGAACATAATCAAAGTTAAAAGAGATAAAAGAAACTACAACCAATATTAATCTTAATTATAATCCTAGACATAGGAAAACTAGGTATCCAACACAGATCGAAACATTCATTTTTCCTTAAATTTCAGTGGAAGCTTGTTGTTGCTACAGCAACATTTTAGTAAATGTTTTATGATCCATTATTATGTAAGCTAATTTTTCATTAACACCATATTTCTTCCAGAAAGGCACATTTATATTCTTAAATGGGAAAATGAAGGTAAAGTGGGAAGAGTGAGTTGACTCTAATCTTCCAAAGTGAATTAAAGAGCCATGATGGATTGAAAGTTAGTTTTCAATATTCATCCCCAACTCTAACTTCCTCTCCTCACACCCCCACAATGGACGCTGACAGTGTGACTGCACAGAGGGGACTCATGTAGCATCTACTGGTGCCACTCACCCTTTTTCTGCCCAGCCAGCTTGTTCATCAGGTAGGATTTGCCTGTGCGGTAGAGGCCCACGATAGCCACCACCACCACAGGTTGGGTAATGGCAGACAGCGTCTTCAAGGCTTCCTCATTAGCCACCAGTTGCCCTTTAGTGTTCTCAATGAGGCACACCGGGCCTGGCATGTGGATCTCTGAGGCCATGTTTATGGTGTTCCCTTATCTGCAAGGCAAAAGATGAAATGTAATTTCTAGTTAGCCAAGCTGAACCTCGCAATATGGACTAAATTTTTGTTTTCTATCCTTGAACTTTGTTTTTTGTACATTTAAAAATGCCTTGTCTCCCTTTAAGACTGTCCTATAGACTGTTCCACTGGATCTCTCTAAGATAGCTTTACTTGGAAAGTTAGACCTACAGAGAAGATTCACAACAGGTATGGAGAGTTCCCGTATGTCATTTCCCCAGCTTCCCCGTGTTAATATCTTACCTAACCAGAGGTAGGTAAGAGAACAATTACTGAAACCAGGATTTTATTATTGATACAATACTACTAACCCACCCACCTTATTTGCATTTCAGCAGTTTTCCCCTATAGTCCTCCTGCTCCACGATCCAATCCAGGGTCCCTCATCGCATGTAGTCATTATCTTTCCTTAGTCTCCTTGCATCTTTGATAGTTCCTTATTCTTTCTTTCTCTTTCATGACCTTGACATTTTTTTTTTTTTTTTGAGACAGAGTCCGGCTGTGTTGCCTGGGCTAGAGTGCCGTGGCGTTAGCCTAGCTCACAGCAACCTCAAACTCCTGGGCTCAAGCAATCCTTCTGCCTCAGCCTCCCGACTAGCTGGGACTACAGGCATGCGCCACCATGCCCAGCTAATTTTTTTCTATATATTTTTAGTTGTCCAGATAATTTCTTTCTATTTTTTAGTAGAGACGGGGTCTCGCTCTTGCTCAGGCTGGTCTCGAACTCTTGAGCTCAAACAATCCGTCTGCCTCGGCCTCCCAGAGTGCTAGGATTACAGGCGTGAGCCACTGCGCCCAGCCTGACCTTGACATTTTAGAAGAGTACCGGCCTGTGATTTTGTAGAATATCCCTCATTTGGAGTTTTTCTGATGTTTTCTCATTATTAGATTGAAGTTACATAATTTTGGAAAGTATGTCACAGAAGTGATGTTCTGCCATTTTAGTGTCTTGGATCAAAGGATTCATTAGGTTGACATGACTTATTTTGATGCTATGATCTTAACTTTGATCACTTGATCACTTTGTTAAGGTACTGTCTGCCAGATTTCTCCACCGTAAAATACTATTTACCACTTTCTCACTAAAAAGTACCACTTGAAGAGACATCTTTGAGACTATGCAAATATAGCCTCATCATACTTTAATATTTTTTTCAGCCACTGTTTTTCCATCCATTGATAATTCTTGCTTGTAAATTATTTACTGTGGTGTTTGACGGAAGGTAATTTTCTATTCTTACTATTCCTTCTACATTTATTAATTAGAGTTCTACTATGAGTGAGAGTTGTTCCTTCTCCTCCATTTATTTTGTTTACTCATCCAATCATTTAGTTCTATCAGTGTAGACTTACAGATATTTATTTTGCTTTGTGGGTAACACTTTTCTATTATTATTTATTTTGTTACTCAACTTGTCTGAGTTTGGTCATTGAGAGTTCCTTCAAGCTGGGTCTCATGTTCTTTGGACATGCTTCCAGTGTATTTTCAGTGCTTCTTTGCTTTCTGACACCAAAATATATTCCAAGTTCATCTCATAGTTTTCCTGATTCAGCCTTAGAATCATCCATTTCTCCCCCAAATTCTGGTTTCTATCATTACATAATAGTACTTAGAAACCAAAATATCACACTAGGTGTGTTCATTACCTCTAGGCCCTCTCAGGGGAAAAGTTAAAAAACATATGTTTATATACTAGCACATGAATACACACATCTACATTTCTTTTTTAGTTACCCATTTCTATATCCAAGCTTAAGTTTCTTCCGATATTTCCAATTCCAATCCAACACAACTGAATTTATTCAAACTTTTTCCCTTTGTTTTTAACCCTTTTCTATGACTATATAATTGTACATAATATATTTACTTACTCAATTCTAGTATAAAGTAGTTTCAAAGTTATTAATTCATAACTGTGAAAAGTAAATTTGTTAACTAGAGTACATAATAAGTTGACAGTTTTTTTGTCTTTAGTCTTATGCATACAGTTAAAGCACTACATTCTAAAATTGCTTGAAAAATAAATAAATAAATAAATAAAATTGCTTAGTTAGTTATTTCCTTCTCCATTCTCTTCTGTGTGGTTAAATTATTCATTTGTGATACGCTTAGATTCAGCTGTTGGTTGATTTTAAGTATGTATTTATTTTTTGTGATTTTGAAATATCATGGTTCTAAAAGTCAGAGCTTTACAAAAATCTGTGTCTGGAGAAATGTCAGTTCTCCTTCACCTTACCATTCTTTCCCCATCCCAGCTGTTTTTCTATTCTTTCTGTCTCATTCCTACTCAACCTCCACAGATACCCAATCTTGTTAGATTCTGTTTTATCTTTCTTGTATTTTCTTTTCACAAATGCATGTGTGTATTTTCTTGTTCACGTTTTCTAACATGAAGATTACAACGTTTAGGTATATGGAAATCCCTCCATATCAGTTCATAAAAAGCTTTCTCAACCCTTTTGACAGGTATCTACTCAATTATGTGGCTATGCCACAGTTTATTCAATCACTCTTTTATGTATGGATATTCAGATCGTTTCCAGTATTTTGCAGTTACAAACAATAGTGTATGGCCATGAGCCGTGGCTCATGCCTGCAATCCAAGCACTCTGGGAGGCCAAGGCGGGAGGATTGCTTGAGCTCAGGAGTTCAAGACCAGCCTGAGCAAGAGCAAGACCCCGTCTCTACTAAAAAAAAAGAAAAAAAAATAGAAAGAAATCAGCTGGACAACTAAAAATATATAGAAAAAATTAGCCAGGCATGTGGCACATGCCTGTAAGTCCCAGCTACTCGGGAGGCTGAGGCAGGAGGATTGCTTGAGCCCAGGAGTTTGAGGTTGCTGCGAGCTAGGCTGATGCCACGGCACTCTAGCCCAGGCAAGAGAGTGAGACTCTGCCTCAAAAAAGAAAAAAACAAAAAACAAACAAACAATGGTGTAATGAATAACTCTACTAATCTTACCCATGTGTATTTTTATATTGTTGCAGGAGTACCTTCAGGATAGATCCCTACAAGTGAGATTGCTGGGTCAAAAGGTGTGAGTGTATCATTTTGTTAGGTGTTATGAAATTCCTACCCAGAAGGGTGTACCAGGTTGTACCACACGAGCTCATCTTGAATCTCATTTTCCAGAAATAGAATTTTTTCTAGGTGTCTTACATCTTCTGACTTACTTCCAAAATTTCCTTTGGAAGCTTTTCATGTTTACATTTAGATCTTTGGACTGAGCAAGGCTTAACTCTCTGAGCTCACGTACAGAGTAATAGGGAGCCTTCACCTGGGAAATGTTATGTCGAACGTATATCTACACTTTGAGAAGTGGATGCCATCCTAACCAGCCTTAGTCCTGGTTTCTTCCAAATCTGTTCACGGGTGGAGTCTCATCAGACCATGGGACTGAGCTTACCCAATAACTTCCTCCTCTCACTATGCCGGAAGCCCCGAGCTACCACAGTCCATCCTGCCTACCCACTCACTGGTTCTTAATATTTGCTGCACATCAGCATTCACACGATTTTCACTCAAGGCTCATATCTCAAACCTGACACTTAAGTCTGTTGATTTTTGACTCAATTATTTTACCAGATTTTGATCTCTCTGTGTTTTAAGATTGAGTCCTTATTCCCTCCATGTATATCGGTTTGCGTATTACTTGTTTCAAGTAATGAAGACACCATCAGGAAACATTCTCTGATAAAGCAGGGCTTGTTCGTTGTTTGAACTCTGCTGCATATGGAGTATTAGACACACAATTGTAAGTATATCCTCTTTAACCAGGCCTTGATAATTTGATAATTTTGTAAAGTTAAAAGAAGTAAAAACCTTTCCTCTGGGAATACCTTAACTTTGTGTTTTAAACTTGAATGTCTCATTCCCTATAACTTAAGTGATCATGATACAAAATTTATAATATCTTTAGGATACAAACAGAGGCAACAGGCCTTGCAGTTTTCATTCTTATCCTAAAATGAAGAGCTGTTTTCCTCAACTATGGACCTGATTGCGTCTGACTTGCTCTGCTGGCAGTTTATCTGAGTATCTGGCTTCCCACCTCTTCAGGGGAAGACAGTAAAAAAGCCATTTATTTTTCCATGATCAGGACTTATTTCCTCTTACAACAATGGTCCACAGGGAGGCACATTGATAGTTTCATTTTGTAGTGTGAGGTATACCACCATAAAATGAGAATAAATCAACAACTGATTCAGAAAAAGTGGCCGCACAAAGATTTTATAAGCTCCTAATTACAATAACTTGTTGCCTCTTTTTGAAGATTCCCAACTTGCCTATCTTCGTTTACCTATAACTGTAAAGTTTGGCCAATAAGAAAGTGATGGAGTTTGAGTTTATTTAGGTAGATACTCGTAAATAAAGGTAATTTAAGATGGTGTCAAGAAAGAACCTTAAAACCTCCCCACCCCTGTGTAGGCTCCACCTCTGCTGCAGCCTAATTCAACACAGCAGGAGCAGAGGCACTTAAGGGACATGCAGCCCCCTGATGAGACGAGGATTTCATCTGGACATGTGTCCCACAGCAGGCTCGGTGCAGCCTACCTGGGAGATGGCCATTTTAGAAAAACCTCACAGACCTTTACAAATCTTTTCCCATCTCTGCCTAGTCTTACCTGGAAGTAGAGATCCTTTAGAGTTGTCAAGAATGCAGCTTTGATGAGAAGGGTATAAGTCTTTATCCTCTTCCCTCTTCTTCTGAGCTTGGCTGCAGCCCTCTTTTATCTGTTGCTGGAGTTTTGGACTGTAACCAGGCTTTGAAAATGTGATGATTTTACACTTCCAATGCCCTGAGGATTTCCAGAGTTTCTTCCCAGACCTGAGGATTAGACCAATTAAAAAGAAAAGTAACCTCTGCAAAGAAATAGAGTAATATGAAACTGAAAGTAGTAATTTCAGGAAGTAACTCATTTATAATAAAAGGACTCTTTGAGAGCTGTTCTGGTGGGAGGGTTTGACACAATTTCTCAATCAGAACATTGCAATTTTATTATTGGGAGAAATCTTAGAGACTGCTTGCCCTATTAACTAAAGCCTTGAGGCTTTCCAGAGTTTCTTCAGAGACCTGAGCATTAGACCAATTTTTAAAAAGAAAAGTAACCTCTGCAAAGAAATAGAGTAATATGAAACTGAAAGTAGTAATTTCAGGAAGTAACTCATTTACAGTAAAAGGACTCTCTGAGAGCTGTTCTGGTGGGAGGGTTTGACACAATTTCTCAATCAGAACATTCCAATTTTATTATTGGGAGAAATCTTAGAGACTGCTTGCCCTATTAACTGAAAAGTTTCATTGGATCATTTAAAATAATGTTTTTTAAAAAAAATTTTTATTTTTTTTATTTCAGCATATTATGGGGGTACCAGTTTGAGAAGCCTGGGGATGAGAAAGTCTCATGTAATAATTTGTAGGTCCAATGACCTTGAATATTACGCTCATTAGCAGTGGATCTTGTAACTCACGTTTAGTGATGAGGACTGGAAGTGTCCTAAGGGAATGTCCACTTTCGAATTCTTAGCATCTGAGCCACGTCCTGACACTTAACATGTAATAAATAAATGAATGATAATCAGGATAGTACCCATTTATCATACTCTTGATACAGACCCACTGTCAACTTCTTTACATAGATTATCGTATTGTATTCTTATCACAAATACTTTTACCACAACGTTACAGAGAGATTTAATGACTTGTTAAAATTACAGAGCTACTAAGTAAGATCTGAACCCAAGAAGTCTTACTCCAAAACCCAGGCTATCAACTACTTCACCAACATACCTCTGTGTTTGCTAAGTGAACAATAACAATAACAATAACAATGTTTCTTGTTTGCCGGTTGCTTTATAGGCCAGAAACAT
Organism: Propithecus coquereli; assembly: GCF_000956105.1. NCBI lineage: Eukaryota > Metazoa > Chordata > Mammalia > Primates > Indriidae > Propithecus > Propithecus coquereli. Next base: position 9,705,496 of record NW_012153062.1, on the reverse strand, counting down.
ATATCATTTAAACACTATAATACTGCTTCACAATGTGTGGTGTGTATTATTCCCTTTGTCCAAGGAAGGAAAAGAGTCAGAAAGAGGTTAAGTAATATGTCAGCCTAAAGCCAGCGACTTACACTAAGCAGGCTAGGCATTGAGTGAGATTCAAGCTCGAAATTCCATTTCATTAATATCACATTATTTCTCTACTCTTAACTGCCTCTAAAAGAAAGAAAGAGAGGGGAAAAAAACAGTGAGAATAAGATGCTGTGTGTGGAGGGGGTGTATGTGTGTGTGTATTAATGTTGGTGAAACTGAAAGTGCAAGTAGGGCAGGATTATTTCAAAATAGAACTAATGCTGGGAAATCAGCTGCTTTTTTTCTTCTGAACAATAAAATCCGTTGTTTATATCATGCACACACAAAATACTTCAGGGCTATTTAGTCTTTGTGAATTAGGTATAATTTAAAGGTAAATAAAGATGAAAACTTGTTTATAAGTTAAAAAGAGGGCATTTTTCCAACTTCTTTTGATAGTTTTTTTTTTTTTTTTTTAAGACAAGTGGGTCTGAGGCTTTTCTCTAACATTTTGAATATAAATAAAAACATTGCCAGCTTTGCAACTCAGAGAAGTCTTCAAGATTCTGGGCTCCATGTCTTTTGAAATGTAAACAGCCATAAAGACAGGTTCCCTGACACCATGGGAGCATAACCCAGATGCCCATCTTGGATGTAACCACTTCTTCTCAGGGAGATAAGGAAAGGTTTATTATTCTTTCAGATGAGGACAATTAACCATGCAAAGAGCCACCTCAATTCCCAAGGAAGCATAGGATGAACCACATGAAGAAAGGTACAACAAAGTTCAGGATGTAATAGCAACTTGAGTGGCAAGTCTTCTTATGGGGCCACAGAATGGCATCGATCTTACATGTTACATACTGGCAAAAATAGTGCAATATAAAGAGTCTTACCTGTTTTGGTGTATAAATAGTGTGAACTTTCATCCTGATTTTCTAGTCATTTGCAGAATACCTATGAACATGTACTTAGTTCTGCCTACTCAATAATAAAAGAATATTCCTTCTTTTCTAAATTTTTATGGGGAGGATATTTTTTGGTAAAATTTTAAATTCACTAACAATATGAAGAAATTAATTACTACCTACCTTCCAAATACCTTTCCAGAAGAATTAAAGTTATTATCTTTAGATAAATTTGTATGTATTGTTTGAGAATAAGTTGTGGTATATATAAAATAATTCTATTTATAAAAATTATAAATCAGTAATAAAAGTAAAAGCCTAAGAGGATAGCTACTAAAATTAACAGTATTTCTGGCTCATTGATGAGACTGGAAGTTATTTTTTCTTTTTATACTTTCTTCAGTACTGTGAATTTTTTAATGACTTAATTATTTTATTATAATAAAAAACACACAGACACCAAAAAAGTAATTTTTCTTTTGAAAAATGAAATCATTTTTTCAAGAATCATTTTCTGTTAGGCATTCAGTTTTCCAATCCATTGCTCGCTTATTTGTTGGACAGATATTTCATAAGCATAGACCATACACAAAGTCTGTCATATATTAGTGTTCAATTGTGTACAGTTGAGTTATTTATATTAAGGTAGTGTAGACAGGAAAAGCTATTTAGAATGATGGATTGTCCCATTGGTTTGGACAGAAATAAGGAAATCTGATATAGTTGCAGGAGTCAATAAAGATGCTTTATCCTGTTGAGCAAATAAGGAGACAAAGCTTTATGACAATAGAAGGTGTAGCAGAGGGAATGGCCTGAAAAAAAAAACGCTTTAAAACTCCCCCCACTCTTTTTGAGAACTGAAACCTGCATTCCTGCCTCAGACAGGTGGTCAGGAGGGGCCTGGGGAATCAGCCAACCCAGGCCCTGGCACTAGCCTCCCAGGCGGGCGGCTGGTGGAGGTCACAGGCTTTGTCTTGGCAGAGATGGGACGATTAGAATAGTTAACCACAATATCCTAGAACAGAAGGACCCTCCCTTTAAAGGCTCTGTATTTCTGCTTATGTTCAGGAAATTTGGATTTTGAGACAAGAAGGTCTCTGATTTTCCTCCTTTGCCAGCAAAGTAATAAACTTCTCTTTCCTTCTCCTCAAACCACTTTTTCTTGTTCTTCTGATGAGGTCTTGAGGACAAGTGCTGAGCTTTTGGTAACAGATTTAGCTTCCCTGGCTGGGGCCCAACAGGCATCCTGGTGAAATGGCTTCCTGGAACAAGGGAGAAGCCCTGGGCCAAGACATGGGTCTTCACTGGGAGGGGTGGCTTCTTTTGGGGGTGAGATAATACGGGATCCCAGTAGCTGCTGGAGAGTGTTTTAGCTCTGGGGAAACTTGTGTCTCTGTCTCCCTGAAGTTGACACAGCCCCCACAACCTGAATTGAGTGGAGGGGAAGGAAACAGATTTGGGAAGTGTCACAATAGCCACGGCCATTTGGAAGTAAAGTCCCCTGGGACACCGAGATTCTGTTTCCATCCATTTGGCCGGGGGGCAGTTTCAGAACTTCCTGTTGGTGAGAGGCACTGTTTGCAGAGGGAAGTCTAGCAGTTAGTGGACCTTGGTGACCTGGTTTGGATTTGGAGCTCTTTTGCAGTTCTCTGGGCACAGGGTATGGGGCTAGGCTACCATTTGGGGAAGGTTTCCCAGGAAATCGGGGGACTAGATCACCCATTTGGGAAGGGTTTTTGAACCTTCCAGTTGGGGTGGAGTTTATCCCCTTTGCATTCCCATTTGTGAACCCTCTAACCCTATGGCAGGGCATTTGGGGCACTGTTGAGGTGCAGTTTAGGGTGGCATTTGTCCCCTCTGGATTCCCATTTGTTTGATAGGCTGGCATTTTGTGTTGAGAATTCTCCGTATCGTCTGTGTTTGTTTAAACAGTTTTGTTACAACGTATACAAGCTCCACCTAAAAGTCCCTTGGGAAAATTTTTGACTGGATGGTTAACTTATAGCTGCAAACCTGTGTCTAAGGAAAATGGTTTTATCATAATCCAGTGTATGCGCTAGAGTGTGAGGAAAAGTGGCTGTTAAATGAAACTTTAAATTGTACTGTGTTGTAACTGAAATTATTTTGTCAAAGGTCAGGTAAATGGGATGAGATCCCACATGGGTTGGCTTATTGGGTAGAAAATGTCTGATTTATTGGAGGCTGGACATTTCATATTTAATGGCCTAATGTGCTCTTAAAGGCCTGGGATAAAGTTAATGGTTTAGTTAAACAGATGAATTTCCCAGTGGAAGGGGGACTGGCAGGCAGGTGCTGCCACATGGTAAGGAGCTGGGAGATAAAAACCTGTTGTCCCACCCCCAGGCGTGCATGAGACAGGGCGAGGAGGTGTGCCAGCTGTGTCAGGGGAGCAGTCACAGTGCCTGTGGCTGATCTGCAGGAAGTTGCTGCAGGCTCCAGCTTGCACTGATCTGCCCCCTGTCAGAAGCCTGCAGCTGGTTCAGAGATCTGCCCTGAATGGGGAGGCTGGAGTCCAGCCTGGGGCAACTAACGCCTGCCACAGCCATCTTGACACCGGGAGGACAATGGAGTGGGTCTTAGAGAAAAACGCCTGCCACCCCACCTCCCTTCCCCAGGCATGCATCGCAACAGGGCAGGTAGGCACCTGGGCCAGAGGCCGGCAGCCAGCGGGGAAACTGCGCCTTCCCCTGTCCCCGCAGTTCCTCGCCTGGGGCAACTGTGTATTATGCTCAGCAGAATTTCCATCTGCCTTTGGTGTTTGGTCTGGAACAGGAGCAGGGTACTTAAGAAAATTTCTTCTTATTTGCATGCCGGTGCTGAGCGGGCCATCTGTGGCCTATGTGATGAGGGCGGGCTCAGGGGATCAGGGAGCCCCCATGCATTTTGTGCTCCCCCCTGCCCTCCCCACCCCCGTGTGGGTGGTAAATGTGTGATCTTGGGAGAGCTGCAGCCCATTGTTGTGTGGGAGAATCCTCATGGATTCGTTCGCCTACCCAAAGTTTTGCTCTGGCCTCTTATGAGGCACCTACATGGATCCCTTAATGGATTTGGGGAACCTCATTTGGAGAGATCCTGTTTGCAATGGACTGTTTGTGTGCTTGCCTGAATGGATTTGGTGTCAAGGAGCCCAACATCTAGGGTATCCAACCTTTTTGATGATTGGCAGTTTCACTCTGTATTAGTAGATATCTTTTCAGGCTGGGAATGATGAGAGTGTCTAAAGCTCCAAATGGGCTCCTAGTAGGAGCTGCTGGCCCAAGACAGGGCCTTTGCCATGTTCCTGTTCATGTATTCCAGCACAGAGCAAGAACAAGCCTAAGAAGATGATGGGATGACAGACATCATCAGGCCAAACAGGGGAAAACATGCCATGCTGGTAATGGATGCTGTGGACAGGCAGCTGTAGCAAGAGCTCAACAGCTCTTCCTCCTACAGCAAGGATGTCAACAAGCACCATAGCAGCATGGCCAAGCCACAGAAATCTGAGTGCAAGAAGAAAGCGACCTGGAAACCGATGGAGGCAGATGAGGCTCATACAGTCCCGTTGTTGACATGATCTAGGAGCCCACGGAACCCTGGGCATTCCACAAGGTGACTACTCCGTGGCAGTGTTGCTTCCTGCAGTCTGCACCTGGATCTACTGCACAATGTCCTGTGGTCACCCATGAACTTGAGTGAAGCTTCAGTGAGAACCTGGTGAGCCTTTTCTACATGGAGGACTCAGTGATCCCCCAGGTCATCAGGATGTTCATAGCCTCCCCTCCTCCACACAAAGCAATAATGGACATGCTTTTGAATCAGAGATAACCCAGCAAGTAAGCAAAGTCGTACATCTAGAATAAAAATTACATGCATTCTAAAATCGATGCAGAAAAGTAGAATAGGGTATTGCTGTTTGTCATTCTCTGAATAAGGATAGCCCCCAGAAGCAGGCTTAAGTTAATTAAGTCCCTAAGAAATAGTTTATGAGAGACCCTTCCTAACACCCCAAGGTAAATATGATAATATAATCATGAGTAAAAAGCAGGGTAAAGCAATATGCCAGATGAGTGGGTCAGGTACTAATCACTATGTATGAGTTGGCCTCTTTCAGATCTCCACCCCAGTTGGAAACAAAGAAGTGGAAGAAACCCTATGAAGTGCAGTAACAGCTCATACTTCATTGAAAATGTCAGAAATGAAACCTTGGGTCCATCACACCAGAGTAAAGAGGTGTCCCATGGAAGGAGAGAACCAAGCCCCCAGTGGAGGGGCCAGCCCTTAGGTAATATGAAGTAATTGTTTAAGGAAGGGGAAAAATGAAAATGCTAATATTTTTGCTAACCTTTCTTTAGTTATTTGTTCTCTCTATAGGATGGAGAGACAACTCCTTAGTGAGGATTTCCCCAGGCTATCACCTCTTCTGTTGACCTGTATTTGTCATCCTAAACCTTGTTTGGTACTGCATGTGATTTCAGAATTTGCAGAAGCTGGTCTCTTTGATCACCTATTGGGTGCTTTCTAGCCCAGGCCTGTATCAGACATTGTCTAAAAGGTGACAGTCCACTTTGCCTTGCCAATCCTCACTTTCGTAGTTATTGCTTATGCTATTTTTCTTCTGTGGTTATAAACATACTGCCAGAGCTTTGCAATGACATACATAAGTATAAACCTTCCATCTAAAACATTGCCCCCCTTTCAGCAGGAAGTAGCCTGATGACTACATTTCCCCTCCTCCCATAGATATGGAAGAGTAAAATTGACGAGGGCAATATGTATCAGAGTAGTTGCCCCTCCTCCCAAAGATATGGAAGTGTAAAATTGAGAGTGGGGAATATGTAACAGAGTAAAAGGCCTGAAAAGAAAAGGTTTAAAACTCCCCCCACTCTTTTTGAGAACTGAAACCTGCATTCCTGCCTCAGACAGGTGGTCAGGAGGGGCCTGGGGAATCAGCCAGCCCAGGCCCTGGCACTAGCCTCCCAGGTGGGCGGCTGGCAAAGGTCACAGGCTTTGTCTTGGCAGAGATGGGATGATTGGAATAGTTAATCATGATAGCCTAGAATTGAGGGGCCCTCTCTTTTAAAAGCTCTCTATTTCTGCTTATGTTCAGGAAATTTGGATTTTGAGATGAGAAGGTCTACCATTTTCCTCCTTTGCCAGCAAAGAAATAAACTTCTCTTTCCTTCTCCTCAAACCACTTGTTCTTGTTCTTCTTATGAGGTCTCAAGGACAAGTGCTGAGCTTTTGGCAACAAAGGTTGGGACTGGGTGAAATTATTATTTTATCCATGTGAAAATTTACGTCAAGTTATTTCAGGGTGTCTTATTCCATTAGTACTGCTAAAATAGAATACCATAAACTGTATGGCTTTTAAATATCTGTGACACAGACTTATTTCTGAATGTTCCGAATGCTGAGAAGTGCAATATCAAAGCACTGGCATATTTGGTGTCTGGTGGAGGCCCACTTTTGGGTTCATAGATGGTGACTTCTAGCTGTGTCCTCATGTGGTGGATGGGAAGAACTAAGGTCTTATCAGCCCCTTATAGAGACACTAATCTCATTCATGAGGACTCCACCCTCATGACCTAATCACTTTCTAAAGCCTCATTTTCTAATACTATCATATTGGGGATTAGATTTCAACATATGAATTTTAGGGTACCATAAACATTTAGCCCTTTGCACAGAATAAGTAGTGTATTGCTGGATGTTAAAAATATGACTACAATTTACACTCATGGAGTGATTAATGAGTATGTGGATTGTCCTAATCTTAAATGGTCATTTTTAGATTTAGCTATTTAACCAGGAAAGATTCCTTTTTGTGTTAAGAAGAAAAGGTTTATTAGTTGACATAAGTATGAAGTCATGGGGCATAAATTATGTGATTGTTTAGAAGAAGTAAACAGGTTCCAGTTCCCTTTTATGAATATGACATAGGTATGACAGGCCCAATAGCTTATCACAGACATGCCATGTCCCAGGGATTGGAGCTATTTACCCGCTTCCCTCACTCCAGAGAGAAGCCTACCTTTGGTCCAACTTCAAGTACAGGAAACCTTTTACAGAACCTCACTGCATTCACCTTGGGGTGAACCTTTGCTGAACAGACAGGGACTTTGCCAGAATGTAAACATATTGCATAAATGTTCCTATTTAGGTTGATGCAAAAGTAATTGCTGTTTCAGACTGTGAATTTTAAATCATTATGGCTTGGCTCAAACACATCTTTGTTAATCAAAATCGTAATCATTACAATCAACACATTTTTGCCAATGAGAAATATGTTTGTTTATTCCTGTAGCGTAAAAATCTGTGCTTCAGAATTCAACAAACTCTTGGAAAGCATTTTCTGCATCCTGTTGGTTGTGGAAGTGTTTACCCTGCAAAAAGTTGTCAAGATGCTTGAAGAGTGATATTCGGTTGGCAAGAGGTCAGGTTAATGTGGTAGATGAGGCAAAACATCATAGCCCAATTCATTCAACTTTGGAAGCATTGGTTGTGTGAAGTGTAGTTGGGCATTGTTGTGGAGAAGAATTGGGCCCTTTCCGTTGACCAATGCTGGCAGCAGGCATTGCAGTTTTTGGTGCATCTTATTGATTTGCTGAGCATACTTCTCAGATGTAATGGTTTCACTAGGATTCAGAAAGCTGTAGTGGATCAGACTGGCAGCAAACCATCAAACAGTGACCATGATTTTTTTGGTGCAAGTTTGACTTTGGGAAGTGCTTTCGAGCATATTCTCAGTCCAACCATTGAGCTGGTTGCTGCTGATTGTCGTATGAAATCCACTTTTTATCACATGTCACAGTCTGATCGACAAATGGTTGGTTGTCGTTGTGTAAAATAAGAGAACATGATACTTCAAAAGGACAATATTTTTGCTCAGCTCATGAGGCACCCACTTTATCAAGCTTTTGCACCTTTCCAATTTGCTTTAAATGCCAAACGACTGTGGAATGGTCAACGTTGAGTTCTTTGGCAACTTCTCATGTAGTTGTAAGAGGATCAGCTTCAATGATGGCTCTCATTTGGTCGTTGTCAACTTCCGATGGCTGGCCACTGTGTAACTCAACTTCAGGGCTCTCATCTCCATTGCGAAACTTCTTGAACCACCACTGCACTGTACATTCATTAGCAGTTCCTGGGTCAAATGCATTGTTGATGTTGCAAATAGTCTCTGCAAAATGGCTTTACAACCCATTTTGGACTCAAATAAGAAAATCAATTAGACTAACTGCAGACTTCTCAACTGACACCTTACAAGCCAGAAAGGACTAGAGCCCCATTCTCAGTCTTCTCAAACAGAATAATGCCCAGCCTAGAATTTTCTATCCTGAAAAACTAAGTTTCTTATATGAAGGAGAAATAAAGACCTTCTCAGACAAGCAAAGACTGAGGGAATTCATCAAGACAAGACCTGCCCTCCAGGATGTACTCAGAAGAGTGCTACACATGGATCAGTACAATAGACACCCACCAGTGTAAAATCATCCAAAAGTTAAAGGTCAAAGGCCAGATACCACAATGGCTTAAGAGAGAAAACAAAGCAACAAAGATCAACTCAACAACATGAACAGAAATCTTCCCCAATTACCAATTATTTCAATAAATGTGAATGGCTTGAACTGTCCACTAAAGAGACATAGGCTGGCCAAATGGATAAATATACACAAGCCAAATATCTACTGTCTTCAGGAAACACATCTAACCCACAAGGATGCATTCAGACTCAAGGTGAAGGGATGGAAAACAATATTCCATGTAAATGGAAAATAAAAGAAAGCTGGCACAGCAGTTCTGACTTCAGATAACTTAGTCTTCAAATCAACAAAAGTAATGAAAGACAAAGATGTTCATTATATAATGGTGAAGAGTAGAATTCAACAAGAAGACATAACAATTCTAAATATTTATACACCTAACTCAGGTACACCCAGATTCATAAAACAAATCCTACTTGATCTAAACAAAATGATAAACAGCAGCACTGTAATAGCCAGGGACTTCAACACCCCTCTGACAGAACAAGACAGATCCTCCAAACAGAAAATAAACAAAGAAACAATGGACTTAAACAGGATCCTAGAGCAAATGGACCTGACAGATATTTACAGAGCATTCTTCCCGAAAACTACTGAATATATGTTTTTCTCATCAGCTCATGGGACAACAAAAAAAGAAAACTACAGACCAATATCCCTTATGCATACAGATGCAAAAATTCTCAATAAAATCCTAGCAAGCCAAATTCAGGTGCTTATCAAAAGGTAATCCTTCATGATCAAGTGGGCTTCATCCCAGAGATGCAGGGATTGTTCAACATATGCAAATCTATAAATGTAATTCACTACATAAATAGAAGTAAAAACAAAGACCATATGATCCTCTCAATAGATGCAGAAAAAACATTCAACAAAATTCAGCACCTTTTTATGATAAGAATGCCTAACAAAATAGGCATAGATGGGACTTACCTAAAAATGATAAAAGCCATATATGACAAACCCACAGCCAACATCATACTGAATGGGGAAAAATTTCCGCTTGGAACTTGAACCAGATGTGATTGCCCTCTGTCACCACTTCTATCCAACATAATGCTGGAGGTCCTAGCCAGAGCAATCAGACAAGAGAAGGAAATCACGGGCAGCCAAATGGGGGCAGAAGAGGTCAAACTATCACTCTTTGCTGCTTGAGGAATTACAAGGAGTTTATTCTAGCTATAAGTCTTAAGCACTAGACACCTGAAAAGAATTCCTAAAATGTTAAGTTGAAGAAAAAAATTGCCTTCTAATTCATTATCTTTATAAATATGGGGCAGAATTTAGAGACCATTCCAGCCAACATCTCGGGGAACTTTATATTTGTAAATACATTTGGGATTAGACTTTGAAATCGTTATTGAAAAGCCATAATGAAAGTTAGGATGAATTTCTTGTGCCCTTTTTAGTTCCCGTTCTGATGAGAAGCCTTTCATTATTGAGATGACATATGCTATTTCTAGTAGTATTAATCACCTTCATCCTGTCATGGTAACTCTCCCATCCATGTGATATTATTTTGTTTTTAGTTTTAGCTCTTCTATTTAATCAGATTGAATAAGTCATAAATTCATACAAAATGTTAAAGGCACAAAGAATATATGATGTAAAGTTATCCTCTCATTTCTCACCTCAACTATTTGGGACCATTCCTGTTGTGACCCTGGATATTAGTTTATTTTGTATCTTTCCTGAGAAAGATAATAATATATGCACATATTCATTAATTTTTAAATTCAGTGGTAGTAATTATACACACTTTCTGTATCTTTATTTTTTTACTTATGATACATCTTAGAGACTTTCTCATATTAGTATAAATAGTGCTTTTTTATTCTAGTGACTGTAGAGTATTCCTTTGAAAATATTTTTCAAGATTTACCTTAGCAGAATGAGACTGTGTCAATTCTCCAATCACTTTCTAGCTCAGTGTCCTGTCAAACTGTTCTTCCTTGCCCACCATACAGGTGAAACAAGAACCTCATAGTTTTACTTTGCACAACTTATATTATCTGTAAAGATAAACATTTTCATTCTCATATTTTTGCCTATTTAAAAGATGTGGTGTTGCTCACTTCTCATTGATTTACAAGAGCTAATTTTAACAAATTATCTTTGCAACCATAATATAAATTCGAAATGGCTTTGTTATTTTACCATTTGTCTTTTTGCTTTACGTAAATCTTTCCTATGAATAACTTCCTTATTTGCTAACTAGTTCCCCATTCCTGTAAATGATTAATTCAGTCAAATTCAGTTTGTTTTGTAGATGTCAGGCCCTGATATTCTTTGATAATTGTTTTTTAATTTTAAATTATTCTTGAGTTAAACTACTACGACACATATACTTTTAAAATGAGCAATAGTGTTATGGTATTAAAATAAAAAAACCCTCATTTTAGAATTTCCTTTCCAAGATTCACAATCTATCAACAAAAATTATATGAGAGATCCAGTATATTATTAGCCATTTTCAGCACTGAAACTGTTGCCATGCTGATATCAAGGATCTTGGAAATCACTGAGGGTTTTTCATTTTTAATTATTGCAATCTCTTCCTTTAGTTGATGTACAGTGTCCTTTAACTTTTCATATATCTCTTTAAATTTTCATTAAACATTTCTTCTATGACCTATAAGAGGGGAAGTATATACATTTAAAAATCACCAATTTTTAATAGTCAAAGTTTTCTAATTAATAATTTCATAAGTTAAGAGCACGTTTATTTCTGTGACATCTTAGAACACTCTTTGATGAGTTTGTCCAATATTTCCAGATGACTGGGTTTGACTAATGTGAATACATATGATTTATACCTTTGTGAAATTCCCTCAGCACCGTCTCACCAGGGGTGGAGAGGAGTTATATTCCAACACAAAGAATGCCCTTTTAGAGTGAATGTAGTTTTAATTCTAATCAATGCTCAGTTACACTGAGGTAGCAGGGCCATCCTCCTCTAAGAAGTAATGGGAACTGCTGGCCCTGGATAGAACATTGGAGGTCAAGCTCCAGCTTGGGACAAAGAATGTATATTACTCTAGTTGTATAGGATGAATCAGGCAGATATGGAAACAAAGGGAACAATGTCAGAGCTTTCAGCATCCCCTATTTTGTATCAGGCCAAATCTAATACATTAAGACCAGAGGGAACTATTTCAGGTCTCTTTGATGTTTGTGCCAAGAATCCTAAGGAGTAGTGGACTAAGGTCCCATTTCATTGGGGCACAGTGAGAGCATCCTGTAATCACCACACACAGCAGCCAGCACCCTGGGGGATGTCATGTGTACTCTCCAAAGGCTAACACTACAGAGGTGCTGGAGTTTTTTAGATGTATAAACTTCGGTAAGATCCACATGTATTTAAGATTTTCGTGAAATATATACCTTTCAGGTTTTTCCTTGGAATCATGACTGTGCTTAAAATTTTGGCCCTTCCACTCTTGAGGAACCAGGGTATTGTCCATCAGATAATGCCAGGCTTCGTCCGGACTCGCATTCAAATTGTGCTCCAGCATATTTTCATGGTATCTCAGAAGACTTTCTCTATGTCTATCCATCTTATCATTCACTTGAGCTAGGTTTTCCATGAAGTTTCTCAACTGAGCCTCTATCATTTGCTGCTGTTTCTTCTGTTTCTGTCTTTGCACCAACATTTCCTTCTCAGCTGCCTCCTTCATGGCCCACTACACTGTTCCACAAACATTTTACAGAGAAAAGAAAATTATAATCTGGCCTAAGTTCTACCCTCCTGAGCATAGAGACCAAACTGATTTTGAAAAAGAAAGGGAGGTGGATGATCACGACTATCTGAATTCTCCCACTAGCCATGTCAGGAAGAGCATGTTTCAGAATGCAAAGGGAAGACACTGAGTGGTTAGATATGAAACCCCAACTCTTCACGTTGCTTTAAGATTTAGCAGATCATGTGTTCTCTAGCAGGAGGAAGCTCTTTGTGTCAGGAAAATCTTTCTGTCTGATCAAACAGAGGGCATTGGAGGAAGCTACCCACCCTTCTGAGAGCTGAGCCCTGCCCCTGTACCTGCTATGGCCTTCTCTCCAGCAGTGAGGGCTTTGTCTGACTGCAGGATGGATTCCTCCATAGCCACCTATGACTGCAGGAAGCTCTGGAGGAACTCGTTTGCCTGAGGAACCAAAAAGGAGCAAAGATCTGTCAGGTAGCAAAGACTTAGTCTTCTGATGAGAAATTTTTGTTCAGTAAAGCAAAAACTCTAACCCTGTAATTCTGCATCTGCTTAGGATGCCACAGTGCTTCTTTCCTTCCTTGGCCACAACAAAAAGTCCAAGCTCTTTGATGAGATGTGAGAACCTTCCACAGCAGCCTCCTTCCCAGATCTACACCTCCTCTCCAGGGATGCTGCCACCACCCAGGGTGCAGACAATCAGATTTACTGCAGTTCTACAAACACCGATCCTCCGTTGTTTGAAATATTTTCACATTCTTTTTCTTTTGCCTGGTTGCTGTGCTACCCTTTCCTAAGTAGCATAATATCAATGAATACTTCAGCTAAGAGTTTCCACCTCAATGCCAGAAAGATTTCCAGGTTGCCTTCTGGTTTCTTTCAGAACTTTACTGGGATATGATTAACATAATAAAAATTGTATATGCTTAAGATATACATCATGATGTTTTGATACATGTATACATTGTGAAATGATTGCTTAAAAAAAAAGCTAAGTAACATATCCATCACTTCATATAGTTACATTTTTGTGTAGTGAGAACACTTGAGATCTACTCTCTTAGTAAATTTCAAGTATTTAATACATTATTTTAACTAGAGTTGCCATGCTATAAATTAGGTGTTCAAAACTTACTTATATTATAAATGAATGTTTGTGAGTTTTGACCAATATCTCCCATTTTCCCCCACTCGCCTGCCCCTGGAAACCAACAACTCTCTATTATTATGACTTTGATTTTGTTCTTTTAAATTTCACATAAAGGTGAGTCATGTAGTATTTGTCTGTCTGTGTCTCCAGGTTCATTCATGTTTTCACAAGTAGTAGGATTTCCTTCTTTTTAAGGCTGAATAATATTTCATTATATTATATAATACATACATCTTTTTTGTTTGTTTATTTGTGGATATACACTTAGGTTGTTTCCATAGCATGGCTATTGTGAATAATGCTGCCATAAATATGAGAATACAGATATTTCTTCAAGATAGTGATTGAATTTCCTTTGGAAATGTAGCCAAAAGTCCACCAATAGCTGCTAAGAATAATGAACAAATTCAGTAAAGTTGAAGGAATAATAAATAAATTCAGTAAAGTTGACAGATAAAAAATTAATGTACAAAAATAGTTGCATTTCTCTACATTAACAAAATACTATCTACCCAAAATTAAGAAAATGAACATTTACAATAGCATCAAAAAGAGCAAAATACTTAGAAATAAGTTTAACCAAGGAGGTGAAAGAACTGTAAAGTGAAATCTATAAAATATTGATGAAAGAAATTGAAGAAGATATAAAATAAATGGAGAGATATTCAGTGTTCATGGATTGGAAGCATTAATATTGTTTAAAATATCCATACTACCCAAAGCCACCTACAGATTTAATGTAATCCCTATGAAAATTCCAATGAGATTTTTCACAGAAATAAGAAAACAATTCTAGAATTTGATAGAACCATAAAAGATCGTGAGTAGCCATATCAATCTTGAGCAACAAAAACAAAGCCAGCAGCATATTACCTGACTTCAAAGTCTGCCACAAAACAATAGTAGTAAGTAACATAACACTGGCATAAAACACACACATAGCCCAGTACCACAGAATAGAAATCCAGGAAATAAACTAACTCATATATGGCCAAATAATTTTCAACAAATGTGCCAAAAATACACCATGTGGAAAGGAGAGTGTCTTCAACATATGGCACAGGGAAAACTGAATATCCAAAAGAATGAATTGAACCCTTATATCATACACAAAAGTAAACTAAAAATGGATAAAAGATTTAAACTTAAGACCAGAAATCATAACACTCCTAAAACAAAACACAGGGGAAAAGCTCCTTGACACTAGTTTGGCAATGATTTTTTTGAATTTGACACTAAAAACACAAGAAAATAAGTACAAAAGTAAAGTGGGACTACATCAAACTCAAAGTTTCTGCACAGCAAAGGAAATGATCAACAAAATTAAAAAGTATCACACAGAATAGGAGAAAATACTTGCAAACATATATCTGATAAGAGGCTAATATCTACCATATATAGGAACTCATACAACACAATACCAAAAACAAAAACAAACAAACAAATAAACAAAAACCACAAAATAATCCAGTTTAAAAAAGGGCAAAGAACCTTAATAGACATTTCTCAAAAGAAGATGTTTCAATGGCCAGTGCCTAAGTGAAAACATCTTCAACATCCCTAAGCATGAGGAAAATGGAAATCAAAAGCACAATTGACATTATCTGACACCTGTTAGAATGATCATTATAAAACTCAAAAGATAACAATTGTCAGCAAGGATGTGGAGAAAAGAGAAACTTTGGATACGGTTGATAGGAATGTAAGTTGGTATAGTACAATGTTTCCTCAAAAGGGAAAGTTCTGAGTGTCTAACGGCTGCCAAGTACATAGATCGGCCCTATTAGCTCTACCACTTGCTGGCTGTGTCATCTTAGGCATCTTATTAGCTTCGCTACACATTACATTTCTCAACTGCATAATGTGGAAGACAGTAATACCTAATTTATATTATTATGAGAATTAAATTGATCATCCAACAAATAACCTAAAACTATATGTGGTACAGGAAGCGAATGCTCCATGTATCTGAGCTATTATGCTCATCACCATCATCATTATCATTACAATCAGCACATACCAGTATCATAACCATAATAACACTATAGCCAATTGACTAATAATTTGTCCATCTCACGTGAAATCATAACCTTCCTGAAGACAAAGTTGTTTGTTTCGTAATGTATCCTCTGTACTTAGCACAAAAGTACCTACCCCATTACTTGATAAATAAAAGAAACGATTTGTTTCACTTGAATTCTTGATTCCAAATCCTCTTTGGAAAGAAATATTTCTGGTTTCCTTAAGAGTGTCTAACTAATTGTGAATGTAAAAGCTAAAAATGTAAAGATATTGCATGTTCTGCTTTCTCTCCACAAATGGTGCTGTGGTCTTAGGTTTTCCGAAGGGGCAACAAAGACCCTCTGACTATACTCTGGTGGCCAGCCCCTGTCCCCTTACTCCTCACCTTAACTCCTTTCCTGGGCACTAGCTCATAGTCCAGTTCAACCTTTTTCTTTGCTTCTAAGTAGAGCTTGTGCCCTCCAGGAACAGAGAAAGTTCCTCTGGAAATGCTTCCCATCAGGGACTCTGAAAGACGTTTAAGTTCGGCCTGGCGATATTTGAGAGATGCCTCTTCATTCCGCAGAAAGAATTCTTCCTTCTTTTTCTCTATGGTTACCTGCCAGGGAAATACAGGGAAATCCAATAGAGAGAAGATGTTAGAAGGGAAGGTCCAGCTATGATCCTTTTATAAGAAGAAGTCTCATGGCCTCAGAATGGACTGCGATGTGGTGCAGACCAGGACTCGGAAGACTTATTTTTGTCTGTCTTCTGATTATTTCACTGTGTGATCTGTGAAAAGTCACTTAATTCCTTTGGAATTAGGCTCAATGTCTGCCAAATTATGAGGTGACACAACATGAAATTTATTGTACTTTTAGTTATAGTAGGATTATCAGGGTCTCAATGTCCAAATATGAGCAATAGAAAGTTGAATTCTTATTGGAAGTAAAATTTCCTCTGAAAACATAGATTGGTATGCATAAAAATATATACGTGGCAAAATAATCCACCAATAATGAGTTAAGTGTATTCCGAAAAGAGTACGAACCCTCTGTGCATTCTTGCAATGAAGATTTGAATATGTGAGGATTTAGGAAAAAAAAATTATTTTGTTTTTACTTGTATATTACAATCCAGCTGGGTTTTATCATTAGGAATGAAGAGAATTTTTTCCCTTTTATGTCAGTCCCAGACAGACTGAAAGGTACTTTCAGTAAACATGCCTATGTTAAGGAGAATTGAGATATCATATAACATTTCTCACCCCTTGTGTCCACACCCTGCATAGTTCCTGAGCCTGTGAATATGATGGATATAATCCTGCGATTAGACTGTGTTATGTAGCACAGGTTGACTTTAAGAAATTTAGGGTACCCTGTTGAACGTGACCTAAATCATAAGACACTTTAAGGCAGTTTTCTCCAGCTAACTTCAAAAGAGGGACTCAGAGAGATTAGAAACAGAGGATTTGATGTGCCATTGCTGGCTGCAAGATGGAGAGTGTGTCTTCAGAGCCTCCACGTGAAAACTAGGGTTGTTTGACTCCTCGTTTTCAGCTTGTGGTACCCTACGCAGAGCGCCCAGACACGCTGATGAGGACCTCTGACCTACAGGACTGTGAGCTAATAATGTGTGTTGTTTTAAGTTGCTAAACTCATGATAATTTCTTTTGGAGCAATAGAACAAAAAGTGACCATGTTTTAGAAAAAGCATGATCTGTAGGAAATAGAGCCCTTTCATTCACAGGACTCGAGGTTCCTTCGACATGGTAAAGAGATGAACTATGGGGTCACAAAGATCTAGTTTAGGTGTCATTCAGAAAGGCTGAAACCTGGAAGTTAAAATAGTACCACGAGCTGTTTGTGGAACTCCCGCTCATCGTCCCTGAAGGAGTGCTCCATGAAGGCTGCAATGGCTTCCCTCTCACAGGCTGCGTGCACGTCCAGCAGCTCCTGGAGCGTGTCCGTGGGGAGCCTCACTCGCTGGGCCATGTGCTGGCTGTAGTGGTCGGCTGCTCTCTGCACAGCGGCCGAGTTCTCAAGCTGGGCCAGAGTAGTCACTGCATTCTCCACACAAGGCACTGCTCCACTGTTGATGGCATCCACGTAGGTCACCACCAGGGTCCCCAGCCCTGAATGAGTTATGAAATTTGGGGGATAAAAGGAAAGGTTTCACTCATTGTTTTACAAGTATTGTACAACAGCATTCTAAAAAATCACAAGAGTTCTATTTCACTTGAAATTTCCCTCCTTCTCCTTCTTTTGCTTCTACTATTACTACAACTAACTACTCTTGTTTATGAATCCACCTTTTTACAGTAACGTCACTGTTGTTTCTATTCCCTTTCTCTTATCATTCTCTGACTCATCACATTACAAAAATAATTGCCGATCACTAGCAATATATTTAAGGGTTTCCTAAAAAACACTTTCCCATTTCAATAAAATTTAAAAAGTATATTAGACAGGCAAAGTCAATTATGTCATTTGTGGGTCCTAGTTCTGAATGTAAATGCAGGTCCCTTTGTAAAAAAAAAATCAACAAACACCCACATAGGGAAAGAGACTCATGCTTTCCAGTGACAATGTTTCCCTCTCTTAGGTTCTTGGTCTTTGCATCGGTAAAGATATATAAACAGAATTTTATGTTTTGATTTTTTCTGGAAATTAGAATCTAGCTGGTCTTCTGGCACTTCTTCAATATGTTTTCAGAGTTTTTTGTCACTTGTTGAGCAAAGAAAAAGCACTTCTGCTTTGGAAAGAAATGGTTGATACACTCTCTAGGCATGTTAGAATTTTGGATTTGGGGATTCTTGCCTGTAGAAGTAGAAAAGAGTGAATATTGAAAACCAGCTTTCAGGCAAGGCTGACAATTTTCATTTCCAGGGTTCCTTCTATCACTATAGTCTCCTGACTCTCTGCGAATCCCCTTTTGTCCAACCAAGCAATCGACCTAATGCTAATCTACCCGAGGCATGGGAAATCCATTTCTGCACAAAGCAGAGTCAAGGAGGGGCTTCTGGAGAGGAGGGGAAGGTATCCAACACAAGCGAATAAATTATATGTGGTTTCCTCAGCCCTTGAATGATATCTGGGAGATTGATTGTATATTAAATGTTTGTTGCATTATTGATTAATTAAAATGTAGTAAGTCCTAGCACTCTGGGAGGCCGAGGAGGGCGGATTGTTTGAGCTCAGGAGTTCGAAACCAGCCTGAGCAAGAGCAAGATCCCATCTCTACTAAAAATAGAAAGAAATTAATCAGACAACTAAAAATATATACAGAAAAAATTAGCCGGGCATGGTGGCGCATGCCTGTAGTCCCAGCTACTCTGGAGGCTGAGGCAGGAGGATCACTTGAGCCCAGGAGTTTGAGGTTGCTGTGAGCTAGACTGACGCCACAGCACTCTAGCCCAGGCAACACAGCGAGACTCTGTCTCAAGAAAAAGAAAAAAAAAATAGTAAGAAGTACAGTTTACTTTTTAAATTATATATATTCATAGTACATAATATAGTGTTTTCATGTCCATGCACACAGTGAAATTATTACTATAAGTATGTAAATTATATATTTATCACCTTTCATAGTTACATTTTTTTCTCTTTTATGGTAAGAGAACCTACAGTGAACTTTCTTTGGAAATTTTTAATATCTAACATAGTATAATATTACAAACTATGTTCCTTTTACAGTGCATTAGGTCTCTAGACCTACTCATGCTATGAAACTGCAGGTTTGTGCACTTCAACAAGGACCTCTGAATTGTCTCCCTCATCCTGCCCCTGGTAACCACCATTCTACTCTCTGTTTCTATGTGATTTTTAGATTCCATATAAAAGTCAAGTTATTTTTCTTTCTTTGTCTGGCTTGTTTTACAAAACATAATGTATTTTTTAAAATTTTACTATCCCCATGCTAGAAATGAAATGTCTGCTTAAAAATAAAATATGCTAGAAACATGGACATGATGATGTTGGGGAAAATGTCAGAAAGAGACAGAAAATAGCCAGGTAAGTACAGAAAAACCTTTCATCAGAACAGAAAGAAAAATTACACAGTATGGATGTGGTTAGGAATTCTTTTAGTAAAATTCTCTGAATACTATAGTTCCCTAAATGAAACTGGGAGACCTTAGCATTTCTCTAACAAGGTTACACTGGACTTGATCGTGTCTTGCAGAGGGATTCTGCGACATGCACTCATTGTTCAAAATATGCATGTGAAAGGCTGAATAAATGATTGAATAAATAAAAATAAATGTTTTTCTCACCATCATCAGATAGTCACTCTCCTGAATGTGATCTAGGTAATAAATTTATAATATCGAAAGAATGACGCATTGTGTATGGATGCAGAATTCAGAAGTTGATATTGCAAGGAAAGTAAAATGAAGGATTTTTTGGCAGCATTACTGAAAGGATATGGAAATGTTATTACTGGTCCATTTAGTGTATAAAATTCTGCCTTGGAAGGATGTAACTATACAGGCATTAGTAAAATATAGGGTGTGAAATATGTTTTAGAAATTAGGTTAAATACTTCCTGTGTGATTATTCGTTTACCACTTTTGTATCTAATGAACTATGTTTCTTGAAATAGAACAGAAGGGTCACTGATTGAGTCTCACAGTATGTGGGCCTTAGGAAGTGATAGCACTGATTATAACCAAAAATAGTTTTTCATGGTACTCATTGGTCTAAAATCATTTGGTACAATAGTGGGCCCTAAATTTCCTCAGTGAGTTTAAACCCCTGCCATTGGAGATGTTCACGTAATCATAACCACTAAAACATGGCCACTTGTCACCAGTCACCGTTAGTATGGGCTTCAACAGTTTCACAAACATTTTTGTTCAAGTGTTGAGTGACAGGGCTTAACTGATTTCACACTCCTACTGAACATTCCCCTACCGAGGTCATGCTCTGATACCTGGAATCAGCTTCAAGACATTCTCCAGCTACTCATCTTCTGTGATTGGATGTCCATCTAATTCCAGCTCCAGGGTGAAATCCCGTACAATACAAACAAAGTCTGGGAAGAATCTTACAAACTCAGTGGAGTTCTCTACTTCATCAGGTCCTGGGCAGGACTTTTCCCTGATTAGCTCTCTTAGCTCGGTCATATAGCTGGCATCTTAGCTAAGGAAGGAGCAGCACCCTAAACCACCATATCCAGAGCTCGCTTAGAAACAGGTTTCATGAAAATTCCTTTTACACATTGCCTTCTACCCCATCTTCCCTCCTAATACATGACACTGAGTGACACCCACACACACACAAAGAAACAGTGTCAATCATAATTAATCTAGATTGTTAAATAAAACACGGCAATTTCGTTCCTGTAAGGATACTGCAGCTGCTCCAGGGCCTGGTGGATAGTGGTGTTCATGTTGTAGACAAAGGTGCTGCTCAGAAGCACAGCCAGGACAAAGATCCATGAGTCAATCTCAGGGTCAATGTAGAGATAAAGAAAAATAAAAATGGAGGCCACTGTTTAGATATAGCCTAGTGCCATCTGCTCATATCCATGCACCCAAAACTTAAGTCATTCTGGTTTTCCTGAAATGAGGACACATGCTTGTCAGCTTGATTCAGTGAAATGAAACCAATCAACTCTAAACAAACAAACAGTCCTGCTTGCCCCCCCAAATAATGTTTTCATATATAATAGCCAGCCTCAAATAGTCTAAACACTTCTTCCTTTATGCTTTATAAACTGTGCTGTAATTGCTGTAAGGAGAGCTTCCTACTGCTTGAAGTCGCCGGGATCATTCATGGTCTCTACTTTTGTATGACAATAAACTTAAACATTTTTCCTAACTTGATCTGATTTTATTACTCACACTAGAAAGTGTATTATAGTTGGAACTTAAGAGTCTATTCTTTAGTCATTCAATTGTTCATGCACTGTTTTAGCTGTAGTAGTATTTATAGCTGAACAGGTCAAGGGATATACATTTGGAAGATATTATTAAATTCAAACCATATTTTTTGCCATTTACATTGACCACTTTCAGGACTTTATTTCTTTTAGCTATAAAAAGAGACAATTGACACTGTCAATGTGTAAAATATTTAATACAGTACCTTGAACATAGCAGGTGTGAAGTAATCAGTGGGCAATAATTCCTTTGTAAATTGTCTCAGTCATTGGCTATATTAGGGCTTCAAATGTTATTCAACTGAATTCACCAACAATTCCTCAGCCACATACAAAATATAGACACTGTATTTGGTTATGTGGATGTGGATTTCCACAGGACAGTCCTTAACCTCAAGAAGATGACTTTCTGGAGTGGCAGATAAACATGTCACCAGATAAATAAACCAAGATGCTAAACTCTGCCAGGATTGGAGCCAGAGGTATAATATAAAAAACAAAACAAAACAAACAAACAAACAAAACCAACAATTAAAACAAAAAGTGGAAGATGGGGAGGGAAGGCAAATCTGTAGGCACCAGTATTCTGTGAGTTCAAAGTAAGAAGCAACAGTGTCTAACAGGGTACGATGGCAATAGGCTGAAAATAGTTGGGGTGTTAAAGAGTGGATAAAATGAGGATGTCTCTTTTATAAAAGAGCTGGTGTTCCCTTTTGAAGGTGTTCTTCTGGTTTGATTCTTCATATTTCTGGAGTTCTTTTCTGATTCCTTCCCATCTGGAGCAGTTGTTGCTGCTTACCTTTGGATTTTTGTTTAGATAATGACACAGTCCATGGTGTTGGTTTGGGAACCTGAGAGACAACTAAGCATTGCTTTGAAACCCTGATAAAAGCAGAGCTGTGCTTATAGGACTTCAGAGGGAAGAGAAAAGTAATGAAGTAATTGTAGTGTTGCTATCTGATGGCTGTTTGGACAACGTGCAGATTCTTCTACTCTGTCAGCCTGTGGGTATCATTTTCAGTGAGATTTTGATCCTCATATAAAGAGCATTGTTTTATTGCAGCAGAAGTAGCCTGAATGAATAGAAGAACTATTGCGGAAATGAGAGTTTTGCATGACTCTGGCATTTTCTTTATAATTTTAAGCACAGTAATCGTGCAGGGAGAAATGGTGTGACTTCATTTGTGGGTAGTTATGGGTGAGAAGCTGGAGAAACACAGAGCCCATGGGTTGTCCCGTCCCTCCGAGGGAAAAGGGCAGCAGACTCAGACAATTGCTCATGTCCTTTCTGATTCAGTGAATCCTTTATGCACTTGTTGCTAATTGCATTCTTTATTTTGAGAGCCCTAGAGATCAGGGAAAACGGTGAGAATGTGGTAAATTTGGGCCCTATTGGAGGGCAGCTCATGTGTTTAATGAACCCACACGTGATGTTTATGTGGTGGGTTTTGTGATTGAAACTAAAGATGATGAAGAAGACCAAGCACTGAGATCGAGAGGAGCTAAACTAAAGTAAATGGGCAATTTCAACTTCATGATTATATAAAAAGTTCTGCGGTAGCAGTGACAGTGTGGTGACATGGAAACACAAAGAGGGTCACCACGTGCAGTCTTGGGAAGTCAGGGAATGGGATATCTTAAGCAGCAGCAGTGGTTGGTTGGCAAATAAGGATTCAGGGTGAGGAATCACAGTTGTTTTAAGAAGTCTGTGTTCCGTGTGCAAAGGCCCACAGGCAAGAGAACATGCCCAGTTTGTGAAACTACAAGGAGTTCATTCTAGCTACAAGTCTTAAGTACCAGACAGCTGAAAACAATTCCTAAAATGTTGAGTTTAAGAAAATATTTCCTTCTAATTCATCATCATTAAATGTGGGGCAGAATTTAGAGACCATTTCCAGTAGACATCCCAGGGGAGTCTGTATCTAAAATACATTTGGGAATAAACTTTGAAATCCTTATTGAAAGGCCATGATAAAAACAAAATTAGGATGCATGTCTTGTGCTCTTTCTAGTTCCCTGTTCTGATGAGCAGATGTTTCCTGTTGAGCTGATTCACAGTATTTCTAGTAGTAATAGTCACTTTCATCCTGTCATGGGAACTCTTCCATTCATGTACATTATTTCATTTTTAATTTTAATATTTATATTTATTCATATTTGACTATATAAATAAATTCATACAAAATATTAAAGGCACAGAAGAATATATTATTTAAAGTTATCATTCCGTTTCTCACCTTAACTATTCAGGTCCATCACAGTTGTGACCCTGGATACTAGTTTATCTTGTATTTTACCAGACAGAGATAATAATATATATACATATTTATTATTTTTTAAATTCAGTGGCAGTAATTATACACACTTCCTGTATCATTATATTTTTACTTAGGGTACCTCTTGGAGGCTTTCTCATGTTAGTGCAAATAGAGTTTCTCTTTTCATTTTAGTGACTATAGGGTATTACTTTGAAAGTATTTCCTAAGATTTACCTTATCAGTAGCTGCCAGGGGGATTTAAATGTTATTTCCAGTCTTTTGGCATTACAACGATTCTGCAACATATATACTATTAATATTACGTTATGTTAAATTTATGTAAACAAATATATACACAAATACCTAAATGTGGAATTGCTAAATCAAAGGTCTGTGCATTTACATTTTTGATACATAATTCGAACAGTTCACACTCTCACTAGCCAATATGAGACACTGCCAGTTCCCCCAAACCCTTGCCAGCTCAGTGTCCCGTCAAACTATTCTTCCTTGCCCACCATAGAGGTGAAATAAGAACCTCGTAGTTTTACTTTGTACATCTTTTATTATCGGTAAAATGAAACATTTTTCATATTTTTGCCTATTTAAAAAATGTGGTGGTGCTCTCTTCTCATAGATTTGCAAGAGTTAATTATAACTTAAATTATCTCTGTGACTATAATATAAATTGCAAATGTTTTCTTGATCTGATCATTAGTCTTTTTGCTTTACTTAAATCTTTCTATGAATAATTTCCCTATCTTCCAACATGTTTCCTTTTCTATAAATTATTAATTCAATCAAAATTAACTTTGATTTTGTGGATGTCAGGTCCTGATATTCTTCATTAATTGCTTTTTATTTTTAAACTCTGCTTGAATGAAACTACTATGACACAGATATTTAAAAAATGAGCAACACTGTTACGCTATTAAAACAAAAGAAACTTTATTTTATAATTTGCTTACCAGGAATACTCAGCCTATCTAATATGTGAGCTGAGATATTTCATCCCTGCACCAACTAGCTTAGCAGGTACAGGTAAGACTGCAAGGAACATATTGGCAGCCGTGTCAAGGATCTGTGAAATCACCGAGGGTCTTGCATTGTTAGCTCTTTCAATCTTTTCTTGTAGTCGATTGATCTCATTACTTAACTCTTCAGATTGCTTTTTAAATCCTTCCTTAAGCAGTTCTTCTTGGACCTATAAAGGGAGAATAATCCACTTTTGCAAAACCCCAGTTTGTAAGAGTCAGAGTTTTGACAATTTGACAATTCAGCAGTTAAGCTTATGTTTATTTCTCTAACATCTTAGAATACTCTTTGATGAGTTTGTTCAAAATTTCCAGGTGATCAGGCCTCAGTAGTGGGAGCACACATGGTTTATACCTTTGTGAAATTCCCTCACTGGGGTGAGGCAAGGAGTTTTGTTGTAGCACAAAGAATGCACTTTGGGAGGGAATGTAGATTTAATTCTAATTAATTCTCTGTTATACTGAGTAAGCAGGGCTATGCTCATCTAACAAATTATGGGAGCTGCTGACCCTGGATAGAACTCTTGTGGTCAAGCTCCAGGTTGGGCCAAAGAATGTATGTTACTCTAGTTGTATAGGATGAATCAGGAAGATACGGAAACAAATGAAGCAATTTCATGGCTTTCAGCATCCCCCATTCCATATCAGGCCAAATCTAACACCTTCAGACCAGATGGATCTAATTCAGGACTCTTGGATGGTTATGCCAAGAATCCCAAGGACTGGTGGACTAAACCTATTTTACTGGGGCACAGTGAGACCATCCTATATTCACCACACACAGCAGCCAGAACCCTGGGGGATGTCACATGTACCCTCCAAAGGCTAACACTACAGATGGTGCTGGAGTCTGTAAACTTACAAGCTTCATTGGGATTGAGAGGTTTGTATTTGAGGTTTTAGTGAAATCTATACTTTCGTGCTTCCTTCTTGAATTATAACTATTCTTAAAATTGTGGAACTTCCCTTCCTGAGGAAGCAGAGCTTTTTCCCTCAAGCATTTTCAGGCTTCATCCAGACTCACCTTCAGCTTGTGCTCCAGCATCTTTTCATGCTCTCTTAAAAGATTTTCCCTTTCCCGCTCCATCTTTTCTGTAAGTTGGGCTATGTTTTCTCGGAAGCTTCTCTCTTGAGCCTCCATCATTTGCTGCTGCTCCTTCTGTTTCTGTCTTTGCACCAACATTTCCTTCTCAGCTGCCTCCTTCATGGCCCTCTCCGCTGTTCCACAAACATTTTACAGAGGAAAGAAAATTACAGTCAGGCCTGAATTCTATCTTCCTGAATTCAGAGACCAAACTGACTTTGGAAAAGGTAGGGAGGTGGATGACTGGGACTATCTGAATTACCCCACTAGCCATGTCAGGAAGAGCATGTTTCCGAACATGAAGGGAAGACACTGACTGGTTGGATGTAAAACCCCAACTCTCCATGTTGCTTTAAGATTTAGCAGAGCATGTGTTCTCTAGCAGGAGGAAGCTCCTCGTGTCAGGAAAATCTTTCTGTCTGATCAGGCAGAGGGCATTGGAGGAAGCTACCAACCCCTCTGAGAGCCGAGCCCTGCCCCTGTACCCGCTATGGCCTTCTCTCCAGCAGTGAGGGCTTTGTCTGACTGCAGGATGGATTCCTCTGTAACTGCCTGTGACTGCAGGAAGCTCTGGAGGACCTCGTTTGCCTGAGGAACCAAGAAGAAGCAAAGATCTGTCAGGTAGCAAAGATCTAGTCTTCTGATGAGGAAATTATTGTTCAGTAAAGCCACATATCTAACCCTGTAATTCTGCATCTGCTTAGGATGACACAGTGCTTCTTTCCTTCCTTGGCCACAACAAAAAGTCCAAGCTCTTTGATGAGATGTAAGAACCCTCCACAGCAGCCTCCTTCCCAACTCTCTAGCTTCTCTCCCAGGGACACTGCCACCACCCACCCCAGGTGCAGACACCAGATTTACTGCTGTTCTGCAAACACTGACTCTCCATTGTTTGAAATATTTTCACATTCTTTTTCTTCTGCCTGGATGCCGTGCTACCCTTTCTTAACTAGTACAGCATCTATAAATACTTCAACTAAGAGCTCCCACCTCAATGTCAGAAAGCTTTCCAGGCTGCCTTCTGAGTTTCTTTCACAGGTTTACTGAGGTATGATTGACAAGTAAGAATTGTCTACATTTAAGGTATGTAGCATGATGTTTTGATACATGTATACACTGTGAAGCGATTGCTACAATAAAGCCAAGTAACATGTCCATCACCTCCTTCAGTTACCTTTTTTGTGTGGTGAGAATACTTGAGATCTACTATCTTAGCAAATTTCAAGTATATAATACATTATTTTAACTACAGTCACCATGCTATAAATTAGGTGTTCAGAATTTACTTATATTATAAATAAATGTTTGTGACTTTTGATCAATATCTCCCATTCTCCCCTACTTCCCTGCCTCTGGAAACCAACATTGTCCTCTCTATTAATATGACTTTGAGTTTCTTCTTTTAAATTTCACATAAAAGTGAGTCATACAGTATTTGTCTGTCTGTGTCTCCAGGTTCATTCATATTGTCATAGTGGCAGGATTTCCTTCTTTTAAGGTTGAATAATGTTTCATTATATTATATATATCTTCTTCACCTATTAATTTGTGGATATACATTCAGATTGTTTCTACAGGATGGCTATTGTGAATAATACTGCAATCAACATGAGAATACAGATATTTCTTCAAGATAGTTATTCTATTTCCTTTGGAATATAACTGGAAGTCCACCAATAGCTGTTAAAAATAATAAATAAATTCAGTAAAGTTGAAGGAATAATAAATAAATTCAGTAAAGTCGAAGGATTAAAAAACATAGAAAAATAGTTGCATCTCTATATACTAACAAAAAACTGAAAAAGTTAAGAAAACAAACATTTACAATAGCATCAAAAAGAGCAACCTACTTAGAAATAAATTCAATCAAGGAGATGAAAGAACTATAAAGTGAAATCTATAAAATACTGATGAAAGAAATTGAAGAAGACATAAAATAAATTGAGAGATATCTAATGTTCATGGGTTGGAAGAATTAACATTGGTTAAAATGTCCATACTACCCAAAGCCATCTACAGATTTAATGTAATCCCTATGAAAATTCCAATGAGATTTTTCACAAGAAATAAGAAAACAATTCTAGAATTTGTGTAGAACTATAAAAGACCTGAGTAGCCATATCAATCTTGAGCAACAAAAACAAAACCAGCAGTATATTACCTGATTTCAAAGTCTGCCACAAAGCAATAGTAATAAGTAATATAACACTGGCATAAAAACACACACATAGCCGAATACGACAGAATAGAAATCCAGGAAATAAACTAACTCATATATGGCCAAATAATTTTCAACAAATGTGCCAGAAATATGCCATGTGGAAATGAGACTGTCTTCAATATATGGTACAGGGAAAATTGAATATCCAAAAGAATGAATTGGATCCTTATCTTATATCATTCACAAAAATAAACTAAAAATGGATGAAATAGTTAAATATATGACCAGAAATTCCCATATAACTCTTAAAACAAAACACAGAGGAAAACTCCTTGACATTAATCTTGGAAATGATTTTTTTAATTTGACACTAAAAACACAGGCAACCAAATGCAAAAACAAACAACTGGGACTACATCAAAGTAAAAGTTTCTGCACAGCAAAGGAAATGATCAATGAAATAAAAAGGTAACATACAGAATGGGAGAAAAGACTTGCAAACATATATCTCATAAGGGGCTAATATCTACCATATGTAGGGAACTCATACAATACAATAGCAAAAAAAAAAAAAAAAACGTAAGTAATCAAATTAAAAAAGGGGCAAAGAACTGTAAGAGACATTTCTCAAAAGAAGATATTTAAATGGCCAACACCTAAGTGAAAACATGTTCAACCTTACTAAGCATCAGGGAAATGGAAATCAAAAGCACAATTAGATATTATCTCACACCTGTTAGAATGACCATTATAAATGGCCATTATAAATACTCAGAACATAACAATTGTTGGCAAAGATATGGAGAAAAGGAAACCCTTAGATAGTGTTGGTAGGAATGTAAATTTGTACAGTCATCATGGAGCACAGTACAATGTTTTCTCAAAAGCAAAAGTTCTGAGTGTCTAATGGCTGCCAAGTACATAGATTAGCCCTATTAGCTCTACCACTTGCTGGCTATGTTGTCTTAGGCATCTTATTAACCTCTCTGTGCATTGCATTTCTCAACTGCATGATGTGGAAGACAGTAATACCTAATTTATGTTATTATAAGAATTAAATTGATAATCCAACAAATCACCAAACACTATACCTGGTACAGAAAGTGAATGCTCCACGTATGCGACCCATTACGCTCATCGCCATCATCATCATCATTATAATCAGTACATACCAGTATGATAAGAGTAATCACAATATAGCCAATCGACTATTAATTTGTCTTTCTCACGTGAAATCAAAAGCTTCCTGAAGACAAAGTTGTTTGTTTCATAATGTATCCTCTGTACTTAGCACAAAAGTACCTACCCCATTACTTGATAAATAAAAGAAATGTTTCACTTGAATTCCTGATTCTAAATCCTCTTTGAGGAGAAATATTTCTGGTCTCCTTAAGAGTGTCTAACTAATTGTGAATGTAAAAGCTAAAAATGTAAAGATATTACATGTTCTGCTTTCTCTCCACAAATGGTGCTGTGGTCTTAGGTTTTCCGAAGGGGCAACAAAGACCCTCTGACTATACTCTGGTGGCCAGCCCCTGTCCCCTTACTCCTCACCTTAACTCCTTTCCTGGGCACTAGCTCATAGTCCAGTTCAACCTTTTTCTTTGCTTCTAAGTAGAGCTTGTGCCCTCCAGGAACAGAGAAAGTTCCTCTGGAAATGCTTCCCATCAGGGACTCTGAAAGACGTTTAAGTTCGGCCTGGCAATATTTGAGAGATGCCTCTTCATTCCGCAGCAAGAATTCTTCCTTCTTTTTCTCTATGGTTACCTGCCAGGGAAATACAGGGAAATCCAATAGAGAGAAGATGTTAGAAGGGAAGGTCCAGCTATGATCCTTTTATAAGAAGAAGTCTCATGGCCTCAGAATGGACTGCGATGTGGTGCAGACCAGGACTCGGAAGACTTATTTTTGTCTGTCTTCTGATTATTTCACTGTGTGATCTGTGAAAAGTCACTTAATTCCTTTGGAATTAGGCTCAATGTCTGCCAAATTATGAGGTGACACAACATGAAATTTATTGTACTTTTAGTTATAGTAGGATTATCAGGGTCTCAATGTCCAAATATGAGCAATAGAAAGTTGAATTCTTATTGGAAGTAAAATTTCCTCTGAAAACATAGATTGGTATGCATAAAAATATATACGTGGCAAAATAATCCACCAATAATGAGTTAAGTGTATTCCGAAAAGAGTACGAACCCTCTGTGCATTCTTGCAATGAAGATTTGAATATGTGAGGATTTAGGAAAAAAAAATTATTTTGTTTTTACTTGTATATTACAATCCAGCTGGGTTTTATCATTAGGAATGAAGAGAATTTTTTCCCTTTTATGTCAGTCCCAGACAGACTGAAAGGTACTTTCAGTAAACATGCCTATGTTAAGGAGAATTGAGATATCATATAACATTTCTCACCCCTTGTGTCCACACCCTGCATAGTTCCTGAGCCTGTGAATATGATGGATATAATCCTGCGATTAGACTGTGTTATGTAGCACAGGTTGACTTTAAGAAATTTAGGGTACCCTGTTGAACGTGACCTAAATCATAAGACACTTTAAGGCAGTTTTCTCCAGCTAACTTCAAAAGAGGGACTCAGAGAGATTAGAAACAGAGGATTTGATGTGCCATTGCTGGCTGCAAGATGGAGAGTGTGTCTTCAGAGCCTCCACGTGAAAACTAGGGTTGTTTGACTCCTCGTTTTCAGCTTGTGGTACCCTAAGTAAAGTGCCCGGATGCCCTGATAAGGACTTCTGACATGCAGAACTATGAGCTAGTAATATGTGCTGTTTTCAGTTGCTAAACTTATGGTAATTTGTTTAGCAGCAATGGGAAAAAAAAGTGACGATGTTTTAGAAAAAGCATGATCTGTAGGAAATACAGATCTGTAGCCCTTTCATTCACAGGAGTCGAGGTTCCTTCGACATGGTAAAGAGATGAACTATGGGGTCACAAAGATCTAGTTTAGGTGTCATTCAGAAGGGCTGAAACCTGGAAGTTAAAATAGTACCACGAGCTGTTTGTGGAACTCCCGCTCATCGTCCCTGAAGGAGTGCTCCATGAAGGCTGCAATGGCTTCCCTCTCACAGGCCGCGTGCACGTCCAGCAGCTCCTGGAGCGTGTCCATGGGGAGCCTCACTCGCTGGGCCATGTGCTGGCTGTAGTGGTCGGCTGCCCTCTGCACAGCGGCCGAGTTCTCACACTGGGCCAGAGTAGTCACTGCATTCTCCACACAAGGCACTGCTCCACTGTTGATGGCATCCACGTAGGTCACCACCAGGGTCCCCAGCCCTGAATGGCATATATTTCGAGAATAAATAGAAAGTTCTACTCACTTTTTTTTAAGATTTAAGAATCAGCATTCTAAAAATCACAAAAAATTTATTTCCATTTTCTCTTCCTCCCCCTCCTCTTCCTTTTTCATCTTGCTTTATGAATCCAACTCTTTATAGCAACATTACTGATTTTCCTATTCATTCTTTCTTTTATTGCTGTTGAATTCACCCCTTATAAAATTAAATTACTCATTGCAAAACATATGTTTTAGAGTTTCCTGGAAAAAATACTTTCCCAGTTAAATAAAATATATGTGATTTATTAGACAGGGAAAGTATATTACATAATGTATGAGTCCTAATTCCAAATGAGAATGCAAGTCCCCTTATAAAAAAATATCATGAGGAATTTGAAGACGGCAACATAGGCTATTGAAACAAAGTTGGGCTCATCTCAGCATGGGGTCCGGGTGAATGCACAGGTTACACACATGTCCATGAAACCGCACTGTACTTAAGACAATATTTAAATTTGTTTCTCAAACTCTCAATGAGCTTGTGTGGGACTCGTGACCTGCTATTTACATTCTGACTGATGTAAATTTATAAAATGTCTTGTATATTTTCACTGAGAAACATTCATCCTGTATGACTTTTCCCTATCACGCAGATTTCTCTCCTAACAGCAGTTTGTGCTTATGTCATCCATGTATTAATTTCATGAGATATATTAGGCCTCGATAAATCCTCACATGAGGAAAGTTTAATTAAGAAATAAGCATTTGTATGTGTGGCATGAACATCTGCTTCTCCAAATTCTTATTCAGAAGTAAACAAAATTATTGATAAACCTGCGGAAGCATCACAGCTTCATCTCACACACTGGACCACAGAAAGATGTGCTTTGGGTAAAAAGAGACTCACGGTTCCCGGTGACAATGATTCCCTCTCTGAGGGTCTTGGTCTTTGCATGGGTGAAGATGTAAGAACAGAAATTTTCTGATTGCACCCGGAAATTCCTTTCCAGTTGGTCTTCTGGCACTTCCTCGATATGGCATAAATTTTTTGTGTTACTTGTAGGCCGGTCAAAGACAAAGCACTTCCGTTTTGGAAAGAAACGCCTGATACACTCTCTAGGCATGTTGGAATTGTGGATTCGGGGATTCTTGCCTGTGGAATTGTAAAAAGAGTGTTCACTGAAGAGACGGCCTGTAGGGAAGGGCCAGTGCTGAGGACTTTTCCAAGGATGCCTGTATCAGTGCAGCTGCCCTGCCTTGTAAATCTTCTGTATCCAATCATACAAAGCAGCTTTATGCTAATCCACCCAAGGCATGGAAACCCATTTTTGTACAGGGTGAGAATCAAGGCAGTCCTTCTGGAGAGCAAAAGGAGGCATACATGGCAAACGAAGAAATTTATGATTGGTTTTCTCAGCCCTTGTATGGTGGCCAGGAGATTGACTATTTATTAAATGTTTCTGAGGGGTTGATTAATCACAAACATTGTCATAAATACTTTTCTGGTATTACAGTCACATGTCAGAAATGAAATGCGGGCTCTAAAGCAAACTAAGCTATAAATAAGGGTAAGATGGTGTTGGAAATAATTTCATGAGGAAGACATGATACCCACATCAGTAAAGAAAAATGGTTCAAAATCAGAGCCAAATTTATAAACATCATAACTATGTTTAGAGATTCCTTTAGCAGAAAAGTCCAGAGTAAAGTTAATCTAAATGGAATTTGGAGACCTCACCACTTTTCTATGTCAGTATATATTAGATTTGACATTGTCCTCCAGAGGGATTCTGTGGCATAGATCATCTTTGCAAAATAAAGGTTTGTGGAAAGGATGAATAAGTGAATGAACAGAAGTTGACATTGAGCCAGTTGTCATCAGTTCTCCACTCCACTAAATATAATCCATGTAATAACTTTATGATAGATTGACGACATATTGTATAAGGCTGCAGAATGAAGAAAGTGATGTTATGGAAAAGGTAAAATGAAGGATTTGATGGTCTTACTGGAAACACTTATCAGTGTTATTTTTCAATTCCTGAATCATGTAGTGTATAGATCTCCTTTTCTCTGAAGACGTAACTACCCAGGCTGATAAAATATACAGAGTGAAATATATTTTCAAAATTATGTCATTTGATTTCTTATGATTCTGTGTTTACCAACTTCCAATTAGATGAGGTAATTTTCTCCACATTGAGTAAGAGGAGCCTTTAATCTTAATAAGTAACACAAATATATGAGTCTTAGGAAGTAATAGCGATGATTGTAATGCTGAAGTTTTTCTTTCATGGTATTGATTGGTCTAAAATCATTTGATAGAACATTAAGTCCTAAATTTCCTCAGTGAATTTAAATTCCAGCTTCTGGAAATTTTCAAGTGATAATGACCTCTAAAATCACAGCCACCTGTCCATCACCAATCACCATTATCATGGGCCTCACTTCATTCTCCTATGAACATTTATGTAAGGTGCTGAATGACTGGGTTTATTCGATCTCACCCCCCTACTGAGCTTTCCCACACCCAGGCCATGATCTGGTACCTGGAATCAGCTTCAAGGCATTCTCTAGGTACTCATCTTCTGTGATGGGATGTTCATTTAACTTCAGCTCCAAGGTGAAATCCCGTACAGTCCAAACAAAGTCTGGAAAAAAACTCACAAATTCGGTGGCATTCTCTACTTCGTCAGGTGCCGGGCAGGATTTTGCCCTGATTAGCTCTGTTAGTTCAGTCACGTAGCTGAAATCTTAGCTAAGGAATGAGAAGCACCCTACACAATAATTTCTAGATTGCAACTGGAAACAAATTTTAAAGATTGCCTTTTTCCCTGTGTCCATTCCTACTCAATGAGGACAATTGAGTCCCAGCAAAGAAGACACAGTGTCAGTTTCTATTCTGCTAAACTCAATAAAATATTGACATTCACTTTCTGGAAGGATACTGCAGCTGCTCCAGGGCCTGGTGGTTGATGGTGTTCATGCTGTTGTAGACAAAGGTGCTGCTCAGAAGCACAGCCAGGGCGAAGATCCAGCAGTCATTCTTAGGATCACCCTAAAATGCACATTTGAGCAAAGGACTTAGGAGTCTATTCTTATTCATTCATTCATTTGGTTGTTCTTTCACTATTCAGCTGTACCACAGCTGGATAGTAGGGTAAATAGCATAAATTTTGAATGGATTGCTACATTCAAACCTCATTTTTAGTATTTACATTGAGCCCTCTCAGAGCATCATTTCATTTACCTATTAACAGAAATTAATGACATTGTTAATGTGCATAAAATATTTAATAAAGTGTCTAGAACATAGTAGGTGTCCAGTAATAAATGGGCAATTATTTCACTGCAATTTTTTCTCAATCATTACTATATTAAGGACACAAATGCTATTTATTCACAGCACAATTCACAATTGCATGCATATGGAATCAACCTAAGTGCCCATCAACTGATACATGGATAAAGAAAACATGGTATAAATACACACACACACACACACACACACATACATATATGCACACCATGGAGTACTACTCAACCATGATAAAGAATTAAATACTGTCTTTTGCAGCAACTTGGATGGAACTGAAGACCATTATCCTGAGTGAAGTAATCCAGGAATGGAAAAACCAAATGCCACATGTTCTCACTCATAAGTGGGAGTTAAGCAACGGGTATGCATGGCCATACTGATTGACTAAATAAACACTGGTGACTCACAAGGGGGAGGGTGAGAGGGGAGTACAGGATAAAAAATTACCTATTGGTATTATGTACACTATTCAGGTGACAGGTGCAATTAAATCCCATAGACTTCTCCACTATACAATTCATACATGTAACAAAAACAATTTATACCCCTAAATCTATTAAAATAAAATTAAATACACACACAAATAAATAAGACAAGGATTTTGCAACCAGTGAATTATCTTCAATATTTAAAAAGCAAGTTTAAAACTCCAAGAAAAAAAATGATAAGAGGACCACCATGAGCAGAGAAGATTCTCTGCCTCACCTTTTCCACATCACCCAAGCCCTCGGTGTCTAGAAGGACTAGGGTGTGGTCCAGCTTGGAGGGATGGGGCACACACCACATCCAGATACCTTTGGTTTCAGACCTCACTGTGGAGCCCAGAGGGAAGCCTACAAGGAAGGAGGAGAAACAACAAACAGTGACAGCAGATAGACCAGGATGCCCAGGGGTTACATTGTATATGAAATATACAAGCACCTTACTGTCTGCTGTTTTGCTCATCCATTTTTCAAAACAGGATATATTAAACTACACTTGTTTTCTGTTTGAAATGACCATGTACCTTGAGCTAAAGTGGTGTAGGATAAAGAAAAGGAGTAATTGCTGCAAGTGAGCTCCTGAGCAGGTGAGAGTGGATGGGATTGAGAAGACCAGTAGAGTGGATCTTTTGATAGGGCTGGGATAATTATTGACTACTGGACAAAAGAGTAAGATTTTATGGACATATTGGGGTTGAGATTGTAAATTTGGTGGGGAGAATTAGGTGTTTTCTTCATTGGGAGGAGTCATGCTCTTCTTTAAGATAACCCTAGAGGAGGTATGATCTGCCTGTGTTATCACTGGTTCCAAGCAAATGGCTCCTGCCCCAGCACCACACTCACCTTGTCTTCGTGCTGCAAGACGATTCATGAGATAGGATTTTCCTGTACGATATAGCCCTACAATGGCCACCACTACCACAGGCTGAGAAATCTTGTTCAGAATCTGTAATGCTCTTGGATTCACCGTCATCTGCTCTTTCTGGTTTTCCACTAGACAAATGGGGGCGATCATGGTGGATTCAGATGCCATGATAACCTGAAAACCCAGAAACACCACTCAGTAGAAAGCAAGAGCTCAAAGTCCTCTGTAATGATTACCCAAAGCACATGCATATCAGCTTTCTGCTTGCAGAAGGTATATACCAATTTCTTATGTTTCGTGTGTTTCTTAAGGAAACATCTCATGATTCTTACGAAAACCCTAAAAGAGCCTTGCCAAGGGGATCATAAAATGAATAGAATGAGAAAAGCAAAGAGGTGATGACAGAGCCTAATACTAAACTTTGGGGGCAAATAGAGGCAGAATGTGATACGAAGGAAATGAAGAATTGTCAGAAAAGGTTTTGGCATTCCAGAAGAATTCGTTCTCTCGTTAATTTAGGAAATATTATTGAATAGCTACCCTGTGCTGGACACAGGTCTAGGTGCTCAGTGTCAAGCCAGGAACAAAATTGTTACAAATGCCTGCCTATTGGAGCTCTATTCTAGTTGGGGACAAATAATAAATAAAGCAAATAGGAAAAAAATTATGTATTTATACTAGATGATGGTATTTCTCAGGACAAAATAGCAGGGAATGGGATGGAGAGTGTTGGGAATTGAATTTGTATGAAGGGTAGTTAGAGAAGGCCTCCCTGAGAAAGAGACAAAGTGAAGGTGATCATTGATTAACCTTGATTGACAGACTTAGAGAATTGGTGGAAGCAGGAGCAGGCTGGATAGAGGAATGATCATGGAAAAAGGAAGAAAAGATAATGTAGGTCTCTCTTAAAACACAATAGGACAGATTTTTAGAGGAACTAGACAAACATGGGGGTCTAGAATTTATTTATTTATTTTTTAGCTCAAAGAAAAAGATAGGTCTTATTTATAGGCTGACAGGGAAAAGATCCAGTAGCCAGGGTTTGTTAGGGGCTTCCCAGATATGACAGGGTCCCACATCTTGTCAAGACTATTCTTCAAATGTTTTCTTCATAATGAGTGAGGCACTGCAAGAACTCAAGAGACAGAAAGCAGTGACAGAGCATTGACTGTTCGTGTATTTTCTCAAAGACAGCATTCAGCAACTTTCTCATGTACCCTTCCTTTACTAGCTGTGTGACCCTTGGAAAGATTATTAATTTCTCTCCACCTCAGTTTTATACTCTGTAGAATGGAAATACTAACAGTAAAAATCTATTGGTTATTAGGAGTATTAAATGTCTCATTATAATGCTCTTAAAATCATGCCTGGTACGTAGTATATCCTCTATAGGCATTGTATAAAAATAGAGTGTCTAAGAAGCCAGGGAGGGTAATTTTTAAATGAAGCTGAGGGGTTGACTTTGGACAGAAACAGTGATGCTGCTCTCCAGGGTGCAAACAAGTGCAGGGCATAGCCCATGAGGAGGATGAATAGGCAGGAGCTGACCCAGTGGAAAGTGCTGGTAGGAGGGCACGAACACGGGTTGAATCACGCAAGGGGAACCCAGAGCTGTCCTGGGATGTCACAGCACAGTTCTGGAGTCAGGAGGCTGGGGTTCAAACCCTAGGGTTCAGATCACCTGTTGCCTTGAAAAATGGAATTTATTTCTGCAAACTAGATTTTCTTATCAGTGCTATAAGTAAGCAATGATGAGTGCCTGATTCATTACTGTAATGCTGATTTAAAAAGTAAACTCTCAAGAAATAATTATCTTAAATTTTCAAGATTTCTAGCATGAGTAGTGGCTTTTTTTTTTGGAGAGACAGGGTCTTGCTCAGTTGCCTGGGGCTGGAGAGTGCAGTGGTGTCACCATAGCTTACTGAGCTTACTGCAACCTCCAACTCCTGGATTCAAGCCATCTGCCTGCCTCAGCTTGAGTAGCTGTGACTACAGGCAAATGTCACCATGCCCAGCTAAATTTTCTATTTTTTTGTAGACACAGGGTCTTGCTATGTTACTCAACCTGGTCTTGAACTCCTGGCCTTAAGCAGTCCTTCCACCTGAGCCTCCCAAAGTGCTAGGATTACAGGCATGAGCCAGGACACCCGGTGGCAGCGTGTTAATATGTGTCAGTATGTTCTGTGAGATGCAAATTACCAAGAAATAAAAAAATATCTAAAATCTCCTTGTCAGCAAAATCATCACTTTGTTTCTTACCAGACTTCCTCTATAGAATTTCTCTTTTTTTTCTGTAGGCGCTTGGGAGCAGGACTGGAGGAGTGAAACCTGGGCCTTTCACTGGTGTGTACTGAACAGGAAGAATTGTACAGTATATCCCTTATATTGAGTATTTTAAAAGCTTTTTGTGGGAATAGATGAATTTACAGAATTATGTTTGTGTAAAGCAAAGCATACTGAGATATCCAAACCAGGAAGCTTTTGAATCCAAAACAAACTAGTAGAAAAAGATGGCTCAATTAGTTGTGAGTAAACAATCAACGGTTTTCAAAAGTTACCGTCCACGGAGACATCCAGAGTAAGAGTTAAAAATGCCTCAGCCGGGCGTCAGGCCTGTAGCCCCAGAACTTTGGGAGGCTGAGGCTGGAGGATCCCTTGAAACTAGGAGTTGGAAACCAGCCTGGGCAACATAGCTAGACCTGTCTCCACAAAAAGTATAAAATAAAATCAGCCAGGTAGGGTGGCAGGCGCCTGTAGTGCTAGCTAGTCGGGAGGCTCAGGCAGGAGGATGCTTGAGCCCAGAAGTTGGAGGCTGCAGTGACCTATGATCGCGCCACTGCATTCCAGTCTAGGTGACAGAGAAAGTCCCTGTCTCTCGAAAAAAGAAAAAAGCCTGGAACTCTGTTTTTTCAACCAGTACAGCACGTTTTTCTGATGCAGTTCTTGCATGGACTAGGCATTAAAAGCAGCGCATGATAAACAAACAAGATTAGACCTTAAAGTCATTCTAAAACAGCTAATTAGTGACAGTGAGACTGAAATTCCATATAATGACGCTTTGTAGCATCTTTCTAATGTTAAATGTAGCTGATAGAAAAGTAATCAAGAGTCAAACTTTCAAGGATTTAAATTGCCTGCAGCAAGGATCTTTTCTCTGTTTCTCCAATGTCCGGCAGGGGGCAGCCAGGAAACGTCTGAGAAAGGAAGAGGGAGAAAGCAACCCCACAGCAGCGCCTTTGCGAGGGGGCTGGATCGTGGTTCTTCCGTGGGAGAAAGGACTGCAGCTCTCCTCTCGGTTGAGCATGGGCTCTTCGCCGCAGCCCTGAGTGGATGCCCGAGGAGGAGCGGCTCATGCTGGGGACTTAGCGCGCGCTGTCGGCTCGCAGCCACCTCTGAACCAAACTGAGACTCTGAGCCACCTGGAGCAAAGCGGGGGTCCCACCGAATCTGGAAGACCGGTGCAGTCCTCCAACTACCTCTGTCACCCGCCGTGTGGAGTCCCCCCAGCCTCCCCCTGTGGAGTCTACTATTGGGAATTCGTTGTTGTTTGTTTGTTAACCCAAATGTGCACGAAAGGGAAAGCTTAGGAGCGACCTTACCTGGTGCTGGCGCGGGCGCTGCAGCCACAGGTCAAGTTCTCAGCTGTCCTCCTTGCTCACCCCTTCAGCCCTCCTGAGTCTGCCTCCTAGGGATACCGACTGTTCTTAGAAGCTGAAAGCCACGCAGGGTATACAGACATCCAATTAAGGGGCTGGCGTGGAGAGAACCGAAATCGAAAGCATTAGCGCTTTCGCGGAAGTGAACTGTTAGGATTTTTTCTGTTTTCCTGAGGCAAGAGACCAGAAGAGGTGGGAGAAAATTGCTGAGTCCTCAACATCAGACTTCTGAAACCCAGGCTTGCCCCTCTTCCACCCTTGGCTTAGATTTCTTTAGCCCCCAAAATGAATATAGAACACGAGATGTGAATGTAAACAAAGTAAATGTAGATTCAGAGTGTTTCAACAGCCTGTCCATCAGGGTAATTTTGTCAGGAAAAAAGTTTGGGTTTTTGCTTGTTTTTAACTTGTTTACTTGCTCGTTTCTCATCTCTTTTTTTTTAAGTTCCTTTTTCATTAACTGTAAAAATACATATGTGTGTTTGTTTATATATGTGCGTATAAATGTATGTATTCCCTAAAATTATAGTCCAGAGGTGCAATTATAGTCCAGAGGTGGCAAGTAACCACTTCCTCTCTTTCAAAAAACAGTCATGTCATTGAAACTGGACATTTTGGAGGGCAGTAGGATTATTGGACTATTCAAAGCATAATTCATTATTAAGAGTCTTACCCAGGCTACCAGGAAAAGTGATTCAATTCCTAAGATCACTAGCCAGTTTGTCAACAGAAGTTGAGAAAACTTCTACCCAAAAAAATGGGTAATGTGTCCCCAGTTTTACCTGTCTACCCCCTAAATCTTTCTATTGGTTTAAATATATCTAATTAAACATTTGCAAATTTTTAAGTCCAAAATTTTAGGCATTTTTTCTTAAAAAGTTAAAATTACTGGTGCTGATTTTAAGACAAAACTTGAAATTTATTTCCTGTAACTGATATTGAAACTGAAAATAAAGTTAATCTAATTTGAAATAAGACCAATAATAATAAGTCAGCTTCTTTTTCTTCTGACCATTTTAATGTACATTTTTATATCAGGAAACCCCTTTCTCTCATAAACAAAAAGTAAAAAAGGAAAGTTATGATTGAATCATGGTAAATATTGTGTATGAACCAAATGAATTCCACCAAATTTCCACCCAGGCACCCCTTTTCAAATAATCTAATGACAATGACACTAGATAGTCATGAAGATGTTAAGAAGAAATTTAAATCACAGTGCATGTTATATATACATATATATTTTGATTACACTTATGAGAAGACATATATAGCAACATATCTATGTTACATAGGTAAAAGCCTAGAAGTATTCACCCTACCACTGCCCAAAAATATTAATACTTCTAGCTCAAGTGATTTTCAAAATTTTTATCTGTATTATGTGAATTTTTAATAAATCTGTTTTTTATGATCACAGACATACACGCACATGCCCATAACAATGAAATTTTATTTTGATAAAGAGACTCCATTTAGTTCAACATTTAAAAAGTATTTTCCATGTCAGGTTTTGTAATTCTTATTTATACATTTGTTGAATAAGTATTATATCTAACAATCCAGTTCTATATACTTTTATATCTGTGCTTTAACTTGTCATTTATTTACAAGATGAATCACAGAAAAAAAACGTTGTTTGAAATCAGGGTGTTTTACTGGTTCACTGGTTTTGGAAAGAAACTAGAGGAAATAATAGAGTTGCAAATGTCTTTATCCCATTGGACTAGTCAAGACGACAGGAAGTTAGGAC
Source organism: Propithecus coquereli (assembly GCF_000956105.1). Lineage (NCBI taxonomy): Eukaryota > Metazoa > Chordata > Mammalia > Primates > Indriidae > Propithecus > Propithecus coquereli. The sequence continues at coordinate 9,664,339 of NW_012153062.1, read as the reverse complement.
ATTATTAGGTCATACTGGGGCAAGTGATTACGTTATCTCTGTGTAATTACTTTAAAATAGTTCATAATAATAAGCAATGTCGTGTTTGTGTGTGAGAGAGAAAGAGAGAGAGAGAGAGTGTGTGTGTGTGTGTGTGTGTGTGTGTGTGTGTATGTGTGTGTGTGTGTGTGTGTGTGTGTGTGTACGTGCGCACGTGCCTGTGTTTACAAATTGATTTAAACCTCCATTCTAGAAGTGATGATAAGCATACAAATGGCCCAGTCTGGAATGATCTTCTCCAGAAGGAGGTATTTTTTTAAGTGTCAACACCAAATTCTGGCCAACTGGCCTAAGGGATAGTAGATTAAATATTATCTACTAGTGTTATTTAACAGAGGTAATTAATTGAAAAAATAAGCAACACCCTTGCATGAAGAAGCGTCTGTCTGTTTGGGCTTCTATAAATAGATATAATAAACTGGGTACCTTACAAACAACAGAAATGTATTTCTCATATTTCTGGAGGCTGGCATATACAAGATTAAGGCACTGGCAGATTTGGTGTCTGGTGAGGGCCACTTTCTGGTTCAGTAGATGGTGCCTTCTTGCTATGTCCTCACGTGCTGAAGGGCAAGGCAGCTCTCTGGGCCTCTTTTATAAGGGCATTAATCCCATTCATGGGAGCTCCCCCCTTGTGACCTAATCCCCTCCTAGAGGACCCCACCTCCTAACACTATCACACTGGTGATTAGGTTGCAACATATAAATTGAGGGGGAGCACAGACATTCAGACCATAGCAAGAATGCATAAAATTAAGCAAGCCTCTTAGCCTATGCCATCTGTGCAGTGTTTCAGTTTAAGAACCTCCTGTCCTGCTTTTTACACTCCGCAGAGAATTCTGCCACCTGCCTTAACGTCAGGGCCAGTCATGGAACCTCACCACATTCAACCTGGAATGAATCTTTGCTTTAAAGGAGCAGCATCCATAGGCTAAAAACAGGTTATATGACTATTTGTAGCTGCTTGCTGTTAAATGTTTGATGGAAGTTAATCTAGGCCTTTTTCATTGTCATATAAATAAAAACCTGGTAACAAGTTTTATGGGTTGGGAATTCATGACTCCTCTGAGTGCTAACCACAAGGGGAAATTCACTCTTTCTTTTATGATTCGGTAACTCCTCACATTACTATTTAGTTACTGATTTAAGCCAATATGCTCATGGCAGAACCCAGGAAAAAATACCTTTCCATTGAAATTAAATAAAAAGGAGGAGATTAAGGAGGTAAACTAATGTACAACGATAACACCAGATACATAATTTGGCCCAGTTCCAAATGAAAATGTGGGGCTCCTCATTAAAAAAACATAAAGAAATTCAAGACAAAAATTTCACACCAAGCACTGGACCTTCTGAGGTCACGGCACGACATGACTGTACAATTTGCATATCCATCACCAAGACCCGTACATAAGATTATATTTAATTTTTTTGAAACACACAATCTTTTCTCTCTCTTTTCTTTCTCTTTCTTTCTTTCTTTTGCAGTAATGGAAGCCAAAGGTCTACTGCTACTACTTTTGATTTAGACTTCAAGTAATATAAAATAAGGAGAAATCATTCATCCCACCTAATACTATAATGACAAAATATCTAAAATTATCTCATTTACACTGTTTAGATAGGTTAAATTAATACTTTTAGAGCAGTCAGTGGAGTTAATCTCCTAAAGCCCTTAAAAATTGAACAAAATCTTTATGAATGTTCCTGATGTAGCTAAAGCTATTAAGAAGATTTTTTAAATAGATAACTTCACTGAAATCCTATCTTCAAGGCTTCTATTTCTAACTGCATCACCCTCACATACTTTAGCTGGTAGCTCTCAGTGATCCCATTGGTTACAGTCTAGTTGTTATTTCCTCCAAGAAGCTTTGACTGGCATATACAACTGGGTTAAGTGCCTACTTCTGTGCATCTATGGCACCCTGTACTGACCACACTGTATTTGTTGTCTCCCCTATTAAGCTCTAGGCCTTGACCTTGTTTATTAACTCTATCTGTAGTACTTAGCAGAGAGCCCTGGAATTCAGCTGCTCAATATTATTAAATTCTATTGTTCACCCCAGTGTTAAAATAAGATCTTGCCTTAACATTCCAAAATATTTTAGCTTACCAAGGAGAAAAGTTCCAGGAAACAAAACTTAATCTCATTCTTCACATTTTGTATCTGCATTTTTCAGAAATATGTCAGAAAAGTTGAATTAAGGTGGTTAATTAAAAGTTGAAAATCAAAAGCAAAAAAGATTTCTCCATGACTCTGCCTTACCTTTCTACATAACCCAGGCCCTCAGTGTCCATGAGAACCAGGGTAAGGTTCAGCTTGGAAGGTCCCACACTCAGGTCCCCTTGGTTTCAGACTTCATGGCAGAACACAAACAGAAACCTGCAAAGGAAGAGGAGAAAGCAACATACCATGACAGCAGATAGGAAAAGCAGCCCAGGGTGTAAATTTGGTGGCAAGAATTGGAAATTTTCTTCATTGGGAAGGGTTGGGCTCTTCCTTGCAATGACCCTACAACAGGTGTGATCAGATACATTATCCATACAAGTGGTACTTTATCTCAGGACCACACTCACCATGGTTCTGTCCCACAAGGTGATTCATCAAGTGGGATTTTCCTGTGCAATATAGCTCTGCAATAGCCACCACCACCCAAGCTGAGATATCTTGTAAGGAATCTTTAATGCTTTTAGATTCACCATCAGCTGCTCTTTCTGATTTTCCAGCAGGTAAATAGGGATCACCACGATAAGTTCAGATGCCATGGTGAACTACAAAACCAGCACAGCCTGTCAGTGAAATATAAGATTCTAAAATCATCTCTAATTATTTAAGCACATGAGCTTCCTATTTGTAGAACATGTATATTATCTTCCAAGGGAAAACTATACAGGCCTGCACTGGCAGCTCATAAGGCTCTTTTTCCATTGTGCCCATTACCCTTGGTAATATTGATGATGATAATAGGGTGTAACTGGTCTCCAGTGATTCATTATTCTAAAGATAATATTCTAGCTAATGAATTCTTCTCTATATCAATGTCTGGCACACATATTTTATGTACATTATCTTATTTATTCTTAAAGGAAGCATAAAAGTTAAATAATTTTATCTCTTCTTACTAGATGAAGTAAATACCATATACAAATAGTTGAAATGATTGGTTACGATTTTCATAGTCAGCAGTAGATGTAATTATTAAACAGTGATCTATTTGTCTCACTACACTACCTGATAAAAACTTATGTGTCACAATCAACTTCCTCAAATAAACATTTTAAAATATATATGATAAGCTTCTTTACAGAGAAACTACAAGGGTTCTCTATTGACTAATCACATATAAAGTCATTATAACACACACTGTGATTTAAATGGATGCCATTATTATAGCATCATAAAACCACCAACATGTTTCCAGATCAACCCATATATTACAGGGTGTATGTAAGCTTCAGTTCATCTTGTATATTATGAAAGGCATAATATTGACATTCAGTGTTGTTTGTTATCCTTATTTTTTTTGTTGTTTTGTTTTTATTTATTTATTTATTTTTGAGACATAACCTCACTATGTTGCCCAGGCTACAGTGCTGTGGCGTCAGCCTAGCTCACAGCAACCTCAAACTCCTGGGCTCAAGCAATCCTTCTGTCTCAGCCTCCTGAGTAGCTGATATTACATGCCCGCCACCATGCCTGGCTAATTTTTTCTATATATTTTTTTAATTGTCGGGCTAATTATTTCTATTTTTTTTTAGTAAAGACAGGGTCTCGCTCTTGCTCAGGCTGGTCTCAAACTCCTGATCTCAAGCAATCCTCCCACCTCAGCTTCCCAGAGTGCTAGGATCACAGGCATCAACCACTGTGCCCAGCCATTATCCTTATTTTTAATTCATTATATATTTTATGAGACTGATGCCATGCTCAACACTGCAGATATGAATTAATAAGATAGAGTACCAACTTTCAAAGTGCCTTAAAATCTGTATCAGCTCGGATTCAGTTCATTTAAAAGCAATAGAAAAACCCCAGAAAACTGTTGCTTAAAAAGATAAAAATGTATTGCCCTTTCTCATAAGGGTATAAAGATAGCGAGTCTTTGGTTCTGTTTCATAAAGTATTCAGCTACCAAAGCAGATATCCTTAGGAGTCATACTTGATAATGCTTACTCACATTAATAATAAGAATCATGGTTTGTGATGTTTTTTCTAACTATTAACACTCTACCTGCACCATCTTTACTTAGCCTGCTCCTGTTTATCCCTCTGTGCCACTTCAGAAACTTTTGTTGACTCATTCTTTCTTTAATCTATATTAGCTCACCATTCTTTGTCCATATGGTCCATATGTCTATCATGGCACTTTTCCTACTAATGTTTCAATTAATGATTTCTTGTCTCTTTTGTCTAACATACCATAAATTCATGAGATAGTCATAGCTACTGTGACAAAAGATAATTTTGCCTTTGTGCAAAATTGGTAATTGACCTGGATCATCATGAAGAAGTAGGATGGCTGCTGCATAATCCAGGCATAGAGGAATATTTTGGCAATAATAATAACATATAAGTCCTGAGAGTGTATGTGCTTCTTGCAGACTTTGCTTTCCTGGAAAGAGAACAAAGATGTTGATTAATCTTAAATCATAATATATTAAGAGTATGTGTTTAAATTTCTAAGTAAGCATTGAAATGATAGACTCAATTCATAACTTCTAAATATACAGAAAAATTGAGAGAAAGATACACATGATCTATCTGAAAGAAGAAGATAGGCAAGAGAAAGAAATACATAATAGGGAGTGAAATCAGAAAGATGGTGGAATAGGAATCCCCAGATACTCCTTCCCCCATGGAGATATCAACTCAATAATACGTGGATCAATTCTCTTCATGATAAATTCAAAAATCAGTTAAGAGACCCCTCTTAACTGCAAAAGCAGCCACACAAAGTCCAGTAGAAAAATTTATGGCACCCAGTCACCAGAATCCCTCCTCCCACCACGTAGTGTGACATGTTTTGGAGGAAACTCACAAATCTTGGCTTCTCCTTAGGAAAAAAAGAACTGGAACATATAGTCAACATTCAGACTTTTCAGAGGACTTTCTGAGAGATTAGTTTCTTTCTTTCCTGAATCTAAATGCTGACACAAAAGGGTGCCAAGGTGCAGGCCACTGAGAACAAAGATGACTCCTTGAACGAGCACATATTCACACACCATAGCCCCTTGTCCAGGCTCAGCATAGAGCAAAAGGGAGAAAACCTCCAACTCCTGGTTTCTTCCTGGGGAGCAAAAGAGTTTGAGCATGCATCCTACCTTCCAGCCTTTTGGTGGGCTGCCTGAGTGAATGGTTCTGCCTCACCTGTTTTCAATCACTAGTGACACATACCATACTATAGCTGCCTTGGAGCTGCTAAGAACAAAAAAGAGCTGACCAGCATGGAAGAGAGGTGTAGAATATGTGATCAATATTCCAGCTTTTCTGGGAGCTTCCCGAGGGACTGGTTTCTGTCTTACCTGACTTTGAGTGCTGACAGATAGATCCCAGAAGGACGAGAGATCATGAACTTCATAAAAAAGAAACCAGCAAAACTTTTCTGATTGTGAATTTATATGCACAAGTCCAGGAAAGATAACCCATGGAAAAGATTTGAGAGGTCCAAGTCCAAGAATTTCTAGTCAGTCCTATTGATGAAGGTCTTGCCATGTACAAAGTCAGTCCATAAACACTGGGAGAAGTTGATGTTTCATTTTGTTTTTTCACATATGCAGAACCCAAAGTGACAAGGCACACAAAGAAAAAGGGAAACATCGCCTAAGAAAAGGAACAACATAAATCTCCAGAAATCGACCCTATAGAAGTGGAGGTATGTGAATTACTTTACAAAGAATTGAAAATAACTGTCATAAAGATGCTCAACAAGCTCAGGAAAATGACTTAAGAATAAAGTGATATCAACAAAATAATAGAAAATACTAAAAGGAACCAAACTAAAAAATTGAAATTGAATAATACAATACCTGAATTGAAAAGATTACTAGAGAAGTTCAACAGCATACTTAATAAAACAGAAGAAAGAATCAGCAAACTCAAGGGCAGGTCATTTGAAATTATCCAGTCAGAGGAGCAAAAAGGAAAAAGGATAAAAAAATGTGTGAAGAAAGCCTAAGTGACTTATGGGACAAGATAAGTGGATGAATATATGCATGATACAATTTTCAGAAAGAGAAAAAAGAGAGAACGGGACAGAAACCTTTTTTTTTTTTTTTTTTCAGAAATAATGGAACACTCTGAATTCTAGGAAAGAAAATGGGTACCCAGATTCAAGAACTCAAATGACCCCCAACTTTGAAAAACTCAGGGAGGTCTACACTGATACACATTGTAATTAAATTGTAAAAAGTCAAAGACAATAAAAAGAACTTTGAAACCGTAAGATAAAAGCAACTTTTTACATACAATGGAGCTCTCATAAGGTTTTGTGGTTTTCTCCACAGAAACCATGCAGGCCAAAAAAGAGTGTGATGATATATTCAAAGTGCTGAAAGGAAAAAAAAAAAAGGCTGCCATTCAAGAATACTATACCAGGCAAAACTCTCCTTCAAAAATGAAGAAGAAATAAAGACTTTCCCAGGAAAATAAAAGCTAGGGGAGTATGTCACCACTAGACCTGCCTTATAAAAATGCTGAAGTGAGTCTTTCAAGTTGAAATGAAAGGACTTCATTTGAAATTATCCAGCCAGAGAAGCAAAAAGGAAAAATAATAAAAATGTGTGAAGAAAGCCTAAGTGTCTTATGGGACAACATAAGTGGAATAAAAGCATATTAAAGCATATTAAAGTATAAAACTTTCTGGTAAAGGTAAATATATAGACAAATGCAGAATACTGTAATGGCAGTGTGTAAATCACTCTTAATTCTGGTATATAAAAGACAAAAGAATAAAAATAACTGTATTTAAAATTATGTTAATGAATACACAGCCTAAAAAGATGCTTTTGTGACATCAAAAACAAATTCTGGCATGTGAGAAATAAAAAGGTAGAGATTTCCTGTGCAAGTGAATTTAAGTTGTTATCAATTTAAAATAGATTGTTATAATTACAAGATGTTTTACTTAAGCCCCATGAAAACCACAAAGAAAATACACATGGAAAATACACAAAAAATCGTAAGAAAGGAAACAAAAAAGCAAACCAAATAGTAACATTAAGTATGAAATGTCCAATTTCAAATCAAAAGTTTAGTTTATTATATCTCAGACAAGAAGCAGTACAATTCATCAAAGTATGTGCTTAAATTATCAACACAGTTTTGCCATCTTAATGGTAGCTTGTTTATGCCAGCAGAAGAAGCCTGGAGAGTGAGTGGCAATGAAATTGTGAAAGGAATTTTCCACAGCTTATTGAGAACTGAATACTTTTCCTTGCAAGAAGTGGTCCAAAGCCTGGAAAAAGTGGTAGTCAGTTGGTGCAAGGTCTGGTGAATATGGTGGAAAGTTTCCAAGTCCGGCTTTTGTAGTTTGAGCAGTGTTGTTTTTTGTGACATGTGGTCTTGTAAGAGGATTGGCCTGTCTCTATTGATCAATCTTGACTGCTTAATCAAAAGCGTCCTCATCGTTTCATCCAATTGGTTGCAGTGGACATCTGCTAGAATCTAGTAACCAGGTTTCATGAAGCTGTAGTTGATAGTACCAACACTGGACCCCAAACAGATGCCATTAGCTTTTTTGATGAATATTCAATTTTGGACTGTGTTCTGACACTTCATCTTTATCCAACCATTGTGCTCAACATTTGCTACTGTCAAAAAGAATCCATTTTTTATCATACATAATAATATGGTATAGAAATCATTCACCTTTATGTCGTGACAGCATAAAAAGGCAAGCTTCGAGACGATTTCTCTTCTGATACTCATCTAATTCATGCAGTTGCCATCTATCCAGCTTCTTTATCTTGCCCATTTGTTTCAAATGGTCCAATATTGTTGGAATAGTAATTTCAAACCTTGCTGCTAATTCACACATAGGTTGTGGTGGATTCACTTCCACTACAGCTTTAAGCTCATAATTATCCACCTTGGTCTCAGGTCACCCACATAGCTCATTTTCAAGATTAAAATCACAAGAATGGAACTCACACCATCAACATACTGTGTGTTCATTAGCCACATCCTTCCCAAACACTTCGTTGATATTTTGAGCTGTCTGAGCTGTGCTGGTTCCATGATGGAACTCATATTCAAAAATAACAAGAATTTTTGACTTATCCATGGTTTCATACAAATTGTTCTAAAAAATTGAAAGATAATCACAAGCCAAAGTGTGTGTTTGAAAGAAGGAGGAGGTACCTTCACAATAAAAGAAAAAAAAATCAGAAAGTGTCAAAGTGAAATGTCAGACATATCAACTGTCAAACTTAGTACTTAAGGAAATCCGATGTTCTATACTTAATAACATAATAATAATAATAAAACACAAGGGAAAAGGACAAGAGAGTAAAACCAGGGCAAAAAATCTATAAGACAGATAGAAAACAACTAAAAAACTTCTTTCGGCTGGTCCGAAGGTAGTGAGTTATCTCACTTGATTGTTCACAGTCAGTTACAGATTGAACTCCTTGTTCTACTACTTAACCCCCCTCCTCACTACTGCACTTGACTAGTCTTAAAAAAAAGAAAAAAAAAAAAAAACTTCTTTCCTACAAGTAATTACTTTAAATGTGTACGGATTAAAACTCTTAATAAAAGACATAGAGTGGCTGAATGAATATAACAATAGACAAATTTCAACTACATGCTCTCTGCAAAAGACTCAGTTCAGGCTTAAGGACATACATGGGGTGAACGTGAAAGGATAGAAAAGATAATCCATGCAAATGGACTATTGAAATAGAGCAGTGGTGACTATTTTTATCAGACAAAATAGACTTTAAGTCAAAAATTTTCAGTGTCACAAAAGAGAAAGAACAATGTTATTATAACAGGAAAATGGTCAATTCACCAGGAAGATATAATTAGTATAAATATATACACATGAAACATCATAGCTCCTAAATGTATGTAGCAAACATTGACAAAATTGAAAGGAGAAATGGACAGCCTCACTTTTAACTATGGTTACAACCAAACAGAAGATCAAACAGGAAATATAGTACTTGAACAACACTATAAACAAATTAGACCTAACAGCCATTTACACAACACTCTATCCTGTAATAGCTAAATACACATTCTTCTCAAGTGTACATGGAACATTCTCCACATAGAGCATATGTTAGGCCACAAAAAAATTATTAATACATTTCAATAGCTAGAAATCACTCAGAGCATATTTTCCCATTACAATGGAATGAAATTAGAAATCAATAAAAAAAAAGGAAAACTGGAAAATACATAAGTATGTGGAAATTAAAAAATACACTCTTAATCAGCCTATGGGTCAAAGAACAAATCATCAGGGAAATTATAAAATATCCTGAGATAAATGAAAATGAAAACACAACATTTTAAAACTTAGGTGATACAGCGTAAGCAGTACTAAGAGGGAAATTCATAGCTGTAATGTTTACTTTATAAGAACAGAAAGATCTCAAATCAACATCTAAATTTACAAGTATATAAAAACAAAAACAAAAACACCACTTAAGACAAACATGACAGAAGAAAATTAAAAACAAAGATTAGAGCACAGATTTTAAAAAAATAGAAAACAGAGGAGCCAAGATGGCAGACTAGAGATACCACCAGCCTGAGCGTCTCAGTAAGAAGAAGTTTTAGATGAAAGAGAAAAAACAAACAGACAAACACAGATTCAATGAGAGACTGAAGGAAGGGTGCCTGAACTTATAGGAGACTCCATGGGAAGAGACTGTGGAGCAGAACTGAAAGAAGAAAGATATCAGCGGCCATTAAGTCCTGAGAGGCTTGGAGACCAGTGAGAAGGGTAGATGGAGTGATTAATTTCTTCCTCCCTCACATCTCAGGCTATTGGTGGGCTCCAAAGCTGCTGGAGAGAACTTTTGCCCACGCGAGCCCAAAGACTGCTACTGCCAGTGAGTGAGGAACTTCTGGGGGACAGGGCACCAGGCTCCCAGCCCCCCTGGGGCACCTTCTGTCCCACAGACCTGAGCCAGATGGCAGGCATCTATTGCTTCTCTACCCACCATACACCTTTGTCCTCCAAAGGTGGCTTCAACTCCTCAGGTTCATCCTTGTTCGTCCCCACACAGACATTTCCCAACTCTGGCCCAAACTGCAGGAGCCACAGGGATCTAGCTGGTCCCAGGTGATCTGCATGACTCCAGAGCCTGGTCATTCTGTGCGGACTGCTTCCCAGAGAGAGGGTCAGAGATGACCAGAGTGTGGACTTTCCGCCACCCAGACTCTTTTTCTCCCCTTTCCCTCCCCCACCTGTGGCTGCTGGGAGAGACAATTGAGCTGCCACACGGAGACTTCCACAGGAAACGGGCTTCAGACCTTTCCTTTTGGGTTCCTGCTTCAGTCTGAGGGATACTAATACCGTGAGCTCCCTGTCTGCGATTCCTCCTTGGTGCTGCTTTCCTGGAGGACTCATCAGAGAGGGGCATGCCCTGAGGTGGGGGTACATCGAACCAGCTTGGGCATCATGTGGGTTACTTGGGACCAGTATCCTTCTCCCTGGCATGGTCAGCGATTGATCTCCAGGGTCCCGGGATGGGCCAGCAGGTCAGATCCTGTACACCCAGGTTTCAATCACATTGCCCAGGGGCACAGATGGCATATTTGTGAATTAGTCTCAGGAGGTATGGTGCCTGCTGGGGGCAGATAAGGGGAAGAGTGCAGTGTGCATCCTAACTGCAGCATGTTTGTGGGGCACCCCTACTCCCACGGGCAGGGAACCTCATGGCCCCACATCACAGTTGTGGGGGATCTCAGCTGGCTTGAGGTCCTGCCTGCTAACAGAGGCCTGAGAGAAATATCAGAATAGGGGAAGATGGAAAGGAGTGAGGCCTGTTCCAGACTGCTGGATTGCGGGTCAGAGACAGCCTTGCCTCCACATACAGACTTTCTGGTTGAATGGAGACACTTCACCCCTCTCTGACTTTGTCCATAGGCATGGAACATACTTTGACCCCTGCTGAAATAGCACCTTTGACAGTATTAGTGGAGCATGAAGACAGGCTCACCTTACCTTGCCCCACTCAGCCCCACTTCCCTACCCACCTCTGCTGTGGTGGAGAATAAAAACTCACCTGGAAGTCCCAGGGCCCCAGCCACCACCTGGGGCATTTGAGGGCTTCTCCTGAGGAACTAGAGCTGGTCACAGGGCCCTAAACCACCATTGCAATCTGTTACTTCTGACAAGCATAAACTACTGACAAGGAGGTCAATTTGCAAGCCCTTTATAGCATTTCCTGACTCAGTCATACAGGGTATGGTTGATTTTCACTCACAAGCACCACCTACTGACTCAGAGACTAAACTGGACGTGTCAATATCTAAACAAAAGAAAATCCAAAGTAAGAAGCAATAGCTGCTCCAAATGAGAAAGAATAAGTGAAAGAACTCTGGAAATATGAAGTATCAGAGCAAAAAGACATCCCCAAAAGGGAACACCAGCTCTCTAGCAATGGATACCAACCAAAATCAGATACTGAAATGACAGATGAAGAATTTTGAACATGGATTGTAAGGAAGCTCAATGAAATGCAAGATAAAATGGAAACCTAACACAAAGAAACCGCAAAAACAATGTAGAAAAGTAAATGAAAAATTCACTAAAAGAAATTAAAATATTAAAGAAAAATAAAACAGAACTTCTGGAAATGAAAAATTCATTTAAGGAATTACAAAACACAGCAGAAAGCCTTAAGAATAGGTTAGATCAGGCAGAAGAAAGAATCCTAGAGATGAAGACAAGACCTTTCAATCAAACAAGTCAGTCACAGAGATAGAGCAGGGAAATAAGAGGGGTAATCAAAGCTTACAAGAAACATGGGATTATTTAAAGAGGCCTAACATAAGAACCATAGACATCCATGAGGGCAAAGAAGAAAATACACAAGGGTTGCAAAACCTACTTGAGGGAATAATTGAGGAAAATTTTCCTGGGCCTTGCTAAAAATCTAGCTATCCAGGTATAAAATCCTCTAAGGACTCCTGGGAGAGTCATTGCAAACAGGAAGACACCACAACACATAGTCATCAGACTGGCCAAAGTAAACATGAAAAAGGCACTCCTACAAGCCATAAGGCGAAAGCATCAGGTAACTTTACAAAGGAAAACCCATCAGACTAACCGCAGACTTCTCAACTGAGACCTTACAACCAAGAAGGGATTCGGGCCCCATTCTCAGTCTGCTCAAATAGAATAATGCCCAGTCTAGAATTTTGTATCCTTCAGAACTAAGTTTCATATATGAGGGGGAAATAAAGACTTCCACAGATAAGCAAACAAGGAGAGAACCACGAGATATTTCCAGATCAACCTGTCAATTTGCAGGGTGTGCGCCTAATAAGAGAATCCAGTTTATCTTACATTTTGTGAAAGCCAAAACCTTGAAATCTAGTCTTATTTTCTTCATGCTTTATTCATCATGCATTTAATGAGCCTTATACCACGTTCAATTCTGTGGTTATAAAATTTCCTAGAGTCCTAATGTTCAATGTGCCTTAGAATTCATATCAATTAGGATTCACTTCATTAGTGAGTAATAGAAAATCCCCAGAAAACTGTTATTTAAGGAGCTGAAAATTTTATTTCCCTCTGGCACAAAAATTGAAAGGATAAGAGTCCATGGTTCTGTTGCGCAAAGTCATCAGGGGCACTTGTTCCTTCTACTATTTGTTTAGCCATCTTTTAACATGCCTCCTCTGGTCCAAGATGGCTCACAGTTACATGTACCTTCTCTACAACAGGGAAGAGGCTAGGTTGCCTTTATTTAAGAACATCTCCTAGATGACTGATCATGCATAATTACTCTGCTCACATTTCATTTGCTAGAATTGCATCTTATGGCCAGCCTATCTGCAAAGAAGGTAGAGACACTTAGTCTCTCTAGTGGGTTGTTATTTGTCTGGATAAAAATGAGATGTTTTATTATAGTGGGAGGTAGAAGGAAAAAATGAAAAGTATAAGATAAAAACAGTCTCTGTCAGAGCAAACATGACTGTCTCAAGACTAGGGATGGTATATTGGAGAAGTTAGACAATATATCATTGATTGCAGCTTAAGTAGAGAAATACCATGATAGATAAATGCATAGGATGGTGTCAGAACAAAAAAGGAGTGATCCAATATAGACTGAAGTAAGAACAAGTAAAAAACTTTCTAAAAGAAGCAAGTTAATAAAAATGCCAAAGGGAGAGAGTTAAAAGTGAGAAAAAAACAGCATATGCGGTGGTTACAAAGATTAAAATTAGAGGGAGGTTTCTAAAATGATTCCTAGATTTTTAACTTGGGTAACTGAATAGACATTGTCAAAAAGTAAAAAAAAATAATACAAATATGTTTTCAGTATACACTGAATTTTTGAACATATTTCATTTCTGGTATACTCATAGGTCATCCTAATAGAATTGTGTAAATGTGAATACAAGTGTCTCAGACTAATAGAGCATTTAACCCACAGTGTATCATGCTCATTCCTAGCTCCTGAGATTGAATTAGGTGGGGGTATAGGCATATCCACTTTCTTACCAATGTGAACCCAATTCTCAGCAGATACTGGGCACTAAATGAATAAATATTTGCTGACTTGAATTGATATGCAGCTCAGGAGGAAGGCCTGACTGAAAAGTTAGACACAAAGACTGCAGTAAATGCATTGAAACAGTAGGGATGATTTTTATATCATCTCACACAGAGGATGAATAAAATAATAGAATGAGAAAAGCAAAGGACAGATATGGAGCTCTCAGAACACCAATATTTTGAGTGTAACTACAGGCACAATGAGATATGAGCAAGACTGAGAAGAAGTAGTCAGAGAAGTTCCCAGGATTTTTAGGAGAACACGTCTCATTAGCCTACAAGGATGAATATCAAGAAAGAGGAAGTGATCAATACAGACTATCAATACGTGGAGAGATTTCACATAACAAGACCAAACATATCTTTAGGTTTGTCAATATTAATTTCTTTAACAAATGTATACTGAGTACTTGCCATGTGCTGCACTGTTCTAGGTTCTCAGTGTCCAGCAGTGAACAAAATGGATACAAACTCCTGCTTTGTGGAGTTTTATTTTAATGGAGAGACAGAAAATAAACAAAATAAATAAGAAAAATGTGTGTATGTATCTGCATATGTATACTGTATATGTATACAGACACGTATTTATAAAACATTAAGTGCCGTGAGGCAAAATAGGCAGAGAATGGAGACATGGAGTGTTGGGAGTTGAATTTATGTATAGGGTAGTCAGGGAAAGGCCTCCCTGAGAAAGAGACACAGTGGAGGTGATCATCGACCTTGATGAGGACAGATTTAGTGAATTGATGGGGCAGGAGCAGGGCGGATGGAAGAGAAATGAAGAGAGAAGGAAGAACAGACAAAAAATGAACCTGTCTCGAGACTGTACAGGGCATATCTTTATAGTGCCTAGGCAAAAATGTGAGTTAAGGAAATAATTCGTTTAACTGGAAGAAAGGGTTATTTCCTGTTTATTGGATGACAAGGAAGAGAGATAGTAGTGTAAGTGTCTGAGGACCTGCCCAAATTGGACAGAGTTCCTAAATCTGGGTGAGGCTTTACTTTAGATTTTTTCATCTTAATGAGTGGGACATTTCATGACCCCAGAGACAGAGGCCATCAAAGAGCTCCAATTGCCCTTTATCCTAAGACAATACCAAGCAGCACACTGCTTCCAACCCTCTGCCCAAGGTGGGTTTACTTTGAACTGTCATTCAGGCAGTCCTGAAGCCCAAGTGACAGGAGCTCTCTCACAAGGGTCTGCCCACAAGGCAAAGCTGAGATCTCTGGGCACAGGTGAGCACCTACTTCACAGGAGGGAGGCACGCTCACCACTCCTGTGGAATTCCTGTGAGTTTGGGTAATACTGAAGCACAATTCTGTATCATCTGGGGCAGGGTAAATGGTGATGTGCAATAGCAGCCCTCTTATCTCATTCGAGACATTAAATGAAATATTAAATAACAACCAAGTATAATTTCTGGATTAAGACCGCCTCCTCCATAACTTTTCAATATTATATTTTCTCCCTACATTTTTTGAGATTAGATAATATTGTTCATGTGTTTCCTAAGAGAAAGGAAAAATATATATTAATTACATTGCAAATATCCATAGATTTTCAGCTCATAAAACTAGGTTGCTTGAAGGCATTAATAATAATCAAGAAGAGCTCCAGTAGAGCTAAAAGTAGTGCAGAAAAAAAGGTGAGAAAAACGGAGAGGGAGTGGGCGAGAAAGAGGAAGAGAGAGAGAGAGAGAAAGAAGACTAAAGATCCTGATGACCAATAAACCAAAGAGAGTCCACATGATATACATAGTGTATTTCAAGCCCAACTGCCTGGGTTCAGATACTAGATCCATTCTTTTTCTTTTTTTTTCATTTCTGCATATTATGGGGGTACAAATGTTTAGATTATGTAGCCTTTGCCCCACCCCAGTCAGAACTTCAAGCATGTCCCCATCCCCCAGACAGTGCGCATCACACTCATTATGTATGTATATACCCGTCCCCTCCTCCCCCCTCCCATCTGCCCGACACCCGATAAATGTTATTCCTGTACATGCACTTAGGTGTTGATCAGTGAAACCAATTTGCTGGTGAGTACATGTGGTACTTATTTTTCCATTCTTGGGATACTTCACTTAGTAGAATGGGTTCCAGCTCTATCCAGGAAAATACAAGAGGTGCTATATCACCATTGTTTCTTAAAGTTGAATAGTACTCCATGGTATACATATACCACATTTTATTAATCCACTCATGTATTGACGGACACTTGGGTTGTTTCCACATCTTTGCAATTGTGAATTGTGCTGCTATAAACATTTGGGTGCAGGTGTCTTTTTAATAGAGTGTCTTTTGTTCATTTGGGTAGATGCCCAGTAATGGGATTGCTGGATCAAATGGTAGATCTACTTATATCTCTTTAAGGTATCTCCATATTGCTTTCCACAGAGGTTGCAATAGTTTCAGTCCCACCAGCAGCGTATGAGTGTTCCTATCTCTCTGCATCCATGCCAGCATTTATTGTTTTTGGACTTTTTGATAAAGGCCATTCTCACCGGAGATAAGTGATATGTCATTGTGGTTTTGATTTGCATTTCCCTGATGATTAGAGATGTTGAGCATTTTTTCATATGTTTTTTGGCCATTATTCTGTCTTCTTTTGAAAAGTTTCTGTTCGTGTCCTTTGCCAACTTTTTGACAGAGTTGTTTGATTTTTTTCTTGCTGATTTTCCTGAGTTCTAAATAGATTCTAGTTATCAGCCCTTTATCAGATGTGTAGCATGTGAAAATTTTCTCCCATTCTGTAGGTTGTCTGTTTGCTCTTGTGACAGTTTCTTTGGCTATGCAGAAGCTTTTTAATTTGATCAGGTCCCATTTATTTATTTTTGTTGTTGCTGTGATTGCCTTTGGGGTCTTTTTCATAAATTCTTTGCCTAGGCCAATGTCTATGAGAGTTTTTCCAACATTTTCTTCTAGAATTCTAATTGTTTCACAACTTAGGTTTAAGTCTGTTACCCACTGTGAGTTGATTTTTGTGAGAGGTGAAAGGTGTGGATCCTGGTTCAGTCTTCTACATGTGGCTATCCAGTTTTCCCAGCACCATTTATTGAATAAGGATTCTTTTCCCCAGTGTATGCTTTTGTCTGCTTTGTCAAAGATTAGATGGCTATATGAGGATGGTTTTATATCTGGGTTCTCAGTTCTGCTCCACTAGTCAATGTCCCTGTTCTTGTGCCAGTACCAAGCTGTTTTCATTAATATAGCCTTGTAGTATAGTTTGAAGTCCAGTAAATTGATACCTCCCATTTTGTTTTTATTGCCTAGGATTGCTTTTCCTGTATGGGGTCTTCTCTGGTTCCATATGAAGGGTAAAATTATTTTTTCTATATCTGTGAAAAATGATGTTGGTATTTTAATAGGGATTGCATTGACTCTGTAGATCACTTTGGGTAGTACAGACGTTTTAGCAATGTTGATTCTGCTGACCCCCAAGCGTGGTTTTCCACCTGTTTACGTCCTCTGCTATTTCCTTCCTTAGTGATTCATAGTTCTCCCTATAGAGGTCTTTTACCTTCTTAGTCAAATATATTCCTAGGTACTTTATTTTCTTTGTTGCTATTGTGAAGGGTATTGAGTCTTTGATTTGGTTCTCAGTTTGACTGTTACTGGCGTATATGAATGCCTCTGATTTTTGTGTGTTGATTTTGTATCCTGAAACTTTGCTGAATTCATTTATCAATTCCAGAAGTCTCTTGGTTGAATCCTTGGTGTTTTCTCGATATAATATCATATCATCAACAAAGAGTGAGAGTTTGATCTCTTCTGCCCCCATCTGGATGCCCTTAATTCTCGTCTCTTGTCTAACTGATGTAGCAAGGACTTCCAGCACTATGTTGCATAGAAGTGGAGATAGTGTACAACCTTGCCTGGTTCTAGTTCTAAGTGGGAATGCTTTCAATTTTTCCCCATTCAGTATGATGTTGGCTGTGGGTTTGTCATAAATGGCTTGTATCATTTTTAGGTAAGGCCCGTCTATGCCTATTTTGTTAAATGTTCTTATCATAAAAGGGTGTTGAATTTTGTCAAATGCTTTTTCTGTGTCTATTGAGAGGATCATATAGTCTTTGTTTTTGCTTCTATTTATATGGTGAATTACGTTTATACATTTGCATATCTTGAACCATCCCTGCATCTCTGGGATGAAGCCCACTTGGTCATGATGGATTATTTTCTTGATAAGCACCTGGATTCACTTTGCTAGGATTTTGTTGAGAATTTTTGCATCTATATTCATAAGGGATATTGGTCTGTAGTTCCCTTTTTTTGTTGCGTCCTTTCTTGGTTTTGGTATCAGGGTTATGTTGGCTTCATAAAATGTGTTGGGGAGGATTTCATCCTTCTCAATGTTGTGGAATAATTTCTGCAGGATAGGCATCAGTTCTTTTTTGTAGGTGTGGTAAAAGTCAGGTGTAAAACCATCTGGTTCAGGACGTTTTTTTTAGGAAGATTTTTTATCGCTGTTTCAATTTCAGCACTTGATATTGGTGTGTTCAGGAATTCTATTTCTTCCTGATTGAGCCCAGGGAGGCTGTGCGTTTCTAAAAATTTGTCCATTTCCTCCAAATTTTCCAGTTTGTGTGTATAAAGGTTTTTGTAGTATTGATAGATTATATCTTGTATCTCCGTGGCATCAGTTGTAATTTCTCCTTTTTTTTCCTGATGGAGCTCATTAGAGATTTTTCTTTTCTGCTTTTCATTAGTCTAGCCAAAGGCACGTCAATTTTGTTTATTTTTTCAAAGAACCAACTTTTTGTTTATTAATCTTCTGTATAGTTTTCTTGTTGTCAATTTTGTTTAGTTCTGATTTGATTTTATTAATTTCACTTCTTCTGCTGGGTTTGGGGTCCATCTGTTCTTCTTTTTCCAGCTCTTTGAGTCGATTCATTAGGTTGTCTATTTGTAATCTTTCTTTCTTTTGGATATAGACATTTATGGAAATAAACTTTCCTCTCAGGACGGCTTTAGCTGTGTTCCCCAAATTTTGGTAAGTTGTGTCTCCTTTGTCATTTAGTTCAAAGAATCTTTTGATTTGCATCTTGATTTCCTCATTTATGAAGTGATTGTTCAGCAGAAGGTTGTTCAGTTTCCATGACTTTGTGTAGAAGTGAGAGTTTCTGTTAGGGTTGATTTCTACTTTTATTCCACTGTGGTCTGAGAAGATACATGGTATGATTTCTATTTTGTTAAATTTTTTGAGACATGCTTTGTCTCCTAGGATATGGCCAGTCTTATAGAATGTCCCATGAGCTGATGAGAAGAACGTATATTCAGTGGTTTTTTGGTAGAATGTCCTGTAAATGTCAGTCAGTTCCATTTGTTCTAGAGTTCTGTTTAAGTCCATTATTTTTTTGTTAATTTTCTGTTTCGAGGGTCTGTCCTGTGCTGTCAGCGGGGTGTTGAAGTCTCCAGCTATTATGGTGTTGCTGTTTATCAATTTGTTTAGATCAAGTAGAGTTTGCTTTATGAATCTGGATGCACCTAAGTTGGGTGCATACATATTTAGAATTGTTATGTCTTCTTGTTGAACTGTACCTTTCACCATTATATAGTGACCCTCTTTGTCTTTCATTACTTTTGTTGATTTAAAAACTAAGTTATCTGAAATCAAAACTGCCACGCCAGCCTTCTTTTGGCTTCCATTTGCTTGAAATATTGATTTCCACCCCTTTACCTTGAGTCTAAATGCATCTTTGCAGGTTAGATGTGTTTCCTGAAGACAGCAGATACTTGGCTTGTATTTATTTATCCATTCGGCCAGCCTGTGTCTCTTGAGTGGGGAGTTCAAGCCATTCACATTTATTGAGAGAACTGATAGGTGGGGCAAATCTCTGTTCATCCTATTGGGTTGAACTGTATTGTTTTGTTTTCTCTCTTGAGTTATTGTAGTATCTGGCCTTTGATCTTTAGCTTTCGAGTGGATTTACATTCGTGAGTGTTTCATGTGCCGATCCATGTGTAACTCTGTTTTAAGTACTTCTTGAAGGGCTGGTCTTGTCTTGGTGAATTCCCTCAGTCTTTGCTTATCTGAGAATGTCTTTATTTCTCCTTCATATACAAAATTTAGTTTTGCAGGGTACAAGATTCTAGGTTGGGTAGTATTCTGTTTCAGAAGAGTGAGAATGGGACCCCAGTCTCCTCTTGCTTGTAAAGTTTTGGTTGAGAAGTCTGGCGTTATTCGGATGGGCTTTCCTTTGTATGTTATTTGTTTATTTTGCCTTACAGCTCATAGAAGGGCCTCTTTAGTGGATATTTTGGTCAGTCTGATGACTTCATGTCGTGGTATGTTCCTGTTTGCACTGAATCTCCCAGGGGACCTTTGAGCTTCCTGTACCTGGATATCTAGATTTTTAGCAAGGCCTGGGAAATTTTCCTCTATTATATCTTTAAACAACTTATCCAACCCTTGTGTGTTTTCTTCTTCACTCTCAGGGTTGCCCATAACTCTCACGTTAGGCTTATTCACATAATCTCACATTTCTTGTAGGCTTTGCTCTTTTCTCTTATTTCTCTGCTCTATCTCTGTGACTCGCTTTTTTAATTGGAAGGTGTTATCTTCAATCTCTGAGATTCTTTCTTCTGTTTGATCTACTCTGTTCTTGAGGCTTTCCACTGTGTTTTGTTATTCCTAAATAAATTCTTCATTTCCAAGAGTTCAGTTTGATTTTTTTTTAATATTTCCATTTCTTTAGTGAATTTTTCTTCCATGTCCTGGATTTTTTTTGTAGTTTCTTTGTGTTGGTTATCCATTTTTTCTTGCATATCATTGAGTTTTTTTACAATCCATGTTCGAAATTCTTCTGTCATTTTAGTGTTCTGAGTTTGGTTAATGTCCATTGCTAGAGAGCTGGTGTTCCTCTTTTGGGGTGTGCTTTCCGTTTGATTCTTCATACTTCCAGAGTTCTTTCACTGGTTCCTTCCCATCTGAACCAGTTGTTCTTTCTTGCCTTTAGATTTTCATTTGGATAGTGACACACCCTGTTTAGTCTCTCAGCCAGTAGGTGGTGTTTGTGGGTCAGATTCGACCACACCCTTTATGATGAGTCAGTAGATGCAGTAAAAGGGTGTGCAGAATGACCTCCCTGTCAGTAGGTAGCGCTTGCTGGAAGGAGCAGGTTGCAGTGTTGTTTTTGGGTCCTGTGTAATCAGCTCTTGTTCCTCTGGAGAGGCACTCTTGTGCCTTGGGGGTGGGTGGGGCCCTGGGACTTCCAGGTGTGTCCTTATTCTCCACCTCAGTGGGGCCAGGTCCAGGAGGCTGGGCAGAACTGGGTTGGGTAAGCCTGCCCTCAAGCTCCATAAATGTTGTTAGCAGGGGTCAAAGGTCTGTTCTCTGCTTCTGTGCAAAACTGCCAGGGAAGGGCTGAAATGGCCCCACTCAGCTGAAAAGTCTGCGTGTGGTGGTGGGGCTGTCTGAGACCTGCACTCTGGAGCAGGCCTCGCTCCTTTCTACCCTCCCCTATTCTCTGGTTTCTCCCAGGCCTCTGCCAGCAGGCGGGAGCTCAAGCCGATGGATCTCGCCTGGCTGTGATATGGTCCGGGAGGTTCCCTGCCCAGGATCGTAGCCTCAGCTGGGTTCATGGCCCTCTTTGGGGAGGAGGGTTGCCCTTCTAGCATGCTGATCTGCCCCTGAAGGCATACACACCTCAGTAGGCTCATTCACAAATATCCCTTCTGTGCCCCAGGCAATGTAATCCAGACCTGGGTGCACAGGGTCTGATCTTCAGGCCTGTCTCCTGGACCCTGGAGATCAATCCTTGACCCTACCAGGGGGAGGAGTGCTGGTCTCAAGTCACCCACGGGGTTCCCAAGCTGGATCGATGTCACTCCACCTTGGGATCTGCCCCGCTCTCCTGGAGTCACCAGGCAAGTAGCACCTGGGAGGGCTGGCATGTAGGGAGCTCACAGTCTGAGTACCCCTCAGTCTGCTGTAGGGCCCCAAAAGGAAAGGTCCTGTTTCTTGGAGATGCCTCCATGTGGTGGCTAAATTTTCTCTCTGGGCACTCACTGGTAGGGAAGGGGAAGGAGAGAGTGAAACAATATGGCGCCTGCCAATGAGCTCGGGTCTGCGTGCGGGGAGGTGCCCTGAGGGAGCTGGGAGCCTGGTGCCCTGTCTGCAAGAGGCTCACCACTCACTGGAAGCAGCCGTCTCTGGGCTGGTGTTTGCAGGTCTCTCCAGCAGCTCAGGAGCCCACCAGCAGTCCGAGATGCAAGGGAGGGGAAAGTTATCTGCTCCACCTACCCGTGTTGCTGGTATCCAAGCCTCTTAGGGTTGGATCCTGTGGACACCTTTCTCCTTCCAGTTCTGCTCCGCAATGTCTTCCTATGGAGTCTCCTGTAGTTTCAGGCACCCTTCCTTCCAACCCTCATCCAATCTATGTTTGTCTGCTAGTTTATTTTTTTTCACTTTCTTCTAAAATCTGTCTTCTTTGCAGAGACACTCTGGCTAGCGGCTTTTCTTGTCCACCATCTTGGAAGAGCTAGATCCATTCTTTACTGGTTGAGAGGTATTAGCTCTCTGTGCCTTGGTTTCTTCCTCTGTAAGATGAGAATATTAATAGTAACTACCTCATTGGTTCATGGGAGAATTAAATATCTCATAATATTTATGGCATGCTTAAAATCATACCTGATGCATAGTAAGTATTGTGTAAGTATTTGTTCTAAAAATATATATATATGTATATATGTGGACATATATGTATTTATGTGTACACATATATATGGAGGCAGGAAGGATGGAATGCAAAATGAAGGTGAAGGATTAACTTTAGAAAGAAAAAGTAGCTGGGATCAATGGGTTGTGAAGGAAGCAAACACCTGTGCAAGCAAAGAAGAGGGCATACAAAGAGGAGGAAGAGCAGGCAGGAGAGGAGCCCCTTGGAGGAGGAGTCAGCCAAGACATACCCAGGACAGCACAGGATGCCACAGTGGAGATTCAGGAGTCAGGCTGCCAGGGTCGAAACCCTAGAGTTCTAATCCCTTACTGCCTTTGAGACCTTAAAAGAGGAACCGACCTCTGTAAGCCTCGATTTGTTTATCAATGTTATAAATAAATGAAAAAATTCTGACTGGTTCATTACTGCATAGGCTAATAACAAATAGGATATTGATAAATTATTTTTAATTTTCTAGGATTACTCTACCATTTCTATAAGTAAGAAAATGAGTTAATATGTGTCAATATGTCCTGTAAATTGTATGTTACCAAATAAACTAGGTTAACTGAGAGTGCTTTTGTCAGAAAAAACACCAATTGGTTTTGTAACATTCTGTTACAACTTCTATTCTTTTCCTGTAGCTATCAGGGAACAGAATTCATGGAGCAGAACATGGGCCCTTAACTGCTGTGTTATTAATAGCTATGAACGGGTCTTTTGGGTCTTTTTACAGAGCTAGCACTGAAAAAGAATTAGTTATTTTTGTCCAGTGCTGATAGATCCTTTAAGCCTCTTGGATCTAGACAACTGTGTCAGTAGTGTTTACCATTTCACAAACCTCTATTGCTCTTCAGAATATTAGAGCCTAATAATCACATTACAAAGAGAGCAATAGAGAGCAGTACTTGGGCAGCAGAACGCCAGTCTATGTATTCCTGCAACAGGAAGTGACTCAGATGTCTGCCAGCTAGATCCCACCCTCTTCCCTCTTTTTTCCTGTAATTACTATGGTGTGAAAGAAATAGAAACTGAAGTTGGGGTCTGCTGTGAACCTAGTCTGATTAGCCACTTAATGATGAATCCTCAGGTCCTGAGTATTTTAGCCTTTTTCTAACTCTTTTTTTCTCAGTTCTCAAACTCTTCAATATACTTACCTGATGCCAGACCCCCTATTCCATTCCATCAGCCTGTGCCCTTGTCTATTACAATGATAAGAATTCTGAGAAAGCTCTATTTTTTTAGTGCAGCCAATTCTTGAAGGAAAATCTGTAAATCTGGCAATAGAGCTAGCAAGTCCTGGCTAGTTTTTTCTGACATTCCGTGACATGACATCCATGTCTCCCTCCCAAAGTGAGCTTCTTTTTAATTCTTGGGGAAGAGCCTGGAGGATTTTTTTTCTTCCCAATCTTTTGCCCAATACAAAATGAATTTAAACCAAAATAAATCGAATTTAACACATATTGGAAAGAAGTTCTCTATGATCACAAGCAGTGGGGATTCACAAACTAACTTCATCGAAATTTCAAAGAAAGAGTTGCATTTCTCTTTTTGTGACATGGAGTTTCTGTTCAATATAAAATTCTCTCCATTACAGGCACTTAGGCATTCTGTCACAGCCCTTGGAGTTAGGACTTAGTCTGCGTTGATACTTTCAGCTTGGACTTGTACAAATGCCTTGTTTTCCTTAGACTGCTATTTTCACTGAAGCTGACCTAAGCATGGTTTAAAACGTCTCTTTCATGCTGAGAGCAGGGATTCCTAGAAATAGTTTCAATTTTCAATACAAGAAAATAACTTTTTAGTATGTTACCTATTGATGAGGGTAATTTTCTAGGGCAATAGGGAAGGGTTTTTCATCTGCGTAAGGCTTTGCCACCAAAGTTTTAGGCTAGCCAAGGGGTTGCACTTTTTTAAATGGCAGGAACCTACTCTCAGGTCAGTTCTCAGTGTCCCTTACTGAAATAATTAGTGTGATACACCCACTGCTAAATATCCTTAAAATCAATACATTACTGGTACATCCAATGGTGAACTGAACATGTTCCCAATGGTTCTTTTATTTTCTGAACTTAACTGTAGCTAGTAGGTATTATCACAAAGCCAGCGTAAGTTTACCTTGAGCCCCTTTGGTTTTCATCTTGATCCTAAAGAGATAATAGTTATATATTTGGCTCTAGTTTAGAGATATTATTACAATTCATGTGATATAAACAAGGCTACCACATACTAACCAGTTAATAACATTCCTGACCAGCTACAACATGTAATGGGTTATCATCAAGTGTGTTGGTATGCCATTCTCCTTGTGGTGCTAGGTTCAATCCTCCATGTGGTAGATTTGCTTAATTAACATACATTCACTCTTCCTTCTTTACTGTCATGGAATTATTTTATTTTCCCACCACATTTATGAGATAGACCATGTGTCTTGCTTTGCAAATGGGATGTGGTTTGAAAAGACAGTGTGTCATTCCAGAGCAAAGTTTTCAAAAGACGTTATAGGTTCCCACCATTTCCATTTACCCTCTACAATGAAGACAGTAAACCCCAGGTAAGAATTGCTCCATCAAATCAATTACAGTTGAAACGTACACTCAAAATAGATTTGAATTTAACCCATAGTCTAGAGCATAACTTTTGTGGCCAATTTGAGTTCATGAGCAAGAATTAAATATTTGTTTTTATAAACTACTCACATATTGGAGATTATTTTGTGGAGTATTATTGCAGTAAAAACTGATTAAGAAAACTTCCTGCCTTTTCTCCAAATACAGGTCTGGGTTCTTCCACTATCACAACCTTGCTAGGTAACTAGACACTCAATGCTGTTTTCTTTGCCCTGGAAATTTTCTGAAACATTGTGGGGAATGTTCATATGTGATAAGTTAAATGAGAATGTAGCAACTTCTCCAGGCACAGGGAGATGCAGCGCTATCTGTTGACAAGGAGAAAATGCTGAGTATATACCAACCAAAAGGATATCTAGAAAATGTCTGGCAGCAGGGAGTGGATTTTATACCTTTGAATGAAGACTGGTGATCATTCGTGCAGTAACGCCTCTCATGTTGATCCTTTCTTGTGCATGCTTGAGTATAGGAATCATACTGTGGCTGCCATTACTTATCTTTAGATAAACAACATGGGCCTCTCATCTCTTTTAAAACGTAACCATCACATTGAAACAGGACTTTTTTGGAGGACATCAGGATCGCTTTATCATTCAAAGCATAATCCAGAATTTGGAGTCTTACGTAAGATATAAGGAAACCAGCTCAGATCCTAAAATGACCAATCACTTTATCAACAGAATTTGGGGAAACTTCAGTATGAAACAGATGACAAATGACTCTCTGAAATCCATCTTTTTGCCCTTTCTAATTTTTTTCAATTTGACCGATTAAACATTTGCAAATTACAAATTCCAAAATTGTTTGATGCTTTTCCTCATGGAGATAAAAGTTCTGGTGTCAATTTAAAGACAAAAATTAAAACTGTATTTCCTGCGAGTTGTAAAGAAAATGAAAGTAAGGGTAAATCTACTTTGAAATAGGACCAATGCTAAGACATCAACCACTTATTCTGACCAAATAAGGTCTATGTTTTTAGAAAACCCATCCCTTCCCCTTCACCCCCGAAATAACTCTAGTGACAGTTGAATCTTGTTAAATATTTTGCATGAGACAATTAACTCCACCAACACTACCCCTTTCCAGATAATTTAATGCTACGACTTAAGATAATCATGAAAACATTAGTTAATAAGAAAATTAATCTAGCATTTGTATGCTATGTATGTGTAATGACTACATTTATGAGAAAAATGTATATATCAATAGGATATGTTTACCTAGATATAAACCAAGAAGTATTTATCCCACTACCACCAAAAAAAAAAAAAAATCAATACTTCAAGGTGTGGTGATTTAAAAATATATCTTCCCTTATTATGTTAATTTCTCAATGATTATATTTTTATAATTATAGACAAACATAAACATATCAAATGAAGCAATTTTCATTTTGAGAAGGAGAATCCATTCAGTTCAACAAACATTTTTTGAATATTTTCTAGGTGTCAGAATTTGCAATTCTTATTACCAGTTGCAACATAGAGACTCTAATGTTGTTTCCAAATTTTTGTTATGCAACAATGCTGCAACAAATATCCTATTGCCTATGTCATTTTTCACATAGGCAAATAAGTCTAAAAGACAAATTCCTAAATGTGGATTTACTGGATCAAAAGTGCGTACATTTAACATTTTGGTGCATAATTGTAACAATTTGTGCTCTCGCTAGCAAATGTGAGAAATTTCTGGTTTCACCAAACTCTTGTCAATCCCATGTACCATCAAATGTGTTTTTCCTGGCAGATCTTAGAGGTGAAACAGATGCCTCGCAGTTTCAATTTGCACATTCAATATTATCAATGCAGTTGAACATCTTTATTTTCTTCCTATATATCTGTCCATTTTTAAATGAGACTATTTTTCTCTCACTTATTTAAAATGTATCCTTATGGCTTAAGAAATTACATTCTTTTTGTGATATAAATTAAAATGTATGCATCTTCTTGTCATTTGCCTTTTTCCTTTGCCTATGTTTTCCTGTGAAGAATGTCTTTTATTATGTAGCTGAATTTATAATTGTTTTCCTTTGTGTATTCCCATTATGATATACTTAGAAAATTCCTCCCTGTTCCAATATGGTTTTTTTAAACTCTCCGATATTGTATAAATTATGGTTATATATTCATGCTTCTATCTTGATTGATCTGAATTTTTTATTTTAAAAATTTTATTTTATGTATGTATTTATTTAGAGACAGTCTCGCTCTGTTGCCTGGGCTAGAGTACCATGGCATCAGCCTAGCTCACAGGAACCCCAAACTCCCAGGCTCAAGTGATCCTCCTGCCTCAGCCTCCTGAGTAGCTGGGACTACAAATGCTCAGTAGGACACCCGGGTAATTTTTTCTATTTTTAGTAGAGATTGGTCTCGCTCTTGCTCAGGCTGGTCTCAAAATCCTGACCTCAAGTGATCCTCCTACCTAAGCCTCCCAGAGTGCTAGGATTATAGGCGTGAGCCACCACACCCAGCCTGAAATTTATATTGGTATAAGTTATAAGGGAACCTTTTTTTCCCCCCAGATCACCACCTATAGTCCAAATACAATTACCTAAATATTTCATGTCCTTTCACTAGTATGAAATATCACATTTATTATATACTGAATGTATGTTTGACTTTGAACTGATTTTTAAATTTTAAAGGTTGTTTTATTACTGCTTGAATATCCATATCCCTATCTACTTTGCTAATTACAAGGATGTTTTAATGTATGTTTTAAGCTAGTCCTCCCCCTTTCATTATTTTTATTAATTTTTGGAATTGCATTGGGTTTTTTTTGCTTGTGCCTTTTTCATATAAATTTTAAAATAAATTTACTTCCCCCAAATAAGTTTTGATATATATTAAATATGTATGTTGACTTTAGAGTATTGACGATTTTATTTCTGACCATTTTTATAAGTTTTGTGTATTTCAGTAACATTTAAAAGTGTTTTCTTTTGAATTTCACATACGTCTTAATTATTTTATTCCATAAGATTTCATTGGTTTTGATGTAATTAGAAATTTGGTGTTTTCTTCCATTAGATCTTTCTTGTTTTCCATTTAAAAAAATAAAAACGAATTTGATCAAAATTAAGTGCTTTTTGTGTGGCAAGCCCTTACATATTTAGGTAATACCTTTTTATTTTTAATTTTTTGACAAATGATACCAACATGACATATATACTCCAAAAATGGGCCATGGTATAACAAAAGTAGCCTCATTTTATAATTTTCTATGAGGAATTCTGAGCCTATTTCATTTGTGAACTCATAATTTTCATTCCTAGCTTACCAAGAAATGGCATTTCTGCAATTAACACATTGCCTATCTCCTCAAAGACCCGTGAAACCAAGGAGCCTTCAACCCTTTTAGTTGTTTCAGTCCATTTCATTTAGTCAACTTGTCTCTATATTCAGCTTCTCAGATTTCTTTTTTCTTTTAAAATTTTTATTATATATTGACAAATTATAATTGTATATATTTATGGGGTACAAAGTGGTGTTATGATTTTTGAATACAAAGTGGAAAGATTAAATTAAGCTAACATATCTATCACCACATTCCTTTCATCTTCTGACGGATCTCTATTTTACTACAACATTATTGGCTTTCAGCTTGGAATTGCTCTATGTAGGTGGTCTATTGACAGTGCTGAGGAATCAAGCCACTGCTCGTAGAATAGTAGCTTCCACCTCGTTGAGAACTGTACATTGTTTCCACTTTACTGTCTGTACTTTCTTCTGATAGCATCCGGCACATGACCATCAGCAGGAGTGATGCCCAGCTTAGCCCAAGACCTTGGCCAAGTTCCATGTGACTGAGCCCATGTGAATGACACCCCCTAGATAGTTTATAAGACCCTGAGACAAATATAGAAATTTGGACAGGTGGCATTGGGTAGAACCATCCCAATATAAACCCCAAATAAAGGGAGTGATAAAATGTCCCTTATTATACAATTCATAATCTCTTCAAGGAAGCAATCATCATTTAAACTATTGGACTGTTGAGATGTACATTTTACCAGATACCAGCATCATAACTTTTTAACTCTATACAAAAGTTTGATGTAATAATTATAACGTTTATTTAAATGTTGATTACTCCAAGGTCTATAATTTCTTGTTCCTTTGTGTCTTCCATGAAAAAGAGTAAGAAGGGGAAGCTCCAGTGTTTAAACTTCAGAGTAAGATACAGGGATCATGTGATGAGTTAGCAGTCGCCTGGAGATGCTGTATCTGATTACGGAGGCGTCTGGTTTCAGCTTCCAGTGCCGCTTTGAGGTCTTCAGCCTCCTTCTAAATAGTGATAAATACAAACTTTTAAAGTTTAGCAAAAAGTAAGATCAAACTTTTTTCTAGTTGCATAAGTCATTCATTTGTCCTTACTTATTTTACTCCGCAGTAGCAATAGACAGTCCCTGAATATCTCTTTTCCATTCATGTGTGTCCAACTTACTTCTGTAATTATTCACTCTCCTTCTCTTTATCTAGCTCCAGAAACATTGTCATCTCTCAACCCCTGAAATGTTGTTGTCCCTAGAATTCCATCCCAAGGCTCCCTCCCCCCTTACACTACACAATTTCTTTGGACAATCGTAGTCACATCTTGACTTCAATTCTCATTCACACACAGGATAATGTTAGATATATTTTTAAGAAAGGAGGCTAACACAAAAACAGGGTGTCTAGGTGACATCAAAATCAGATGAGATGTTTGCACCTTAGATGAGAGAATTTATTCCAGGTCACCACAGTTTTGGTGGCAGAAGTAGAAGAAAAGATTGAGGAGATCAAAAACCACAGGTTGCTCGTACTGCTCTTCAGGAAACAGTGGCAATCTCAGAAATTTCTTGGAATAGCTCTTAACAAACTAGTACCTACAGGTAGACTGACAACTAGGGGGAAGAATTAGGATGTCATTTGTCTCATTAGGGTGCTGACACAGGAATTTCACACCAGACCTGAAGAAGCAAAAGCACTGCAGAAACCACTCACTAAGACGGACAGTTTTGATAACTTGCTAGGCTGTGTGATATTGGCATTTAGTTCTCTTTGGAACTAACTCTGAAAAATGAGGACACAATAGTTCTGCTTTACAGTGAATAATTCATGTAAAGTGCTTTGACAGTGCCCTGTAAATAACAACTACTGTTTATTTATTTATTTATTTTCATTATTCCAGGGTTTTGTGAGGATACAAACATTGTAGTTACACTTTATGTCTTTGCCTCACCCAAATGCGGGTTAAAGGCATGCCCTTCCCTCCCTTTAGTGCTCCCCGTGTCCTTTAGTTGTAGATTTGCCCCCTCATCCCCCTAATCCCTAGAGAGTATTTCTGCCATGTGATCAACCTAGTGTTGATCAGTGAGTACCAATTTGATGGTGAGTACAAATGGATATTGAATGAAAATAAAACTAAAGGACTGGATGAAACAAATTCCGCAAGTTAAAAGCATTCAGAACCACAGATGATCAAGGCAAGGACAGGGGCATAGACACAATAATATGAAATTAATTTAACAAGGTATCTATGACCAAAGCAAAAGATTTTCCAGAGCAATTAATGAGTTAAGAGGAAAGATAATTACTACAGACTAGAAATGCCTTCATTTTTAATTAACAATTTAGAGTGCTTACTCTGTGCCAAGCACCATTCTAAGCACAAATATTAACTCATTTAATTATCAGAGTAACCCTATAGAATAGGTATTATTACTGCCTCTTTTACACAAGAGGAAAATGAGGCACAGAGAGGATAGACAACTTGCCTAAACCATATATATTAAGAGGTGGAGCTTGGATTTACACCCTGGCAGTCTGGCGCCAGAGTCCCTGCCCTGCGCCACAGTATTATGCTGCCTTCCCCAGCCCTGCCCCTGGGTCTCTGCTCCACGCTCCCATCGTTACAGAGAGGGGAGAGATGCAACAATTGATCAATACCTGCATCCGAAGTTCCTGCGTCCTCTGTAGCTCTGCCTGCCGTTTTTCTTTGGCTAGCTGCATTTGTCTCACTTGTTCCTGATGGAGTCTCTCCCTCTGCTCCATCCTCTGCTGGTTCTGCCTTTGAAGCTCCTGCAACCTTTGTGCTTCAGCCTTTGCAGCCTCTGCTTTCACACGTGCCTCTGAGAAGAAAGAGTAAAAAGGCAAATCTCTTCAGGATTAATGTGCCCCTTCCTTCTGCCTCCCACTCTTATTTGTTAGTGCTCCAACGTCATAGAGAATATTCCCTGGGGTTGTTTTTCCCTCCCAGATAGCCATAATGCAGCAGCTGATCATGCCACACTGGGACACAGCCTGAAGAGCTAAGAAGTGTTTGCCATTCCTGCTTTAGTTTAATGATCCCATGAGGCCAGGCCAAAGTAATTTCAAATATATAGAAATTCCTTTTCTTTCTTGCATCACTTCTGTTTTCTTCTCACCTTCCATCTGCTTTGCCTTTGCTGTGAGAGCCTGGTCTGTCTGTAGAATTGCATTACTCACAGACTCCTTGGATTTTAAATATTTCTGCAGAGCTTCCTCAGCCTAGCAACCCAAAAACATACAGTTAGAAGTAAGAAATGGTAATTAGGAATGTTGTAAACATCTTTATTTCTTTTTCCTTCCAGTATCTTATTCCCATAGGAGGTGCTCAGGCTGCACTTGGTAGAACTGTTAATCAAGGCTGTCCCTGATTAACACAAGTTTGGGCTTGCCTCTAGCCTGGCCAGTCAGAGTGCCCAAGGCCACTAGATGCAAAGGACTTGCTCATAGGTGGAAAAATACTGCAAGGAGGAAAATTGATGATCCTTGGGTGTTTCAAAGACTGATATATGCTGGAGGAAAGATGCTTTCTTTCCCCTGAGACAAGGGCACTAAGGACTAGCTAAGCTTGGTCCTGTTGGTGTCATCTTCATTGTCATATAGGGTTAGACTGTCTGGAAATGAAGCCAGTAGGAAAAAGAAAGAGAAAAATGAATTGGAAATTGGAAAGAAAGAAGGAAGGAGGACAATTGATGGCATTATTTAAACTCTTGAATGTATCTATCCTTGAAACTAAATTAAAACCTTTTGCTTTTAGTTTGTGTAAACCAATGGATTACCAATTTTTCTTTAGTTAGTTTTAATTATTGAGATTCTGTCCTGTGTGACCAAAAAGATGCCTTTGTTGCAATGAATGCTGATGGTTGCAATAGAACTCTGGTGGTTATGGTGAGGATTCAATTTAATTCCATAGCTAATATTAAAGTGTAAATTCTGTGCTAGGAAAACCAATACCAGGCACATAGTTTTTCCATGAATACTTATTCAACGAAGGAGTAACTACTACTAGACAGAGACATAAACCTCATCTGTGTGCCTGTATACATGTCTTTCTTCCTGTCCTCACTGGTTTTAAAGAGGCCTCCCAGAAATTTTCCACAATTAATAGATAAAACTAGGGATACCTGTATTCCTCTTCTAGGCTCTTTATAGTACTTTGCCTTCAGCTCTTCTGTCTTCTGAATGAAGAGAGTATGTCCTCCTGGCTTAGAATAAATCCCCTGCTTCACCGCTTCTTCTAGAGGACCAAAAACATCCTGAAGTAAAGCCCAACAACGATCCCATGATGCTTCTAAGTTCTGTTTGCAGATGTCCTTATGCTTTGCATCTAGTAGGGTCTTCAAAGAGACAACAACCCATGGCAAAGATGTTAACGATACTTCAGTATTTCTCGAAATGATTCTCAAAAGGAATCTATATTTTTTCCTTGAAATGTAGAGGAATGCAAGCAAGACTATACCCTTCCCACCGAATCTGGAAAAGTTCCAAGGATGACACTCTATATAAAAATGACATTTACTTTTGGGTTTGAAATCTCCTGAAACACCCCTTTCTTGTTATTTCTGCTTTAGGTGTGATATTCAGATCGCAGACCTCTGGCCTTATGTTAATTTTAAATGCAGCCTACTGTTTTACAACATTCCTGATTTCAGTGTTTTACTAGGCCTTGGATTTCCAATGAGAAGGTGGAATAGAATAATTGGTTGGAATGAGATCAGCCTATTTTATTAAACCTGGATACATTGTATTTTAGTGGAGCCAATTGGTAATTCTGTATGCTTGACTAATAAAATGGGAAAGTTAATTAATACTTTGTAAATACAATTATTTAAAACAATAAAATTAATTCAAATGTAGCCCATGGGTATAACATGGTAAAGATAGGTTGTATACACGTGTGAAAACTTCAGAATCTATAAGGCCCAGAGTAGTTACATGTTTGTTTGTTTTTAGAATAAAAGTGATATCATGGCCTTATAAGTGATTCTTATTATTTTCCAGTCTAGTAGCAACTGCTTTTCTTAATTAAGTACTATTTTACTGTTCATAGCAATACTTTGTCTTTTATTGACCCTAATCCCCACGAACTAGAAAAAATCTCCAGTGAGACTGGCCTTTATCAAAAAGACCCAAAACAATAAATGTTGGCGTGGATGCGGAGAGGTAGGAACACTCATACACTGCTGGTGGGACTGCAAACTAGTGCAACCTCTGTGGAAAGCAATATGGAGATACCTTAAAGAGATACAAGTAGAACTGCCATTTGACCCAGCAATCCCATTACTGGGCATCTACCCAAAAGAGCAAAAGTGGCTCTATAAAAAAGACACCTGCACTCAAATGTTCATAGCAGCACAATTCACAATTGCAAAGATGTGGAAACAACCCAAATGTCCATCAATACATGAGTAGATTAATAAACTGTGGTATATGTATAGCATGGAGTACTATTCAGCTTTAAGAAACAATGGTGATATAGCACCTCTTGTATACTCCTGGATAGAGCTGGAACACATTCTACTAAGAGAGGTATCCCAAGAATGGAAAAACAAGCACCACATGTACTCACCATCAAACTGGTATTAGGTGATCAACATTTAAGTGCACATATAAGAATAACATGTATTGGATCAGGGGGAGGGGGGAGGGGGGAGGAGGGGATGGGCATATGCACAAACAATGAGTGCAATGAGCACCTCCGGGGGAATGGACACACTTGAAGCTCGGACTTGAGGGGAGGGAGGGTAAGGGCATCATATGTAACCTAATCATCTGTACCCCCATAACATGCTGAAATAAAAAAAAAAAAAGTCATTACCTCTAATTCCTTCTGGAACCTTTGGTCCACATCCTTGAAAGAGCTTTTCATGAAGATTTCAATGGCCTCTCTCTCACTGGCTCTGTGCAGGTCCAGCAGCTCCTGGAGAGTCTCTGTGGGCAGCTGCACCTTCTGGCCCATCTGCTGGTCATAGTGGGCAATGGCCGTTTGCACTGCGGCTGAGTTCTCTATCTGGGCCAAGGACAGGACTGTGTTCTCCATGCTGGGAAGATCCCCACTGCTGATGGCATTGATGTAGATCATCACCAGGTTCTTTAGACCTTCACAGAAAAAAGAAATGCTTATATTATTTGCATAGAAAGAAGGCATGATTTACATTAATAATTCTGAGAATGTACATTTAACATGAATTGCCTGAAATTTTCAGTATTCTGGATGGTGTTCAAGTGGCCCACATAAGTTCATTTGACAAATCATATGATCGAGAAGCCAGGATTTTCCTTCTTTGGGAAAAGTAACTGTGTTCCAAGAAGAAAATAGAGAAAATCTCGAGATGTAAATGATTGTACACATTTCATCCTTCTCCCACAGAGAAATGAGGAGATGATTATATATAAAAGTCATGCATATTTATTTAGAATGCTATGGGCCTTTGCCTTTTTAATCTTCCCCCCTTTTTCCTTCATCCTCGGTTTTCCATTCTCTTTGGAATTCCCTTTTCTCTTTCACTTTAGTATGGTTAAGCTAATATGAGAGCTATCCTCTTCTGAAAAAGTGCAAAATGAGTAATTCAGACCAGGTTTCCCTTACTCTTTGTTGGAACTTTCCAGTTTTACTTCCTTTGTTTGCACACTTTTTTTTGCACTCAACTTCTCTCTGTAATGTAGCAATTATTTACAGAGTTCTGAGACATAGAGTTCTTAGAAAAAACCAGACCAAGGAGTCTACTTAGATTTCTTTTAGGGTTCTAAAAGAAATTCTAGACAATTGGGCCTTTGTATAATGTTTGTTTCAATCAAGTTCCATTTCTATAAGGAACATGTATGTCTTGCTCCTCTTCTGTCAATCAAAGGCTGTGACACATAATAAGGATCCAATATATTTGTTGAACAAATGCTGCCAGCACATGGGTTAGTCTAGTTCAACAGTGAGTCACGTATGGGTAAAACTTCTTTAACTTTATCTTATCTTTAGGTTGTGTTCCTATTTTATGTAGTTTTGAGGCATTAATAAAAAAACACTAGAAATAAGTTTGATACCCACTGGAACTTAATAAATAAGATAAATGTAATTTTCATGGTAGGAATTGTCTATGCATTTGTCAACGGTGACACTGCAAGTATATTCTTATAGATGTCCCTTATTCTTTACATTGAATTGAAAGAAAATCCTAAAAATGGTACTCACAAGATCCAGTGACCTTAATGCCTCCTGGAAGAGTCTTAATCGTAGAATGACTGAAGATGTAGGAACAGAATTCTGCCACTTGCTGCACAAATTCAGAATCTAGCTCATCATCATGCAGTGTCTCAAGCTGGGTGAGCTTCTTTCGTTGAGTGGGTGAGTCAAAGATAAAGCATTTCTTTATTGGAAAGAACTTCTGTATACATAGACGGGGCAAATTGAAGTTCTGAATTCCTTGATTATTACCTAGAGAAGGAAAAATAGAATTTATTCAGTATAGAATTTTCATCCACTTACCTAAGATAAATGTCCTTCTTCCTGATGTTACATAGTTTAATATATCTTCATAAACTCTAAGCAAAAAGATAAAAGATAACTAATCAGATAAAAAAAGAAATTTGTTCTAAGAACAGAGGAGTAATGCAATTCAATATTGAATTTATTTGTTCATTATAAATTAATAATATTTATTATTTATTTTGTAGGAGATCTAGGTAAGTAAATATGGAAAATTATAAACTTAACCACATACACAAAAGAGATCATTTCTTAGGTTACTTTTCTCCATCTTTGCAAATCTGAAGTCCCTGTTACCTTCCTTTGGCCTCAGTGAATTCTCCAGGTATTCATCTGCTGTGATAAGTTTCCCATTTGTTTCCAGGTCTAGGTAAAAATCTCTCAGAGTCCACACCAAGTCTGGAAAGAAGCTCCCAGAGTCAGCAGCATCTTCAGCCCCATCAAGGTCAGGTGAGTTTCTTGCCCTGAGCAGATCTGTCAGTTCTGTTACATGGCTGAGATACAATTAAGCAAAACTGGCAGAGATAGCACTGCCTCCAAGCCCATATTTAATTTCATGTCTCCCCAAACCTTTATTTTCCTTTGGGTCTTAACCAAATCACAATTTTATCAGAGTTTATAAGCGTTACTTTCTTTGTACTTTCAATGTTTGTCATGTTTTCGTTTTTGTGATTCACAAGGACTCACAGACATACAGCTGGTGAATGGAGGAGTTCTCTCTGATTTTGGTGCCATCCTAGACCACAAAAGGATACTGCAGTAGGTCTATAGCCCCCTGGTCAATTTTGTTCATGGTATTGTACACGAGGGTGCTGCTCAGGAGGATTGCCAGTGCAAAGATCTGGGTATCATTCTTCTCAACCTAGAAGTCAAAACAAATTTAAGTCCTGTCTCTCGGGATTCCCAGATGAGCAATCTTTAAAAATAGGCTCCTGATCTACTAACATTAAAGAAGACAAAAAAACAAACAAAAAAAACCAATTGTCAAAACCGTGAACTCTGAGTAGTTCTTTTGTTAACGCTGATATAATAATTTTATACTAATCCATGTATTGTTAATTCACCAGTCCCTTTTATAACTACTGTTAGATATTTGCAAAGTGTATAGTCAAAGTCAGTGGGGGTAATCCAAGTACACAAAACCAAGGTTTTCCAGAGCACAAAACAAAATTGTCTTATATTTACCATAAATATATCTATGTTATTAAATAATTATCATCCACAATGCAGTTCACATGACTGATCTTATCTAATTTAAAAAAATCATTGTGACATGGTTTATAGTTACTATCTCCATTTTGTAAATTAGGAAGCTAAAGCTCAAATTATGGCTTATCATCTTTGAATCTTGGCAAAT
This sequence comes from Propithecus coquereli, assembly GCF_000956105.1. Classification (NCBI taxonomy): domain Eukaryota; kingdom Metazoa; phylum Chordata; class Mammalia; order Primates; family Indriidae; genus Propithecus; species Propithecus coquereli. Next base: position 9,627,144 of record NW_012153062.1, on the reverse strand, counting down.
CAAAACTAAACAAGCAAAAAAACTCATATAAAACAATGGAAGTTCAAGAGAAAGACGCAGTTGTACGCTGGAGCCAGCTCACACCAGCCCGTGATAGCAGATTGTGTACCTCCCTTCAAAGTCTGAGGCTAGTGTCTCCACTCTGGTAGCCCGAAATCAGTTATGATGGGAGCATTCAGGAAATAGTCAAGTGCTACAAATCAATGTTGCTGTTTCTTTTTATCCAGGGAGCTGGTTGTTAAATACTTACAAACATAAAATTAGAAAAGGTCCGTCCATGTATCTACTGTTCAAATAATGAGTTGAATAAGACCAAAGGGAAAATAAAAGATTTAGGGAGACTCACTTCTCTTGTCAAAGTCAGAGGCTACAATTGTCATAGCCCTGATTTTAACACAAGTTCATCTGAGCCCAGAGTCCACTATTAACCAGTACAATCTGCGGGACCAGGTAACAGTGATTTTATTTGACCATCTTTATGCATTTGGGCTAACTGCCTAGCTCAATATCAGCGCAGTTCTCCCAGTACTAATTCTGGTTTATAGACGTATTTTCTCACTTCAGGCTTCTAAACTCAGACTATTAAAGATAGAAAGAAGAAAGAATGGAGGTATACTTTGGTTAAGTGGAAGTACAAATTTAGAAAAATAAACCTAAAAACTCCCTGTATAAACAGTGTCCAGAAATGAGGAGGTTAAAAAAGGAATCCTTCCTTACCTTCTCTACATCTCCCAGGCCCTCAGTGTCCAGCAGAACTAGAGTGTGGTCTGGCTTCTTGGGGTGAGGCACACACCACATCCAGATTCCCTTGGTGTGAGACTGTACCGTGGAGCCCACGGAGAAGCCTGCCGGGGGAGTGGAGAGGTTGTAAAAGAGAAGGGACTCTGGGATCGGGGATTTTCTTGGTCATTGAGCTAGGGTTTAAAGAAAGCAAGCTGTTTCTCTGGAAACAGCAGAGAGTACAACCAGTATTGATCTGAATGACAATAGAGGAATGGGGAAATAATATCAAATACAGGTTGGAAATTTGATTTTTTAAAATAATATTGTGCTACTAATATTTTGCTAATTTACAATTACATATATATAGAAATTATTTCATTGATGTCTTACCCTTTGTGAGAGAAACATATTATGTTTTTTCCAAGGAAATTTTAAGGCAAAAAAAAGGTGATATATCAGGAACAATTAGCTGCTCTTCATGTCCCAGAAGATAAAAAGACCAGCTGTGGCCTAAACATTGGTTTTCAATATCCATCCTCATCTCCAACTTTCTCTCCTCACATTGCCACCCTGGATGCTGGCCATGTGAGTGGACAGAAGGGACTTTGCAGAGCTTTGCTGGTGCCACTCACCCTTGTTCTTCCCAGCCAGTTTGTTCATCAAATAGGATTTGCCTGTGCGGTAGAGGCCCACAATAGACACCACCACCATAGGTTGTGTAATAGCGGACAGGATCTCCAAAGCTTCTGGATTAACCCTCAGTTTCTCCGTAGTGTTCTCAATGAGACACACAGGGTCTGGCATGTGGATCTCTGGAGCCATGTCCCAGATATTACTTGACCTGCAAAGGAAAAGATGAGATGGGCTAGAATTTCTAGTGTTTAAGCAGAGAAAAGTTATTTTGCTGTGTAAAGCATGCCCTAAGCATGCCCATGTACTAAGCATGCCCTAAGTTTCTGAAAAAAAAAAATTTTTTTTTAAATAAAAGGAAATACCAAAGAAGTCCACAGTAAAATAGGTCCTAGACTTTTTATAAATCTACCATAGGCTATGCTTCTGGTTCTTAAATATTTGGTGGGCATAGGAAAACCCATTTCCAGAGTCCAAACTACTGCTAGTTTGAATCTTACTCTTACTTCATTGATTTTTGGTTGACTTATATTTCTTAGTTTTTACCTCCCTGAATCCCTAGATTAATTCTTTGTTACTATTATTTGTTATAGTACACTTTTTGCTTTTATCCCACATCAACTTGGTTTCTTTCTTAGTTAGGTCTCTGTCCAGTTAAACTGCATTACATTGAATATTGCCAGGTCATTATGCAGCATTATGTAACAAATCATAGCTGTTCACTTCTTAGAAATATATCTCGTAAAGAATTTTTTCCATCATTATTAAAGTGCTCTATTAAACTAAACCTTGAAAGCATGATCATTTTATGATTGACTAAATGAGTAAAACAACTTCCTTTAATAATGCTTAACTACTTTTTTTCCTAACTTTTGAGCATGAATTCCTGTAACCTGAGGAGTCTCTGGTAAAACATTTTTATGCTATATGAGACAGAAGCAAATGTTTGCTTTTCTGCCTTGCCTTATTATAAAGAACAGTTTTCTTCTATGTTAGAGGTGATTATTTACTAAAGAAGTTAAAAATTTACCATCTACATGATTTCTTCATTCACTGAAATCTTACAATGAAAAGATCTGGATTCTCCATCTCTTTTCTAACAGACTGTGAAAACTGTCTTTTTATAATTATAAAGACCCATTCTCCTCCCTTCCTCATAGCTAATGCCCTGGAAATCATCTTGGTGACAGATAAATTAAAATAGAAACTTCTTGGGAGCAGATTATGGGGGATCCATTTGCAAATGGCATAGCATTAGGGCACGGGAGTCAGAAAATGTCTAGTGTAAGTCTTATTCAGAAAGAGGCAATTCCACAATATATTTAGAAACTTAAACGCCAAGTCTCTTTCTATTCCAAGCTACTTTCAATGCAATATTAGTACCTTATATTTGTAGAATGCTGGTTGCCTAATTTGTATATAGTAAGGGCCAGAATAATTTTCAAATTATGAAGCTATGGTAACCTTGCAGTGATGATCTACAATAATTAGCTAGAAGAACAGAAGATACATAAGCCAAATCTATAAACAGATATTGGGAACTTATGAGCTCTTATGCTTTGGGATTATGTTGCTAACGGGAGAGGGAACTAGTAATAATTTGAGTGTTCAGACTTCCTTATGAATAGCATTAGTGTTGTGCATATATTTTTTTAAAAAGTATTTTATGTTATCCCTAAATGTTATCTGAGTAGCATCTTTAATGTTTTTAGGAGAGACAAATCTCTAAAACATTACTGCAGATTCAACATGTTTGATCTGCACACATACTGTTTGCTCTGTGATTCGTAACTTCACCTGTTTGGGGATACATTCTCCCTAACTCTCTTAGAGCTTTATAATCTTTTGTAAATAAAAAAATGCAAGAATGGATCAACACACACACACAAATTACGCATTTTTCCTTTGCAGTAACTGAGGCTTGAATTCCAACCCCAGCCCTGTAACTGGCTATCCGTATCACACTGGCATTTCACTTAACTCTCTAAGCCTGTTTCCTAAAAAAAAAAAAATGGGAGTAAATAAACATTTACTTACATCAGTATAACTGCTAGCTTAAAAAGGAGAGAGAGAGCTGAAGGAGAGAAAAAAAAGTGCAAAGAAGGAAAATGCCAGGAAATATAGAGAAAATGCTCAGAAGTTCTGGTGATGGGATTTCTGAAAGAAAACATCTCTGTTTTCAGCCATACAATTCTAGTTCAGGTTTTGTGCTATTTTTGTTGTTATTTATTGTTGTTTGCTTTTGCTTTATTTTGTGTTGTTTTTTATTTGAGTTTGAAGGAAAAGGATCTTATCAAAGAGATAAATGACAATCAAACAAGTACAAGATGCATGAAGCATGTGCCATGGTAAGAAATTCAAAAAGAGAGAATTCCAAGGAGTGAAAAAAATTGCCAGACAGTATTGAGGAATCCAGCTGGGCAACTGTTAAATTAAGTGATTCATAATCTCAGAGGCAACAGAGTAGTAGAGACAGAGTCCAACACAAAGGGGATAAAAAGTGAGGGCAGGTGCCAAGAAACCAGACAAATTAAGTCAGAACTATTTTTAAAGGAAGAAATCCACCTTCAAACGAAGTCAAACAATGATTAAAAATATATTGCTGTTTTCATGAAACTCCTCTGAGTTTCAACATTTAAGCTATTTATATTGCATCTCAGGAATCACTCTTTCTTATGAAAATAATACAATCAGAGTGCAGGGCTGCTACTCAGGAGTGCAAGACAAAGCATTCACATTCAACTTCTGGAATTTAAACTAAGATTTGGGGAGGGGATTTGATTGCCAGATGATCCCAAAAAGAAGAAAAAGTTTCAGGTGAAAAAAGCACAGCCCAAGTGAAATGCTGAGGGAAAGCTGCCAGAACTTATCCTTACTGGAGATCCCATGGGAAGGAGTTGTGGAAAAGAACAAGACGGAGCAAGTTTTGGCAGAGGCTGACCCCCAAGGCATTTGGAGTCTATTGGAAAGGGTAAGTGGGAGTGTCTACTTTTCCTCCCCTCCAACCAGGAGGTGGCAGTCTGCCAGCTCCTGATCTGTCAGAGAGCCCTTCCACCTTCACAAATCCAGGGACTGCTGCCACCACCAGCAAACTGATAGCATCTTGAGAGCAGAGCACCAGGCTGCAGGCCCACATGGGGTCACTGCCCCCCACCACGGACCCCAGCTGAAATGGCAGGCATGACATTGCCTACGCACACGCTGGGTGCCTCTATCCTGCCAATGAAGTCAAAGGCCCTTAGTCTCCCTGTCACTGGATCCCACACGAACATTCCCCAGCAGTCCCTTGGACTGTGACAATCAGAAAGAAACAGAGAGACACAGGAGAGCAGCAGTATTCCTGGAGGGTGGACTGCTGCAAGGAGACTGGAAAGTGCTGAAGGCTTTTTAGGACAGAGGAAGGTGTAACGTGCACTCTTCTGCACCTAAGGGGCCCTGGCTTACGTTGTCTGCACCCCTGCCGGTGGAGATGCAGGTGCAGAGAGGAGTCTGTAGGCTAGGACAGTGTCCCCACCCCAGAGCAGAAACAGCACGGGAGCCTAGAAAAGGACAACGTGGAGATAGAGACTTTCTCTCCTCCAACAACCCAATGCTGCAGACATAGCCACCTCTGCTCACAAGCGTGAGCTCGTGGCACGGGCATGCTGCAGGGTGGGCAGTTCTAGGATTGCAGGGAGGGTATACCCCCAGTAGTACTCTGATCCCTGCCCCTGGGCTCTGCACAGAGGGTGCAGCTCATTTCTCTCCCTTCACAAACAGGCAACATTTTTGCAGCTGTCTTGACCAGGGAATGTCAGCTCCTGGGTCTGTATATTGCTGGGTTCACAGCCAATGTTCCTCAGCACCCACTTGGACAGCAGCAGCCTTGGGGAACTGGTGGGCCCTGGGGTTACCGTGAGCCTCCCAGAGCTTGAGCATTCAGGGCAGGCTGCTTCCAGCTGAGAGGAAAGTGCAGCATGCCAGAGGGCCCCTTATGACGATGGGGACCAGGGGAACAGCTCCTGCCCGTTCAGGGCCTTTTCCTCCTCCTCCCCTCTGTCACCCACTGCTGCTGAGGCCACCACAGCTCTTTCCACTCGGGACTGGTGAGGGTTCTATGGGGAACAATTAAGCCAGAGCACCTGGGAGTGGCTGTCCCACCTCTGACAGAATGTCTATCTTATCCAGGTTTCCGCAGAACTTGAGGCTTACTCCTTTCCCTCTAAAAAGCCACACCAAGCATTTTTGTTTGCTGTCAAAGACAAAAACTACAGCCTCAGCTGAGGGAGGGCAGGGCTAGCAGTTCTCTCCCCTAGGTGCCTATCTCTTTTGGGAGAAGCCTACTTGCCCTGGAGGCAAGTCCCTGGCACGAGGACCCCTCCCCGACTGGAGCATTTCAGCGGTAGCTCCCAGCCATTCTGGGAGCCCAGCATACATAGAGAAGTTGGAGCTTTCTCTGCCACCTCTGCCGCAGCCAGACCAGGAAGGGAGAATAGAATCTGGGCCCATTTGTGCACCCCAAAGACAAAGACTATCACCTCCATGGAGGGAGGGTGGGGCTAGCAGTTCTTTTCCTTAGAGGCCTGTCTCCTCTGGGAGAAGCCTACTCTCCCTGAGGCAAGTCCCTGGCAGAACTACACCTCCCCTACCAGAGCATTTCAATCACAGCCCACAGCCAGTCTGGTAGCCCTGCACACAGTGGGTTGAGCTGTCTTTACCTTCTCTGCTACAGCTAGGCCAAGGTGGGAGCTGGGGATCTGGATATTTTTGTGACCCCAAAGGACAGAGACTGCTGTCATTGCTAAGAGTGGGAGGTGCGAGTACCATGTGCATCCCACAGCTCTCTGCCTCTGCTAATCTTGCCAAGAGGGGCCCAGCCATCCTGTCACAGGCTCACAGAGCATATGCCCTTCTCCTGCTCGAGCATTGATATGGAGCAAGATATCATGCCACCTCTCACTATCACAGCCAGTGCCCCAACTCAGGGAGGCTTGAGGGCAAGTTTGCCAGCCTAGTCTCCATCTGGTCCCTCCAGGACGCAAGCATGCCAGCCAGGGGACTGGGGACTTGGGATTACCTAATCTAGTCAACCAGCACAGGCACCTGAACACTGTCCCAGAGGTCTGAGGTCCAACCATCCCAAATTGCCAGCAACACCACAGTGAGTACTTACCTGCATGAGACAAAAGGCAATGTACCTCTCCTTTTCCACACTGAACAGAAGAATCCCCAGCAGAGGAGAACAGGTGAACCACAAAACTATCTGTTTTGAGCTGAGGGAAGAGGTTCCAGAAGAGAAGGAACCAGGATAAAAATTCTGGCAATATGAAAAAAAAAAAAAAGGCTGTTTCAATATCCCCCAAAGGATTACACTAGTTCTCTAGCAGTAAACTCCGACTGAAAGAAAACTTTTGGAATATCAGATATGGAATTCAAAATATGGATCACAGTAACCTCAATGGGATCAATGAGAAATTTGAAAACCAAGACAAAGAAACAAAAAGAATAATTCAGGACATGAATGAAAAATTCACTGAAGAGATAGATATTCAAAAAAAATAACAGAACTTCTACAAATGAAAGAATCATTTTGGTAATTTCAAAATACAGTGGAAAGTTTTAACAACAGACTAGACCAAGCAGAAGAAAGAATTTCAGAGCTTGAAGACAAAGCTTGTGAATTAACTCAGTCAGTCAAAATAAAGAAAAAAGCACCAGAATAAATGAACAAAGTCTGCAAGAAATATGGGATTATGTAAAATGCCCAAACATAAGAATCGTAAGTATCCCTGAGGAAGAAGAAAAAAAAGCAAAAAGCATGGAAAACCTATTTGAGGGAATAATGGAGGAAAACTTCCCTGGTCTTGCCAGAGATTTAGACATGCAGATGTAAAAAGCTCAATAAACTCCTGGAAGATTTTTTTTAAAAAAGGACATCACCAAGGGACATAATCATCAGACTGACCAAAATCAACATGAAGAAGAAAATCACACAAGCTGTGAGATAAAAGCATTGAGTAATTTACAATGGAAAACCCATCAGATTAACAGCAGACTTCTCAACAGAACCCTTATAAGCCAGAAAGAATTGGGGTCCTATCTTTAATCTTATTAATCCAAATAACTTTCAGCCAAGAATTTTCTATCCTGCAAAACTAAGATTGATAAATGAAGGAGAAATAAACTCTTTCCCAGACAAGCAAATACTGAGGGAATTTGTCTTCACCAGATCAGCCCTTTGAGAAATACTCAAAGAAGGTTTAAACATCAAAATGAAAGGTTGATATTCACCAGTATAAAAACACCCAAAATTAAAAAAAAACAAAAAACCTGCAGCTTTTATAAAACAGTAACACGGGGATTATGAAGCAACTAAGTGACAATCAACATAATATCTGGAACAGTATCTCACATATGAATGAAATGAAGAGTTGGTTCTTTGTGACTGTAAACAAATTTGGTAGACCAAAAGCTAGATTAACCAAGAAAAGAAAAGAAAAGATTCAAATAAGCTCAATCAGAAATGAAAAAGGAGCCATTACAACTGATATAAAAATGCAAACATCATCTGAGACTGCTATAAACACCTCTACACACAGAAACCAGAAAATTTAGAGGAAATGGACAAATTCCTGGAAAACAGACAACCTCCCAAGTTCGAATCAGGAAGAAATAGAAACCTAAATAGACCATAGTGAGTAACAAGACTCAAGCAATTAAAAAAAAAATTCTCACTACTAAAAATGCCCAGGACCAGATGGATTCACAGCTGAATTCTACTGGAATAACAAAGAACAGGTACCAATCCTACTGAAACTGGTCCAAAAGACAGAGAAGAAGGAAATCATCCCTGACTCATTCTACAAAGCCAATATCCCCCCCCGATACCAAAGCCAAGAAAGGACACAACAAAAATAGAAAACTACAGACCAATATCCATCATGAACATAGATGCAAAAATCTTCAACGAAAGACTCGCGAACCTATTCCAACAGTACATTGAAAAAGTAATTCACCACAATCAAGTGGGTTTCATGCCAGGAATGCAAGGATGGTTCAACATTTTCAAATCAATAAATATGATTCACTATATAAACAGAATTACAAACAAAAAACATATGATCATATCAATAGATGCAGAATAAACATTCGACAAAATCCAACTTGTTTCATGATATAAACCTTCAACAAACTAGGCAAAAAAGGAACATACCTTAAATGATAAAAGCTATACATAACAAACCCACAACCAACATCATACTGAATGGGGAAAAGTTGAAAGCATTCTCCCTAAAAACTGGAACAAGACAGGGATGCCCACTTTCACCACTTCTATTCAACCTAGTACTGGAAGTCCTAGCCAGAGGAATTAGGCAGAGAAAGAAATAAAGGGTTTCCAAAAACAGAAAAGAGGAAGTTAAACTACCTCTGTTTGGCAATGATATGATATCATACGTAGAAAACCCAAAAGTCTCCTGCAAAAGACTCCTAGAATTGATCAATGAATTCAGTAAAGTTTCAGGCTATAAAATCAATTTACACAAATCAGTAGCATTTCTATATACTAATAACAACAAAAATAACAACCAAGCTGAGAATCAAATCAAGAACTCAATCCCATTTACGATAGCTGCAAAAATAAATAAATAAATAAAATATCTTGAAATATACTTACCCAAGGAGGTGAAAGCTCTCTACAAAGAGAACTACAAATAACTGATGAAAGAAATTTTAGATGACACAAACAAATGAAAAAGCATCCCATGCTCATGGATTGATAGAATCAGTACTGCTAAAATATCCATACTGCCCAAAATTATCTACAGATTCAATGCAATTCCTAGCAAAATTCCAACGTCATTTTTCATAGAATTAGAAAAAACAATCCTAAAATTCATATGGAACCAAAAAAGAGCCTGAATAGCCAAAGAAATTCTAAGCAAAAAGAACAAATCTGGAGGCATCACATTACCTGACTTCAAATTCTGTTACAAATCGATAGTAATCAAAACATCATGATACTTGTATGAAAGTAGACCCATAGAGCAATGAGACAGACTAGAGAACCCAGAAATAAAGCCAAATACCTAAAGCAAACTGACATTTGACAAAGCAGACAAGAACATACACTGGGGAAAGGGCACCCTATTCAATAAATGGTGCTGGGAAAATTGGTTAGCCACATGCAGAAGAATGGAACTGGATCCCTATTTCTCAGTATACACGAAAATTAACTCAAGATGAATTAAAGACTTAAATGTAAAACATGAAACAATATAAATATTAGAAGAAACCCTAGGAAAACCTATCCTTGATACTGGCCCAGGTAAAGAATTTATGACTAAGACTCCAAAAGCAAATATAACAAAAGCAAAAATAAATAAATGGGATGGACTTAAAAAGCTTCTGCATAGCAAAAGAAATAATCAACAGTAAATAGACAACCTACAGAATGGGAGAAAATATTTGCAAGCTATACATCTGACAATGAAGTAATATCCAGAATCTATATGGAACTCAAACAAATTAGCAAGAAAAACCAAATAAGCCCATTACAAAGTGGACAGAAGACATGAACAGACATTTTTCAGAAGAGAAATGGCCAACAAACATGAAAAAAAACCTCAACATCACTAGTCATCAGGGAAATACAAACTAAAACCACAATGAGATACCACTTTACCCCCATCAGAATGGCCATTACTGTAAAGTAAAAAACAACAGATGCTAGAGCAGATGCAGTGGAAAGGGAACACGTACGCACTGTGGATGGGAATGTATATTAATACAATGGTTAGAGTAGGAGACTAGCAGACAGGGCTGAGACTGGATGCAGGGGCTGGCAGAGTAGGTGCAGGTGTTAAAGTAAACAATCCTCAGCCAGAAGCTAACTAGAGGACCAATAACCACAGGCAAGAACAGGCTTCAACTGGCTTGTCAGTTATCTCTGTCACCTTACATAAACTTTGGCTAATTATAATATCATTTGCATTGTGGTTTTAAAATTTCTCCACCCTTGAAATCACCATGACAGTTCTGAGACAACCACATAAAGTATGAAAATTGGAGGGAAACCAATTCTAGGAATTACCACCCACATTCTTAGGAAAAGCCAACCCCTTAGCTTTAAATATTCCTCCCCTCAATTAGTAAGACTTCAAAAGACTGAAAACCACACCACTTCCTCCTGGCGCAGCTGCTCTGTTGGCTCTCTCTTTCTCCTGAGATCCTGAGAGATACTTTTTAGCTTTCAAAAAAAAACCTGTCACTTGCTGGGCTGACATGGTGTGTCCTGCCTGAAATTCTTTTCCTGATGATCACCAATCACAAAGAACTTGGATAAATCTCCACTTGGAAGCCACTAATACAACCTCTATAGAAAACAGTATGGAGATTTCTCAATGAACTAAAAGTAGATCTACCATTCAATCCATCAGTCCTAGTACTGGGGATCTACCCAAAGGAAAAGAAGTCATTTTATAAAAAGGACACCTGCATTCATATGTTTATCACAGCATAAGTGATGAGCAGATTAAAAAAATGTGATACACACATACACACACACACACCCCATGGAATACTGACCAGGTCTGAAAAGTAATGAAATAATATTATTTACTACAACTTAGATGGAACTGGAGGCCCTTATCCTAAGTGAAGTAACCCAGGAACAAAAAACCAAACACTGCATATTCTCACTTATAAGTGCGAGCTAAGCAATGGGTATGCGTGGTCATACTGAATCACATAGCGGACATTAGAGACTCAGAAGGGGGAGGCCGAGAGGGGGGTGCGAGATGAAAAATTGCCTATCAGGTACAATGTACACCATTCAGGTGATAGGTACACTAAAAGCCTAGACTTCTCCACTATACAATTTATCCATGTAACAGAAACTTTGTACCCCCTAAATCTATTAAAACAAAATTTAAAAAATATTTTTTGCACCAAAAAATAATAATACAATCATATTTCTTGAAACTTTCAGGGTGCAGTTGGAACCAGCTTAATTAAGTTTGACCAAAGACAAAGGTGACTTAAGTAACAATTATCCTGATAGGTCATAAAATGGCAAAGGGAGAAAATCAGCTTGAAGGCATTTCAAACTCTCTGTGTAGTCCCCACACACACTTGTGTCTAATTCAGTGAGTGGAAGCCAAAACTGGCTCTTACTGACTTCTGCTGCCTGTCTGATAACACCACGATTTAGTCTTTACTGAAGTCTGATATACCACATCAGGCTAAGCTGCATCCTATCCTGCACAGAATGTTTTTTAGAAGTAACTGAACCTTGAAAATTTCTTCCCTCTCTTGCCCCATTCTTACCTTGACTAGAAAGTCAGAAGAGATCTTACAGAGCTGGTAAGAAAGCTGCTTTGATGTGAACCCGGTACAAGTTCAAGCTCTTGTTTCTTAATTTATAATAGCTCTGAGGATTTCTGACATACTTCTTCCTCACCCAATCCTGGGGATTTCTTCTCTCTCCACCCCCTCTTCCTTCCTCCTAAAGCAGACAATTTGAACATGAAATAGAAACAAAATGAAAAGGGGACGGAATTCAGAAACCGAAACCATAAAGCTAATTCAGTGACTAGGCTAGATGATGAAGGGAATTTCCCCATTGTTGCTGGGTGAATAGGGTGGATGTACTTGGCCTGATTTCTCAGAAATTGAAAAAAGTTGCTAAAAGAGAACTTTGAGATCCTTTGCAATTGTTTGAAGCATATGGTATTTACCTAATTTGAAATATGGTAACACATATCTCCAGTTTGGAAACAAGGTCAGGGGAAACCCAATATGACTTTTGAGGGCTAATTTTCCAAAATGCTAGATGCACTCACATAAGTTTATTGCTTTTACAGTAGGTTCAGTATCTGAGAACTTTAATTCACAGGCAAGGACAAAGTTTTTGGCACCTATCTTTTTTAACCTCTTTATTACTACATTTTAATTCTCCCAACAAATATCTCCCCCCGATTTTCCAAGAGGTAGGACACAGAGAGATTTACTAACTTGTCCAAAATCATAGAGCTACTAGTAATTGAATCTTAAGATTCAAACCCAATAACTTCATTATAATCCTTATGTGTTTGCTGAGTGAATCATCATCATAATCTCATCACGATCATTGCTCCTTTTTAATAACTGAATTCTAAGATCTGGACAACTTAAATATCTCATGTTATCCTGATTACCATCCTATAAGATAGTGGTTTTTATCTCTATTACACAATGAACAGAGGAGCTCTTAGGTCTGTTTTCTGAGGTTCAGTTCCTGAAATATGGACTTGTAAGCAAGGGATATTTATTTGGATGGTGATCCCAAAAAGCAAGTTAGGACAGTGGGAAAGTGAAAACTGGAAGAGAATGAAGCCAGTAAATAGGAACACATCTAGCAGGTCCCTTTGAGGGAACCAGGAGCTCCGATCTCCCGAGGTAACTCCAGGAAACATTGTAAAACCGGCCTCCAAGTTTCCTCTAAGATAGGTTAGCAACCTGGGGTGCTTTTCCTCCAACTTCCTTCAATCTCTGGATGGGGACTGCTCCTGAAAGCATAATCTCCTAACACTCCTGGCCTGGCCACATGTGGGTTGACAGCAAATCCTCACATGAAGGATCTTTGGTACTTGCAGTAAGATGCCATTGAAATGTGTAGAAAGGATGAGTGACAAGGGGAGATGGCCCTCACAGATGCTGTGGGTGTTGCACCCATATTCCCTCATAGCTCACATAAAGTCCACTCCTTTCCATCCCAGCTTCTTCAGTTTGACAGCTAGTTATAATTTATTTATATTTTTAAATTAGACACATCAGGAAAGTCGAAGCTACAGTTTTCATTGCTGCAACTGATTTCATAGTCACAACTGACATTCAAGATCTTCCCTGCTACTACCCATTCTAGATTTTGCTCATACTTGACCAGCAGTTGCTTTCCTGGTGGTGAGACACACATCATTCCTGAGGAACCAGAAAATCTTTGTCTGTGCTGCCAATGCTCTTAACGGGCATGGAAGCACCAAGAGTATCCCAGTAAATCCTCTAAGTTCCAGACATTCTCTTCCCTGCTTCTCTTATGTACTATTTCCTCACTAAAATCACAGTCATCTAAGCCTGCCAGTAGAGCAATCTCTTCTACTGCCTGCTGGATGGTCTACTAACATGAAGTTCACAAAATGACCAGATGGCAACTGTCGTTTCAGGTTTAGTGGAATCTTACTATGACCCCTGGTAGGACTACCACTTAACTCTACCGAGAACTGGTCCTCTGGTTTAGCAGAGGCTCAAGTTGTGGGGCAGGGGATCACAAATTCCTAAATGAGTCAATGGAGCACACTTCTATTTTTAACCCCTTGGTTCCCAGGCCTATAAATTCTAGCTGGCATATTATGGCCTTTAGTTCAACAATTATATGTGGTTACTTCAGATGACAATGCCCAACCCCATGATGTAATTTAGCTACATCTCTAAGTGGCTCCAATTTCTGTTAGGCTGGCAGCTTTTTGATGACATATAGGGACTTGTGGATTCTGTGGTTACATTCACATTGTGCCTCTTTAATGTAAAGTCAAAAATTTCTCTAAGCTGATGTTTAGCAGGATCTTATGATGGTGAACCAGACACTATGAGTCCTTCAATAAGTGCTGGCAAAATCACTCTAAGCAGAGAAATACCCATACCCAGAATTTATTTTAATTTTAGTAGAAAAGTACTGCTGTCTCCTCCAGGGTTCATTGGAATGGTATGATCACTTTGCCATCTAGTGGCTAGTTGGTCTTCTTGAAGGATGTTACTATATTGAAGGCTCAGTGTCAATTTCTGTTGTCTTCAGGCCAGCAATTAACATGTAGTGAGTTTAGCTGCTGTGAGAGGAAGCCCAGGATGAGGGGTCCATGCAAAGATCCCATCCCTGCCATCCTGTCTACTTTGTGCAAACACTGGGTAGCTGAGGACAAAAACTCGCTCAAATTTACTGGATGAGTCATTTTAGCCACCTGATTGTTCAGTGACTCTCTGAAATATACTCTCTTTGGTGGACATTGACAAAGACATAAAAATCTGCCCATTTTATATACCAACTTCTATAGATTCACCCACAGACCTCCTTATCTCTGATCTTCTTCTGGTTGTACTCCTTCTAAGCTGAGGCCGACCAGATAAACCATTCACCGCTGCTCAAGATTCTGTGTATAACCTGACTGCAGGCTACTTCTTCCTTTACACAAAATTGATAACCCGTTGAACTTCTTAAAATCTGTCCACAGAGAACACTTCTCTACACCAGTATCTTTTGGGACCTCCTTAGCTGCAGCAGTAATATGTTTTCAATTTGGTTTTTTGCAAATAGAAAAACCCAAACACTGGAATTAGAATAGTCAGATAATTTCATACCCTGAGTTGAAGTTCTCAGGTGTATTGAAAACCTCTTGCACTCATAAAAATTTCCTTGGCCTTATGTCTTACTATAGTCTCTGCAGTTATTACCATTTCAGCAGGTTTATATGGGTATCACTGGGTGGCTTCTCACTAGGGCTGGTACTTTATATCTTTGATACTTCTGCAGTGTGGCGTTCCAGCAAGAATTTGTTCAACATTTTTCCACATACAGCCCATAAGTGTAAGAAAGTTAATATCCATAACTATGGAAGCCAATGAGGAAATTCTTTTCCATTTTGTTTTCTATGTGTTTCATTCTGAGATGCATTTCATTGGGCGTTTCAGGGAGTTCTAGTGAGATAGAATAGTAATTACCTACAGTGGAGACCAATAACTTACTTTTTTATTAGGCTTCTCTCCCTCCCTGTTTTACTTCCCTGATCCTCTGTCCTGATCCTTTATATTTTCTCCTAGGATCATTTTTCTAAAAAAAAAAAAAACTCTTCACTCAGGCCTTTGTCTCAGGCTCTGAATTTGGGGGCACTCAGACTAAGACAGGTGGTAATGAAGGTCTGAGCATGAAGCCCCATATGGTGGTATTTTAGATTGAATCATTATTGGTCAGAGAACCATAAGGGTTCTGCTGGTGGTGATAAGTGGGAAGGTGGAAGCCTCTAACAAGTAAGTTAACTGGAATGAGACGCGGGTGGAAAATGAAGCATGGGTTATAGGATGGGGCTTTAAAAAGTATGGGTCCATGGTAATTATAAGGATGTTGGAGTTGGCTGACATTTTTTAATTTCTTGGAAAGCCATGGAAAAGAAAATAACAAGCTAAGAATGTTCCTTGGGGTCTCTAGTCTGCATGTACAAAGTCCAGCTACCCTAGGACTACAATGCTGAAGAGAGAAGAACTAAAGTAGGCACTTCAGTTGACATTCACAAATGGGCTCAGGCCTCCAACCATCGCCAACAAGACCACAAACATGTGAGTGAGGCCATCCTCAACCCTACAGACCACTGCATTTGTTAACTGAGGAGTGTCTTCGGTTGGAACCACTTGGAGCTGAAGTGTCACCCAGCCATGCGTGACCCAAATTTCTGACTGACATTATAATTAAATCATTAGCTACGATAAGATATTTATTGTTTTAAGCCATTAAGTTCTCAGGTATTTTTAAGCAGCAACGTATAGCCAGAACACTGGGAGTTATCATTTACCTTGACTACAATGAGGAACTAGGGTTATTTCTACCTAATAGGGGTATGGAGGAGTGTATTTGGAACACAGAGGATCGCTTGATTTTTCTGGTCTATGCTGAACTGACAATAAATAGCAGCAACAATAGTCAAAAAGAACCAGGTAACTAAGGGTTCAAACTTCTTAGGGTGAAGGTTTGGTTCACTTCACAAGCAAACTGCAGCCTCCAAAGTGTTGACTAAGAATTAAGGAAATCTAGAATGAGTGGTGCTATGGTTTGAATATATGTGTCCCTCCAAAATTCATATTTGGAACCTAATATCCAAAGCTATAATATTAAGAGGTGGTGTCTTTTGGGAAATGAGTATGTCATGAGTGCTCTACCCTCGTGAATTGGATTAAGTGCTCCTATAAAAGAGGTTGAAAGGAGCGTCGTGGTTCCTCTCACCCTTCTGCCATGTCAGGACATAGCAACAAGGCAGCACCTTGGAAGAGGAGAGCAAGCCCTTACCAGACACCAAATCTGCCATCGCCTTGAGCTTGGACTTCACAGCCTTCAGAACTGTGAGAAATAAATTTCTATTATTTATAAATTACCCAGTCTGTGGTATTTTGCCATAGCAGCAAGAACATACTAAGACAAGTGATACAAGAGGGAAATGAAGGCTGTCAGTTATAATCTCAAAACATGCTATTACAAGTGGGAGGTAGCTTTTCCTACCATTTATTAAATCCCTGTAGAGTTTCCAGCTGACAGCAACTTGAAAGAGACCCTGTGATGGGCTGTCCCACTGGAGGGGGCAAGTGGATCAAATGGTGCTACCAGTTGGACTGTAACAGCACTCCTTGTGCACCACTTAAAACTTCTCATGGCCCCACTTCATACTCCAGGTCCTGTTATTGCAACCAGTTCCACATGGTCTGGGACAAGCTTCATGCTGATGAGCACTTTGCGTCGGTCTAGTACCCTGTGCCATTTGTTTCCTGTCCTTAGGCTTTTCTGATGCTGCCGCCTGGATCTCCCATTAGAATAGGCTTAGTATTCATTCTCTTGCAACCTGAAAGATGAGCATGTGGGACCATACTTCATCAATAAGGTCTTGGGAGCTGATGGATTATGATTTCCATTTTCAACTTCTTGGGCAAACTTCTGAAATGCGTTTTGTAACATTCCTTAAAAGATTCCGTTGGAACTGAACATCTTTACCACAGCAGGGCCCGATTTGATAACCCATTCCCTCTTTTGTGTCAAGCAACTGAGATTTGGGGGTTACCTATTACAGCCTTTAACCTATCCTGATTAATACATTGATATATAGAATGGTATTGATTATTGATTTTTTGCCAATATTTTTTCATTTTTAATTATTATGAATACACAATACTTGTGCATACTTATGGGGTACATCTATCTATCTAGGTTAGAGTTTTCTAATGAGAGAAATTTACAGGAGATTTGGAAGGTGAAATTAGAGCCCACACCATTATTCTAATGCAGTTGTAGTTTCGTACAGTGGTGGTCAGATGCAAGTCAGCAGACCTCTCACATCTTACTTCAGCAGCCAGATGGGGACAGACTTTTGGATTTCTCCAGAGCCTCAGTTTTTCTATACTTGCCAATTTTTTAAAAAATATCCACTGTGATTGTGTTTGAAATTGCACTCAATCTTTATATACATATGGGGAGAAATGACTTTTTAAAATCAATGCATCTTCCAATCTATGATCTAGATGTCTTTCCATTTATTATCTTTAATTAAATTGCTCAGTAACATTACATTGTTTTAAATGCATAGTCCTTGAAGATTTTGTTAGATTTTTTCCTAAGTTTTAAGTAAACTTTTTAAACCATGAATATTCATAGAGAAAAGTACATACTTCATAAATGTACAACTCTATGAATGCTCACAAACTAAACACAACTACATCACCAGCACTCAAATAAAAAATCAGAACATGGCAGGACCTCTAGAGCCTTCCTCATGTCCCAGTTCAGTCTCTACCACCTGTCCTCTGCCCCATCAAGAATAATAACTGTCTTGCTTTGGTACTTTGTATAAATGGAATCATAAAGTATGTGCTGGTTAATATCTGTTGTTATTGTTATTACAAAATGATGTCATTTACATACATCTGTTTTTAACATTCATTTTTTCACAGGATCATTTTCTTTTTGGAGGGTATATGTATGTATATTCTTGAACAGCTTATTAGTATAGATATGACATTTGCACTTGCCTTGGAAACACATTTGGGATGCTTTTAAGTTTTCAATATTTATTTTTTTTGTAAGTAAATAATAGTAATTTATTTCTCACAGTACTGGAGGTGGGAAAGTCCAAGATCAAGGCACCAGCAGGTTTGGTGTCTGGTGAGGGCATGGTCTATGCTTCCAAGATGGTACCTTGAACACAGCTTCCTCTGAAGGGGAGGAACACTGTGTCCTCAAACTGCAGAAGGGACAGGAGGGCAAAAAGTGCCTAAGGCACTCCCTTCAACTTCTTTTATAAACTCACTAATCCCATTCATGAGGGCTTAGCCCTCATGATTTAATCATCTCCTAAAGGCCCCATCTCTTAATACTATCACATTGTTAAGTTTCAACATATGAATTTTGGGGAACACATGCAGACCATAGCAGCAGCAAAGCACAAGGCATGTTTGGGTGATGGCTAACAGGATGGTTTGGCACCATGTAGATTTATGGAGGAGGCCCCTGGAGATGAGACTGGGACAGTGGAAAGGCTGCATCATAGAGGAGTCTCAAAACCTGCCAAGGAAGGTTAGAGCATTTTCAACAGGTAACGAGGTGACATAAAACGGTTTTTGCACAGCAAGACAATGACATGATGAAAGTGTAGCAGGCACTGTTAACTGCCTTTCTGACAGCCATTCCTTCTTTGAGTCTGCCTAATTTTAATTAATTATGACCACCAGCTCTGATAATGTAATACAAGTCTGAGCAATGAGCTGTAAAAGAAATCTATTGGGAGAGGAGAGGCAAGATGGCAGATGAGAAACACCTCCAGCCAGTGTGTCTCTGCAAGAAGGAAAGATATTTTTTTCTTGTTTCTTTTTTTATTGTGGTAAAGTATACATAACACAAAATTTAACATTTTAACCATTTTTAAATGTAAAGTTTAGTGGCATTAAGTACATTCGCATTGTTGCACAACTATCATCACCTTTCACCTCCTGAACTTTTTCATCTTCTCAAACTTAACTCTGTACTCATTAAAGAATAATTTTCCATTCCCTGTTTCTGTCAGTTTTTGGGACCCACCATTTTACTTTCCGCCTCTATGAATATGACCATGCTAGGTAACTCAGCCATGTTATAGCCTGTGTCCAAATTTCCTTTCTTTTTAAGGTTTAATAGTATTCCAGTGTATATGTATATCACATTTTGTTCATTTATCCATCAGTGGACATTAGTGTTGTTTTCCACCTTTTGGTTATTGTGAATAATGCTACTATGAACATAGGTGTACAAATATCTCGAGACCGTGCTTTCAATTCTTTTGGGGATATACCCAGAAGTGGAATTGATGGATCATATGGTGATTCTATTTTTAATTTTGTGAGGAACTGCCTTACTGTTTTCCATAGTAGCTGCATCAGTTTACTTTCATTCTCACAAGCAGTGCACAGGGGTTCCGGGTCAATCAGCAGGTGCCATATTGCTTCATTCTCCCCTTCCCCTCCCCTACGTGCTGCTGCCAAGAGAGATAATTTAGCCACCACCTGAAGGCATCCACATTGAAAGAGACCTTTCCTTTTGGGGCCCTGTAGCAGACTGAGGGGTACCCGGACTGTGAGCTCCCTACCCACTGGACCTCCTTGGTGCTGCTTGCCTGATGACTCCAGCAGAGAAGGGAAAACCCCGAGACAGAGAGACATTGATCCAGCTTGGACACCCCGTGGGTGACTTGAGACCAGCATTCTTCTCCCTGGCAGGATTAGGGGTTGATCTCCGGGGCCTGAGGGACAGGCCTGCAGACCAGATTCCATACATCCAGGTCTTGATTGCATTGCCCAGGGGCACAGAAGGGATATTTGTGAATGAGCCTACTGAGCTGTGCGTGCTTTCAGGGGAAGATCAGCATGGGTCCTAGCTGCAGTGTGCTCGAGGGGCAACCCTCCTCCAATAGGATGGCTGAGCTCCCAGCTCAGGTTGTGATCCTGGGCAGGGAATCTCCTGGCTTCCATCACGGTCAGGGGAGATTTGCTGGCTTGAGGTCCAGCGTGACAGCAGAGGTCTGGGAGAAACCTCAGAATAGGGAAGGGTGGAAAGAAGCAAGGCCTGCTTCAGACTGTGGGTCTCAGACAGCTCCATCTCCACACACAGAAGTTTTGGCTGAGTGGAGCCATTTCAGCCCCTCCCTGGCAGCTTTGCCCAGAAGTGGAGGACAGAGATCTGACCCCACTAACATCATTTGTGGAGCTTGAGGGCAGGCTCACCCAGTGCAACTCTGTCTAGCCTCACTTCCCCACCTGCCCCCGCTGAGGTGGAGAATAAGGACATACCTGGAAGTCCCAGGGTCCCACCCACTGTGTGAGGCAGTAGAGTGCCTCTCCAGAGGAAGGAGAGCTGGTTACAGGACCCAAAAACAACATTGCAGCTTGCTCCTCTTGGCAATATTGGTAATATTTTGGGTTCAATCTTGGGTTCCAATATTACTTGGTAACTATGCAATTTTAATAAGTTATTAAATCTCTCTGTAACAATGTGTTAAAAGTATTTGTGATAAGAATATAATGGGATAATCCATGTACAAAAGTTTTCACTGGGTCTGAGTCAAACATGCAATAAATGGAAACTATCATCATTGTTATTATTTATTAGGTGTTAAGGGCCAGGACATGGCTTAGGTGCTGAAAATTCAAAAGTGTATAAGACATGCACATCTCCTCAGGGCATTTACAGTCCTCATTACTAAACAGGAGTATTGAGATCCATTGTGATTCTGTCTAATCATCAAGGTCTTTGTATCTAAATTATATTATATGAGGCTTTCTCATCACCATGCTTCCAAACTGGCCACAAACATGAGATAAATAACATCATTTTAAATGACTCAATGAAGGTTTTTTTTTTTCATTGCAAGCAATCTTCAATAATGAAATCGAAAGGTTCTGGCTGAGAAATCATGTCAAACCCTCTCACCAGCACAGCTGTCAGCAATTCCTTTCATAGTAGATTAGTAAGTGCCATTTGGTACTTTGTATCATATTACTCTGCTTCTTTGCACAGGTTCCTTTTCCACGAAATGTATAAATACAACTCCCCAAAAATAATCTGGAAAGCCCCAGGGGATTAGAGTGGTATGTAAAAATCCAAAGCTCAGCCACAGATAAAAGAGGGTGAAAGCAGTGCAGCCAAACTCAGAAGAAGAGGGAAGAGGATAAGGACTCATCCCCTTCTCATCAAAGCTGCCTTCTTCCCAACACTGAAGGATCTCTCTCTGCTCCAGGTAAGACTGGGGGCAGAGATGGGAGAAGTCTTATAAAAGCCCATGTGTTTTGTCTATCCCCAAGATAGGCTGCACCAAGCCTGCTGTGGGACACAAGTCCTGATGAAATCCTGGTCTCAACAGGGGGCTGTGTGTCCCTAAGTGCCTCTGCTCCTGCTGTGTTGAATTAGGCTGCAGCAGAGGCGGAGCCTACACAGAGATGGGGAGGTGTTGAGGTTATTTCTTTCTCGACACCATCTTGAATTACCTTTATCTTTATTTGTATGTGCTTAACGAAACTCAGATTCCATTGCTTTATTTATTTGAACTTTTATAGCTCCAGATACAGGAAGGTAAGCAACTTGGGGTCTTCAACAGGAGGCAACAAGTTACTGTAACTTGGGACTTATAAAATCTTTGTGCTGACGGGTTTTCTGCATCAGCCACTGAATGATTCCCACCTTACGATGATATATCTCATGTTATAAAATGAGGCAGACTGTCAGCTTTCCAGCAGTTCCTGCGGACTATTGTTATAGGAGGAAATGGATTCTGATCATAGAAAAATAAATGTCTTTTTTGTCATCTTCCTCTGAAGAAATGGGAAATCAGATAATTATATATAAGCCCTCAGTGGAGCAAGTCAGAAGTAATCAACTCTATAATGGATACAAACTGCTCTTTATTATAGGATAAGAATGAAAATCATGGTGACTATAGTGTATATTTGCTTGTAGATTAAAGAGATCATAAAGGTTGTATCATGATCATATTAAGTTACAGGATTTGAAATACGAAAGATAAAAGCACAAAGTGAGGCATTAACAAAGGAAGACTTCATTTCTTCTAATTTTATACAATTATGGAAATTATCAAATTATCAAGCCTTGGTTAAAGAAGATTTGCTTACAATAGTCTATATCATCCAGTATAAACAGCTGAAGTCAGAGGGAAAAAATCTGCTACACCATTCTGAATAGGAATTTGGCAATATCTAACAAAATAACACACTATTGCCTTTGGACATAGCAATATGACTTGTTGGACTCTGTCCTGAAATTACTCCTGCAACCATATTAAAAACACATACAAAGCTTAGCTGAGTATTTATTGAAGTATTGTTTGTAAGTACTAAATAATGTCCATTCATAAAATACTGGTCAAATAAAGTGATATATCCACATAATCAAGTATATACCTGTCAAAAGGATTGAGAAAGCTTTCTATGGACTGATATGGAGGGATTTCCATATACCTACATGATACGATCTTCATGTTATAAAATGTGAATGAGAAACTGTATATGTATGTGGGGAAAAAAATAAGAAGGGGAACCAGTAGCTTACAAGATGGACTATCTATGCAGGACGAGTGGGAAAGAGGTGGAAAGGATGGAAAGACAGCTGCAATGGGAATGGAGTGCTAAGGTCAAGGAGAAGTGACACTTCTCTGACTACAACTTTTTGTAAAGCTCTGACTTTTACTATCATGATATTTCACAAACTCTAAATATAAATACATACTTAAAATCGACCAAGACACCAACATATGAGGAAGGCCAAAGTGGAACTCAAACAGTAACAAAGAACCTAACTGTATTAGAAATGAATAATTTAACATACTGAGGAGGGTGGAGAAGGAAAGAAGTACTCTAAAAAACTTTGGAATGCAGTGTTTTGAGTGTATTCTTAAAGTTAACGGCAAAAAGAACAGTATAGTAATAATTTTCTAGAGTAAATAAATTTATTTTTCACAGATTTATTGATGAACAATTTTGAAACTACTGTATGTATATAGTAGGATCTAGTAAAGAAGTAAATTTATTATGTATGATGAGAGCTTGGTCTCTCATAGTTAGAGAAAAATATCAGGAAAGAAATTTGAAAAGTCTGGATAAACTCAGATATATTGGATTCAAATTGGAAATATCAGTTGAAACTTAGGCTTATATATCAAAATGGGTGATTGAAAAATAGATCTGTGTATGCATGGGCTAGTATACACAGAGAGACATCTTAATTAACATTGACCCAGAGAAGGTCTGATAGTAATGAACACCACCTAGTGTGGTATCGTGGTGTCTGAGTACCATTATCTCATGGAACAACCCAAGCTATTGGGAGAAATGGTGGATTCTAGGGCTGAAGCAGGAAAACTATGCGATGAGCCTGGAATGTGCTGTGGTGTCAGAAAGGAGAGAAGCACTGAAAATGTGATGGAAACATGTCAAAGCACTTGGGATCCGACTTGAAGAACTCTCAATGACCAAATCTGAGACAAGATGACTCATAATACAATGATAGCAAAGTATTAAAAATCACAGCATAAAATTAATATCAAGGAGTTTACACTGATATAAGTAAATGATTGAATGAGTAAATATAAAATAAACGGAGGAAAAGGAGAAAGTTCTTCTTTGTTGTAGAACTCCAATTAATAAATGTAGAAGGAATGATTATAAAACAAAACCCCTTTATTCAAACACTGCAGTAAGAATTATCAATGGATACGAAAAGTAGTGGCTGAAAAGAATATCAAAGTCTGGTGGCACTGTAATTGCATATTCTCCAAAGTGGCTCTCCAGATGATACTTTCTAGTTACAAAATGATACATAGTCCTTTTGGGTGGAGAAATCTGGCAAACAGCAGGTTAAACAAATGATCAAAGTTAAGGTCATAGTGTCAGAATAAGTCATGTGAACATGGTAAATCTCTTAATTAGATATACTGAGAATAGCAGACCCCCACTTCTGTGACATTCTTGCCAAAAATGCATAGCCTCAGTTTAATATTGAGGAAACCTCAGAAAAAAACCAAGTTGAAGGACATTCTGCAAAATCACAGGCCAGTACTCTTCTAAAATGTCAAGGTCATGAAAAACAAGGAAAGAATAAGGAACTATCAAAGAACCCGGGAGACTAAAGAAACATACTATCCGAATGCAATGAGGGATCCTGGACTGAAGGGCGGAGCAGAAGAATAACATTGGAGGGAAACTGCTGAAATGCAAATAAGGTGTCAACACTAGTTAAAAGTATTGTATCGATCTTAAAATCCTGGTTTCAGTAACTGTTCTATGATTAGGTATGATGTCTATACTAGGGGAGTGTGAGGAAACAGTAAATTGGAAGTTTGCATACCCATTCTGCATCTTTTCTGTAAGTGTATTTCAAAATAAAGTTAATTTTATAGAGAGAGCCAGTGTACCAAGCTGTAGGATAGCCTAGAAGGGACACAGGGCTTCTTAGAGTTTATAAGGAACAAAGTTCAAGGATAGGAAATAGAAATTTAGTCCACATTGTAAAATTCAGCTCAGCTAACTGATCAGAAAGACGTCTTCCATTTCGTCTTTTTCCTTGCAGACAAGGGAACACTCTGGACATGGCCTCAAAGATCCACCTGCCAGGCCCAGTGTGCCTCATTGAGAACAACAGAGAGAAACTGAGGGTTAATCCAGAAGCCTTGAAGATGCTGTCTGCCATTACCCAGCCTGTGGTGGTGGTGGCTATCGTGGGCCTCTACCGCACGGGCAAATCCTACCTGATGAACAAGCTGGCTGGGAAGAACAAGGGTGAGTGGCACCAGCAGAGCTTGCATCGGTGCCTCCTGCCAAGGTACACGGTCAGTGCCCAGGATGGAGATGTGAGAAGTAAAGTTAGAGTTAGGGACAAGTGTCGAAAACCACTTTCGATGCACGGGTGAGCTCCGCACATCCACTCCGGAGGGTTAGAGTCGACTCACTGTATCTTTCCACCTTGCCTTTATTTTCACATTTAAAGTGTAAATATACCTCACTGGACAGAATAAGGTAATAATACAGAATCAACTTACATAATGCTGAATTAGAAAACATTTACTAAAATGTTCATGTGGTAACAGTAAGCTTCCACGAACTTTAAAGCAGAATCCATGTTTCAATCTCTGTTGGATATTCTGATTTCTCTACTACTATTTTTTAAATTAAGATCCATAGTGGTTTTAATTTCCTTTATCTCTTTTACGTGAGATGTTGCCTAGTGCCAGGGGGTCAGTGTGGCTTACAGAGCACCAGGCTGTGAGTCAGGAGGCCTGTGTTAAAGTGTAGTCTGTCCGTCTATCGAACTATGCCAACCACTTACCATTTCTGGGATTCGCCTTCATCAACCAAAAAAGGAGTGATTGGACTCTGATAGCTTGAGTTCTTCTGTCAATCTAAAGTAACAATGGACAGTGGCTCTACAAAGAAATGGGTTTGTTCAGGAGTGAGGAGGGGATTGACACATTCCAGATACGCATGCAATGACAGGTCAAAAGTTTATCTGGGGGTGTTCCGGGAATGACACAATTTAAAAGCCAAAAAGGAGAAGTACATCCAGGTTGATCTGAAATAAAAGATCACGTGTTTACAGGAGCTGATTGCAGGCAGTGTCCTGTGTATCGGCTGCTGCTAGAGAAGGGTCTTCACAGAAGAGACACTGAGTGCAAGTTAGACCACTTGTAAGGTTTCGGTTAGGACTGGCTGTTACTGGGAAGACGTCTTCATTAATTTGGCTGTGCTGTAGACGCAAAATTGTGGTCCAGCAATGTCCTTGGTTGCCGCTCTTCCTTTGCATTCTCCTGTCTCCCTTTTATGAGGGTTTGGCATCAGATCACTGACTTCATTTTTATACTGACAACTTTCACACGTACCACCTTTAAAACTCAACAAGTCTTTTTAACTAATCCAAGATATGCCTTCCTAATTACTCCTTATTCTAATACCCCACTGATTTTCCTAAATTTTTCCTGATTTTTGTTATCATCCACCTGAAATGCTTAAGTAATTTCTCTTGTCTAATAAATCTGGTCTGGTTGGCTACATATTCAGGGACTCATATCACAGATTCCTCAACTACATTTTAAGGTTCAATTCTCATTTCTCCCCTCCTGGAAACCTGTTTTAGCAGACTGGACTGGTGGGACTGCTTGACACTGTCCTTTCCACGTCAGATTCTCCTCCACTTAGATGTCCTTCTCTTAATGTGGTAGTCAGAAATGAAAAAGGAATCGCTGCATGAAGATGAACCGAACACATAGAGCTCTAGGCTCGGCCCTCTTTCTAATTTTAGTATGAATGCATGCTTTTCTTTACTCTTGAGGTCACAGAACAATATATACAAGCCCTTTTTCATTTCCTGCTGCTATTATAAAATACCAGAGACAGACAGGGTAATGTACCAATAATAAAATTGTTTTCTCACAGATTTGGAGGTTGGGAAGTCCAACATCAAAGCACCAGAAGATTCAGTGTCTAGTGAGCGCCGTTCCTCATAGAGGGCTCTTTCTTGTTGTCCTCATATGGCAGAGGGGAGACAAGGGACAACAAGGCTCCTTTTAGCCCTTTTTAAGGGGACTAAATTTATTCTTGAGGCAAACCCCTCATGACCCTGTCATTTCCCAAAGGCCTCAGGTCTTAAAACCATCACCTTGGGGTAAGCTTCCAACAACAGAGCAGGGGGCGGGGAGCCAACATTCAGTCCACAGCACCACAGAATTACAGTAATTCTGTAATGGAACCTCTTTGAGCTTATAAAAATATGTGGTGAATAGAGACACAAGCACTGCTTCAGAAAGTCTTCCATATATTCATATACACATGTATATGTATACGTATGTGTGTGTGTGTGTGTGTGTGTGTATACTTGTGTGTGTGTGTATAATTGATTTTTCTTGCTGAAATGAAAGCAACAGTTTCCTCTGCCAGGAAATTTGATTTCTACAGATTTAACCAATGTAACCCCTGGGCTGCATGGAGTCTGCTGTCACTGTGTGTTCTTTCTTCCCTTCCCGTACAGGCTTCCGTCTGGGCTCCACCGTGAGGTCTGAAACCAAGGGCATCTGGATGTGGTGTGTGCCCCACCCCTCCAAGCTGGACCACACCCTAGTCCTTCTCGACACCGAGGGTCTGGGTGACGTGGAAAAGGTAAGGCACAGTCACTGAGAAATCTTCTGTACTCTTAATTCTCCACTCATGGTGTTATTCATAACGTCATCTTCTGTGGCCTTTTCCTGCTAATTGCAAATCTAGTTATTGGAAATGAATCTAAATTCTCTATTCTAGAACTTACTTCCTTGATGAGGTCAAATAATGTGATATATTAGGGATAGATCTGTTTGTGATTTTTAACACTTGGATGAATGATACAATTTAATTAATCCTTATAGAACAGCTGAATTCTGGGGCTATATGCTAAATACAGAGCCCTGAATTCCAGGCCTATGCACTAAAATCTGAACAAGGTAAATGCTCAGAGGGGCATTGGGAAGATAACAAAGTGATCACGTGGAGTGCCGAAATGCATGAAGAGGAAGCCTAACCCAATCTTCCAGTTTAGAGAAAGCTTTCTGGAAGGAGCTGTAACCTGTGGGATTGAATGGGTGCTACTAGTCAAAGTGTGTGAAGTTCATTGGGTTGAAGGTAGAAATCATGAAAATGGGGTTTCAGTGAAGTAATCTGTTTAAAAATCTATAGAAAAGCTCTAGGTTTACCAGGAACATTCATAAAGATTTTCGTCCAAGTTACTGGGTTTAGAGATGAGTTCATCACTGACTTTCTTAAAACCATGAACTAGACCTACCAAAAACGTTGTAAATAGGATATTTCTGGGAAATTTTTCTGTGTATTATAAGGTGCCATAAATTTTTCACCTTGTTTATATTAGTCTGAATATAAATTGAAAATAGCATCAGTAGGTTTTTGGCTTTCACACTGCAAAAAGTTGAGTGGGTGTGGGTTCTCATTTAGTAATGGTGAATTTAAAGGTACCATTTTAAAGTTCTCTATCAACATTTCAGTGTAAACCCGAGATAACGTATTGATTTGAGATACATTTTTACATAAACCTTCTTTTTTCAAAATTGCGTATGTTCAAGGGAGCGAAATACAAAATTTACGGGTGCCTGACAGAAGCAGAACTACTGGCTGCTGCGGAACATGTAGTGTGCTTGGGTTAGTATTTAATTCTGTTTCAAGGCCCTTCATGTCTTACCCTGGATCTCATTTCCAGTCTTGTCTTCTTCTACATACACCTAATGCTCCCTCAGTCAAACAAAATAACTCTATAGTACCTTCCGGTGAGCACACTCTAACAATCCTGACTTGGGTTCTGTTGGTCCTTCTACCTTCTTTTTTTTTTTTTATTTCAGCATATTATGGGGGTACAGATGTTTAGGTTACGTATGTTGCCCTTG
>NW_012153062.1:9581144-9598261 GCF_000956105.1 Propithecus coquereli | reverse complement strand
AGGGGCATTGGGAAGATAACAAAGTGATCACGTGGAGTGCCGAAATGCATGAAGAGGAAGCCTAACCCAATCTTCCAGTTTAGAGAAAGCTTTCTACCTTCTTGATCCCTTCATCTGCACAATCCTCCTTTTATCCACTCTTTGAAACCCCAGCCATCATTCCCTATTGCCATCATACCCTGTTAGACACTGTTGCTTCTTGCTTTGAACTCACAGAGCACAGGTTCCTATTTATTTGTCTTCTCTCCCCATCCTCCACTTTTTGTTTTGATTGTGGTTTGTTTTGTTTTTTACATTATACCTCTGGCTCCATTCCTGGCAAAGATTAGCCTCTTGGTTTTCTTCTGTGGTGACATGTTTTTCTGTCACTCCAGAAAGTCATTTTCTTGAGGTTAAGGACTGTTGTGCAGAAGTTTGCATCGAAAAACCAAATGCAGGGTCTGCATATTGTACATAGCTGAAGTGAATTCAATTGAATAACATTTGCATGCCTAATATAGCCCATGGCTGAGACAATTTGCAAAGGATTATTGCTCACTGATTACTGAACACCTACTATGTTCTAGGCATTTTATTAAACATTTTACACATTGAAATTATCCATTGTCTCTTTTTATACCTAAAAGAAATAAAGTGATGAAAGTGGTCAATGTAAATGGCAAGAAAATAGTTTGAATTGAACATTATCTCCCAGGTTTATATCCCTTGACCTAGTGTTCAGCTGTACATACTACAGCTAAAATAGTGCGTGAGCAATCAAATGAATGATCGAGGAGTAGACTCTTAAGTTCTCACTGAAATGTGCTTTGTAGTGTCAAAAATAAAATCAGAGCAGCTTAGGAAAAATTGTAAAGTTTATTGTCATGCAAAAAATACAGACCATGTATGATCCAGGAAACTTCAATCCAAGCAGTAAGAAGTTCTCTTTATAGCAATTACAGCACAGTTTATAAAATATAGGGGAAGAAGTATTTAGACTTTTTGAGATTGGCTATTATACATGAAAACATTTCTTTTTAGGGCAAGTAGAGCTGTTGAAGCTTCTGTTTTGTTTGTTTACAGCTGATTGGTTTCATTTCACTGAATCAAGCTGACAAGCATGTAAAGGTTACATTTGTGTTTCCTAATTTCAGGAAAACCAGTATGACTTAAGTTTTGGGTACATGGGTATGAGCAGATGGCATTAGGCTGTATTCAAACGGTGGCCTCCACTTCTATTTTTCTTTAACTCTAGGTTAACCTTAAGAATGACTGCTGGATCTTTGCCCTGGCTGTGCTTCTGAGCAGCGCCTTTCTCTACAACAACATGAACACCATCAACCACCAGGCCCTGGAGCAGCTGCAGTATCCTTATAGGAACGAAATTGCTATGTTTTATTGAGATTAGATTAATGACTACTGAGACTGTTTTTGTTTGTGTGTGGCTCACTTTTTGTGTATTATGAGGCTAGATGGGGTAGGGGGCAATGGGTGAAGGAATTTTCACAAAACCTGTTTCTAAGTGAGATCTGGATATGGTGGTTTAGGGTACTGCTCCTTCCTTAGCTAAGATGCCAGCTATGTGACTGAGTTAACAGAGCTAATTAGGACAAAATCCTGCCCAGGACTGGATGATGTAGAAAACTCCACTGAGTTTGTAAGTTTCTTCCCGGACTTTGTCTGGATTGTGCGGGATTTCACCCTGGAGCTGGAATTAGATGGACATCCAATCACAGAAGATGAGTACCTGGAGAATGCCTTGAAGCTGATTCCAGGTATCAGAGCATGGCCTTGGTAGGGGAAGGTTCAGGAGCAGGGTGGGATCAGTTTAGCGCTGTCACTTAGCACTTGAGTAGAAATGTTTGTGGGAATGGATTGAGGCTCATGCTAATGGTGATTGGTGACAGGTGGCCATGCTTTTTGTGGTTATTATCACTTGAACATCTCCAGTGGCAGGAGTTTAAGCTTACTCAGGATGTTTTTGGCCCAATATTGTACCAAATGATTTTTGACCAATTGGTACCATGAAAAAATATTTTTCGTTACAGTCAACACTACCACTTCCTAAGGCCCATATACATCTGAGACTCAATCGTTGACCCTGCCATTTTCAAGAAACATAGCTCAATAGATAGGAAGGTGATATACAAATAATCACATAGAAAGTAATTGACCTAATTTCTAAAACATATTTCACACCCTGTATTTTACTAATGCCTGTATAGTTACATCCTTCCAAGACAGGATTTTATGGAGGAAGTGGACCAGAAATAACACTGACATATCCTTCCACTAATGCTGCCAAAAAATCCTTCATTATTCTTTCCTTGTAACATCAACCTCTGAATTCTGCATCCATACACAACGTGTCATTATTTCAATATTATAAATTTGTTACCTAGATCATGTATAGGAGAGTGACTACCTGAGGAAAGCTAGAAAAATATTTATTTTTGTTCATTCAATCATTTATTCGGTCTTTCACACACATATTTTGAACAACGGGTGCATGTTGCAGAATCCCTCTGCAAGACACGATCAAGTCCAGTGTAACCTGGTAAGAGAAAGCTGAGGTCTCACAGTTTCATTTAGGTAACCACAGTCTTCAGAGGATTTTACTAAAAGAATTCCTAACCACACTTACACTGTGTAATTTTTCTTTTTATTCTGACTGATAAAAGTTTTTCTGTACTCGCCTGGCTATTTTCTGTCTCTTTCTGATGTTTTCCCCAACAGCGTCACATCCAGATTTCTAGCATATTTTATTTTTTGAGTACACATTTCATTTCTGACATGGAGGTAGTAAGATTTAAAAAAATACATTATGCTATGTGAAACAAGCCAGACAATGAAAGAAAAATGACTTCACTTTTATATGGAATCTAAAAAAATACATAGAAACAGAGAGTAGAATGGTGGTTACCAGGGACAGGGTGAGGGAGGAAATTCAGAGATTTAAGTCAAAGTGTACAAACTTGCAGTTTTGTAGCATGAATAAGTCTAGAGATCTAATATACTGTAGAAGGAATGTAGTTGATAATATTGTATTGTATTATATATTAGAAATTTGCAAAGAAAATACATGGCAGATTCCTTTACCACAAACAAAGGGAAAAAATGTAACTATGGAAGGTTATGAATATATGTTTTATTTACTTTTAGTAATAATTTCTCTATGCATACATATATCAAAACATTATATTATACACTGTAAACATACATAATTTAAAACACAAAAAGGACTTCTTACCATATTTTAATTAATTAATAATTCAACAAACATATAATATATAGTCAATCTCCCAGATGACTATGATGGATATCATACAAAGGCTGAGGAAATCACCTATAATTTCTTCACTCAGGATGGATGCCTTCCCTTCCTTTCCAGGAGTTCCTCCTTGACCCTGTGCAGAAATGGATTTCCCATGCCTCAGGTAGATTAGCATTAGGTTGATTGCTTGGTTGGATGAAAGGGGATTCACAGAGAGACACAGAAGACTGTAGTGATGGAAGGAACCCTGAAAATGAAAATCTGCAGCTTTGCCTGAAAGTTGTTCTTCAATATTTTCTCTATTTTTACTTCTGCAGGTGAGAATCCCCAAATCCAAAATTCCAACATGCCTAGAGTGTGTATCAGGCATTTCTTCCCAAAACGGAAGTGCTTTGTCTTTGACTGGCCAACAAGTGACAAAAAACTCTTACAACATATAGAAGAAGTGCCAGAAGACCAGCTACATCATAATTTCCAGGAACAATCAAGAAATTTCTGTTCATATATCTTCACCCATGCAAAGACCAAGAGGCTAAGAGAGGGGATCCTTGTCACTGGAAGGCGTGAGTCTCTTTCCCCGTGTGGGTGTTTATTGAGCCTACTGTATCTCAAGAAAACTTAGAAGCACAAATTACTGTGAAGGAGATAAATAACTGTGTTGTGACATGAATTCCTATGGCATATTGGATATATATGTTTTTAGGAAGAATATTCAAGATATATTATGAATTCACATATAACAGACAATAAATAAGCCATGAGTCCCTGCAAGCCCCGTGGGATTCTGAGATACAAAATTCCATATCATCTTATGTATAGAGCTGTCTTCATGAGCATGTGACCTATGCGGTCATGCAGTGCCCTGTGCTGAGAAGAGCCACTCAGCTAGTTTAATGCTCTGTCACTGTCTTGAAATTCTCGACGATTTGTTTTTTACAAAGAGACCTGCATTTACATTCAAGACTAGGACCCACAAATGACATAATCGACTTTGTCTGTCTCATAAATACCTGTTAAATTTTATTGAAATGGGAAAGTGTTTTTTAGGAAACCCTTGAATATATTGCTAGTGATCAGCAATTAATTTTGTAATGTGATGAGTCAGAGAATGATAAGAGAAAGGGAATAGGGACAACAGTGATGTTACTATAAAAAGGTGGATTCATAAACAAGAGTAGTAGTTGTAGTAATAGCAGAAGCAAAAGAGGGAGGAGAAGGAGGGAAATTTCAAGTGAAATAGAAATCTTGTGATTTTTTAGAATGCTGTTGTACAATACTTGTAAAACAATGAGTGAAACCTTTCCTTTTATCCCCCAAATTTCATAACTCATTCAGGGCTGGGGACCCTGGTGGTGACCTACGTGGATGCCATCAACAGTGGAGCAGTGCCTTGTGTGGAGAATGCAGTGACTACTCTGGCCCAGCTTGAGAACTCGGCAGCTGTGCAGAGGGCAGCCGACCACTACAGCCAGCACATGGCCCAGCGAGTGAGGCTCCCCACGGACACGCTCCAGGAGCTGCTGGACGTGCACGCGGCCTGTGAGAGGGAAGCCATTGCAGCCTTCATGGAGCACTCCTTCAAGGATGATGACGGGGAGTTCCAGAAGAATCTTGCAGTAATGTCTTTGTGTATTTTCCTCTTGATTCCTGCCCAATGATACTTAGAGTCCACCCTTTCAATGTCATGGCTCTTTCCCTTCTCATGGAGGAAGGAGCTTAGATTCCTGTAAGTAACAGGACTCTAATGGGCTACAGTTCTCTATTGTTCTAAAAGATGGGAAATTTATTAATTTTCTATTATACATATTACAATGCTTTAACAGATTAAAAAACACATTTATACAACATGGTAACTGTAGTTAATGACAGTAGTATTTAAGCATTCTCACCAAAGAAGAATAAGTATATTAGGTAATGTATGTTAATTAGCTTGATGTAGTTATTATATATTGCATATTTCAAAACATCATAATGTACATGTTATATACATGTATATATAATTATGTATGTATATAATTTTTAATTGTCATATTTAGGAAGTTAAATAGAATAAAATAAAGAAGTATTTGCCAAACTTTGAGACTAAAAAAACACACAAAAATATACACTTGCAAGCTTACTGTTCTGTAGGTCAGAAGTCCACTTCAGGGTGTCTGGGATCGCTGCCAGTGTATGATAAGCTGAAAACAAGATGTCTACTGAGCTCAGTTTTCCCCTGGATGATCTGGGTTACCCCTCTTGGTCTTTAAGTGAGCAATGATACCTCAAATGCTTCTCTTGTTTCTAATGCTTCTGACTATCTCTTCTGCCTTCAGGAACAGAAACATTTCTGACGTTAAAGAACTCATGTAATTTGGTAGTGCTCACTTGAAGAATCTCCCTTTATAAACATCAACTCATGTCATGTAATATTGGAGTACGATCCATCATAGTAATAGGTCCAGGGACCACATAGAGTGTGGAAATGAAGGGGAAAACTCTTAGGGAACATCTTACATCTGCTTGCCGTGGACACTTTCAGTAGATGTCCCTCTTTCAGTCTATCTTTTACTAATCCACAAGTGACAAAAATCTATTATTACATATTGAAGAAAACCAACTACATCATAATTTATAAATGCAAGCAAAAAAAAATATGTTCCTGTATCTTCACATGTTCAAATCCTTTTTGGAAGAATTCCAAGAGTTACCACCTCTGTTCAGAGTACATGCAAGTCATTACTGGGAAAATTACTTTTCTAGGTATACATATTTATCCATAACAACCCATGTTTTCTAAGAATACTATTATACCACTGCCACAATTCAATTTTCCATTGGGCATTGTTGGTGGATGGGTCATGGTTAACCATAGCACTGCTAAAGGAAAGATGGAGTTCATGTTTCACAACTGCATCATTTTACAGATGATGAGCCTGGTCCTGAGGGTGTTAAGGGACTTTTCAAGGGTCACAAAGAAAATTGGTTGGAACTAGGACTAAAAATGTCTCCTGATTCTTGTCCTTCCTATGCCTTAGGTCACTCTGAGGCGATGAGACTGCTTCTACCAGACGTGTGACATTTGGACCTTCCCTTCTAACAGCTTCATTCTATTTCCCTACATTTCCCTGGCAGATAAAAATGGAGGAAAAGATGGAAGATTTCTTGCAGCAGAATGAAGAGGCATCTAAGAAATATTGCGAAGCTGAGCTTACGCATCTTTCACAGCCCCTGATGGAAAGCATTTTGAGAGGAACTTTCCATATTCCTGGAGGGCACAAGCTCTATTTAGAAGCAAGGAAAAAGGTTGAATGGGACTATGAGCTAGTGCCCAGGAAAGGAGTCAAGGTGAGGAATGAGAGGAGAGGAGGATGACCCACAGAGTACAGTCAGAGGGTCTTTGTTGCTCCTTCTGAAAATCTAAGACCACAGCACCACTTGAGGAGAGAAAACAGAGCATGGAGATATGTTCATAATTTTAGTTTTTAAATCCACAATTACTTAGCTACTCATATACGAGAAATATTTCTTCTTAAGGAGCGTTTAGAATAGGGAATCCAAGTGAAACAAACCATTTCTTTTATTTATCAAACTGTGGGATAGGTTTTGTGCTAAGCACAAAGGATACATTATGAAAGAAACAACTTGTATTCAAGAAGCTTATAATCTTAGCTGACTAGATATGGAGTGATTATGGTTATCAAACTGGTATGTACTGATCATAATGATGATGTTGAGCAGAATGGCTCACACACACTGAGCATTCACTTCCTATGCCAGGTACAGTTTTAGGTGATTTTGTTGGATTACTAATTTAATTCTCAGAATAATATAAATTAGGTACTACTCTCCTCCACATTATGCAGTTTGAGAAATGCAATGCATGGAGAAGCTAATAAGTTGCCTAAGATGACACAGTCAGCAAGTGGTGGAATTGATAGGGCTGATCTATTTACTTGGCAGCCATTAGACACTCAGAATTTTCCCCTTTGAGGAAACAATGTATTGTGTTTCATGATGACTATGCCAATTTACATTCCTACCAACATTGTCCAAGAGTTTCCTTTTCTCCACAATCTTGCCCACACTTGGTATCTTTTGGCATTGTTTCTTTGCTTTTTTTTTTTTTTTTTTTTTTCTGTAGAGATAGCATTATACTCTGTCTCCCAGGCTGTGGTGCAGTGGCACCATCGTAGCTCAGTGTAACCTCATACAAGGAACAAGCAATCCTCCTGGCTCAGCTTTCCCAGTAGATGCGACTACAGGTGTGCACACAATCATTCACGGCTAAGTTTTTTGAATATTATTTTTTGTAGAATGGGGTCTCCCTACATTGCTCAGGTTGGTCTCAAACGCCTGGCCTCAAGTGATCCTTCCACCTCAGCCTTCCAAGTTGCTGGGATTACAGGCTTCAGCCACCATACTCAGCCTACTTTTGACTTTTTTATAATAATCATTCCATAGAATGTGTGCGGTGATAGCTCAGTATGATTTTCATTTGCATTTCTTTGATGTTTACTTATCTTGAACATGTTTTCACATATCTGTTGGCCATTTATATGTATTATTTTGAGAAATATCTACTAAGGTTCTTTGTCCATTTTTTAAATTGGGTTATTTGGGATTTTTACTATTGAGTTATATGAGTTCCTCATATATTTTGAATAATAACATCTTATTAGTATATAATTTGAAAATACTTTTTCCTTTTCAGTATGTTACCTTCTTATTTTGATGATTACTTCCTGTCCTGTGCAGAAACTCTTTAGTTTGCTGTAATTTTACTTTTTTATTTTTGTACTTGTTGTCTATGCTTTTGGTGTCTACTCCAAAAAATCATCACGAAAACCAGTGTTCGTGAGCTTTTCCCCTGTGTTTTGTTCCAGGATTTTTATGGTTTCTGGTCTTATGTTCAAATAGTTAATCCATTTTTATTTGATATTTGTGTATGATATAAGATAAGGGTCCAATTCATTCTTCTGGAGATTGCATCTTCTCAGTAACATTTAATCAAGATATTATCCTTTCCCCATTTTGTATTCTTGGTACCATGGTTGAAAACTATTTGACTGTATATGAGTTGGTTTATTTCCTGACTCTTTATTTTGTTCCATTAGACTATCTGTTTTTATGGCAGTATCGGGCTATTTCATTACCCTGTCTTTGCAGTAGATTTTGAAAGCATATAGTGTGATGCCTCCAACTTTAATTTTCTTGTTCAGAAGTGTCTTAGCTATTTAAGGTTTTGTCAATTCTATACAAATTTTAGGATTGTTTTGTCATTTGTGCAAAAAAGCCATTGGAATTTTGATAATGATTGCATTCAATATATAGTCCATTTGGGGTAATATAGACATTTTATAATAACATTATTAATTCTTCCAACTATGTACATGTGATATATCTCCATTTGTCTTATCGCTTTTCAATTTCTATCATCACCTTTTTATTGTTTTGAGTATACAAATCTTTCAACTCCTTGGTTAAATTTACCCCTACAGACTTTATTTATTTATTTATCTTTAATTCTATTGGAAAGATGAATTTTTTTTGTAATTTCTTTTTGGATAGTTTGTTGTCAGTGTATAGAAACGCAATTACTTTTTGTATGTTGATTTTGTAGCCTGCAACATTACTGAATTTGTTTATTATTTTTAACAGCTATTGATCGATTTCTTAGTATATATCCAAAGGATATAAAGTCACTTTCTTGAAGAGATTTTGTATTGCCATGTTTGTCACAGCGTTATTCACGAAAGCTAAGATATGGAAACAACCTAAGCGTAAATCAACAAAAAAGTAGCTGAGGAAAGTGATATATACATATAATATGTATATTTTTTACATATATAATATATGCGACATATAATACATAGTATATATTTACATAGATAATATATGAAATACATACTTTATATATAATACATAGTATATATTTACATAGATAATATATGAAATACATACTTTATATATAATACATAGTATATATTTACATAGATAATATATGAAATACATACTTTATATATAATACATAGTATATACATGTAATGTATATATTTTATATACATACATCTTATATATATAACTGAATATTTTCAACTTTAAATAGAGAAGGATATCCTATCACTTTTGTCAATATGGATAAACATGGAGGACATTATGCTTACTGAAATAAACCAGACACAGAGGGCAAATACTGCATGCCTCACTTTAATGTGAAATAATAATTTTTTTAAAAAAATCAAGTAATATTAACAAAGCATACAATGATAGCTACCAGAGGCGGGGGGTGAGAGACAGTAAAGATATTGGTCAAAAGGCATAAACATTCAATTATTAGATGAATACTTGTAGAAATCCAATGTACAGCATTGGGACTAGAGTTAAAATAACATATTCTAATTTGAAATTTGGTGAGAGAGTACGTCTCAAGTGTTCTCACAAGACACATAAAAAAGTTAACTATATGAGGTGATGGATATGTTACTTGGCTGTATTGTAGCCATCATTCCAAAATGTATACATATGTAAAAATATCATGCTGCATACATTAAGGGTATAAAATTTTTAATTATCAATCGTACCTCAGTAAAGCTTTGAAAGAAACTCAGAAAGCAGCCTGGAAAGCTTTCTGGCATTGAGGTGGGAGCTCTTAGTTGAAATATTTATAGATACTGTGCTAGTTAAGAAAGGGTAGCACAGCATTCAGGCAGAAGCATCCAGGCAGAAGAAAAAAAATGTGAAAATATTTCAAACGATGGAGAATCAGTGTTTGCAAAACAGCAGTAAATCTGTCAGTCTGCACCCGTGGGTGGGTGGTGGCGGTGTACCTGGGGGAGGAGCTGGAAATCTGGGAAGGAGGCTGCTATGGAAGGTTCTCATGTCTCATCAAAGAACTGGGACTTTTTGTTGTGACCAAGGAAGGAAAGAAGCACTATGGGATCCTAAGCAGATGCAGAATTACAGGGTTAGATATGTGGCTTTACTGAATAATAATTTCCTCATCAGAAGACTAGATCTTTGCTACCTGACAGATCTTTGCTTCTTCTTGGTTCCTCAGGCAAACGAGGTCCTCCAGAGCTTCCTGCAGTCACAGGCAGTTACAGAGGAATCCATCCTGCTGTCAGACAAAGCCCTCACTGCTGGAGAGAAGGCCATAGCAGGTACAGGGGCAGGGCTCGGCTCTCAGAGGGGTGGGTAGCTTCCTCCAATGCCCTCTGCCTGATCAGACAGAAAGATTTTGCTGATACCAGGAGCTTCCTCCTACTAGAGAACACATGCTCTGCTAAATCTTAAAGCAACATGGAGAGTTGGGGTTTTACATCCAACCAGTCAGTGTCTTCCCTTCACATTCTGAAACATGCTTTTCCTGACATGGCTAGAGGGAGAATTCAGATAGTCCCAATCATCCACCTCCCTACCTTTTCCAAAGTCAGTTTGGTCTCTGAGTTCAGGAGGGTAGAACCCAGGCCTGACTGTAATTTTCTTTCCTCTGTAAAATGTTTGTGGAACAGCGGAGAGGGCCATGAAGGAGGCAGCTGAGAAGGAAATGTTGATGCAAAGACAGAAACAGAAGGAGCTGCAGCAAATGATGGAGGCTCAAGAGAGAAGCTTCCGGGAACACATAGGCCAAATAGAGAATAAGATTGAGAGGGAAAGACAAGACCGTAAGAGAGAATACGAAAAGATGTTGGAGCAACAGCTGAAGGTGAGTCTGGCTAAAGCCTGGCAATATTTGGGCACAATACTCTGGTTCCTCAAGAAGGGAAGGGCCTACAGTTTAAGTACAGTCATGATTCAAGAAAGAAGCACAAAAGTATAGATTTCACTCAAACCTCAAATTCATCTGAATCTTCCTCTAGCCTGTAAGTATACACGATTCCAGTACCTTCTGTAGTGTTAGCCTTTAGAGAGTACACATGACATCCCCCAGGATGCTGGCTGCTGTGTGTGGTGATCATAGGACGGTCTAACTGTCCCTTAGGGAAATAGGCCCTTAGTGCACTTGTTCTTAGGATTCTTGGCACAATTCTCAAAGACACCTGACATACATCCATCTGGTCTGAAAATGTCAGAATTGACCTGATATGAAATGGGGGATGCTGAAAGTTTTGAAATTGCCTCATTTCTTTCCATATCTACCTGATTCATCCTATACAACTATAGTAACATACATTTTTTATCCCAACCTGGAGGTTGACCACCAGGGTCTGAAGCTCTCATTATTTGTTAGAGGAGCATGGCCATGCTACCTCAGCATAACTGAGAATTAGCTAGAATTCAACCTGCATTCCTTCCAAAAGGACATTCTTTGTGCTGAAACAAAACTCTTCCAAACCTCCAGTGAGTTGGTACTGAGGGAATTTCACAAAGGTATAATCCATGGATACTCCTACTATTCAGATCCAAAGTGCAGAAATATTAGACAAATAAATCAACTCTAAGGTAGTGGAGAAATAGGCAGATGTGGTTAATTGTAGGAATTTTATTTATAAACTCTGACCCTTAATATTTAGAATTTACAAGAGTGAACTCTTCTTTTTTATAGGTTCACGAAGTTTTGTTTAATGCAGGATTTACAGAGAAGTCTAAGGAGAATAAGAAGGAGATACAACTACTAACAGAGAAAACTAAACCAACCGAAAATGAAAAATACCCAGCACTTCCAGGAAACTTTGAAATGGTTTACCAAGCTGTTTTACAGTCCTTCATTAAGAAGCTAAATCGTAAAGCATGGAAATATTTGGAATCACTGTTTGATTAGGGTGAGAATTTTTGGTAATGTAATTATAAAATGAAGCTTCTTTTGTTTTGTTTCATAACACTGTGGCTCATTTTTAAAGTATACATGTTATAGCAGTTTCCTTCAAAAAAAGATTAAAATGAAAAAGCAGTTATCTGAAGAATGAAACTAGACCCCTATGTCCCCCATATAGAAAAATCAAATAAAAATGTATTGAAGACTTAAATATAAGACCAGAATCTATTAAACCACTAAAGGATAATACTGGAGAGATGCTCCAGGACATGGTCTGGGCAATGATTTCTTGAGTAATACACACAAGTACAGCCAACCAAAGAAAAATTGGACAAATGGATCATACCTAGCTAAAAAGCATTTGCACAGCAAAGGAAACTCAACAAAATGAAGAGACAACCCACAGAATGGGAGGGAAAATATGCTAACTACCCATCTGACAAGGGTTTGAAAACTAGAATAAAGAGCTCAAACAACTCAATGCAAAAATACCAAATAATCCAATTAAAACTGGCCAAATGATCTGAATATGAATTTCTCAAAAGAAGACCTACAAATGGTAAACAGGATTATGAAAAAATACTCAACATCAATAGTCCTCAGAAATGCAAATGAAAACTGCAATGAAATATCATCTCAGCTAGTTAAAATGGCTTTTATCTATAAGACAGGCAATAACAAATGCTGGCAAGGATGTAGAAAAAAGGGAACCTTCCTACACTGTTGGTGGCATGTAAATTGCTGCAACCACTATGTGGAACAGCATGGAGGATCCCGAGAAAACAAAAAATAGAACTACCATGTGACCTAGCAATCTTACTGCTAGTTATATATCCCAAAGAAAGGAAATTGACATATCAAAAACATATCCACACTCCCATGTTTATTACAGCACTACTCACAATAGACAAGATTTGGAATCAACCTAAGTGTCCATCAACCAATGACTGGATAAAGAAAATGTAGTACATACATGCAATTGAATATTATTCAGTCATAAGAAAGAATGAAATCCTGTCATTTGCAACAACATGGATAGAACTAGAGAACATTATGTTAAGCGAAATAAGCCAAGCACAGAAAGACAAATCTCACAAGTTCTCACTCATATGTGGTAGCTAAACATTAAAATAATTGATGTCATGGAGAAAGACAGTAGAATGATGGTTACTGCACTCTGACTTTAATATCAAATCTCAAGAGATTGCAAAATAGCCAAAATCATCTTAAAAAGGAAGAAAAAAGTTGGATATCTCACACTTTCTGACTCCTGAAACTAAAACCTCGGTAATCAAAACACTGTGGCAATGGCATAAACACTAACATCTAGACCAGTGGAATAGAAGAGAGCCCAGAAATAAACTCTCACATTTGTGGTCAAGTGATTTTCAACATGGATGTGAAGATCATTCAATGAAGAAAGGAGAGTCTCTTCAGCAAATGACATTGGTAAAATTGGACTCACATGCAGAAAAAAAGAAGTTGGAATGTTGCCTTGTACCATATAAAAATGAACTCAAAATCGATCAAAGAACTAAACGTGAGAGATAAAACTGTAAAACTCATAGAAGAAAATACAGTGAAAAACATGATATTGTATTTTGCAATGATTTTCAAAGCATGGACAGTAAAAGAAAAAAATACATAAGTTGGACTTCATCAAAATTAAAAGCTTTCATGTACAAAGGACACTATCAGTAGTGTATAAAGGCAACACATGAGATGGGAGAAAATATTTGCTAGACATGTATCTGATAAAGGATTGATACCTAGAATATATAAATAATTCCTACAATGCAACACACAAAAAAACAACCAGATTAAAAAATTAGCAAAGGATTTGAATAGGCATTTCTCCAAAGAAGATATACAAATGGCCAATAAGCATATGAAAGTATGGTCAACATCACTAGCTTTAGGGAAATGTAAATCAAGACCACAATAAGATACTACTTCATAACCATTAGGATGGCCACTATCAAAAAATAGGCAATAACAAATGTTGGTGAGAATGTAGAGAAATTAGTACCCTTGTGCATTTCTGTTGGGAATGGAAAATGGTGAAGTCACCCTGGAAGATGGTATAGTGATTCCTTACAAATTTAAACATAGAATGATCAAATGAACCATCAATTGCACGTCTAGGTGTCTGCTCCAATGAAGTAAAAGTAGGGACTTAAAAGAACACAGACTAATGGCCAAAAACATATGAAAAAATGCTCAACATCTCTAATCATCAGGGAAATGCAAATCAAAACCATAGCAAGATATCATCAGATATTCATACAACCATATTCATATCAGCATTTTTTATATTAGCCCAAAGGTGGAAGCAACTCAAATGTCCATTGACAGATGAATGGATAAACAAATTGGTATACACATAAAATTATTCGGCCTGCAAAAAAGGAAGAGAGGCTTATGTATATTTCATAATAATCAAAAAAAGAATATTCAATGCGGATAGAAACTTTTTTTAACCTTAAAGATCAGTAGAAATTTGACATTACTGCATGAATATTTGATAAATGTCTCTTAGCTTATTAAAGTTTATTAGTATGTACATTATTTTTATTCATTGTATTCCTTTTAGGAAAGAAATAATTTATGCTTTTAAAAGGGAAAACTATGGCATATTGGGAAAAGTTAATGGGTTGACTCATCTCTCTAGAACAGAGTGAATATAGCTGTGAATAGAAATGTAGCTTTCAAAAATCATCCCCCAACTCTAAACTTTCCCTCCTCACATCCCCATGCTGAATGCTTACCGTGGGGGTGGACAGAAGGAACTTGGCAGAGCTTCGGTGGTGGCACTC
Organism: Propithecus coquereli; assembly: GCF_000956105.1. NCBI lineage: Eukaryota > Metazoa > Chordata > Mammalia > Primates > Indriidae > Propithecus > Propithecus coquereli. The sequence goes on along the minus strand of NW_012153062.1, from coordinate 9,583,455 downwards.
ACCCTTTTTCTGCCCAGCCAGCTTGTTCATCAGGTAGAATTTGCCTGTGTGGTAGAGGCCCACGATAGCCACCACCACCACAGGCTGGGTAAGGGCAGACAGCATCTTCAAGGCTTCTTCATTAGCCACCAGTTGCCCTTTAGTGTGCTTGGTGAGACACTCTGGGCCTGGCATGTGGATCTCTGAGGCTACGTCCAGGGTGTTCCCTTGACTGCAAGGAAAGAGGTGGAATGAATTAGAATTTCCACACTTTTGCATTGAGCAGGTGGAGTCACAAAATCCCCCAGGATGACCTAAAGTTTTGTGTGCATTAGTGAGATAGATGAGGGAAAATCTGTATCATTTTAAAAAGTTACGAAAGTATTATCAAAGTAGTCTACTTAAAAATGTTGGTATGACAGTGACTCATCAACATTTAGCTATGCTCATGACCCAAATCTTTCATTTATCATGGAAAACTTTCCTTTTGGATTTTTATTACAAAAATTATAGTAGACATCTAATGGAAAATAGAAGAGGATTTAGAAAATTTATTTTGCATCCTGGTCATATGTAAGAAATTCAGCACTGTTTTATTCATTTAATAATTTGGTAAATAAAGACCCTCATGAATATATATTTTATCGTTTGATGTATGGAAAAATATCCCAAGATTTTCAAATGTGGTCTTTCCTCTCTCTCTAACTAGTTATGCTTATATCACTGTAACAAGGATCGTCAGAACTCCTCACATTGCCATTGTCAAAGTAGAAACAACATAACCTACTTTTGCAAATTTTACATAACTGTGTGACCATGTGAATCACAGGATCAGGGACCCTTGCAGGGATTTGGAAGCGCCATGTGCAAGTGAAGGGCCCTGAAACTTAAGCTTCATTTAGTCCAAAAAGGACTACGAAATAAGGATTAAAGATCAGGAGGCAGATTCAGAGAGCTGGATGGGAAGTTGTTTGATGAAAATTATCTTTATTTCCAGCCACACACTTTTAGGTTTTCTGTTGTGTTCTGTTTTTCCATTTGTTAGGGAAGGAGAGAGAGAAATAGGAAGAGGAGGAATAGAAGGAGTGGGGAGGAGGAGGAGGGTAAGGTCTGGAAAGGAGAGAGAGAGCTGTCAGGCAAGAAGGGGATGAATGAGGCTAGTGATTTGCCAAGGAATTCAGAAGGTGAGATTGACGTGTCTGAGGGCATGGAGAGGTCAAGGTAAGCAAAGATGTTCCCCTTACTGAGGCACCACAGGAGAATTAAAGAGGAAGCCCTTCAGCAAAGTGGTGTGAGACCACATTCTACTTGGCAGGGATAGGGAGTGAGTGGGCACTAGGAAATCAGTGCACCTTGGACTGTTGCTAAAGGAAGAGTGCCACTCTGAAACAAAGTTCAAATGTATGATGAAAAAATATGCTGCTTTCATGAATTTTCGTCTTTCAATCTGGGTGTATTTGTTCTATCTTTGTCTTTTACAGTGTCAGTGGGAAGTTTACCCTGCATCTCATTTACCTCATTCACTGTACTTTCCTTCTCATGAAAAGAACCCATTGGTAGCCCTTTGCATTTCTTAGCTGCAACAGGAGCAGGACCAAGCAGGCTCCATCAAGGACAATGGTCATTTAATTGTGTCCCTTGTCAACAAAGACAATGTTAACACAGAGAAAGGCAGTCCTAGTGCATTTCAAACTGTCAGTTTATCCCCATGTCTACTGGTGCCTAATTCAACAAGCTCAGGACGTGCCTGAGGACGTGCCTCCCCTGATAACACCAGGATTTCATCTTACCTGTGTCCCACCTCAAGCTCAGCTGCAGCCTAACTTGGCTCTGGTTATTTTTAAGAAAACTAGCTGAGCCATAAAAATCTCTTCCCATCCCTGCCCCACCCTTACAGACTCCCTGTCCCTGAGCAAAGGCCCTTTAGAGCTGCAGAGAAAGCTGCTTTCATGAGAGGTATAGGTTGGTGCAAAAGTAATTACGGTTTTGGACCATGAATTTTTAAATCATTATAACTAGCCTCAAACACATCTTTATTAATCAAAACAGGAACTGAGTGGGGTGAAGATTATAAATATAGACTCTGCAGGGGTAGTTCTGCCTTTATTTGCTAGACATGGTCTGTCCACTCAAAGTTCAGATTAAGAACAACACAGTTCCCACCAATACAGCACAAGGCTGTACCTAAGAGATGAAAGCTTGCCAACACTGCCATCATATGGTGACTCAAAATCATAATTGATTCAGTAATATATAAATGCATTTTCCTAAGAAAAATCATTTATTGATATCAATATAGAAGTTACAGAAATTTATTGATGGTAATGTAGAA
>NW_012153062.1:9577681-9580799 GCF_000956105.1 Propithecus coquereli | reverse complement strand
AAATTATAATTAAGTAGAAATCCATATATACAAGTAAATCAAATGATATACAACGATAATATTGCTTCTATATATATCCTAATGTAAACATTGGCTATAATGTAGATTATTTTTTTTTAATAGGAGAAGAGGCATATAGATTTATTTAACATATTTAAGCATGGGAATTGCATAAGAATGATTACTCAATAACCCAGTGGGGTATAGATGGTTATTTTTTTTAACTTTATTTTTTTATTTCAGCGTATTATGAGGGTACAAATGTTTAGGTTACATATATTGCCTTTGCCCCACCCCAGTTGTACCTTCAAGCATGTCCATCCCCCAGATGGTGCACACTGCACCCATTACGTGTTTATATACCCATCCCCTTCTCCCCCCATACCTGCCCGACACCCGATGAATGTTGTTACTGTATGTGCACTTAAATGTTGATCCATTAATACTAATTGGATGATGAGTACATGTGGTGCTTGTTTTTCCATTCTTGTGATACTTCACTTAGTAGAATGGGCTCCATCTCTATCCAGGATAATACAAGAGATGCTAGATCACCATTGTTTTCTGTGGCTGAGTAGAACTCCATGGTATACATATACCACATTTTATTAATCCACTCACGTATTGATGGGCACTTGGGTTGTTTATACATCTTTGCAATTGTGAATTGTGCTGCTATGAACATTCTAGTGCAGATGTCTTTTTCATAGGATGTCTTTTCTTCCTTTGGGTAGATGCCAGGTAATGGGATTCCTGGATCAAATGGTAGTTCTACCTGTATCACTTTAAAGTATCTCCATACTACTTTCCACAGAGATTGTATTAGTTTGCAGTCCCACCAGCAGTGTATGAGTGTTCCTATCTCTGCATCCACGCCAACATTTATTGTTTTGAGACTTTTTGATAAAGGCCATTCTCACTGGAGATAAGTGACATCTCATTGTGGTTTTCATTTGCATTTCCTAGATGATTAGAGATGTTGAGCCGTTTTTCATATACTTCTTGGCCATTAGTCTGTCTTCTTTTAAGTCCCTACTTATACTTGATTGGAACAGACACCTAGACGTAAAATTGATGGTTCATTAGGTCATTCTATGTTTAAATCTGTAAGGAATCACGAAACTAAAAATAGAGCTACCATATAATTCACCAATTCCATTACTGGGCATTTATCAAGATGAAAAGAAATCAGGAGGGGAAGAGCCAAGATGGCGGACGAGAAAAGCCGCCAGTCAGAGTGTCTCTGCAAAAAAGACAAATTTTAGAAGAAAGAGAAAAAAACAAACTAGCAGAGAAACATAGATTGGGTGAGGGTCGGAAGGAAGGGTGCCTGAAACTACAGGAGACTCCACCAGAAGACGTTGCGGAGGAGAACTGGAAGGAGAAAGTTCCCGAGAGGCTTGGAGACCAGCAACAAGGATAGGTGGAGCGGTTAACTTCCCCCTCCCTTGCATCTTGGACTGTTGGTGGGCTCCTGAGTGGCTGGAGAGACCTGCCAACACCATCCCAGAGACGGCCGCCGCCAGTGAGCAGTGGCCTCTTGTGGACTCAGCGCCGGGCTCCCAGCCCCCTCGGGGCACCTCCCCGGGCACAGACCAGAGCCTATGGGCAGACGCCATACTGCTCCATTCTCTCCTTCCCCCTCCCTACCCATGGGTGCCCAGAGGGACAATTTAGCCATCACACGGAGGCATCTCCAAGGAACAGGCCCTTTCCTTTTGGGGCCCTACACCAGACTGAGGGGTACTCAGACTGTGAGCTCCCTATCCACCAGGACTCCCAGGTGCTGCTTGCCTGGGGACTCAAGGAGAGCGGGACAAATCCTGAGGTGGAGTGAAATAGATCCAGCTTGGGCACCCTGTAGATGATTCAAGACCAGCACCCCTCCCCCTGGCAGGGTCAAGGATTGATCTCCAGGGCCCAGGGGACAGGCCTGCAGACCAGAGCCCGTACAAACAGGTCATGATCGCACAACCCCAGGGCACAAAAGAGAGATCTGTGAAAGAGCCTACTGAGGAGTGTGTGCCTTCAGGGAAAGATCAGCATGCCTGAGCGGCAATCCTCCCAAAAGAGAACTTTGCACCCAGCTCTGGCTGCTATCCTGGGTAGGGAACCTCCCAGCCCACGTCACAGCCAGGGGAGATCCATCAGCCTGAGGTCTCACTTGCTGGCAGAGGCCTGGGAGAGGCCACGGAGAGGGGCAGTGTGGAGGAGAGCGAGACTTGCTCCAGAGTGCGGGTCTTGGCCAGCCCCACCCCCCCAAGCCCAGACTTTCAGCTGAGTGGAGCCATTTGAGCCCCTCCTGGCAGCTTTTCACAGAAACAAAGAGAAGAACTTTGACCCCTGCTAACAGCAGTTGTGGAGCCTGAGGGCAGGCTTAACCAACCGACCCCCACCCAGACTCACTCCTGACCTGCCCCCACTGAGGTGGAGAATAAGGACACACCTGGAAGTCCCAGGGCCCCACCCACCACCCAAGGCACAAGAGGGCCTCTCTAGAGGAACAAGAGCTGGTTACAGGACCCAAAAACAGCACTGCAGCTCACTCCTCCCTGCAAGTGCAACCTACTGACAGGGAGGTCATCCTGCACACCCTTTAACTGCATCTACTGATTCATCATAAAGGATGTGGTCGAATGTAACCCACAAACACCACCTACTGGCTCAGAGACTAAACAGGGCGTGTCATTATCCAAACGAAAATCTAAAGGCAAGAAGGAACAACTGATCCAGATGAGAAGAAATGAGCAAAAGAACTCTGGAAGTATGAAGACTCAAATGGAAAGCACGCCCCCAAAAAGGAACAACAGCTCCCCAGCAATGGACATTAACCAAACTCAGAACACTAAAATGACAGAAGAATTTTAAAAATGGATTGTAAGAAAACTGAATGATATGCAAGAAAAAATGGATAACCAATACAAAGAAACCACAAAAAAAATCCAAGACTTGGAAGAAAAATTCACTAAAGAAATTGAAATATTAAAGAAAAATCAAGCCAATTTCCTGGAAATGAAGGACTTATTCAGGGAACTACAAAACACAGTGAAAAGCCTCAAGAACGGGGTAGATCAAACAGAAGAAAGAATCTCAGAGATTGAAGACAACTCCTTCCAAT
>NW_012153062.1:9576453-9576846 GCF_000956105.1 Propithecus coquereli | reverse complement strand
GTAATTCGTACCACTTATCAGTTCTCTCAATAAATGTGAATGGCTTGAACTCCCCTCTCAAGAGACATAGGCTGGCCTAATGGATAAAAAAAAACAAGTCAAGCATCTGCTGTCTCCAGGAAATTCATCTAACCTGCAAGGATGCATTTGGATGCAAAGTAAAGGGGTGGAAATCAATATTTCAAGCAAATGAAAGCCAAAAGAAGGCTGGTGTGGCAGTTTTGATTTCACATAACTTGGTTTTTAAATCAACAAAAGTAATGAAAGACAAAGGGGGTCACTATATAATGGTGAAGGATACAGTTCAACAAGAAGACATAAAAATTCTAAATATGTATGCACCCAACTTAGGTGCACCCAGATTCATAAAGCAAACTCTACTTGATCTAAACA
>NW_012153062.1:9530629-9564583 GCF_000956105.1 Propithecus coquereli | reverse complement strand
TAAGTTACCATGTAAGACCTCATTCGGGGCTTTTTGAGACCAACAGAGAGGTCTAAGCCCCCTGAGCTCCTGCTTTGCCTATAATCTTTATAAACTTATAAAACTATATCTTTGTCTAGTGTATTCTTTTATTTCTTCCATTTTCCATTTCTCTCTATTATTTTCTTATCCCTTGCAATTCTACCAAAGGGACCCGGTTTTTTGCAGGGAACACTGGCCACATTCCCCGCAATAAAGAGGAATGAAATTGTTTCATTTGCAGCAACATAGATGGAACTGGAAGTCATTATGTAAAGTGAAATAAGCCAGGCACAGAAAGAAAAATATCACATGTTCTCACTCGTATTTAGGATCTAAAAACGTTGATCTCATGGAGTTAGAGAATAAAGTGATAGATACCAAAGACTAGGAAGGGTGTGGGGGATAAGGGGCAAATAAAGGGAGGTTGGTTAATGGGTACAAACATAAAGTTAGATATAATAGAAAGAATAAGTTCTAATGTTCCATAGCAAAGTAGGGTGACTATAGTTAACAACGTATTGTATATTTCAAAATAGCTAGAAGAGAGGACTTGAAATGTTTCCAACACATAGAAATGCTAAATACTCGAGGTGATGGATACCCCAAATACCCTGACTTGATCATTAAACATTCTATGCATGTATCAAAATATCACCTGTACCCCATAAATATGTACAAATATTATGTATCAATAAAAAAATTTAAATGAAATAAAATAACAGATTGAACAATATATGTAGAAGAAAAAAGAGTAATGGGATCATATGAAAAAGGTACAGAAACTAGTTTAAAGGGGCATCCTGTGGACAAATTTGGGACAATGTGAACATCAAAAAGAATTATGACTATAATTGATTATAATCATGTAATCTGAGCAAGTATCTAAATTTAGCTTCCACTGAATGTGAAACAGGGGAAAGAAAAACAAGACTGCCTACTTATTTCCATGAGGAAATGGAGATTTCTCAAAAAACTAAAAATAGAACTGCCATACAATCCAGTAATCCCATTATTGGGCATTTATCCAAATGAAAAGAAATTGGTATATCAAAGGGATATCTGCCTTCCCATGTTTATTGTGCACTATTCACAATAACTAAGATAGAATCAACTTTCCATGAGGAAAATTCATGGAAATAAGTAGGCAGATCCTGGGGAACATAAAAAAATTGATCTGGATTTTTTAAAAAGTCAGTGTGATTTAAAAAAAAGAATAATAAATTTTAAAAGCAGGATAGCTATTCTAGATTGAATCTAAACAAATTTATAAATACACGACATGAAACTTGGTTTGATCCTAATTCAAAACTATAAATAAATAAAACAGCTATACAAGTATTTTTAGAGAATTGGGAAATGTGATTATGGGTATAATACCGGATTATATTAATATTAGACAATTATTATTAAATATTATTAACTTTACTAGGTATGCTAATAGCATTTATTATGTTATTTATTATTACATAATAAACACTAAAATGATGTTTGTTTAGGAAAATGTACTTATTCTTAGGAGATGCATGCTGAAGAATTTAAGGGTAAGGTATCATAAAGTCTGCGAATTACTTTTAAATGGTTCGTTAAAGAAAGTATGCAGAGAGAGAGAGAAAGTAAGTGTACCAAAACATTAACAAATCTTTCACCTTGATGAAAGTTATATGTGTGTTCACTGCTCTATTCTTTCTACTTTTCTGCAGATTCTCTGCATCAAATACTATTCTAGCCCCTGAGGATGGGGTGGTAAAGATAGAGAAGGTCATGGTTCTCAGGGATCCTACCTTCTGCTCAGGGAAGAGGCAAACACAAGCAAACAAATAAATGAAGAAGATCATTTCAGAGAGTGAGTGACTCGTGGCATGAAGGAAATGACAAGTGACGCAAGAGGCTCCTTAGATTGAGGGATTAGGGAAGGCCACGTTGAGGTGTCAGTATCTGAGCTGAGGATTGCATGAGTACCAGGAGCCAACCAGGGGAAGACCTCTTAAATCTTCCTGTCCTCACAAAGGGAAACCCAGTGCAAATGCATTAATGGGAGCATGAGAAAGGCTACAGAGCAATAAAAAGATAATGTGAGTTATATACCATGGCACAGAAAAGTGCTTGCAACATGCTGTTGTGTGAAAATAGTGGCATAAAACTACTTCTATTCTATAACGGGACACAATGTTTGAGGTTTACACAAATAGGATGATGCAATGCAAACTGTCACCAGTATGACAGTATGTTGAGATTCACAGGTGACTTTTACTGTTTTTCTTTCACTATCTGCTTTTCACAAAGTATGTACAAATAAACGTGTTACTTTTCAATTAAAAAAAAAGAGTTTGGCCGGGCGCAGTGGTTCACACCTGTAATCCTAGCACTCTGAGCTCGGGAGTTTGAGACCAGCCTGAGCAAGAGCAAGAACCCGTCTCTATTAAAAAAGTAGAAAGCTGGACAACTAAATATATAATAACTAATAATATAATAGCTGGACAACTAAAAATATATAGAAAAAATAGCCGGGCATGCTGGCGCATGCCTGCAGTCCCAGCTACTTGGGAGGCTGAGGCAGTAGGATTGCTTGAGCCCAGGAGTTTGAGGTTGCTGTGAGCTAGGCTGACACCACGGCACTCTAGCCCTGGCAACAGAGTGAGACTCTGTCTCAAAAAAACAAAAAACAAAAAGTCTTTGTCCAGCCCTCAGGAAAAAAAAGGAAGAAGGAGAAGGAACAGAAGGAAGGAGGAGAAGGAAGGAGGGAGAAGGAAGAGAAAGGAGAAGGAGAAGGAGAAGAAGAAAAGCCCACAGAAACTCCCTGGTGCCAGGGATGAAGGTCAATCTGGACACCATAGAAGGACCATTCTGATCCCACCTAGTGAGAACCCAACAGATGGCTGTGCGCCCCATGCCAAAGTGAGGGGTCAAGTCTCCACATGAAGCAGCTTCACACGTTTTAATGAAGAAAATGCTTTTGCTTCCTCCCTTAACTCCAAACCTTGGGACTGAGAGAAGAAAATAGGAAAAACTACTCATATGCTCCCAGCCACAGGAAACTAGCTGAGTCTATCAAATTAAATCAAAGAACTGGTATAGCTGACCCTGTGGGTCAATGTCCCGGCTGCCGCCAGAGAGGGAGGTAACCTACAATGATCCCTTTGGTGGCAGCCAGATGATGATCCCACCAATTCCCTGTTAGCCATTTTGCCAGCCAGAGTCCATCAGTTTTGAGGCGCATGCCTGCTTCCCAGTAGATATCCACCAGAGGGCTGCAGAGGGTTTGTTTTTGTTTTGTTTTTTGTTTGTTTTTAAGTTGAAGTGCTCTTTACAGAACTGAAAGAAAAATAGAGAGCAGGAGGGAGGAGGTAGACAGAGAGAGAGAAACAGAGAAAAAAAGAGAAAGAGAGAGTGAAACAACAGCTATGTTTACATACTGCTCTTTTTGTGGAACAAGCCTGGATTTCCAAGAAGCAATAAGTACTCTGGGCTTCCAGAAGTGGAAGTTATTGTATGGAGAAAAAACAACAATTTAAGAATACAAGTTTATAGGAAGAGATTCAGACCAGATAAACCAAAGGTAGTAGAAGGAAGAGGTAAGGAAATCTGAATCCACCAGAACCTGCATAGTACTAAGTGAAATAAGCCAACCTGAGAAGGCCACATACTATGTGATTCCAACTATATGACATTTTGGAAAGGACAAAACTATGGAGACAGCAAAAAAATAGTGGTTGCCAGGGGTTGGGAGCAAGGGAGGGATGAACAGATGTAGCGCAGCGGATTATTAGGGCAGTAAAACTACTCTGTATGATACTATAATATAATGGTGGATACGTGTCACTACACATTTGTCCCATAGAACCCATAGAATGCACAACGCACAGAGTGAACCATAACGGAAACTATGGATTTGGGGTGATAATGATGTGTCAGTGGAGATTTGTCAGTTGTTACACACATACCAGTGTGCTGTAGGATGTTGATAGTGGAGGAGGAGGTGGTACTAGTGGAGGAGTAGTGTGTATAGGAATCTACCGTCCGTCTGTTCAATATTGCTATGAACATAAAACTGCTCTAAATAATAAAGTGTATTGAAGGAAAAAAAAAACATCAAGACTATTTGCTTATTGTTTCTGGACTTCCATATGCAGTAGAAATAAAAGGGAATGCTCTCATAGTCTAATAGGCTCAAAAGACTGAATATCCCCTGGAGCAGAACTTATTTGTCTCTTAAGTATTTTGATCCTTTTTTCCTTTAATGTACCCAATTCTCTTTTCTCTGCCCTAGGCCCATACCACCCCAACCCCAAATTCCACTCTGTCTTGTATAATGTCCTTTAGAGCCAATGCTAGGTGTCAGCTACCTTAGTGTGATAAATTAAACTATGGCTTTATGTGCTCTACACTCTCTTCTGGTTTTTAAGCATGGATCTGACTATCAGGTAGAAGCCTTTGATTTTTTTTTAATGAAATTATGTCTGCACAATCTCTTGGATTGAGGGGCCTCAGATAATGAAGCTGGTCCCTGCATTAGTCTGCTAATGTTGTTCCATTATTTAATAAATGTTAATTAAGCATTTACCGTGTGGTGGGCGTTGTGCTACATGTAAGGGAGTCAAACAAGTAAGACATTATCTCTACTTTCAAAAAGGTTTTGGGTTACTAGGAAGGGGCAGAATGGAAGTTATTAAGCTCCACAATTACCTTTCTAGGACTTTCACTATAAGCAAGCAGTGTGTGTCTAAAATCTGCTGTGAAGTGTGATTTCCCTCTTTTTTTCTTTTTTTATTTCAGAATATTGTGGGGATGCAAATGCTTTGGTTACATATATTGCCTTTGCCCCATCCAAGTCAGAGCTACAAATGTGCCCAACCACCAGACATCTTACACTGTACTCATTAGGTCTGAATTTACCCATCGCCTGCTCCTCTCTCCCACCTGCCCAACATCCTATGAATGCTACTTCCATATGTGCACGTAAGTGTTGATCAGTTAGTACCAATTTCATGATGAGTACATATGTGGCTTGTTTTTCCATTCCTGTGATACTTCACTTAGAAGAATGGGCTCCAGCTCCACCCAGGATAACACAGGGGGTATTAGTTCATCATTTTTTGTGGCTGAGTAGTACTCCATGGTATACATATACCACATTTTATTAAACCACTCTTGTATCTAATGGACAGTTGGGTTGTTTCCACATCTTTGCAACTGTGAATTTTGCTACTATTAACATCCTAGTGCAGATGTCTTTTTTATAGATTGTCATTTTTTCCTTGGGATAAATACCCAGTAGTGAAATACCTAGATCAAATAAATGGTAGTTCTACTTTGAGTTCTTTGAGGTATCTCCATATTACTTTCCACAGAGGTTGTACTAGTTTGCAGTACCAACAGCTGCATAAGAGTGTTCCCTTCTCTCCACATCCACGCCATCATTTGTTGTTTGGTGACATTTTGATAAAAGCCATTCTCACTGGAGTTAAGTGATACCTCATTGTTGTTTTGATTTGCATTTCCCTGACGATTAGAGATGTTGAACATTTTTTCATGTTTGTTAGCCATTAGTCTATCTTCTTTTGAAAACTTTCTGCCCATGTCCTTTTCCCATTTGTTCATGGAGTTGTTTCATTTCTTCTTGTTGATTTTCCTGAGTTCTATATAGATTCTAGTTATCAGCCCTTTATCAGATGTGCACCAGGCAAATATTTTATCCCATTTTGTAGGAAGTCTGTTCTCTCTGATGATAGTTTCCTTGGCTGTGCAGAAGCTTTTTAATTTGATCAGGTCCCATTTATTTATTTTGGTTGTTGCTCTGATTGCCTTTGGAGTCTTCTTCATAAATTCTTTGCCTAGGCTGATGTCTATAAGAGTTTTTCAACGCTTTCTTCTAGAATTCTTATGAATTCCTGCCTTAGGTTGAAGTCTGTTATCCATTGTGAGTTGATTTTTGTAAGAGGTGAGAGGTGCAGATCCTGTTTCTGTCTTCTACATGTGACTATCCAGTTTTCCCAGCACCATTTATTGAATAAGGATTCTTTTCCCCACTGTATGTTTTTGTCTGCTTTGTCAAAGATTAGACGGCTACATGAGGATGGTTTTATATCTGGGTTCGCAGTTCTGTTCCATTGGTCTATGTCTCTGTTCTTATGCCAGTAGGATGCTATTTTAGTTACTATAGCCTTGTAGTATAGCTTGAAGTCTGGTAAATTGATGCCTTCCAATTTGTTCTTTTTGTTTGGAGCTAGTGAGAGGCGTGTCAATTTTGTTTATCTTTCAAAGAACCAACTTGGTTTTATTAATCTTCTGTATAATTTTTTTGTTATCAATTTCATTTTGTTCTGCTCTGATCTTGGTTATTTCTTTTCTTCTGCTGGGTTTGGGATTTGTTTGCTCATCCTTTTCCAGTTCTTTGAGACAATTCATTAGATTGTTTGTCATCTTTCTGTCTTTTAGATATAGGAATTTATGGCTACAAATTTTCCTCTCAGGACTATTTTAGTTGTGCCCCACAGATTTTGATAACTTTTGTCTCCTTTACCATTTAGTTCAAAGAATCTTTTGATTTCCATCTTAATTTCTTCCTTGACTCAATAATTGTTCAGCAGAAGGTTGTCTGGTTTCCATGACTTTGTGTAGCTATAAGTGATTCTGTTGGAGTTGGTTTTTAATTTTATTCTACAGTGGACTGAGAATATGCATGGTATAATTTCTATGTTTTTAAATTTATTTAGACATATATTGTAGCTTAGGATATGGTCAATCTTAGAGAATATCCCATGAGCTTCTGAGAAAACATATTCAGTGGCTTTTGGGTAGAATGCTCTGTAAATGTCTGTCAAGCCTATTTATTCTAGAGTACTATTTAAATCCATTGTTTCTTTGTTTATTTTCTGTTTGGATGATTTGTCTTGGTCTGTCAGAGGGGTGTTGACCTTTTACGTCCCTGGCTACTATGGTGCTGCTGTTTATCATTTTGTTTAGATCAAGTAGGATTTGCTTTATGAATCTGGATGCACCTGAGTTAGGCGCATAAATATTTAGAATTGTTATGTCTTCTTGCTGAATTTTTTCTTTTACCATTATATAATGACCATCTTTGTCTTTCATTGCATTTGTTGATTAGAAGGCTAAGTTGTGTGAAATGAGAACTCTTACACCAGCTTTCTTTTGGTTTCCATTTCCATGGAATATTATTTTCCTTCCCTTCACCTTGAGTCTGAATGAATCCTTGTGGGTTAGATGTATTTCCCAAAGACAGCAGATACTTGACTTGTGTATATTTATCCATTCAGCCAGCCTATGTCTCTTTAGTGGGCAGTTCAAGCTATTCACATTTATTGAAAGAATTGATAAGTGGGGTGGATTTCTGTTCATCCTGTTGAGTTGAACCTTATTGCTTTGTTTTCTCTCTGGAGCCACTGTGGTATCTGGCCTTTGACCTTTAGCTTTTGGATGATATTACACTGGTGAGTGTTTATTGTGCTGATTTGTGTGCAACACTGTTCTGAGTACTTCCTACAGAGCAGGTCTTGTCTTGACGAATTCCCTCAGTCTTTGCTTGTCTGAGAAAGTCTTTGTCTCTCCTTCATATAAGAAACTTAGTTTTTCAGGATAGAAAATTCTAGGCTGGGCATTATTCTGTTTGAGAAGACTGAGAATGGGGCCCCAGTCCCTTCTTGTTTGTAAGGTCTCAGTTGAGAAGTCTGCAGTTAGTATGATGGGTTTTCCTTTTAGGTTACCTGTTTCTTTCACCTTATGGTTTATAGGAGTTTTATTAAAAAAAAAAAAAAAAAGAAAGAAAGAAAGAAAAACTCCTAATAAACACAAAAGCTCTTTCATGTTTATTTTGGGCTATCTGATGACTATGTGTTGTTGTGTTTTCCTCTTTGTGATGAATCTCCCAGGAGTCCTTTGAGCTTCTTGTACTTGGATATCTAGCTTTCTAGCAAGACCAGGGAAATTTTCCTCCATTATTCCCTCAAATAGATTATCCAACCCTTTTGTATTTTCTTCTTTACCTTCAGGGATGCCTCTGATTCTTATGTTATGCCTCTTTACATAATCACATAATTCTTATAGTCTTTGCACTTTTCTCTTATTTCTCTGCTCTATCTCTGCAACTAACTTGTTTAATTGAAAGGGGTTGCCTTCAAACTGTTAGATTCTTTTTTGTGCTTGATCTAACCTATTCTTAAGACTTTCCACTGTGTTTTGTAATTCCTTGAATAAATTTTCATTTCCAGAAGCTCTGTTTGATTTTTCTTTAATATTTCAATTTCTTTAGTGAATTTTGCCTTCATTCCCTGCATTCTTTTGATCATTGTCCTCTTGGTCCATGATTGAGAAATGCATTCTTGTCACAGTCAAAACATTTCTAAAATGGCTGATTACTTCCCCATTACACATACATGCATACAGTTTTGTTCAGCATTGTGCCTCACTTACTCTGTGGGCAACCTGGGCAGCAGTTTTGAAGGCATGCCCCAAATCCAGAGCCGAACTCAGCCTGACCTCACTTCATTTTTCCCATTGACTCTTTCCAATTCCAACATGGCTTTGGAACGTTCAGCCCGTGCTTGGCAGAAACTAGGTGCTGACTAATTGATGACCTAAGCTTTTTTCCAAAGCTTAAGTTGAATCATTTTTAGTAACATGCAACTGTAACAACTATCATATTCTTTACAGTTGAACTGCTGTAGTAGCCAAGTGATGCTTCTTTTGAATTTACCAATTTAGCAGAATGAGTCTCTTCTGTAACTGATTACTTTTCAGAAGGATCAAATAAGACCACAGGAAAGCATCTTTATTATATTGGGGTGGGAGAGATATTTTTAATAAGACTTTAAAAAATCATAAACAAAAGGGAGAAAATTATTGAATTTCTTTTCATCAAGGGCCCCCTAAACCATGAAATACAGAGGATTTGGCAAAGCTAGTTACAGCATCTATAATTGACTTGGTATCTATATCTAGGTATACCTAGAATATATAACACAGATAAAGTTAACAGAAGGGTGACAGATTTGGACAAGAAATTTTAAATGTCTTAACCCAACAAAGAATTAATATCTAGAATGTTCTAAAACATTAACAAACAATAACAACAAAAAGCTAGTTAAGCTGATAAAGAAATGAGCAAAAGATTTGCATCCATATAAATTATATAGATTCTTTGTATCTATAGAATAGGGAAACTTGAAGACTAGTAAATATATAAAATCATAGTCAGAAAACACTGTCAGCAAAAAGATAGTGAAGAAGAACATTTGTTCTTCTGATGGAAGAAGAAATGGTATAGTCTTTCTAGAGAGCAATCTGGCAATACTCATCCCATAACCCTGCTTCCAGCTGTTGGATGTATGTTCCAGAGAAATTTTTGCAAAGTTCTTTAAGGGACATATAAATGGACATGTGTCTTTGGTTGGGGGATTGGAGCACCCTAGATGACCAACACTACAGAGTGTACAGCTAACATGCTGTGATGGACAAATCTTGAACAACACAACGATGAGTGAAAAAGGGAAGAAACATACACACTCTGTAGTAAAATACACCCCATTTAATTAAAAATGCATACATGTATAAAATAAACTGTATATTTAAAAATAATATATATATCTAAAGACACATAGCAAGTACATTAGAGAAGATTTATTGAGAAGGCAGGGAAAGAAATGGGAATGAAAATCAGAGGGAAAGACATAAAAAATATTAAAATTAATCAAAACGGATACCTTGCACAGACTAATACTGAGGAATACAATGAACTTAACTCTCTGTACTCAAGGCTCAACTTCTTAAAAGCAAAAAAAAAGCATGGAGGGGAATTGCCTGAAGTTGCACACTGAAATGAAGGAAGGCCTGGGTGTTAGTAGTATTGATACTCTCCTTTCTGGAGACCTTGATCTGTACTAGTCATTGTGCAAATTGTTTGATGTATGTTATCTCATTTAATCCTCACACTCGAACACGCACACACATAAAATCCATATTATTATTCCCATTTTACAGATGAGAAAGTAGAAACTCAGAGAGGTCATGGTATTTGCCTAAGGTCACCCAGTTAATAAGTGGTATAGTTTGGATTTGAATACAGGTCTATATGACTCTGAATCTCATATACCATATTCTCTACTGTCTGTCCATAATTTGAAGAAATAAGAAAAGATACTAACAAAATAAGTTCATTCTTTACAAACCGGTTCCCCAGTCCTCTATCATTGACCACTTTGGTTACTGTGGTAGGCTGAATAATGGCCCCCCAGACATGTCCACGCCCTAATCTCCAAAACTTCCAAGTGTTTCCTTCTAGGATAAAAGAAACTTTGCAGGCATGACCTAGTCAAGGATCTTGATACAGGGAGAATCTCCTGGATTATCCAGGTGGGCCCGATGTAATCACAAGGGCATTTACAAGAAGGGTATAAGAGGGGTCAGAGAGCGGAGTAGGTGATGTGATGATGAAAGCAAGAGGTGGGAGTGATGCCAGGAAGGAGCTGTGAGCCGAGGCGTGCAGGCAGCCTCGAGAAGCTGAAAAGGGCAAAGAAATGGATACTTCTCTCCAGTTTCCAGAAGGAACCAACACCTTGATTTTAGCCCCATAACACCCACTTTGGATTTCTGACACACCTCCAGAACTGAAAGAGATTTGTGTTGTTTTAAGCCACTGAGTTTGTGGTAATTTGTTTTATGAGCAATAGGAAACAAATATAGTTAGAAATAAGTCAGACTGACTTCCAGATGGTTAACTGTCATAGAAGTAACAAATAATGTTTCCAACAAGGTACAACAACTAGTTAATACCAAATGTGGAACTAGAGTGTGGATCTCTTGGCTGCCTCAGTGCTGGGCCCTTTGCACTACATCTTATCGTCAACACAGGTAAGTCTCTGAAGTGATGCAAGGAAGTCTCTGAAGGCTACAGGGAATTTGAAATCTAGTAGAGTGTACACATTGAAAGTGGGTAACTTGTTTCCAAGAAAGCACAGGTTTGAACACTGGGCATAGGGACCAAATAATTCCTGTGGTTCTGTTGCAGAGAATAGCCTGAGACACACAAAGAAAACTTTCTGTGCTTAAACTCCTTTACCTGGCTGTTTCTGACGTGGAACAATTCAGGTTCGATTCAACTGCAAGCAACGCTAGCTACATATACTAATGGGCTTTTAATAAAAATGATTTTATAAGGCAAGTCCAGGTATAAGTAATGCTGTTATTGAGATTACTGTAATATTGAGGGGAGAAAAACTACTGGATTTGAAATCAGAATTGGGTTCACTTTCCCAATCTGCCATTCGCTCTGTGACCTGAGAAAGTCAATTCACCTCTCTGGGTCAGATTCCTCATCCCTGGAATGACCTGCGTGGTCCATAAGGCCCTCCCGTGCTAGACTACACCAGTCGCTGCTCCCCTAAGGAGATGGTGCTGTCCTAACACGGACACTGGGCTGAAGCCAGAAAGAGAGGCCCTGATGTGCACCAAGTGTCTCCTGTGCGGCTGGTGCTGTGCTCCACATGGCACCTCTGTCACACTGGTTAATATTCACAATACGCAAGGTCGTATTATGATACATATTTTACAACTGAAGAGACAGAACCCAGACAGCCCAAGTGGCACACTCGAATTCACGCAGCTCACGCTAGTTAGAACCAGTTCTGTCTGACATGGAACGTGGTCTACAACACTGTGTCTTCTACCCGAAGGTTAAATAATAGTGAATGACACCCAGAAACACTTTTCAGGGTGTAGACACTTCCACAGTCATAAGTTAATTTAAGCCCAACAAGAACCCTGTGACAAAGCCAAAGCACACAAGGAATCAGGCTCAGGTATATTTAAGGAACCTGTCCAAAGTTACAGTTAGGAAATGGCAGAGATGGTGGAACTTGAATTCGAGTCCCTCTGACACATGTCCTTTCCACCATGTCCAGTGGCCTACTCTCCCACCACTAAAGGGACCTTGGGCAAATCACTTAATATCTCTAAACTTCAATTCTCTCT
Source organism: Propithecus coquereli (assembly GCF_000956105.1). Classification (NCBI taxonomy): domain Eukaryota; kingdom Metazoa; phylum Chordata; class Mammalia; order Primates; family Indriidae; genus Propithecus; species Propithecus coquereli. The sequence continues at coordinate 9,552,580 of NW_012153062.1, read as the reverse complement.
GTTATAAGATCTCGATTATAATATCTGTCCCTGAAGTCATCCTGAGGGTTTAGGTAAGTCTTAGAAAGTGTTTTGCAAGTGTTTGAGAATATACAAACGACAGAGGTGTTTCAGCTGCCCTTGAGCAATGACCATTTGTGTCATATCAATTTAGCTCCTTCCTTAAAGGTTTAGACAGAACTATCATAAAGAATTGGGAACTAAATACCTCTATGAAGTACACTTCTATCATGCCTGGAGCAGGCTAAGGACTCAATAACGTGTTTTCTATGGTTGGTAGGAAAAGAGCCTTTAATCAATAGCTGTTCAGAAAGACAATCCTAGCAAATGCTCAGATCATCAATAACAGCATCTAGGACAAAATACCAGTCCATTAACTGGTGGTGAGACCACAGTACCGTGTCACTGCATTTCAGTGCTAGGGAAGAATCCATTTGCCATGAATGAAGGTCAGCGTAATATTGAAACTGCTGTGGGAAGAAAAATCCCAGACCAAATTAACAGAAAAAATTGTTGTGTTAGTTCAGGTCATACAAAGTAGTTTTCCTTGTGGTATTGGCAAATGAAGATATTATGTGGCGAGCAGACACATCATCAACCACAAGGAAAGGACTGTGTGTCATGGCAAACCAGCCGTGGTTCCTGCGACCTGAATGGCCCCTTATGTGGAGCCATATGCCCTATCAGCCAGGGGTTTCCCTGTGAAATTGACCTGGTTTTGTTAAATTGTTGCTTTTCTTCCAGAGAAATTGAATTATCTTTTTAAAGAAAAAGGCAATTTCTTTTACTTTGTGTAGAGCAACATTTGTATATTATGTGGAAGGAGAAGGAGGAGGAGAGGGGAGGAAAGCAGAAGCAGGAGGAGAAGACAGGGCAGGAGAAGAGAAAAGAGATAAAGAGGATCATTTCATAATGATGAATGTTTTAATTCAAGAGAAAGATAAAATATTTCTAAATTCTTATGTGTATAACAGCAGAGCCTCAAAATAAATTCTCCACAAATTGCAAAGTGGGGAGATCATGTAGAGTATATCTTTGGCCACAGTAAGTTAAGCTAGAAATCAAAAATGAAAACAAACTAGAAAAATATCCACATATTTTAAATAACCCATGGGTCAAAAAGAAGTCACAATGAGAATTAGAAAATAGTTTGAACTCTCCTTTGCAATGAAAAATGGGTATATCCTTCTTTAACTTAAGTGATAGTTTCTGGGTTTATTTCTCTAAAATGCAGGGCATATAGCTGGACACTCAAATGACCGAGAAAAAAAATAAAAATAAAATGCAGGGCATACTTCTGCTCAGCTGGAAAAACTCAACATGATACTTTCACACCAAAAGCAATTTTGTGCTTTATAGAAACATATTTTGAGGGTCAGGACTGAATCTCCATTAAAATGGTCATACATACCCTATGACCCTATGGAGCAGAGCCAACTGCAGAATTTGTGTGTCTAATGCAAAACAAAAATACAAGGTTGTTCAAAAAGCAGGGAGAAAATGCTGTTAAACGTATTAAAATATAAAGAAACTGACCCCCACAATCTCTAGTAACTTGTCATGCTGTTGTTTATTTAGTAATTAATGTCATTCTAAGTAAAGAAATTTTTGTTATTTCAGAATATTACAGGGGTACAAACACTTTCGTCACATAAATTGCCTTTGCACCACCCAAGTCAAAGCTACAAGTGTACCCATCCCCCAGACAGCACACATCACACCCATTAGTGTGAATTTAAGTACAGAAATTTAAAATTAATACCGCGAATTTTACTATCGATCTCTGTATTGTGCAATGCCTGTTTTAAGTGCAAATATAAACGAATTTAACTTATATGTAGAATTGCCAAAATTACACAATTTCTATTTTATAGCCCGTACATGCACATGTATTTTTATTCTACCAAAACAGTGGAAACAGTGAACAAAAAGAACTCTCCTACTCTTATTTCACTTCTTGATATGGGCACATTTTATCAGCATTCCGTGCCTCTGGCTTACTGATGAGTAAGGAGGAACTAAAGGGAAAAGAAATTAGGGTTTGCCTTATCCATCCGTTTCGTTTTATGTCATCATTTTCAGCATTAAGTGGTTGGCTAAAAAAGGGAAGTCACGTTTCTTAGAATGCATTGCCTTCATTCTGCACTTGGTGCAAGTTCTGTTTCCCATCAAAGCATGGTCTCTTGAGGCAGTCAGTGCCCCACTTCTTTGTCTGTAGCTGTAACATGCTTATCTCAAACTGAGTTCTTGCTGAGTTCTTGTTGAACTTTCATCAGCAGTAGATCTTCAGGGATTCTGTGCTTGTGGGGCATTTACTATATACTAATACAAATGAAGCTACCAGGAACTGCGAACATGCATATGGTGCCTTTCTTCTCTGCTTATGCATTTTGCTCATTATGCCATCAGATTTTAGTTACAAAACTTAAGTTTAATATAAAGATTTTCAAGACAGCAACAGCCAGGAGAGCCTTAAGTCAAGTGAAGAGCCCTTCTGAGCAGAAGGACTCGTGCACCTGCACAAGTTGCACGCCCATGAAGCCAGCCCTGCACAGCAGATCCATGCCTGGATTTACAGCAACAAAAATGCATGCATATGTGCACCAAAAGATGTGTTCACAAATATTCATTATCTCGCTATATCTAGTAGCCCTAAACTGGAAATAATTCAAATGTCTACCAACGTTAAGTGAATAATTAGTGTATATTCATAAAATGGAATACTATATAGCAATTAAAATTAAGAAACTGTAGTTGACCACAACATAGATAAATCTCTCAATCATAAGGTTTGGCAAAAGAAGTCAAAAGCTAAAGAACACATACTGTGTGGTTCCTTTCATATAAAGATTTAAAACTGCCCAAAATGGTGCAAGAAGTCAGGATAATGTATACTTCTGGAAGAAGAGGGGATATTGATTGAGAGAAGAATGAAGCTAGTATTCTGTTTCTTGACCTGGGTAGCGATTACACAAATGAGTTTACTTTTTGATAGTTTATTGAGCTGAACACTTACAATTAGTTCCTTTTTCTGAATTGTCTTTATAATTAATTCTAATTTTTTAATTTAAAAAATAGAAATATGTTAAAAAGCATTCATTTACTTTTGTCTATTATAGTGCTACAGTGGAAAGTATGAGGTGGTAAAAATTATTTTTAGTAGACAAAAGTGTCATGATGGTGTGCAGCACCTGCTGGGATAATCTTAGAAACCTATTAGCAAATGAGCACATTCCAGACTTTTAAGTTTGATGCTTAGGAAGTGCCACTTCCAACGTCATTACAAATCACCATCAGATATCATTACTCTTCTAATGACATTATTGACTTCTGATATATGTAAGTTGCTACATCGCAATGTGATAACTGAATGATGTATGTAAATTATTGATATTTTATTAATGTCATCTCCTACAAGGTTATAATTTTGTCAACATATATATAAAGGGATTTCTTAAATTTCTGCTTGTAATGATCATGCAAAAAGAAAAGAGAATAAGTCTTGAATTCTTGTATGGACTCAGGTACAAGAGAGCAACAGTAATAATGTCCAACTAGACAGTGCCGACAAGAATGTCTTGATTTCTACTAGTGTTGAACACATAAAGCACAGTAATTCATAATACATAAGGTTCCCACTTCTAATGAGTTGGTTGTAGGAGTAAGCAGTGAGAAATAATCCTTTATTTTTGATATAACTGGAAGAGAGATCTGTGAGAAATGGAGGAATGCCATTACTGTAAAGAGATTGAGCTCTGGCCACAAGAGGGCGCCGTGAGGCCCAGAAGGCTGCGCGATCTATGGCCACCCGGCGCCACAAGAGAACTCTCCATCACCAGCTGCATCCATTTCAAATCTTGTGCATTTTTCTGCCCTGGACCAAGGATAATAAATTAGGAAAAAGGGATAATCAGTGGCAGTACTCTTCCTGTTTGTTGACTACTCGCCTCTTTTCCTGTGTTAAATACTCAATTCAAACAGCTCATGTTCCTGTATTAAGAAAGACTGAAATAAATTTCTTTCCCCATCCTCAATTCTCTTAGTGAATTTCAGTTCCTATAAGAACAAGATATGACCACAGAACCATTTCAGAATCATTTCAAAATTTACCACCATTGAATGTTATGTAATATATGTTTACAGGACTGACACTACCCTGCCCTGCATCTACATAGAAATAAAAATGTGAATAAAAATTACAATTGGAAAGGTTCTGTAACAATTATGTACCTCTCTAAGAGGTACAACTATACCATGTCTACACCATATCTGTAATAACATTTAATTGTAACATTTATCTTTTTCAAATTCATAAATTTTGTCTATAAAAGACTTATTTAGATTGGAATGTATTGACTGTTCAAAGTTAAGCAGAAGTCAGCAAAAAGGAAGTATCTATCATGACAAGGTGAGGAAAACCCTTTGACCACAAATTTAACCACAAATCTGAAGAAGCCACAAGATAACGCCATCAGCTGAAGTTGTCTGCTTCTACTGCCCACACAAAAATATGCTCATTGTTGTCAATGCTTTATAACTTAGCCACAGGGGCAAGATTTCTTTTTTCTTTTAGCCTGACCTATATTGTGAAATTTAATGACTACTTTCTTTGCTGCCTTCATATAGTTAATTCTACATAAGTCTTGATTTTTTTGGCAGGGAGAAGTGGGGTTACTTTAAGGTATTTTATATCTTAAAGTCAAACAACTGAAAAACAAAGAAGTTAAAACTATCTTCTTCAGTCAGCATGTTGCCCGTGGCAGTCTGGAAAGCATGCCCACAAATTCTTTGACTCTCCTCCCTGCAAAAGTGAAGCTTAATTCCCCTCCCCTTGAGTGTAGATTAGTTTTAATGACTAATTTCTAATGACTTGAATACACTAGAAGTAACAGTATTCACTTCTGAGTTTAGAGTATTAAAAATCTGCAGCTGTTACCTTCAAATTGTGCTTCCTTTGTCCCAGGATCACTCAGGGGGAGTCATGTGATGAACAGTCTTGTGCAGAGGCCCACGTGAGGAGGAACTGAAGCCTCCTGCCAACAGCCATAGCTGTCAGCCCGGCAGATCCTCCAGACCCAGTCAAGACTAGATGACTCCAGCCTTGGCAGACACCTTAACTGAAGCCACATGAGAAACCCTGAACCTCAACCACCCACCTAAGCCTCTCACAGATTCCTGACCCACAGAAACTGTGAGACAATGAATGCTTGTTGTTTTCAGTTTTAGGTAATTTTTTACACAGAAATAGGTGAGGAATACATTGAGACATGCTGAATTGGATGGGCATATTTCATAAAAGCATAAGTGAACAACAGACTGGGCCCCTCTTGGTTTTTCAGATGTTTAACAAAAAGATGTTACAAAAATAGAATACATGCTTTTCTACCACGGCTGCTATCACTCTGTAACCTTTCTTCCAAAAAAACAGGATAACTCAAGTTGAAAGTTCTCTTACTTGAATTTTACTTTTTATACATATAATAAATTAAGACTTGTCAAGAACTATGAGGGCAATAAATCCTGTAGAGGAACACAGAGTTCACCTCCCTGTCCAATAGGCTGGGAAAAATTTATGATTCTAAGACATATTGATGGCACACCTTGGGAGATGGTACTGCCATAAATGGGATATAACAGGATTAATGGCTGGCGTTTATAAATTGCTTTGTTTTAAGAATGATATTTTAGTCGCTTTTAGTAGTTTTCATCTTTATTAATTAATATATTGAAGTTGTTCCCATTTTACTGATAAAGAGCCTTGGAAACAGGAATACTATATCCTAAGCCACTGGACCAGGTATCGTCAAAATCCAAGTAGAAATTCATATCTCTTTAATTTAGTTTAATAAACATTTCTTGAGTTTTCTCAAAATTCCAGACACTATGCTAGGCACAGGAAATAAAAAAAATAGGTGCAGCTCCTTATTCTCCAGGATCTTAAAATGTAGTAAATTTAAAAGTAAAGTGATAAGAACTAGGTAGTAGCGATATCTCAAGTAGAGGGGTGGCAAAGAGGAGGAGCACTTACCCTGTTCTCTTATGATCAGGGGGGGATACTTGGGCTTGAGTTGCTAACCATAAATAAGGATTCTTATTTTTCCTATTGATTTTGTATCCCAATGAACTCTAAATTATCTGTACCCTAATTTTCATTGATTTATGAGAACACTTTTGATTGATTCATTTTGTTGTATGATAAGATATCAGATAGGAATTTTCCCTCATGCATCAAGATATAATAGATATTTAATTCCAAAGTGAATGTCAGACTAGATGTAAAATTTCAAATAAAATTATGCGTAACCGTTTTGGTACCTTTAAAACCTCTCGCCCGCTTTGATGACTTAAACAATTGAGAACACACTTAGAGGGTGGAATTATAACAAAATTTTACCTATTGAAAAGAGCTTCATTCCTTTTTAAATGAAGCAAGAAAGTCTTTCAGGAGACCGTTGGGACCTTAATAAGTGTTCCATGTAGTTAGGGACCGCACGGGACGCGTGTGGGACACAAGCCTGAGGATGCTGCGGCTGTTGGCCTAGGAGATCAGGACAGAGACATCTAAGAGATTTGCTGCTGTTGGCTCTTCAAAATAAAGTGACACTGGGAGAATCTCTGCCTGGGATCATGTTAACAGTGATCCCACCTGTTCAACCAGGGCTTTGGCCAGAGGGCAAGAGGATCCCAACGGTCTGGAAATTCAGAAGTAAGAGGTAGTGGCAGTAGTCAGCAGAATGAGGGCACTGCCCACTGGGTGACAGGCGTGGCCAGAGGGGCCCAGTAGGGGAGCTGTCAAAGAATCCAGGGTGGCACCAGAGAAAAAAGTTGGCTTTGAACATCAGCCAGGCCCAGAGAGTAAAAAGGCAGGATTAAAGTGCCAGTCAAGTAACAACGTCCTCGTCCTTTCCCCTGGTCCCTCCCTGAGCTCTATACTTGGGGGGACCTGACGCTGCCCAGTTGGGAGACACCCCACATCCGCTCCCTGCCAAAGCAGTCTGGAAAGCAGCTGGGGCAGAAGAGGGCAGGAGAGGGGAAGGAAGTCTTACCTTTAAATGAAGATGGAAATGTATACCAGACATCCTAATTTCTGCATCCAGCTCTGTTTTACGATTTAAAGCAACTGTGGAACTTTCTGTGCAGTTCCCTTGAGCTTTTATCCAGCAGCAGGAAAAACATTTATCACTTTAAAGTGGCAGCGGGAGGAAAAAATAAAATTGTTTTTCTTACTCTATCCCTCAAACCATGCTTATTCAATATATCAGTTATACTTACATTAATGGAAATATTACGCAGGTTAGCATATGAATAAAAACAAGAATTCAAATGGGACATTTCATTGCTATTGTCTAAATTATGATATGAATAACAGCCACAATGCCTTACATATAAAAACCTTGTTAAAAAAAAATTTTGAAAACCATATTCACACCTATTTTTCATGATCTCTCTGATACTTCGGAATAGTAGCAGAATAGATTAATTAAACACCACATCAAGAGACCTGTATACACATAACTAACTAAACTCTCATAGTTTATAAATCTAATATAGGCTAATAAAAGACTTATAAAGGGCCTTGGGTCCAGCTCAGCCTGGTTCCCAACCTCTGTATTTTTGCCCTGCTCAGAATCACTGGATCTGAATCCAGGTCTTCACTGGCCGGCTCGTTCCCTAGGCCTGGCCTGAGACTGCCCTGGCCACACATCCTAGAGCCCCACGTTGCTACTTTCACTCTTAATCTGACCCTGGTTCAAGGATCCCCTTCTGAGATCTGGACCTTCACTGTGTTACCAAGTTGGCTTCTGCCTAGCCCCAAGCTTGTAATTATTTACCTATATTCCAGTTTCTTCCTAGGACTCTTTGTAGGTCACTTCTGAAAGACCAGAGGCCTGTCCTGAACATCGGTCTAAAAACTAAGCCTTCATATTCCTTGATGAATCTTCCTCAAGTCCTCACTGCTGTGTCTTTCCCAAATGCCACAACTCCCTGCTACCTCATTATCGATTCTGTTACCAATTCTTTGCCTAGTTGAACATGACTGTAGCCCTTGGATATCTATCTTGCTTACCTGCCGCCTAAATATCCACCCCAGCACACGCATCCGGTTCCAGCTGCCCTGTGGGTGAGTTTATTGCCGGGTCCTACTTCCTCCTGCGAGCCTCTTCTGATGGAGGTAGCTGACGTGCTCTACCACATCCCAATAATAATGAGTTGACATTTATTAATATCTTATTAATGGCCAGGCGCGGTGGCGCACGCCTGTAATCCTAGCACGCTGGGAGGCCGAGGCGGGTGGATTGTTTGAGCTCAGGAGTTCGAAACCAGCCTGAGCAAGAGCGAGAACCCATCTCTACTAAAAATAGAAAGAAATTAATCGGACAACTAAAAAGATATAGAAAAAATTAGCCGGGCATGGTGGCACATGCCTGTAGTCCCAGCTACTCGGGAGGCTGAGGCAGGAGGATCACTTGAGCCCAGGAGTTTGAGGTTGCTGTGAGCTGGGATGACGCCACGGCACTCTAGCCCGGGCAACACAGTGAGACTTTGTCTCAAAAAAAAAAAAAAATCTGAATATCTTATTAAGTTCCAGTAACTATTGAAGTATTGTATTATTTTATTTGGTTATTACAACATCCCTAAGAGATACATATTATTGACTTTTACAAATGAGAAAATTGAGGCACATACTGGTTATATAACTCGTGCGATGTTAATTGCTCATAACTAGTAGAGACAAGACTTGATGAAGACACATAGAAGTTTCTAGTACAACTGCTAATTTAATTCATACACAATCACCAGGGGAAAAAAGCACTAAATTGATACAGGAAATGACACTGAAAAACTTAAGCCAGGTATGCGTGAAGACTAAATGTACTTTAGAAAAAGAAAAGTAAGAACAAACAATTTTAAATCTGTTCCTACACAGATGAGAAGAGCTATAAAAAGAAAAAAAAAAAACTTAAGTTGAATCTGCTGACTTGGCAACTGGACAAAATTTGAGGAGAGACAGTAGAAAGGAATTCTGGTTTCTGGAGAAGGAACTTTGGTTGCCAAAACCCTGGAAAGGGAAGGTGCCTGAACTGCGTCCTGATTGGACAAAAGCTGGAACTCTTCCAAAGAGCTGCGGGAAGCTGTTGGATCTGTACACTCAGCACTTTAATCCTCCTCTGTCCAGGAGGATTTTCCACTATCTCATGAGAAAAGAAGGCATAGTATTGATGAGTCTGGAGTCCAGCTGAACTAGGGTCCACGGAAGCCTGGCTCCACCACCTACTTTGAGAAAATCAACTATTTTATCTGTCTCTCTTTCCTCGATTATAAAATGGGAATATGAGTATCCACCAAGCAAGATTATAATGAGGATAAGAAATATTTATGTAAATCACCATAGTGCCTAGCACAGCATAAATGCTCAGCAAATACTTGACAGTGGTACCATGTGACTTGTGGTGTAGAAGGTGAAAGACAATCACGATGCCAGGAATAGGATTGTGGGCTCTCTACCAACAGTCTAATTTTTTTGACTGCTGCATTCTCAGGTCTTAGAAGAATTCCTAGCACATAGAAGGCAAATATTTGTTGACAAATATTTGTTGAATGAATGAATGGAGTGAAGTAAGGAATGAACGAATCCTGGTGACTCTACCTCCAGGCCTAGTATACAGCTGCTTGCAGAAGAGAGGGCGGCACACATGCCGACACAATGTGTCACCCAAAGTTCTGGCCGTGTCTGCGTCTCATGGGGCTTCCAGGTCCTGCAGCCTCTGAGGCAGGATCCAGGGCTGCTGCCCCACTGGGATCTTGTAGGATGCTCTAGTGCTTTAGCATATGGGAGTCATTCGAAGTAACAGATGTCACACTTACGCCACTTCAGAACTCTCACGTGTCCCATGAATGTTTTTTTCCAAGCTCTATTGTTACTCTGGAGGTAGAGTGGGTCAAGAACAGGGCAATCCAGTCCTTCCATAGCCTGGATCCCTCAGTTACCTGACTAAGCTCTTGGTCCATATTCAAGCAGTGGTAAAAGGGTGGTGAAGGGCATTATTGAATATGGACACATGAAGTTCTGAAGTGGCATAAATGTGACATCTATTACTTTGAGAAAGAACTGATAGTTGGAGAGAAACAATAGACAGAGTTGCAGGAATAAGCAGTGGGATTAAAGGAAAGTTAGTATAGAAGGAAATCATACAAGAAAAATGCTGTACTCACATGGCAAAAATCTTTCACCACATTCCGAGAGATGGGCTATGCTCACTCCATATCGAGAATGAAATAAAATACGGCACCATAATAAGCCAGAGATTTTGAGCTTGTGGTCCCTTCATAGACAAGGAACAAAGATTTACACTGATAGCATTTCAAGAGTGTTTGGAACCAAGGAATGATGCCGATGCACACCACAATTAATAAAATACCCACGACCTGTGATATAGAAGGGAGAAATCCGGGACCCACATTTTGTGTGAGGGCTGAATCCCCAGAGCAGAATGAATGCTAATAAAGACAACTGATGATCAAAGTAGATGAATGGAGTCATCGTATGGTAGTTGGTTCAGATCCAAGTCAAACATCAAACCAATCTGTGGTCTCTAAGATCTTTCTACGGGCTGGCACATGCTAGGAATAGCCCATCTGTGTTGCTGGGGATAGCACCAGTGAGAGCTGACTTCTGTTTGCATAGAGACACACTGCAGTGGCCAAAATGGCCCTATATTTGGCATAGTTTACACATAAAAACTGAGCATTTAATATGCCAGTGGGCTATAATTGGTACAATGAATCATTTTCTTCAAGCATTTTCAGTGTTAATTCCTCAATTAATTCCTCACTAATTCCTCAGTTTGGAAGAGCCTAGATGGTTTTAACTTAAAGCTAGGCTACCAGAAAAGAAAAACTATTTTACACGTAGCTGGAGTATAACAATCTGACCCTTTGTACTCAAGAAATATTTATTATTTCTTTCCAAAACAAGGGTTTTTTAGTTGTGTTTTTTATACTTGATAAAAAAAAATTTTTTTAAAGCGCAATCTTTGGAGTCATATGGACCTGGATTTTTACAAGCTGTATAGCCATGGTTACTTGTGCACCTCTGTTTCACCCATCTCAAAAACTGTTCTGAGGCTAAATGGGATGTTGAGAGAGAGCACTTAGTAAAGAATCTGAAAAAACTAAATATTAAATAAATATTAGCTACCTGTGCTTCTTCCTTATTCACCTTCAACGTTCTAAGAGAATAAAATACAATGTTTTTAAAATGTAAAAAGTAATTTGATGGGAGGCTGAGGCAGAAGGATCAATTGAGCCCAGGAGTTTGAGGCGGCAGTACACTATGATCGTGCCTGCAAATAGCCACTGCCTTCAACCTGGGCAACATAGTGAGACCCCATCTCCAAAAGAAAGGAAAATAGTAATTTGTCCTAAATTAAGCAGTGCATCCAAACGGATGTTCTCCAGGAAGTAGCTCAGGTACATAAATCTGTGCAGTTGTAATGGTAACAGGTATACCCCTAAAGCTAATGCACAAATTAAATTTTTAAAATCTAATTATTAATGATAATGTTTAAATCAGAGTTCACAATTTTAAAAAATCCTGTTTATTACCCTTACATAGAATAAATAACCACTCCTAATTTGTCTGTTTTATAATTCTGTTTCTGACTATTATATGAATAGTTTGCCTAAAATGAGATATATCTCCACTTAATCTTAATAAACCAATATTTATTAATATATATTTATCCAACAATGCCAGTAGACTTTGAAAGAGTATTGTATAATGCTTATTATATTTCATATCTGAACACAAACTATTATCAAGAAGATAATAAGATTTGATTTATTCAAAATCGTGAGGCCATTGTTACATTTCAATCTGGGCAGTCCTACCTGGGGTGCATGTGTGTGTGTTATAATGTGGGATATAAGCATAACTCCATCCAGTATATAGTACATGCATAACAACGTTTTATGGCTGTTTATTGAGCTTAGCAAATAGTAAGATATAATCAGCCACTGATACTTTTTAAATTTATTTTACTGGAATAGAGCCCCAAGAATTAACAAGAGGAAAAGTAAGATTGAAAACATCAAGTGGTCCTGATCCCCTCTATTGAGAGTTGACTGTGTCTAGAGTTGTAGGGGCATGGAAGGGGAAGAAAGCCTCATTAAAGATAAAATTCACCTCAAATGGATTACATCTAAGAGAAAACACATAGAAATATTAAAAATTGGTATTTGCAAAATATAGGTTAGATTTCCCTAGTTGCAACCTAAAATCAAAATGATAATAAAAATAACAGCAAACTACAGACTAAACTGATTTTGTAAGAAATTAAACATCATAAGTGGTTGGCTAGCATCAGTCACCAATCATTAGTACCATTGCTTCACACATTCTGCTTAAGCCAGCTGTGATCTGAATCTATTTCTGCTGGTACAGATAAAGAATCACTTTCTAAGGAGAAGTTAGTTTTCAGCTCTCCTGGAAACTGCTCTGAGAAATCTTAAACAAAGATCGAAATGCCATCTGCTAAAAAATATTCTGGCATGACAAATTTAAACAATGCAAAACCCAAGAGATTAAAAATATGGTTCAATCATGTTACCATTCTCTGGCTGGCATTGAAAAAACCAGATGTTAGAGGAAACTTTAGAAAATATTCCATTTGAATATAATAGATATAATATTTGCCCAAATGTCTTTGTTATTACTCTTACAATATTCATATGCCAATGAGGTCTTTGTGATTTTGTTGTTGGAGTTATTAACTTTTCAGATGCCCTGGCTTTTCTGGGTCTGAAATCATAACTTCTGTTTTAGGAGAATAGGCGAGAGATTGCTTGTGATTAAAATTACCACTTTCAAATGTTTCTATTGTATTCAAGTGGTACACCATTTGGCATCATGGCTGCTATTTCTTGAAGAATACTTTGAGAGAGTTAGTTATTTGATAACGTATTTTGAATGAGCAAGACAAAATGAGAAAGAGATTTTTAACTTGAACTACATGTTCACTGACAAATATTGATTTAATTAGGTGTGTAACTTCTCATTTCAGTGGAGTCTTGTTCTTAATGAATAGCAATTTCTCTAGAGCCCAGTGTAAACAAGCAAAAGTTTCAAAATGGTCTCTAGGATCTACTCCACCAAACCTCTTCAATGAAAGAAGAAAACAAATGCTTGTCACACGTAACAACCACTACGAATCGGTCTGTAAGTCTTCCCTCACTTTCTTCTTATTAAGTCAGTCACATTGTCACTTATTAAAGAGAGACCAGGTGCATACTCACAAAACATAGGTCCTCCTGAAGAAACCCCTGCAGGGTGCTGTTGAAATTGATGCTCATGTAGCACCTAAATATTTAGCACTTGAACCACAATTGGGCTTAAGGGTTTGTAGCACCACTTGAAGTCTCTCCACTGCCACTTAGCTTGAAAGAGAATATTTATCATACAGGGCTCTTGATTTGAGGAAACAGCCCCTACCCCTTTCTAAACCAAGCAATGTAAGCATATTGAGTGGAAACAGACCCATCTGCAATGCTCCCCAAATTCTCACTCTGTCGGTGATATTGACCGAGAAATCTCAGGACTGTTCAGCTGCGACAAAGCTGAACTCAGGCATTCGTGCTATTGAAGGGTCACAGGAACAATTGTTGGTCCTGCTCCGGCACTCCCATGAGTGCACCGGCTTTTTGCTCACTGTTTTATTCTAGTCTTCATTTCCTTTCCTTTACTCTCCTTTTGTTTCTCTTTCGCCTCATTGTAGAAGGGTTTGTGTAGAAAATGGATGGAGGAAAGCCTTAGAGTCAGGCAGGCTGCATCTGAGACTGAGCTCCAGCACCAAGCTCGTTGACCTGGACCAGGTGAGTTAATGTCTTAATCTCTTCATCTAAATGAAAGGGTGACATCTAGTTTACAGTGCTGCTAGGAGAATAAGAGATAATAAGTGTAAAGTTCCAAAACAGGTAGAAAGTAGCCAACAAAAGTTGCTGTTACAGTATTTTGATTGCCATTATTATGATTATTATGAGGCAGATTTAGATTCTTGTAGCAGCCACAATTAACCCCCACTCTGGGAGAATGTCCATCTCTAGCTGCCATGGTTAGTGGCTGCTACAGACTCACACCACCTCCCTCAAGAGACGCTTGGCACTTTATGTCCCTAATGTCACGAATCCTCAAAAGCTTTCTTCTGAAAGGATTCCCTCAACAAATCACCTACATAAGAATTCCTATCTTAGGCTTTGCTTCTGAGACACTAACCTAAGAAAATGATTATTATTATTACAAATGTATTTTGGGCCTTTTACTAGCAACCAAAGATACTTCAAGCACTGAGCTGAAGACAGTGCTAATCCATACTGGATCAAAATTTCCCCTTCCCAGTTCCATTTCTGGTATGACAATGTGAGAATCTCGATAGAGTGGGTCCTTCACAAAACTGGCAAAAATTAATTTTAAAATAGCAATTTAAAGTCTCTGGAAATAGCCCTATGTGCATATAGCAAAGGAGGAAGCATTTATTCAAAAAAATCTACTAAAACTCCATAAATCTGTGAGACTCTGTGGTATTTGGACAAAAACCCACACCCTCCTTCCCCACTCCCAGCTCAGATGATGAAAACTCCACTCCAGACTGTTATAGCTAAGAACACAAGGTTGGGACTCCCACCCAGTTCCCAGTTGGAGGGCTACATGCACGGGAGGGACAGGGCATCAGCCTTTCTCTGACTGCCCTCAGTTACTTGTTGCTGAGGCAAGTTTCTGGCAAGTACAACCAAGAGGTGGGAGCTCCATTCTCCCACCCAGCTTCCGCTCATGGCATGAAGGCTGTACCTTGGGCACAGTGCCACTTTGAATACTAGGGTCCCAATTGTCCTTGCCCGGGCTCATGAAGTAGAGATTCTGTGCCAGAGAGAGAAGCCAAATACACCTGCATCGCCTGAGCACTCAGCCTAGGTGTCACAGAGAGAGAAATGCACTATTATCCCTCCTCTAGCACCACAGCTATGAGTCAGATATTTTACCTAAGAGGAGAAGCAGGCCATAGAACAGAGAGCTTGAATATCTCTCTCCAAAGAAATTGCCTTTCTTTTCAACAGAGTGTGAAGTTTAAGCCTAAAAGTGCTCTCGAAAACAGTAGTTTTGGAAAAAGGCAATTGGGAGGAGATTGAAAATAGATTTATTAGAGGTGAAGGCTAAACTATAAGTCCACCGGTTGCTAGAGAAAAATGAGGAAATACACAGCTGGAATAGACCTCCAGAGTCTGAATAAACTGCGAACACTGATCACAGGAACTATCCCTTCAAAGGAGCCTGAATTTGATTGGATTAGTGTGTGAAGCAGTTTATGCCACAAAACTTTGTTGCAAACAATGTAGCAATTAGTCAGCAATTAGTGGAGCTTCACAAATGGATGTGGTTAGGTAACCAGATACGGAGAGCCTTAACAAAAACCACTGTTATCCCAGAGTGACTGTGGACATACCCAAGGATATGCCCCTGAGGAACAGCCCAAAAGGATCTATCCTCTGTGTGTGTATGTGTGTTCTTGAGGTTATGTGGGGTGCTGGATAGACTTCACTAAAGTAATCCAATCAGTCACTAAACAAGATCAGTATAAAGCAATCATTTGTATTTTGTTAGGGCTCAGAGAACAATACCCCAAAGTATGGTGCTTTGGAGCATTTTTAAATTAAAGGACATTGGAAGGCCTTGGAAGCTGCGTCAGAACCAAAGACTTCCTAACCTTGTCTTATTTATCCCCCACCCTGCCCCTAAGCACAGACAGGAGTTGTCTCTGGATGTTCCCTTATATGACTGAGAAAAACTTCTTCCAAAAGAAATGTAATTGTCTTAAGATCCCCCAGTCCACGAATCTCATAATATAACCAGGGAAAATTAACCACTGGAAAGGAGAAAAGACTAAAAGTCTTCACTATGCCCAAAGAAACTTGCAGTCTATTCTTCTGCGGACAGCTTCGAGAGATTACCTGGGATATTTTATCGACATGATAATAATAACACAACTTTGGTTCACAGGGAAGTTCTGCCCCTTACCTTCCCAAAACCTCCTCAGAGCTCAGAGAAACTTTGTATCACGTCATTGTCTGTTCTTTGGGCTTATTCATTTCTTCTGAAAATCATTTACTATACCTCAGAATTGACAATATACCACATTTCCCTCTCCCCTATGAAGAGAGTGTTTGACCCTCAACAATCCTGCCCTCTTGGAGTCTCATGTTTTCTGTGGCTCCCATGCTTACGCATAATAATAAATTTGTATCCATTTTCTCCAGTTAATCTGTCTATTGTCAGTTCATTTAGCAGACCCAACCTTCAGAGGAGGAGGGAAAATTCTCTTCCCCTCTATAATTTCTACACACTTGCAATGAACAATCTTAACAGAAGTTAAGAAAGTGATCCCATTTAAAATAGAATCAAAAAGAACAAAATATTTAGGAATAAATTTAACAAAAGAAGTCTAAACCTTATTCTCTGAAAACTACAAATATTACTTAAAGAAATTAAGGAGTATGTCAATAAATCAGAAAATATCCCCTATTTGTGGATGATAAAACTTAATATTTTTAAGTTCTAATGCTCCCAAAATTGATCTACATATCCAACAGAATCCCTGTCAGAAACTCAGCTGGCTTCTTTGTAGAAATTTCCAAGCTGAATCTAAAATTCATATGGGATTGCAAAGAACCCAGAATAGACAAAAACAATCTGGGAAAATAACAAAGTAAGAAGGTTCACACTTCCCAGTTACAAACTTACTACAAAGCAACAGTAATGAAGGCAGTGTGCTACTAGCATATGTATAGATATATGGATCAATGGAATAGAATTGAGAGTCCAAAAATAAACCCATATCATCTATGGTCAACTGATACTTAAAAAGGATGTCAATACATCAATAGGGGAAAGAAGAGTCTTTTCAACAAAAAAGACTCTGAGATAAGTGGACAGCCAGATTTAAAAGTATGAAGCTGGACCTTACTTCACACCATATACAAAAATTAACTCAAACAGGATAAAATACTGAAAGCACTAAAACTGAAAATTTCTTAGAAGAAAAGAACTGTATATCTACATGATTTCGGATTTGTGAGTGGAGTCTTAGAGAATGACAAATACATGAGCAAAAGAAAAAATAGATTGGACTTCATCAAAATCAAAATGTTCTGTGCTTCAAAGGACACTATCAAGAAAGTGAGAAACAGCTATAGACTAGGGGGAAATGTTTGAAAGCCGTACGTTTGATAAGTAACTTGTATCTAGATATATAAAGAACTCCTACAAATCAATTATAAAAGACAACTCAGATAGAAGATGAGCAAAGGAGAAAAACTAACAAACAATAAGCACATCAAAAGATGCCCAACATCACTAATCATCAGGGAATGCAAACCAAAATGAAATATCACTTCACACTCGCTAGGATTGCTAAAATTCTAAAAAGGGAGAGGGTAGCAATAGCAAGTGTTAGCAAGAATGTTGAGAAATTAGAACCTTCATATTCTGCTGGTGGGGATGTAAAATGGTTCAGCCACTTTAGAAAGCACTTTGGCAGTTTCTCAAATGGTTAAAAATAGCTTACCATAAGACCTAGCGATTCCACTTCCAGTTTTATACCCAGAGGAATGAAAACATATATCCATACAAAAACTTGCACACAAATGTTTATAGCACGGTTTCTTTGAGGTGATGAAAATGTTCTAAAATTAACTGTGCTGATGGCTGCACAGCTCTGTGAATATACCATGGATTTGTGTACTTCAATGCATGAATTTATATGTGAATTACATTTCAATAAAACTGTTATACATAAGCCCCCAAATGCACAGTTGGGGAATACTTGAAACAGGATTCATTCTTTTACACTTTCAATTGGAAAAAAAATTAATATACTTAATAGTTCACCTGAAATAAAAGGCAAAAAGTTTAAATTCAATAAAACGAATAACCAGTTAAATTGCTTTTTTCACTTCTTAATCAGCTCTTTTGTCTTTATACAAACACAATACCAGATTTTTTTTTTTTTTTTTTTTTTAGTGGGGAAAAAGAAAAAGAAATCACTTGACAGGCTTAACTCTCTAAAGGATTTTTATTTGGCAAAATTCAGGTTCAAAAGATTTGTGAAAGCCTGAAACTTTATGCCTATGGTTAATGGAATTGGGCGTTTTTCAATATTGAGATGTAATTCACATGCCATAAATTCACCTTTTTAAAATGTACAACTTAGTGGCTTTTTTAAGCATATTCACAGTCACGCAGTCATCACCACCATCCAATGTCAGAACATTTTCAACACTCCAAAAAGAAACCCTTTACCCATTAGCGGCTGGTCTCTATCCCTCTACCCACAACCCCTGAGAACCACAAACCTACTTTCTATTTTTGTGAATTTTCCTAATTTGGAAATTTCTTATAAATGAAATTATACAATATGTGACTGGTGTCTTTCACTTAGCTTAATGTTTCCAAGGCTCATATATATATATATTAGCACATATCAATATTTTATTGCTTTTATGGCTGAGAAATATTCCATTATATAAATACACCACGATTTGTTATTTATTTATCAGTTGATGGACATTTGGGCTCTTTTCATTTTTTTTGGCTACTGTAAACAATGCTGCTATAAATATTCATGTACAGGTTTTTCCATGGCCAAATGTCTTTAATATTCTTGGAGATAGACATAGGATTAGAACTCCTGAGTCCTATGATAACTCTATGTTCAACATTTTGGGAAATTGCTATTCTGTTTTCCAAAGTGGTTGCACCATCTTACAACCCCACGTGCAATGGATAAGGGTTCCAATTTCTCCACATCCTCACTGAGACTTGTCATTGTCTTTTTATTTTAATCATCCTAATGAGGTTGAAGTGGTATCTTATTGTGCTTTCGATTTGCATTTCCTTAATGATTAATGATATTGAGCATCTTTTCATGTGCTTGTTGTTTATTTGTATATCTTTTGGGGGAAAGATGTCTATTCAAATCTTTTACCTACTGTTTCCTCAATATTTTATTGTGGTAAAATACACGTGACATAAAATTTACCATCTTAATCATTTTGAAGTGTGCTTTGGTGGTGTTAAGTATACTCACAGTGCTGTGCAACTATCTCCACCATCCACCTCGATAACTCTTCATCTTGTAAAACTGAAGCCTTACAATCATTAATCAATAAGTCCTTTTTCCCTCCATCTCTGCAGCTCCTGGCATCCACTGTTCTACTTTGGGTCTCTATGATTTTGACTATGCTAAGTACCTTATATAAGGGAAATCATACATTATTTTCCTTTTTGTAACTAAATTATTTCACTTAGCACAATGTCCTCAAGGTTCATCCATGTCATAGCATGTTTAAGAATTTCCTTCCTTTTTAGGCTGACTAATATTCCAACATGTATATATATCACATTTTGCTCATCGATTCATCAATCAATAGACACTGGGGTTGCTTCCACATTTTAGCTATTGTGAATAATACTGCTATGAACATGGGTGTACAAATATCTCTTTGAGACCCTACTTTCAATTCATTCTGGTATATACCCAGAAGTGGAATAGTTGGATCATATGGTAATTCTATTTTTAATTTTTTGATGAACTGCCATACTGTTTTCCAAAGTGGCTCTAACATTTTACATTCCCACCAAGAGTGCACAAGAGTCCCAAATTCTCCACACCCTTGCAAACATTTGTTATTCATTTTTTTTCATAGTAGTTATCCCAATGTACATGAGGGGGTATCTCATGTTTTGATTTGCATTTCCCTAATGATTTGTGATGTTGAACATATTTTCATGTCCTTGTTGGCCATTTGTATATATTTTTTGGAGAAATATCTATTCAAGTCCTTTGCCCATTTTGAATTGGTTTTTTCTGTTGTTATGATTTAGGAGTTCTCTATATACTGGATATTAATCCCTCATCAGAGATGTGGTTTGAAAATATTTTCTCCCATTCTGTGTGGTACATTTTTAACTCTATTGATAGTGTATTTTTGATGCACAAAATTACTTAATTTCGATGTAGTCCCATTTCTCTATTTATTCTTTTGTTGACTGTGCCATTGGTGTCATATCCAAGAAATCACTGCCACATAATATGTCTTAAAGCTTTTACCCTATGTCTTCTTTTAAGAGTGGTGTAGTTTTAGGTTTTACATTTGCTTTTGTGATCCATTTTGAGTTAATTTTTGTATATCATGTTAGGGAACGGTTCACCTTCATTCTCTTGCATGTGAATATCCAATTTTCCCAGAACCATTTATTGAAAGGATGGTCCCCATTGAATGGTCTTAGCATCCTTGTTGAAAATTCTTTGACCATATATGTGAGGGTTTTATGGACCTTCTATTTTATTTCATTAGTCTATATGTCTGTTTTTATGCTAGTATCACACTCTTTTGATTACTGTAGCTTTGTAGTAGGGTATGAGATCAATGTGAGTTCTCCAGATTTTTTCTTTTTTTGCAGGATTGTTTATGCCATTCAGGCTCCCTCGATATTCCATATAAATTTGAGGATAATATTTTTCTATTGCTGCAAAAAATTATTATAATTTAGATAGAGATTACATTGAATCTGTTGATCACTTTGGGTGATACTAACATCTTAAAAATATTATGTCTTCCAATCCATGGACATGGGATATGTTTCCATTTATTTGTGTCTTGTTTAATTTCTTTTAGCAATGTCTTGAAGTTTTCATTGTGCAAGTCTTTCACCTCCTTGGCTACATTAATTCCTAAGTACTTTATTCTTTCTGATGGCATTTTAAATGAAATTGTTTTTATAATTTTCTTTTCAAGTTGTTTCATTTTTAGAGTATAGAAATGTACGTCATCTTTGTGTGTTCTGTATTCTGATTTTTATTAGCTACAACAATTTTTGTGGAATCTTTAGAGTTTTCATATATAAGATCATATCATTTGAGAACGTAGAAAGTTTTACTTTTTCCTTTTCCAATTTGGATCTTTAAATTTTATTTTCTTGCCCAATATTCTGGCTAGAACTTACACACTATGTAGAACTTAAGTACTGATAGTGGGTATCCTTGTTTGGGTCCTGATCTTTAGGGAAAAGCTTTCAGTCCTTCACTATTAAATGTGATGTTTACTGTGGGTTTTCATTTATGTCCTTTATTACAAGAAAATTTCCTTCTATTCCAAGTTTAAGAGTTTTTATCATAAAAATACATTAAATTTTGTCAAATGTTTTTTATGCATCTATTATGATGATGTGGAGAGTTTTTCTTTAGTTTGTTGATATTGTATATTATATTGATCAATTTTCTTATGTTGAACCAACCGTGCACTCCAGAAATAAATTCTACTTGGTCCTGATATATAATTCTTTTAATATGTTGCTGAATTGGGGTTGCTACTATGTTGTTGAAGATATTTACATCAATGTTAATAAAAAGGCATTGGTCTGTAGTTCTCTTTTCTTGTGGTATCTTTGGCTTTGGTATCAGGGTAATGTTGTCCTCACTGAATGAGGTTTTGTTTTGTTTTGTTTTGTTTTTATTTCAGGATATTATGGGGGTACAGATGTTTAGGTTACGTATGTTGCCCTTGCCCACCCCCCCAAGTCAGAGTTTCAAGTGCGTCCATCCCTCAGATGGTGCGCATCACACTCTTTGTGTATGCATATACCCTTACCCTCTTCCCCCATCCACCCCCGCCAAACATCCAATAGATGTTATTCTTATATGTGCACTTACGTGTTGATCAGCTAATACCAATTTGATGGTGAGTACATGTGGTGCTTGTTTTTCCATTCTTGGGATACTACACTTTGTAGAATGCGTTCCAGCTCTATCCAGGAGAATACAAGAGGTGCTATATCACCATTGTTTCTTAAAGCTATATAGTACTCCATGGTATACATATACCACATTTTATTAATCCACT
>NW_012153062.1:9518817-9524319 GCF_000956105.1 Propithecus coquereli | reverse complement strand
TCTTAATTTTCTGCTCGATCTCTGTGACTGACTTATTTAATTGGATGGAGTTGTCTTCAATCACTGAGATTCTTTCTTTTGTTTGATCTACCCTGTTCTTGAGGCTTTCCACTGTGTTTTGTGGTTCCCTGAATAAGTCCTTCATTTCCAGGAGATCGGTTTGATTATTCTTTAATATTTCAATTTCTTTAGTGAATTTTTCTTCTAAGTCCTGGATGGTTTTTGTGGTTTCTTTGTGTTGGTTATCCATTTTTTCTTGCATATCATTGAGTCTTCTTACAATCCATGTTTGAAATACTTCTTCTGTCATTTTAGCGACCTCAGTTTGGTTAATGTCAATTGCTAGGGAGCTGTTGTTCCTCTTTGGGGGTGTGGTTTCCATTTGATATTTCATACTTCAAGAGT
This sequence comes from Propithecus coquereli, assembly GCF_000956105.1. NCBI lineage: Eukaryota > Metazoa > Chordata > Mammalia > Primates > Indriidae > Propithecus > Propithecus coquereli. The sequence continues at coordinate 9,523,914 of NW_012153062.1, read as the reverse complement.
TCTTTCGCTGGTTCCTTCCCATCTGGATCAGTTGTTCCTTCTTGCCTATAGATTTTTGTTTGGATAATGACACGCCCTGTTTAGTCTCTGAGCTAGTAAGTGGTGTCTGTTGGTGACATTCGACCACACCCTTTATGATGAATCAGCAGATGCAGTAAAAGGCTGTGTAGAATGACCTCCCTGTCAGTAGGTGGCACTTGCTGGGAGGAGCGAGCTGCAGTGCTGTTTTGGGATCCTGTAGCCAGCTCTTGTTCCTCTGGAGAGGCCCTCCTGTGCCTCAGGTGGTAGGTGGGGCCCTCAGACTTCCCGGTGTGTCCTTGTTCTCCACTTCAGTGGGGGCAGATCCAGGAGTCAGTCTGCATGGGGCTGGGTTGGGTAAGCCTGTCCTCAGGCTCCACAACTGCTGTTAGCAGGGGTCAAAAGTCTCTTCTTTGCTTCTGTGCAAAGCTGCTGGGAGGGGCTGAAATGACTCCACTCAGCTGAAAGTCTGGGCTTCGGGGGTGAGGCTGTCTGATACCCGAACTCTGGGGCAGGTCTCGCTCCCCTCCACCCTCCCCCTCTCCGTGGCCTCTCCCAGGCCTCTGCCAGCAAGCAGTACCTCTGGCCGATGGATCTCCCCTGGCTGTGATGTGGGCTGGGCAGTTCCCTACCCAGGATTGCAGCCTGACCTGGGTGCACAGCCCTCTTTTGGGAGAAGGGTTGCTGCTCAGGCACCCTAATCTGCCCCTGAAGGTGCACACTCCTCAGTAGACTCTTTCACAGATCTCCCTTCTGTGCCCCGGGGCAGTGCAATCGTGACCTGGGTGTCCAGGGTCTGGTCTGCAGGCCTGTCCCCTGGGCCCTGGAGATCAATCCCTGACCCTACCAGGGGAAGGGGTGCTGGTCTTGAATCACCTACAGGGTGCCCAAGCTGGATCGATTTCACTCCACCTCAGGATTTGCCCCACTCTCCTGGAGTCCCCAGGCAAGCAGCACCTGGGAGGGCTGGCGGGTAGGGAGCTCACAGTCTGAGTACCCCTCAGTCTGCTGTAGGGCCCCAAAAGGAAAGGTCCCGTTCCTTGGAGATGCCTCCGTGTGATGGCTAAATTGTCTCTCGGCACCCATGAGTAGGGAAGGGGAAGGAGAGAATGGGGTAATATGGCATCTGCCGATAGGCTCAGGTCTGCACGCAGGGAGGTGCCCCAAAGGAGCTGGGAGCCCAGTACTGTGTCCACAAGAGGCCACCACTCACTGGCGGCAGCCGTCTCTGGGCTGGTGAAGGCAGGTCTCTCCAACCGCTCAGGAGCCCACCAACAGTCCAAGATGCAAGGGAGGGGAAAGTTATTTGCTCCACCTTCCCTTGTCGCTGGTCTCCAAGCCTCTCGGCGACCTTTCTCCTTCCAGTTCTCCTCCACAACGTCTTCCTGTGGAGTCTCCTGCAGTTTCAGGCACCCTTCCTTCCGACCCTCAGCTGATCTATGTTTTTCTGCTAGTTTATTTTTTTCACTTTCTTCTAAAATCTGTCTTTTTTGCAGAAACACTCTGACTGGCAGCTTTTCTCGTCCACCATTTTGGCTCCTCCCCACTGAATGAGTTTTAAAGTGTTCCCTCCTATTCAATTTTTTCAGAAAGTTTCATAAAGATTGGCTTATTGTGTTATACAAGTTCTTTATTTCCTTATTCACTTTCTGCCTGGTTGTTCTATTAAGTACTAAGAGTGGGGGATTGAAGTCTCCAAATATTGTAAAATTATCTATTTTTTCCTTCAGTTCTGTCAGTTTTGCTTTATATATTTGGGTGGTTTGCCATTAGTTGTGTATGTAAATGTTTATAATTGTTATATCTTTTTGAAATACTGAATATTTTATTAACATACAGTGTCCTTCTTTGTCTCTTATTATCTTTTTTTTATTTAAAGCCTATTTGTCTTATATTGTAATAGGCACCCTGTTATATTTTTGTACAATTTGCATGGATTATCTTTTTCCATCTTTCTCTTTCAATCTACTTGTGTCTTTACATCTAAAGTGAATCTCATACAGACAGAGTACATTTGGATACTTTTTAAAATCTATTCTACCAATCTCAGTGTTTTGATTAAAGAGTGTATTTCATTTACATTTAAAGTAATTACTATTAATATTTAGGAAGGACTTATTTATGTCATTTTGCTATTTCTTTTCTATATGTCTGATAGTGTTTTTGTCTATCATTTTCTGCATTACTGTCTTCTTGTGTATTTAGTTGATTTTTTTGTAATGAAACATTAAATTTCTTTGTAGTTTCCCTTTACATATATGCTATAGCTATTTTCTTTGTAATTACCATGGTAATTACATTTAACTTCCTAAGGTTAGAACACTAATTTAAATTTAAAGTGGCACAATTTCAGTAAAATACAAAACTCCTTTAACAGCTCCATCTAATGATGCCACAAAATTACCTCTTTCTACATTGTGTGCCCCAAAACATAAACTAATAATTTTTTAAAATATATTAGTCTCTTAACTCACATAGACAACAAAATGTGAAATTAAAACCAAGTTTACAATTATACCAGTTTTTTAGACCAATTTCTTTTTTTTAATGATACAGGGTTTTGCTATGTTGCCCAGGCTGGCATCACACTTTTGGGCTGAAGCAATTCTCCTTCCTCAGCCTCCTGAGTAGCTGGCACTATAGGCACATGCCACCACACTTGGCTTTAGACCAATAATTTTTTAAATATATTAATCTCTTATATCATGTAAACCCAAAAAGTCCAGTTATAAACCATAGTTATAATAATACTTGCTTATATAAAAGTCCATGTATTTACCTTTATTGAGGTCTTTATTTCTTTGTACAGCTTCAAGTTATTGTTTGATGAACTGTCATTTCACTCTAAGGACTCTCTTAAACATTTCTTGCAGGACAGATCTAGAAGTAACAAACTACCTTAGCTGTTGTTTATCTCAGAGTGTTTTAATTTCTTCCTCACTTTTTGAAGGACGGTTTTACCAGATATAGGATTATTAATTGATAGGTTCTCTTTTTCTTTTAACATTTTGAATATATCAGCCCATTGCCTCTGCTCTCCAAATTTTTGATGAAAAGTTCCTCATAATCTTATTGAGTATCCCTTGTATGTGAAGAGTCATTCCTCTCTTGCTGCTTTAAATATTCTCTATCTTTTACTTTTGAAAGTTTGATTATAATGTGTCTCAGTGTGGGTCTCTTTGAGTTCATCTGACTTGGAATTCATTCAGCATCTTGAATGTTTATATTCATATTTTTATTTCAAATTCAGGAGATTTTTAGCCATTATTTCTTCAGATAGTCTAGCTGTTCTTTTCCTCTCTCTTATTATTATGGCACCTCCACAATGCATATGTTGGTCTGCTTGAGGTTGTCCCACAGGTCCTTAGGCTATGTTCACTTTTATTTAATTATTTTTCTTTCTGTTCTGCAGACTCAATATTTTCCATTGTCCTATCTTCAAGTTTGCTTCTGCCTGCTTGAATATGCCTTTAAATCCCTCTAGTTATTTTTTATTTCAGTTGTACTTTTCAGCTTCAGAAATTTTTTTTGTTTCTTTCTAGTTATCCATCTCTTTATTAACATTTCCATTTTGCTCATACTTTGTTTTCTTGACTTTCTGCACATCTTCCTTTAGTTCTTTGAGCATCTGTAAGACAATTGTTTTAAAATCTTTGTCTAGTATATCTGTTATCAGGTCTTTTTCGGGAACAGTTTTTGTTAATTTATTTTTTTCTTTGAATAGGCTATACTTTCCTGTTTCTGTGTATGCTTTGTGATTTTGTTGTTGTTGTTGAAAACTGAACGTTCCAATCTAATAATATGGTCACTCTTATCAGAGTCTCCTCCTTCCCTAGTGTTTGTTTTGTTGTTGGTGGTGGTTTTGTTTCTGTGTTGTTTTAGGCTGTCTTTATGACAAGGGTCAGCCTGAGGTGTAGGTTTAAGGTTTTATCAGGCCTTTTCTGAGCATGCCTTTTTCCCTGGGCATAAGTGGCAACTTTCTAATTTCTAATTTTCCCTGTATATGCAGTTCTTTTGAATGTTCTAGCCTTTAATGACTCCCAAAAGGGAGAAAGAAAAAAATGAGGGGGAGAAAGGGCACTGGACCTTTAAAGTCCCTGCAATTCACTTCAGCTAGAGGCGGAGGGGCTAGAAACAATGGGGGAGATATAACACTAATGGCAACCCAACTCTTTGTCTACAATTCTGTCATCAAAAGTACCAATCAGGGATCAGAGCACAGATCCTCAACATTTGGAGGGCAGAGTTCTTTTTTCCCACTTTGACTCCCACAAGCTGTGTGTAAGCTGCTCCCAGAAGAAATGCATAGCCAACAACTGCCATGGAGTGGGAAGGGTGGAGGAGAGTGTACCTGTTACTGTGCTAAAAGTTAAAATGACTGGAATTAATAGGAATTTATTGTCCAAGCCTTTCCCTGGAAGCTGCAAGCCTTCAATAGACTTCAGAGATCCAATATAGTTATATCAGAGAGATTCTGCCACTGCAATTGTTGTCTATGTAGGAGACAGATTCCTGATGCTTCCTACTCTGCTATCTTCCCAGAATCCTCTCCCTCTGGCCATTTTTAATTGGGTTATTTGTCTTTTTATTATTGAGTTGTGTTTTTATACATTCTGGATACAATGCCCTTATCAAATATATTATTTGCAAATATTTTCTACCATTATGTGGCTTATCTTTTCACTTATATAATGTTGATATTGTAATTAATGATCTCTCTCTCTCTATTTACAAAGAACAAGAAAGAACATCACATTTGTACAAATGTATAGGTGGAAGGGATCTGAAGGAAAGGCAGAAATACAAGGCAAAAAAATGAGAATTGGCATATTAGGGCAAAATAAAGTCATCCTCAATGCTATAACACCAAATCTGCACCTGCAACACAGCAAAATGTTAATCTGCCGTATCTTATTTTTTAAATCCAGAAATTCTAAACACAAATCAGAATTTGCCATCAAAAACCAATCAACTTCAATCTTCAGTTCATACTCTCAAAAAAAATTTTTTTTAAAATCAACTAAGAGGCCGGGCGCAGTGGCTCACGCCTGTAATCCTAGCTTTCTGGGAGGCCGAGGC
>NW_012153062.1:9516420-9518767 GCF_000956105.1 Propithecus coquereli | reverse complement strand
AGGCCCATTTGTTCTAGAGTTCTGTTTAAGTCCATTATTTCTTTGTTAATTTTCTGTTTGGAGAATCTGTCCTGCGCTGTCAGCGGGGTGTTGAAGTCTCTGACTATTATGGTGTTGCTGTTTATCAATTTGTTTAGATCAAGCAGAGTTTGCTTTATGAATCTAGGTGCACTTAAGTTGGATGCATACATACTTAGAATTGTTATGTCTTCTTGTTGAACTGTACCCTTCACCATTATATAGTGACCGCCTTTGTCTTTCATTAGTTTTTTTGATTTAAAAATTAAGTTATCTGAGATCAAAACTGCCACACCAGCCTTCTTTTGGCTTCCATTTGCTTGAAATATTGATTTCCACCCCTTTACCTTGAGTCTAAATGCATCCTTGCAGGTTAGATGCATTTCCTGGAGACAGCAGATGCTTGGCTTGTTTTTTTTTATCCCTTCGGCCAGCCTATGTCTCTTGAGAGGGGAGTTCAAGACATTCACATTTATTGAGAGAACTGATAAGTGGGGTGAATTACTGTTCATTCTGTTGGGTTGCATTTTGTTGCTTTGTTTTTTCTCTTGAACCATTGTGGAATCGAGCCTTTGATCTTTAACTTTTGAGTGGTTTTACATTTGAGAGTGTTTATCATGCTGAAACTTGTGTAATTCTGTTTTGAGTACTTCTTGGAGAGCTGGTCTTGTCTTGGTGAATTCCCTCAGTCTGTGCTTATCTGAGAATGTCTTTATTTCTCCTTCATATATGAAACTTAGTTTAGCAGGGTACAAGATTCTAGGCTGGGCATTATTCTGTTTCAGAAGAGTGAGAATGGGGCCCCAGTCTCTTCTTGCTTGTAGGGTTTCAGTTGAGAAATCTGGAGTTATTCTGATGGGATTTCCTTTGTATGTTACTTGTTTCTTTCACCTTACAGCTCATAGAAGGGCCTCTTTAGTGGCTATTTTGGTCAATCTGATGACTGCATGACGTGGTGTCTTCCTATTTGCATTGAATCTCCCTGGGGTCCGTTGAGCTGTACCTGTATATCTAGTTTTTTTGGAAGGCCTGGGAAATTGTCCTCTATTAATTCTTCAAATAGCTTATCCAGCCCTTGAGTATTTTCTCCTTCACCTTCCGGAACCCCTATCACCCTCAGGTTCAGTTTTTTCACATAATCCCACATTTCTTGTAGGCTTATTTCTTTTCTCTTAATTTTCTGCTCGATCTCTGTGACTGACTTATTTAATTGGATGGAGTTGTCTTCAATCACTGAGATTCTTTCTTTTGTTTGATCTACCCTGTTCTTGAGGCTTTCCACTGTGTTTTGTGGTTCCCTGAATAAGTCCTTCATTTCCAGGAGATCGGTTTGATTATTCTTTAATATTTCAATTTCTTTAGTGAATTTTTCTTCTAAGTCCTGGATGGTTTTTGTGGTTTCTTTGTGTTGGTTATCCATTTTTTCTTGCATATCATTGAGTCTTCTTACAATCCATGTTTGAAATACTTCTTCTGTCATTTTAGCGACCTCAGTTTGGTTAATGTCAATTGCTAGGGAGCTGTTGTTCCTCTTTGGGGGTGTGGTTTCCATTTGATATTTCATACTTCAAGAGTTCTTTCGCTGGTTCCTTCCCATCTGGATCAGTTGTTCCTTCTTGCCTATAGATTTTTGTTTGGATAATGACACGCCCTGTTTAGTCTCTGAGCTAGTAAGTGGTGTCTGTTGGTGACATTCGACCACACCCTTTATGATGAATCAGCAGATGCAGTAAAAGGCTGTGTAGAATGACCTCCCTGTCAGTAGGTGGCACTTGCTGGGAGGAGCGAGCTGCAGTGCTGTTTTGGGATCCTGTAGCCAGCTCTTGTTCCTCTGGAGAGGCCCTCCTGTGCCTCAGGTGGTAGGTGGGGCCCTCAGACTTCCCGGTGTGTCCTTGTTCTCCACTTCAGTGGGGGCAGATCCAGGAGTCAGTCTGCATGGGGCTGGGTTGGGTAAGCCTGTCCTCAGGCTCCACAACTGCTGTTAGCAGGGGTCAAAAGTCTCTTCTTTGCTTCTGTGCAAAGCTGCTGGGAGGGGCTGAAATGACTCCACTCAGCTGAAAGTCTGGGCTTCGGGGGTGAGGCTGTCTGATACCCGAACTCTGGGGCAGGTCTCGCTCCCCTCCACCCTCCCCCTCTCCGTGGCCTCTCCCAGGCCTCTGCCAGCAAGCAGTACCTCTGGCCGATGGATCTCCCCTGGCTGTGATGTGGGCTGGGCAGTTCCCTACCCAGGATTGCAGCCTGACCTGGGTGCACAGCCCTCTTTTGGGAGAAGGGTTGCTGCTCAGGCACCCTAATCTGCCCCTGAAGGTGCACACTCCTCAGTAGACTC
>NW_012153062.1:9481112-9507105 GCF_000956105.1 Propithecus coquereli | reverse complement strand
ACTCTAGTCCGGGCAACACAGTGAGACTCTGTCTCAAAAAAAAAAAAAAAATCAACTAAGAATTCCTGCACTATGAACATTTCCAGTAGAGAGCACTAATGGTTTTAAAATATTTTGTGTTAGTAGCTTTAAACCTAGAAAAAGCTTAGAAAGCAGTTACCATATGTTCCATTTCCCACACACCTGGGAACATAAGACACAAAGGCATTTATTTCATGATAATTAACCCTTTATTGAGCACCCACTATCCCCAGGTACCATGTTAGGCTTTGGAGAACCAAAGGGGGAAAGAGACATAACCAAGGAATTTAGAATCTAATGAAGAAGCTTGCCTCAATATCCCAATAGCTTGCTTTTTCCATAAATCAAGGAAAGAATTTAATATTAATAATTAATAATCCACTTCCCCTATATCTACCCATACATATATGTGTACAAAAATATATGGATTGATTGTCCTAGTTTGTAAACAGTAGATTCAGGAGGGATGCTGTAGTTTGGATATTTGTCCCTCTAAACCTCACGTTGAAATTTGACCCCCAATGTTGGAGATGACGCCTAATGGGAGATGTTTGGGTCATGGGAGAGAAGAGATTAATATCCTCCCCAGGAGGGGGCAGGGAAGTGAGTGAGTTCCTGTGATAGCCAGTCATTAAAAAAGAGCCTAGCAACTCCCTCCTCTCTCTCTTGCTTCCTCTCTTGCCATGTGATCTCTGCACATGCTGGCTCCACTTCACCTTCTGCCATGAGTGGAAGTATCCTGAGGTTCTCAGCAGAAGTTGAGCTGATGCTGGCACCATGCTTCTTGTACATTCAGCAGGACTGTGAGCTAAATAAACTTCTTTACAAATTACCTAGCCTCAGCCAGGCACAGTGGCTCATGCCTGTAATCCTATCACTCTGGGAGGCCAAGGCGGGAGGATCACTTGAGCTCGGGAATTCAAGACCAGTCCAAGCAAGAGCAAGATCCTGTCTCTACTAAAAATAGAAAAAATTATCCAGGTATGATGGTGTGCACCTGTTGTCCCAGCTACTAGAGAAGCTGAGGCAAGAGGATCGCTTGTGCCCAGGAGTTTGAGTTGCTGTGAGCTAGGTTGATGCCATGGCACTCTAGCTCAGGTGACATAGCGAGACTCTGTCTCAAAAAAATAATAATAAATAAATAAATAAATAACCTAGCTTCAGGTATTTCTTTGTAGCAAGACAAATGGACCAAGACAAGGACCTTAGAGATAATCTAATAAAAGCCTCTCATTTTATGGGTAGAAATTCTAAACACAGAGCAGGTAATTGACTTACCTGAGATCATTATGGGACTTATTATGTGCCTGAAACTGCCCTAACCACATTATTAATTCAATCCATACCACAACCCATTCCTCAAGTAGAAAAGTAAGGCACAGAGAAATTAAGCAACTTTACAAAGTTCAAACAGCTCATAAGGGCAAAGCCAAGATTTGAACCCAGGTAGTCTTGCTCCAGAATCCATGCTCTGTTTAGGTAGCTATTTCTAAAGGTAGTCATGATTTTCTGATACATTTCCTTACACTGGCCTGTTATTTGATGCTAATCATCATGGTTGACTCCAGCATCTCCAAATCCAATCCTATGGTCAAGAATTATGAAGGAAATTTCAAGATAGTATGACACTTCAAAGTCACAAAACACCCAAGCTGGGGATACTGGTCCAATGCCAATGTGGATGTGGATGCTACCAGATGGAGGAAATGAAGACATCGAAAACCATGACAAATATAATAAATAATTTTGTAATGAGTAATTTTTTTAGCTAACTTTGGAAAATGCTGCTACTTATATAGCATTCCTTTGTCATCCCTAATTGCCCCATATACTCCTTCCCACCCCCAAACCCTGGTCTTCTATATGTGTTGATTATTCAGTCAAGTAAAAACAGGTTAAACTGTGAGACCTAAAGTAGATGGAGCTGGGGGTTAAATCCTGAAATTATTCTGGAATATCCATGACAAGATGCATGTTTTAGGAGTCTCAGCGCTCATTTCATTTTGTTCACTCATTCATCATTCAAAAAATATTTATTCTGTGCCTACCAGGCACAGAATGAGTAATTACTAGGCAAAACGTTGAACCAGTTGTTGGAGATACACTAGTCCACGTGATGAATGCAGCCTCTGCCCTCCTGACACACACAGTCCCACAGCATTCCTCCAGAGGACGTGAGGGGTCTACAGTTAAGCAATCATCATCTGTCAACTTAATCGGCCTCTGAATGATGCCTGAGCTGCATGAGGTTTAACAGAGTAACTCAGCAAGTCTAGGGACTGCTAATAGATGGTATCATTTTTTGATGTCCTGGATTAGGTTAACAAAAAGCAGCACTGATATGGATGTCGGTTGTTAAAAGTTCTATTTCTCTGCCTAAAAATAAATCCCAAGAAGTGCTCCACATCAGTCCATGTAGATAATCCTTGTTCTTTTTCCTCTACCCTCATAGTACTGTGCTGTGTGTATGTATTGTAGTTTATTCAACCACTCTCCTATATTTGGGTATTTTGTATGTTTCTGATATTTTGTTATTATAAATCATGTTGCAATAAAGAATTTATGTATATGTTAAAAAAGAGTATATCACTTCTTAGGTATGCAAAACATTGAGGTAAAAGCATATTGGCTAGAAATGGCTATAATACATTATTTAAGTGATTTCTATGAAATGTAAAGGAGTTTACAAATACAAATTATTTGCTTTGTGGTTGTATTTGTCATAATACATATATCCTTTTTGTCCTTGGGGACCCTGAATGGCAAAATATTATATCTGCTTAATTGAATTGATAAATAAAGTAAATTCAAAAATTCTGACAGTTGAGTTCACCAAAAGATGAAAATGAAGTAATAGTAAAATTTCCATCACCCACACATCTTTTTTCATCCTTCAGTATAATTCTCCCTCATCTTTCCTTTTATCAAGCTATCTGTAACTTCCCCACCTACACTGAGGTCTTTGTCAGCCACTACTCACTAACACAACATGCTTCCTCTGAAGTCCTAAGTTCTTTAATTCACTCATCAGGTGGTAATTTCTCTAAAGTATTTTCCCCACTTTAATGAACTTTCTCCTTTATCATTTTAAGACCCAATTACCTTTGCCCCCCAATTTTGGAACAAGGTAAAGCACATTTTATTATTTTACTACCCTTTCTTATAAGGTAACCAGGTTATATTCAGCTATCATAAAGCACATTGGAGTTGAAGGTTTCTAGCCATGTAAATAACCTGTCTTAGAAGATTCTGCTAGACCCCATATTTGCTCACATATCTAGCTACATATTTGTCTCTATTTTTAAGTTTTAAAAATTTAAACTTCTTGAGCACAAGTGTCCTACTGCCCTTATAAGTTCCCAAACCAAAAATGTGTTGGAGATAGTGAATTGGATGTAAAGAAGGATGTAGATATAAGTTAGTAGAAGAATAAGCAGATAATTGGAAGGCAAGTTTACATTTAGGTATGTAGGATTCAGGGACAAGGCCAATGAGGATGGTGTTGTGAAGCAGACTTGAAATTTGGTTTGTTATAGTCCTTATGGATTCATTATGTCCAACGCTCACACCCTCTGGAGGAATCTGAGAGACTGTAGGCTGCATGAGGACAAAGTCCACATCAATCTCATGGACTCATGAATCCCCTCATGAATCCCCTACAGTGTTCTGCATATACTAGGCACAGAATAAAATTTTGTTCTATGACAAATAAATAAATGAAATTAAATGAGGCCTGAGACTCTGAAACATAGACTATATCCATCGTCTTATATAGTCCAGGAAAGACAGAGTAAGCAAATTGGAAAAGAGAACTCCTGCCTAGACTGTTAGTGGCTTGCCCTGGGTCTCATGGCCAGAAGAGCCACAGTAGAATCCAAGACTCCATGTGCAACACTCTTTCTAACACACATCTCTTTATTCTTGAGCTCTAAAATATTCTGAGTCTCATTCTTTTACAACTTAGATTTTTTTTTCAAATTATTAATAAACCACAGAGATGTATCAGCTTCTACTCTCAGTTTAGTTGAGAATGAAGCCCAGTAATCAATTTGTATTATAATCAACAGATGGCCTTATATTAGGCCAAGAAAAAAACCACAGCTGCTTAGAAAAAAAGGGGAAATTAAGGTCTGGCTGGTGTTAGACCTGGGATACTTCAAACCCAAGAAACGGAATGGGTCACCATGAGGAACCTCAGAAACCAGCCACTTTAACAGCACCAGGAAACCTCTTGCCCAGATTTCAGCAGGATGAGGGAACACAGACTGAGCCCTCCCAGGGATTCCAGCAAGTGTCTCAATCACTAGTAGAACGCATCAGGGCGTTTTTTAGACCACTTCACCGGAGCAGAAGAGCTTTAATTTCGCTTTAATTTTGGACTTTCAGCCTGGCTTTGGGGCAAATATTTTCTTAGAAGTCACTTTCTTTTTATGGATAGGAAAAGGACAAGAGTCAATAACTTCCTGGCTTCTCTGTGGAGAAACATTCCCATATGTGACCCAGATGACAGCATATATTTTTTCTTTAAATGGGATGCATGAGAAATTTTCAAAGAAATTTTTGGACAACTTCCCAGAAGACAGATCAACTGAGGATGTCAGGCATCTCACTGCAGGGATTGGTGTTTTTAGTAGGAGAAAGGGCTCGAAGGTCACCTTCATAGTAGTTGTCTGATAAGGAACAGGCACCGTATAGTTAAGGCAGAGGGGGCAGTCAGCAAAGTGGGTGGGGAGAACACAGAGTAGCTAGTTGTGACTATTGCAGACTGGGACCATGACAGGGGATTGACTTAGAAGTGCTCAGCCGGCCTTGCACAATTGCAGTTTGGATTTCTAGGTCAAGCTACATTATTCCAAACACATGGACAATATCCAACTCATCCTGTCTTCAGAATTTTCACCACTGAGCTCATTCTCAGGGATCATTCTCAGAATTTGTCCCAGGCTCAAGGAAAACTCATTTTAAATCTGTGCAACCAGGTGATTGAAAAGGTCAAAAAAAACGTGGTGAACTATTTGATCAAAAATAAATAAAAATCCTTCATCAGTGACAACATGCTCAATCATACACAGCTGAACCAGAGGAATTTTGGCAAACTTCTCAAGAATGCAAAATTATGAGTGGTTTTCACTCATTGACTTTTGCTCTTCTGACCTGATGCTTCTTCAGAACAAATTTGAACCACGAAGCTAAGACAAGCTATAAAAGTTATATGTACCATTAGAGTAACATTCCAATTTGAAACCCTGAAGCTAGCTAAACTTCCTTAGTCCCATGTTCAGTATGCTTCTCCCTACAGTGCTCATTCACCAACCTCACCTCCCCTTTAGGAGGTTCTATGCGCTCTGGATATACCTTCCATGCCAGAGTACAATATCTTTAAGAAAAGGAATTATTATATTTATCTTGGTATTCTTCCTCACCTCTGTCAGATCTCCAGTGCTTTCTTTTATATATTGTAGACATTCAAAGCTTAATTAATTTGAAGAGATGGAGGATTTTTCATTATCATAAAGGATTTTTCAAATACTGAATTGGAAAAGAACTGCTAATGTTGGATAATATTCTGTCTTCCATTAATCATAAAAATTTTCTCAAGACCGAGAGAAAACTAAACTCTTATCAAAGCAGCCACAGGGAGCACAGCTTACTGCTGATGTCACTCAAAGATTTTTTTCTTTTTCTTTTTATTTTTTCAGGGTTATCAGCCCAGAAAAGACCCGCCAAACTCAGGAGTTAGGTAATTACTTCATATGAGTCATAGAATTCAGCCGCCAGATAACCAAATTGTAATAATTGTCTTATTTCTATTCTTTGTGACTTTGCTGTGTCACTGGATAGAGGAACTGGCTATACTTGCTGTGCATTCTCATCGCCTCTGTCATGTAAATGTAAATACCCTACCACCAGCTGTTCTTGAGATGCTGTAGAAACAAAATATTTTCACTTTGGCTTCTTCTCTAAATTCTCAGCTTGCCAGAAAGAGCGCCGATGGTGGATTGGTTATTTTAAGACAATGTTTGGGGCAGATAAGGCAATGGTATAGAACGTAGTCCTTCTAAATCCTGCTCCTGTTTGAAAACTTAATTTAAGTTCCTCATGAGGCATTTTCTGACTACTTCTACCCACACTGTTCTATCGCCTCTTCATTTGAGCATAAGAAGCCCTTGATTGTTTTCTGTTTTCATCTAAATTGTGGGCTTCTGAGATCAGGGACCAAGTTTCACACTTCTTTGGTATGACCCATGATGTCTAGCACACTGCTAGACAGTGTTTAATATATATGATGGAATTTTTAATCACTACTATAGACTTGGATGAATCTGGCTGTGAAAATAATGGCTGAGTCTTTCAGAATTTTCTTCTACCAAAATAAATTGATCAGAGAGTCCCTTAGAGAATTTCAGATACTCCTATAAGCACTAAATATATTCCAAGACTCTATGGGGTCCTGTTTTCAAAGAGATTACAATGCAGTGGAAAAATTGGCACAGGTATAAAACATTCAATGGTATTTATATTTCTCATTACAAGGCCTACCTTGGGATGCCAAAAATTTCTAGTCACTAAATACTCTCTCTTTATGGGCCCATATCATCTGCATAGTATTAAAAAAATTCTCCAAGAACAGCATTTGAGGTTATTTATCTTTCTCTTCACTGTAATCCAAGCAGGAGCTTATATGACATGTCCTAGAAGGAAGAACAAGAGAAATATCTATTTGATGCTCACATTCCAGAGAGGGATCCCTGGATGCAATATCTCAAATTCAGAAGTCCTCTCTCTCCGTGTTAGTTAAATGTTGTTACTATGGAGAACAATTTCGTTAACAAGAATTAGAAAAAAACAATGACAAGTACATTCATAAGCTACGTATCTGAGATTTACCCACAGCTAATACAGTTTGAATGAACTTGATCATTTTAACTCCCTGCTAATGGTAACTTGGTTACCAAGGATGGAAATCACTTTTTTATTCTTATCATTACTGGAATTGGAATCTTAACAGATCGTCTAATTATTAATCCTTATTTTATAGATGAAAAGACTGACTCCACAGAAGTTAAGTAACTATCTCAAGTCACACAGGTAGTAATAATGTTGTAATAGAAAAATGAATTATCTGTTCGTGGATTTGGAAGGAGAGAGAATATTCCTTTCCAAACATTCAAAAATACAGATGCAAAATTGGATATTTTCAAGTTTTAATATCATGACTTTATAATCTGTATTTCCTATGGTACTTACTTTTTCCTTGTTTCATTATTATATACTTTCTTTCTCTCTCTCCAGGTAGCAAGCAGTTTGAGGACCAAACAAATCTAAATTAGACTGGTAGGTCTGTGCATACTCAGTGTCTCACCATATAAACCTACAAAAACTTGTGAATGACCAAATGAAGAAATGCTCTTTCAGCTATTCCTCCAAGTCTCAGTCCATTCTGAGATGGCAGCTGTCTTCTTTCTGAGTGGACAAGAACAGAGCAGTGACACAAAGACAGCCTTTTTATTCCCTTTCAGGGTGACTCAAATCGTAATTCTTATCTGAACAGTCTTTGTGGGACACAACTCAGTGTCATATAATTTAGTAGTGCATTTTCCCATTTACACAAATTGATCAGATACCCCAGATGCTGAGTTTGTTACAGTTTTCATTTTATTCCTTTGGGAAGTGCCTGTACAAAGTTGTTTTTCTTTCTTTAATGGAAATGGGATCGTCATAGCAACTAAAAGATATCAATCTTGCCTAATTGAATCACTGTGCTAGACATAATAGCCAGGGCAGAGACTGAACTAAAACTGGGATGAGGGTGAAAGTGGGGAGTGGGTGAGGATGATAAAAATATTCGTGCCTCAGATTCTTGCGCTTGTATTAATTTTTTCTTGTTTCCTAAGGAACATTGTTGGTCTTCAAACGCAGGGCCACTCGGGAGGGAAGCAGGTGGAGCAGTATATGGGGTGAACCTGCGGTTGATTAGCAATGAAACGTTGGTATGTGTATGGAGACAGCCTCTGGACCATGTGGTCCCCTCCCTATCCCGAGGATAAGGACATTTGAGGGAAGTGGATGCTGTCAGAGGCCAGAATCTAACTTAAGCCGCTTAGTTGGTACAACTGTAAAGCCTCCCTCACAGGGCTGGGCCCTGCAATCTTTCTAAGCAAGCAGGGTAAAGAAAGGTAAACGGACTTTAGTGTGTAGGAGTTGGGTTCCTTCCCTGGGGGCCCAACACGCGCAACAGAAAGAACAAGTTACTCGGGCGCACACAGGAGAAGGCAGGGGCCCTACACACACGCAGTGTACTGCCAAAGTCACTAGCGTGGGGCGCCTGGGGAGCAACCCCAAGCCCCTCTCCCTCCGGTCTCTGGAAAACAGCCCCGGTGCTTTCCAGCTTCCCCGTGAGATGTGCGGCTGTGCGCTGCTGCCCGCGGACGCGAGGCTGAGCGAGGGCGCCGGGGTGGCCACATGGCGCGCTCCGGGAGATGGCAGCTGCGCTTTGTTTCCAGCAGCGAGAGGTGAGTCACCGGCTCCCGCGGTCCCAAAGCTGGGCAAACACTCGGGCCCAGGAAGCTGAAAAATTCACGGCAGGAGCAGCTACCGACGCGGTGGCAGCCTCTTCCTCCCCTTCCTCCTCCTCCTCCGCCGCTGCTACCGCCACCGCCGTGGCCGCCGCTTCCACCCCCTGCCTCCGCCCCGTCCCCTCCTCCTCCACCGCGAACTTAGTCAGCGGTTCGCGCCGCCGCGCGCCCATTGGCCAGCGGAACGCGCCGCGTCACAATGGAGCCGGTCGGAGGCGGCGAGCAGGGCAGCGCCGGGGCTTCCCGCTGAGCCCGCAGCCGGCGGCAGCCGGGAAAGTGCGGGCGCGGGGCCGCCGCCGGCGCGCCCGGAGTGGCGCGGGAGCACGCCGCGGGGAGCGCCCGCGCCCGGCGCCGGAGTCGCGCAGGTGGGTCGGAGCGTGACACCGGCTCCAGGAGGAGGAGCCGAGTCGACCGAGGTGGAGGAGGAGGAGGACAGGGTAAGGGGACGCCGCAGGTGGGGTTGGGCGAGCAGGTGCGGTTACCTGTCCACGCCTCACCTGCGAACCAGGCTGCAGGCAGTGGCGGCTTTGCGGCTCCCTGTTGCCTCCGGGAGAGAGGGAGCGGTGCCACCGAGAAGACCTCTCCTGTGTGCTGGGGTCCTCTGGGGCAAGAGGAGCGGGCGGCCGCGCCGAGGTGGTCCCCTCTACCCCAGCGGGCTCAGCGCTGCACCTGAGTGTGAATCCTCAGGGGAAAGGGTTCTGCTTTCCCAGGCTGGAGTCGCGCTCCAGGTGAGCGGAACTCCCCGAGGGTGTCCACGTTTGTTTTTTGCTCTTCTTCGCCCTCTGCCCTGGCGCTGTTTTTGTTGGGAAACATTTTATGCTCTTGGTTACTCGTTCGCCTACAGTTTGGTGGTAGTGTTGGGCGTTGATTTGTTTGAGGGAGAAGGGGCCAACCTATGCCCCATTTAAAGAGGAGACTCAAGAGGTTCTTCCTCCCGGGTTGAGCATGCAGGTGCTGAGAGGTCAGAAGGGAGAAGGCTCAGTGTTGGCTCATAAATCTGTGTCCTCAACTGACTTCCCAAAGTCCATAGGTTGCCTTCAGTCAGATGACGTTTGTGGAAGACTTTTCTTTGTGGTCGAAAAGACTACCCCCAAAAGGACAAACCCAAATATAAAAACAAAACCAGTGTGTGAACTTCCTTGAATAAATTCACCTTGCCTGAAAACTTAAAAAATACTCAACTGTAAAAAGATATTGGTATGAAAATTTTAAATTGTAAATATGTAACCAAATTAAAATAGCAATTTGTTCAGTGTATATTAAGACAACATTAATGGGTGTGTATCTTTATCAGACTATTCCGATAACCTTAAGCTAAGTGTAGGACTGAGCATGGAAAAGAAGTCAAATTGCAGTATAATTACTTAATTCCAGTACCCTCCGTGTGTACACGTTATACCTCCTGAGAACCGCAAATGCTCTTTGAGCTGGGGGTGCCTCGGTGACTTTCTTTTGCCTCTGGCTTTGCTGATCAGCAGCTTTATGAAAAAAATATAAAATGACAGCTAAAGCCCAGGTAATTGGGCCTGTGTGACTTAAGAATCTAAGACTATAAGCCCAAACACGTCTGATATTTTGCTAAACTAAAAACAAGGCTGGTAGTTCAGGTAGAGAATGGGGGGAAAGTTGTCATCGAGCACACAGTTGGGTCATGGCACTTTTCTTAAACTTAGTATACAAAAATTCTTTAAATCTGCATGTTAGAAATAAGTTTACTGTTCCTTGAAACATGTTCTGTTTTTCTTTGATTGGAAAGGTGTTCCAACATGTTCAGCCTAACATGAATATTTTCACATTTTGAGTGATTTCATTTGACTAGTTGAGATTTGCTTTTTTAAGCCTCTTCCCTACCTCTATCACCATTCTCCATTGCTGTTTCACTTGTCCGAATCCTCAAAATGAAAATACCAACGTTTGTTAAAATAAAAAGGGGCCCTGATCAATAAAACTACCAGGTCCTCCAAGTTTTTTTAGACTAATCTATGTGGGTATTTTCCTGCAGTGGCCTGAAGTTTGTCTTTTTTTGGTTTGTTTTCTGAAGTTGAAGTGGGGAAATACTGTAAAATTTAAAGGATTCTTGCTTTAGCGAGCTTTATTTATAAATAAGGGTTTTTTTCAATTTTCAAATCATTTCAATAGTATCTGAGTATTTTATGTACCTTTTTGATTTTTTTTACTGTCCATACAAAAATAATCTGTTTAATCCAATCCCTGATTTTCATTTAATATCTCTGAAGTTGAATCTTCTAATTTTATTTTTATTTTCCTTTCCAGCATCCTTCTACCATACACTGATATTATCAGAAACTAATGCATTCTGATTTGATCATATTCCTCCACACTTGGTGGAATGATTTGCGTTGCCTTGTGTCTAGCATGTCCCTCACTGCTGTCTTCATTCCCAGAGTACTGGATGCACCAGCAAACAATTTAGACCTGTGACCATTCAAAAGGAATTTGGGAGGCCCAATTATAGTGGAAATTTTATTTAACCAATTGTAAAATGCCTTCTAATTTGTTTCATGTCTGTTTTCATACAGCTGCCTTTTGTTTTATTGGTGTTGCCTACTTTCATTTTATTTCCCATTTGTATTTTCTAAACTACCTACGTGCCTGTATTATGACTTATATTCTCTGGTATTTAAAATAATGCCTTTAGCAGCATACTAACCTATTTTTCTATTTCAGATTGATCTTAACACATTGACTGCCATGTAAGTTGTATTTAATTCAGGCCAGTTTTGAGCCCAGAGCCTCATGAAGCAAAACCGTGCAGTTGGTTTGTGAAAATCTTACTTGTTGATGTTCTTATTGTTACAGTTAATATTGGTGATTTAAAAACATGGATTGTGTTACATACAACTCGTGCATAGAAAACAATAGCAGATTACAAATTAGAAAGGGTTGTTTTGTTTTAATAAAACACCATGGCCCCAGGAAAATTTTTTTTCCTGGTGCAGCAGTCAATGTGTTAAATAAATTCAGGCCTAACTGCAATCACTGATCTCTCTCCTAAGTTCTTATCACTGTTGTTCATTTAGAAATTGAACAAAGGGTAATAATAAACTCCCTGTTCGATGACTTGCCTTCATTTAAGATTCTACTCAATTGCAACACAATTTACATTTACTCCTTTAATGCTTCTGTGAACCCAAGTAAAGGAAATGAATAAAAATGAGTTGTCAGGGCTTCAACCTTGACCTTTCCTTTTTGTCTCTTTGACCTTTATGCTGTTTTTGATATGGGTCACATGATTCTGCTTGTTCCTTTTCAGGCTATGTATGTTTGAACTTCATCTACTGCTTCTTTGATTTCAGAGTCCCTTTAAATTCTTCTTTTCATCCGTATCATCCTGTGTCTGTTTCCGTGGCTTCATTCTGTAATGCCCACTCTTCCACTAACAGTCCAGCATCTTTCACAGAAGCTGCCAGGGCACGGCTTCCATTTCTTTTCTGTTTCTAGCTCCATGCAGGTGACTGAAATCTTCCTCTGCTCTTCTCTAATAAAGACCAAATTCTTCTTCACAGGCGAGTAGCATATTCCTTTTGATTCTTTCTTAGGTATGCAGATTTGAGAGCATTTTGAGCCTTCCTTATTTTCTTCTGTCAAATACATTTTCAGCATTTTAAAACACCTTTTTTTTTTTCAAAATCTGTTACAAATTATCAGAACTCCTGTTCTTCAGGCTTTTACCTAAGAGCATGAAATTTGCAGACTGATGGGCCTGAGTTTGAACTCTACTGTTGCTTTGTATGAGTTACTGGATTAATTAGGATTAGCTACCAGTTACAGAGACTGAAAGAACAACGGCTTAATGAAAGTGATGTTTGTTTCTCTTTCACATTAAAAAAAGAATTCCCAGACAATCCAGGGCTGGTGTGATAGTTCTACAGTTTTCTGAGAACTAGGCTGATTCCACCTTTTGGATCTACCACAAATAAGATGAGGTCCTCAACCTCATGATCCAGGATGAGCTTCAGCCATCACATCCAAGTTACAGTTAGTGGAAAGGAGGAAAGGAGGAGGGAAAGGCAAGAGCCCAGGGTCTTTTAAGGAAATTTCCTGGTTGCCGTCATATACTTCTTATTACATCTCATTGCCCAGAACTTAGTGGTATAACCTGACCTAGCTGGAATAGATCCTGGGAAATATTGTCCTTATTCCAGACAGTGTGATTCTCAACTACAAAAAAAAAAAAAAAGAGCAGGAGAGGTTTCACATCCATAGAAGAAAAGGGGGAAATTCATTTAGGGGCATACAAATACCACAACTATTCTAAACTTCTTTTTTCTTGATTGATATTAACTATCTCACAGAACTTAGTGGTATAACCTGACCTAGCTGGAATAGATCCTGGGAAATATTGTCCTTATTCCAGACAGTGTGATTCCCAACTACAAAAAAAAAAAAAAAGAGCAGGAGAGGTTTCACATCCATAGAAGAAAAGGGGGAAATTCATTTAGGGGCATACAAATACCACAACTATTCTAAACTTCTTTTTTCTTGATTGATATTAACTATCTCACAGGATTTTTAGGATTAAAAGAAGTATTACATATTAAAGCATCTAATATAGTATCTGGCATAAAACAAAATTTCAGTAAATGCTAGTTTATATATTTGCTTATTCCTTTTCCTTGAATTGTCTAGTTCTCTGCTATCACATCATTGGCCTCCAAATCCTATTTTAAATACTTGATCATTTGCCACAATTGGTGGGCAGTCTGCTGTGTTGGACCATGTTTTGGAAGAAAGATGGGGTGTCTGAGTGGCAGAGAGCAACACATTATTACTCAATGCAGCATTTGTTTCCTAGCTTTAAAACACAGCTTAGATTAAAAACATGGCTTGGAAAGACATGGACACGGATCCTGGCTCTGCCACTTAGTATGCAACTGTAACCTCTCTCTCAATTTTCTTATCTGTAAATTGAAGTAATAATCAGATATGAGGATTAAATGAAAAGAAGTATATAAAGTGCTTAATACTGTATCTGATAAAGCAAGTGGTAGCTTTTCTTTAATTTGGCCTGACCTGGGTGAGCCTTTTCAAAAATCAGTTCTTATTCTATTAAAAAAAAAAAAAAAGATGTTTTAAAATTGGTCATCTCCATACATATCCAAATGAATATTGTTAACTTGTTAAACTTTATAGAATTGTCTCCAAAATAAGTTTATCACCCAAATAACCACAAAAATTTTCCTTTGTCTTTTGATCAAAAACAGAATAGCTAAGCCTTAACCTTCCTCAGCCTTGATTTGAATGATTTTAGGCTGATCCACTCTCAGAAGTTAAACATTACCATCATTTAATATATTTCGTAGTATTTTTTCAGCAGCTATTTATTAAGCACCTACTTTGTGCCAGGCACTGCGCTAGGTTCTGGGGATGCAACAACAGTAAGCAAAAATGTTCATGGTCACCTGCCCTCATGGAGGTCTGGGACCTTACTGGGGCAGATGGGGGAATCAATCACTGAGGACAAATGAAAAATTGCCATTGTGAAAGTTGTTAGAAAGGAAAGGAACAGGCTCTGTGAAAGCATATGGAAAATTCTTCTGGCCAGAGGCTGAATGGTGACTTTAGGAACAAAAAGTTGGCCGGTGGACTGAAGTAAGGGGAAGAGGAGGAGTGTGGTTTGAAATGAGCTCAGACATGGGATGAGTCTGCCCCTAGGCAGGGACCAGAATGTGCCAGAAGTTTCCAGCTCATTCTAAATGTCTAAATGAGGTGTTTCATAATATTTGGAGCCATCTTTAAAATAAGTGAATATAATATATTAATATAACTTCTCGGTGTGATACTCTGAAAGGGGCTTCCTAATTCAGGATTAATTTAATTCTTTTGCAGTTTATTTGGGCCATACTGGCCTACTTTAAATACAGATTCTATTTTGATACCCCAAGCAGATGCATCTGAGAAAGGGAGCTATAAAGTAGGATCTTTTCAGAGAGGGTCAGAGGGTTGATCTACATCATCCCTAGCAAGTAGAAGCTGAAGCCATGTGGCTGAATGGAGAAAGACTGTTGAAAGACTGTTGGCAAAAGAATTGGTAGCCCTTAAAGCATCAGTGGAAAAAAGACCACAGGTTCAGAGGCATGGGCAGTGTGTTCCAGAGGGCTGGCTGGACAACTTTCCTAGGATGGCCTATCTCAGGGCCAGTGGGCAGCCCCAACATCCAGTCCCTCCATAGCTTTCGGTTTTGTGTGGACAGGGACCCAGCTTGGCAGGGGGTACTATTTCTTCTTGCCCCATCCTGCCAAGCTACTGGGGCCTTCTGTGAGTTAATGTTGCCTCTCTAATCCCTGTAACAGCCTTGAGGATGGCAGGGGAGGCTCTGCTTCCATGCCGCTTCCACACATCATGGTGTGGCATGACTAAGCCATCAGCCACTGAACTGCAAGTTGTTTCTTGCTCTGAGGGGATAAATTTAAGATGAATTCTGTTCATCTAAAGATTTTTAAGTTCATCTCTGTAGGCAAAACTAAATGAGTATGTTCTTGGCCCTATTTCAATGCCAAAACAGGCAGTCCTAATCTGAGTAATGACTTGTCTTCCAAAAGCATTCGTGAATCATGTAGGGAAGTTTAAATTTTTCCCCTGAAATTTTGATAATTTGATTCTATAAAGTAAACTGATAACTTGCAGCTTAACAGGAAAAAAAGGCTTTACAAATTTTATTATGTGCACACATATGCATGAGAATCATACAAAATGTAAAAAAAGACTCAAAGAATTGGCCAGGTGGTTAATGCTTTTATACCATCTTGAGGTTACATAAAGAATGGGGGCTGGAGCCTGGCCAAAACAGGCCATGGTGGTAAATCAGGTTGTGGCGGCAAGACAGGTTATGGGGGCAGAAAAGAGGAGGCTCGGCTGGTAAAGGTGGTCGAGTTATATGAGACCTCACAGGTAGCAGCCCTCAGAGAGAATAGATTGTGAATGTTTCTTTCAGAACTTAAAAGGTGTCAGACTCTCAATCTTTCCTAGA
Source organism: Propithecus coquereli (assembly GCF_000956105.1). Lineage (NCBI taxonomy): Eukaryota > Metazoa > Chordata > Mammalia > Primates > Indriidae > Propithecus > Propithecus coquereli. The sequence goes on along the minus strand of NW_012153062.1, from coordinate 9,491,517 downwards.
TTCAGACCAGGGAGGGCCTCAGAGAAAGCCCTGCTGCATCAATGCAGATTTTCTCTAAAGATGCAAATCTCCCCCCACAAAAGACAGCTTTGCAGGGCTACTTCTGTTTGCAAGCTCTCTGAACAGCCATCTCAAAATAATGTCAAAGAAGTATATTTTGGGGTGAAATATTTTGATTTCCTTCAATCACAATGCAGTTTCTCAGAGGCAAAGTGCTGTGCATGGTGGTCTGGTACCCAGCCTATCCCAAAAGAGTTTATGCTCTGCCAGTGATGCCCTAAGGTGCCAGAGTCTTTCACCTTTGCCCTCCCAGGAATGCCCTTGTAGTATGGACTTCCTCTTGCTCCACAGTTGCCTTGGTATTTGGAATTCCTCCCTCAGTGGTACACCAAGCTCCTTCTTACCTCAAGGGCTTCTCAGTTGCTCTTCTCTCTGCCTGGAATGCTCTTCCCTTATGAACTTGCACGACTACTTCCTTCTCCTCAGTGAAGTGTCAGCTCAAACATGGCCTCAGAGATACCTTCCCAGACTACCTTAGATAAAGTACCTGTATCCCCCACTCACGTCCCCATCATAGCCTTTCATACCTGGTTTGTGATTTGCTTGCTTTATTATGTTCTATTCCCCTCAGCCCCACCAGAATATAAGTTTTATGAAAGCAAGGACTTTATCTCCCTTGTTTAACTGCTTTTAAGCCTGGTATGTAGTAAGCTTCCCAAAACTGTTGCATGTGATAGTGAGCAAATAATATTACCCCATTGAGCATAAAATGGGGATAATATTCATGCTACCTACCTCACAGAACAAATGAGGGCTTGGTGTTAGTGGCCCAAAGATACTTTCTTTTCCTCAAAACTTGACGTTCACCTTTAGATTCCATATTTTGTCCAATTGCAGTACTATCTACCCAGTTATATACCTCAAGAAACCTAGAACTCATTCTGGGCTTCTCCTAGCTTCCTTCCCCCATACTCCTGCTTATAGGGCTGGTAACCAGTTTGTCTAGAGGCTGTATCCTAAGGTTCCTCCCATCAATACCCCTCCTCTACAGCCCCTTTACTGCCAAGAGTCTTCCAGGAACACTACTCATGGTCCTCTAACTGATCATTATTTTATAGCCTTGCTCATAGTCTACCCCCCAAGCCCCCAAATTCCTTGCCCACACTGCAGGAAAGTAATCTTTCTAAAAGGCAAATCTGCATCACTGCCTGGTTTAATAACACTTTAGTGGCTCCCTTTGCCACAGTATCAAGTCCAAACACCTTGGTATGCCATATAATAAAGTCTTCCTTTGTCTGGCTTCTGCTTCATCTCTTGCCACTCTATGGTTTCTACATCCCTAGTGTGTGTGCTGTGGACACAGTGTACCCAGTCACGCCCCCTACACCAGCCATCCTAAACTGTTTGCAGTACAGGGAGGAAGGTTCTAGGTAGCCAGATGGCTTCACTCCATAGCTTTGTTGCTTCTCTTTATTTGAGACCCTCTTGACAAACACATGCCTATTTTTCAAGACTCAGTTGAAACATACCTTTTCTGAAAGACCATTTCTGACCTCTGCCTGCCCCACCCCGCAGCTCCTTACTCCCTCTTCTGTGCTGCCTCTGAGCCTTGTATACCTATCGTAGTATTTATGCCAGAGAACAGCTTGGCCTCCTCCTGGGTACTCCTTTGAAATATAAAGAATATATTTCGTTCATCCTCTGGGCTTCCTGGGCCAGGCATCATACTTGACATACTGTGGTAACAGAATAAATGGATGTCCAGCAGAGAATTAGGGAATAAAATTTAGCATACTTATTACCTAGTTTAGGACATCATTTCAATAACATAATTTTGACTGATATTTGGCTAAAATTTTAAAGAATATCTCCTTAAAATTTTGAAGTAATAATGTATATATGCTATTAATAGATATTGAATTATTGAATTGAATTATTGAATTCAATTGAATCGTCAAAATACTTTGTCAATGAGCTCGTGTGTTTATTAGACATTTACTGTGTTCAGAATTCCAGATTTGGCAGCTTGTAGGGGATGCTTGAGACAGCTTTTGTACTTTAATGAAATAATCTTGTCTTTGTCTTTCTATCAAAAGTCAAAATTGATATGGTTAACACAGGCTCTCTGCCTATAGGTAGTTTGGAACAGTATTTCTGAATATTTTTCTTTGAGTATGCTCTAAAAAGATTTTGAAAAATGATTTGCTCTCTTCATATGTTTTTAAAGTTAATATCTAAAAATTTTCCTCATAATTTTGATTGGTTGCAGAAGATGGCATTTCTGATGTTATAAATATTAATTTTTAAAAATCACTGTTCTAAATGCACCCAATGGAAGCTAAATTAAAGACCAAAGTGATTTGCTACCCTTCATCATTCATTTAAGAAGCACATATATAAGCTCTTCTAGAAGTGTCAGAAATTTTATATAGATCTTTTTCCTCATAGAATTCATTTATTCCTCTTATAAACTCATTTATTCCTCTTATTTATTCTATAAAACTAAATCCCAATGTAACATTCTTACGTTTGAAAGTCTTTCATTTATTACTGTATCATACTTTTGTGATATACACATACACACTCAGTATTCCTACATCTATTTTTTTAAAAAGTTCTTGTGACAGTAAGGCTCTAAATATTGAATAAAATTTCTTTTGAATTGTTATTATGATTTTCACTAGTACACAATTGATAAGAACAACACATATATTAAATTTTTGATGAATACCGATTAAGCATAGGTGAAATTTTATGAGAAAGTCATCTGGTAATGAAATGTATGGGGCTCAAAATTAGTTCATTTATGAATAAGTAAATGTTACTTATTGCTAGAATAAGATAAACTTCATAATCAAATCAAGTGCTTTTTTTTAAAATGAAAATACTTAAATCTTGCCACATGAATAAATATATGGAAATGAAGTCAGTATAATTCCATTCTATTTTTTAAACTCCTGAGTTATATGCCAAAAGTTGTCTGGTGATTGATTACAAAAATGATGTTCAGTGTTCTGTTGCCTGACCGCTTGATTAGGTCCTCCTCCAACTTTGTTCTAAGCAAAGAAATGGAAACTTTCCCCTGACTTCTAAAAGGATTTGTTTCTCAGTCATGAAAGTCTTTCACTCTCTGGACATCTGTAATTCTATGGGTGTTTCAAAACAGCCCTCTGCTTGGGGTCCTGGAGAGTTTTACACCCCAAGGCACTGAACCACAGCAGATTCCTGAGAAGTAAGATGTTTTCTTTTGTAATGTAGGAAAAGGATGAATTCGAAAAGGGAAAAAAGAATATGGCTAGAAAGAACCAATAGGAGGTTCGGTGTTTTGAAGGAGGTACTTTTGGGCAAGGGTTAATTGATGATTTATAAATAGATTCCACAGGAGTATTCCTCCCTCCAAAAAAAAGACTCCCAAATCCCATAGACCCAGCTTGAAGATAACTGGTTGGATGCTAAAGAAAACTTTTCAGTCAAATTAGCTATCAACTCTTAGGGAAAAAGCCCCTAGTAGGCCAATTTAAAGAATCTTTCTTGGTACGCAGGGTTTCTTTATGGAGTAGTGCAACAGAAGGGAGCAGAATGGAGGGCAGTTTGGAGTCGGGCCCGGCTGTCACCTTGTTGAGTAGGGAGCCTTTCCTTGGACCTTCCCAGTTCCTGGATGCTCTGGAGCTGTGTGAGAGGCCACTGTACAGCTGTCCCCTGCTGTCTTGCCTTCTTCTAACAGCTTACAGCAAATCTCTCCAGAAACCCTTGACAGGAACCCCCACCACATCACTTACTATATTATACATCTGTCCATCACTTTTAACATACTAAAGCATTTATATTCATGTCTGTCTCCTGATGATCTGCAGTAGATGAGGACAAGTATTGTCACCATGATACAAATGTGAAAACTGAGTTCCTTAGGGCAGTAGTCCTCAACCCCCAGGCCGCAGCCAGATACTGGTGTCTGTGGCCTGTTAGAAACCAGGCCTCACATCACTGCCTGAGCTCTGCCACTGCCACACCAGCCCCCCTTCTCTGGTCTATGGAAAAATTGTCCCCCATGAAACTTGGGAACCAGGCCACACAGCAGGAGGTGGGCGGTGGGCAAATGAGTGAAGCTTAATCTGTATTTAGAGCCGCTACAGCTGCTCTCCATCACTCACATCACTGCCTGAGCTCTGACTCCCCCCACACCCTTCCCCGTCCATGGAAAAATCGTCTTCCATGAAACCAGTCCTTGGTGCCAAAAAGGTTGGGGACCGCTGCCTTAGGATATATATGGCTTGTCTAAGTGAACCAGTCAGTGACAGATCTGGCACTCAAATCCTGTTAGAGTGACTTTTTCTGCAGTATATTGCCTGGTTCATTTTTATAGATGTATTATTTTAGAAAATTATCTAAGGATTGGGAAACTTGCCTTAAAGTGATAGTATGAAGATTGAGATAGATATGCTTGTAAAATGCTTAATAGATTGCATGGCTCTCCTACGAGGCCCTAAATTTTAAAAAAAGAAAAATAATGCATTTGAGCCTTTGTTCTGACATGCTTAATTTTATGGGTTTTAAAAATGTTTTCATATAGACAGAGAGTAGGGGCAGGATGGTGGAAGAGAAAACCACCAGCCAGAGTATCTCTGCAAGAAATACAGATTTTAGATGAAAGTGAAAAAAACAAACAGGCAGAAAAACATAAATCGGATGAGAGTTGAAAGGAAGGGTGCCTGAAACTATAGGAGACTCCTCGGGAAGAAGTTGCAAGCAGAACTGGAAGGAGAAAGGCATCAGCAGGGTCTAAACCCCCAGAGGGTTGGAGACCAGCGATAAGGGTAGGTCGAATGGTTAAATTTCCCCTCCCTTGCATCTTGGACTGCTGTTGGCTCCTGAGCTGCTAGAGAGAACTGCCAACACCAGCTCAGAGATGGCTGCTGCCAGTGAGAGGTGAGCCTCTTGAGGGCGCCAAGCTCCCAGCTCCCTTGGGACACCTCCTGTCCCACAGACCACAGCTGATCAGCAGGCGCCATATTGCTTCATTCTCCCCCCCTCTCCCCTACTCAACACTGCCAAGAGAGACAATTTAGTCACCACCTGGAGGCATCTGCAGGGAATGGGACTTTTCCTTCTGGGGCCCTGCAGCAGACTGAGGGGTACTTGGACTGTGAGCTCCCTACCCACCAGCCATCCCAGGTGCTGCTTGCCTGGTGTTTCCAGCAGAGCAGAGCAAATCCCAAGGTGGAGAGACATTGATCCAGCTTGGGCACACCGCGGGTGACTTGAGACCAACACTCTTCTCCCTGACAGGGATAGGGATTGATCTCCAGGGCCTGGGTGGCAGGCCTGCAGGCCAGATCCCATACACCCAGGTCTTGATTGCATTGCCTGGGGGCACGGAAGGGATATTTGTGAAGAGCCTACTGAGGTGTGTGTGCCTTCAGGGACAGATCAGAGTGGGTTCTGACTGCAGGATGCTTGAGGGAAGCCTTCTCCCATAGGAGGACCATGCTCCCAGCTCAGGCTGTGATCCAGGGCAGGGAACATCCTGGCTTACATCACAGTCAGGGGAGCTCCACTGCCTTGAGGTCTTGCCTGATGGCTGAGGCCCCGGAGAAACCATGGAGTAAGGGAGGGTGGAAAGGAGCAAGGCCTGCTCCAGACTGCAGATCTCAGACAGCACCACCTCCACACTAGAATTTTGGGCTGAGTGGGGCCATTTCAGCCTCTCCTTGGCAGGTTTGCCCAGAAGTAGAGAACAGACCTTTGACCCCTGCTAAAAGCATTTGTGGAGTTTGAGGGCAGGCACACCCAACCCAGCCCCATCCAGCCTCACTCCCCCAGCTGCTTCCACTGAGGTGGAGAATAAGGACACACCTGGAAGTCCCAGGGCCCTGCACACCACCTGAGGCACTACACTGTCTCTCCAGAGGAACGAGAGCTGGTTACAGGACACAAAAACAACGCTGCAGCTTGCTCCTCCCGGCAAGCACCACCTATTGACGGGGAGGTCAATTTGCACACCCTTTTACTTCGTTTACTTACTCTTCATACATGATATGGTCAAATCTCACCCACAAACACCACCTACTAGCTCAGAGACTAAACTGGGCCTGTCATTATCTAAATGAAAATTTAAAGGTAAGAAGCAACAGCTACTCCAGATGGGAAGAAATCAACGAAAAAACACTGGAAGTGTGAAGAATCAAACTGAAAGCACACCACCAAAGGGAACACCAGCTCTCTAGCAATGGACGTCAACCAAACTCAGAACACTAAAATGACAGAACATGGATTATAAGAAAACTCAATGATATGCAAGAGAAAATGGATACCCAACAGAAAGAAACCACACACACACACACACACACACACACACACACACACACACAAAATCCAGGACTTGGAAGAAAAATTCACTAAAGAAATTGAAATGTTAAAGAAAAATCAAACAGAACTTGTGGAAATGAAGAATGTATTCAAGGGATTACAAAACACAGTGGAAAGCCTCAAGAATAGGGTAGATCAAACAGAAGAATCTTAGCGTTTGAAGATAACACCTTTCAATTAAATAAGTCAGTTGCAGAGATACAACAGAAAAATAAGAGAAAAGAGCAAAGCCTATGAGAAATGTGGGATTATGTGAAGAAGACTACCATGAGAATTATAGGCATCTCTGAGAGTGAAGAAGAAAATACACAAGGGTTGAATAAACCATTTGAGAATATAATGGTAGAAAATTTCCCTGGCCTTGCTAAAAATCTGGATATCCAGGTACAAGAAGCTCAAAGGACTCCTGGGAGATTCATTACAAACAGGAAGACACCACAACACATAGTCATCAGACTGGGCAAAATAAAAATGAAAGAGGCCCTTATATGAACTGTAAGATGAAAGAAGCAGGTAACCTACAAAGAAAAACCCATCAGACTAACTTCAGATTTCTCAACTGAAGCCAGAAAAACTGGGGCCCCATTCTCAGTCTTCTCAAATAGAATAATGCCCAGCCTAGAATCTTGTACCCTGTAAAACTAAGTTTCATATACAAAGGAGAAATAAAGACCTTCTCAAAAAAGCAAAGACTGAGGGAATTCATCAGGACAAGACCTGCCCTCCTGGAAGTACTCAGAACACTGTTGCACAAAGATCAGCACAATAGACATTCACCAGTGTAAAATCATCCAAAGGCTAAAGATCAAAGGCCAGATACCACATTGGCTCAAGAGAGAAAACAAAGCAACAAAGTTCAACTCAACATGATTAACAGAAATTTGCCCTCCTTATCAATTCTTTCAATAATGTGAATGGCTTAAACTGCCCACTAAATAGACATAGGCTGGCCAAATGGATCAGTATACACAAGCCAAGTATCTACAACAGATACACACATCTAACATACATCTAACCCACAAGGATGCATTCAAACTCAAGGTGAAGGGATGGAAAAAAAATATTTCATGCAAACGGAAGGAAAAAGAAAGCTGGCATGGCAGTTCTGATTTCAGATAACCTAGTCTTCAATCAACAAAAGTAATGAAAGACAAAGATGGCCACTGTATAATGGTGAAGGGTACAATTCACAATTCTAAATATTTAGGCACCTAACTCAGGTGCACCCAGATTCATAAAGCAAATCCTACTTGATCTAAACAAAATAATAAACAGCAGCTCTAATAGCCAGGGACTTCAGCATCCCTCTGACAGAACAGGACAGATCCCCCAAACAGAAAATAAACAAAGAAGCAACGAGCTTAAACAGAACTCTAGAACAAATGCACATGGCCCACATTTACAGAACATTCTACTCAAAAACCACTGAATATACATTTTTTTCATCAGCTTATGGGACATTGTGTAAGGTTGACCATGTCCCAGTCCACAAAACATGTCTCAACAAATTAAAAAAAAAAATAGAAATTATACCATGCGTCTTCTCAGACCACAGTAGAATAAAATTAGAAATCAACAGAAACTTTCATCTCTACACAAAGTCATAGAAATTAAACAACCTTCTGCAGAACAATTATTGGGGTAAGGAGGAAATTAAGATGGAAATCAAAAGATTCTTTGAACTAAAAGATAAAGGAGACACAAGTTATCAAAATCTGTGGGACGCAGCTAAAGCAGTCCTGAGAGAAAAATTTATATCCATAAATGCTGACATCTAAAAGACAGAAAGAAGGCTGAGGTGGGTGGACCATTTGAACTCAGGAGTTCGAGACTAGCCTGAGCAAGAGTGAAACCCCATCTCTACTAAAAAAAAAATAGAAAGAAATTAGCTGGACAACTAAAAATACATAGAAAAAATTATCTGGGCATGGTGGTGCATGCCTATAGTCCCAGATACTTGGGAGGCTGAAGCAGAAGGATTGCTGGAGCCCAGGAGTTTGAGGTTGCTGTGAGCTAGGCTGATGCCATGACACTCTAACCCGGGCAATAGAGTGAGACCCTGTCTCAAAAAAAATTTAATAAATAAATAAAACACCAAAAGACAGAAATACCACAAATCAACAATCTAATGAATCATCTCAAAGAAATGGAGAAGGATGAACAAACCAACCTCAATCCCAGCAGAAGAAAAGAAATAACAAAGATCAGAGCAGAACTAAATGGAATCGATAATGAAAAACTATACAGAAGATTAATAAAACAAAAGGTTGGTTCTGTGAACAAATAAATAAAATTGACATGCTTCTGGCTATATTAATGAAGCAGAAAAGAAAGGACTCTAATAAGTTCCATCAGGAATAAAAAAGGACAAATTACAACTGATACCACAGAAATACAAAATATCATCTATGAATACTATAAAAACCTCTATGCACATAAACTTGAAAATGTGAAGAAAATGGACACATTCTTAGAAACACACAGCCTCCCTAGGCTCAATCAGGAAGAAATAGAATTCCTCATCAGACCAATATCAAGTACCAAAATTGAAGCAGCAATAAAAAAAAAAAAGCTTCCTAAAGAGAAAACCCAGACCAGATGGTTTCACACCCAAACTTTACTAGACCTAGAAAGAATTGATGCCTATCCTGCAGAAATTATTCCACAACATTGAGAAGGAAGGCATCCTCCCCAACACATTTTATAAAGCCAGCATCACCCTGATACCAAAACCAGGAAAGGACGCAACAAAAAAAAGAAAACTAAAGACCAACATCCCATATGAATATAGATGCAAAAAATTCCAACCAAATCCTAGCAAACTGAATTCAGGTGCTTACCAAAAAAATAATGCATCGTGACCAAACGGGTTTCATCCCATAGGTGCAGGGATGGTTCAACATACACAAATCTATAAATGTAATTCATCACATAAATAGAACCAAAAACAAAGACCATATGATCCTCTGAATAGATGCAGAAAAACCATTTGACAAAATTCAGCACCCTTTTATGATAACAGTGCTTAACAAAATAGGGATAGACACGACTTACCTAAAAATGATTAAAGTCATATGTGACAAAGCCACAGCTAACATCCTACTGAATGGGGAAAAATTGAAAGCATTCCCGCTTAGAACTGGAACCAGACAAGGTTGCCCTCTGTCACTGCTTCTATTCAACATAATGCTGGCAGTCCTAGCCAGGTCAATCAGACAAGAGAAGGAAATTAAGGGCATCCAAATTGGGGCAGAAGAGGTCAAACTACCACTCTTTGCTGACAATATGATCTTATCTCTAAAAAACCCCATAGATTATGCCTGAGACTACTGGAATTGATAAACGAATTCAGTAAAGTCTCAAGTTACAAAAATCAATGTACAGAAATTAGTAGCATTCCCATATACCGACAACAGTCAAACTGAGAACCAAATCAATAACTCAATACCCTTCACGATAGCAAGAAAAAAATAAAATACCTAGGAATTATTTTACTAAGGAGGTAAAAGACCGGTACATAGAGAACTACAAAGCAGTGAGGAAGGAAATATCAGAGGACAGAAACACTTGGAAAATCATACCATGCTCATGGGTCAGCAGAATCAACATTGTTAAAATGTCTATACTACCCAAAGTGATCTACAGATTCAGTGCAATCCCTATTAAAATACTAACATCATTTTTCATAGATCTAGAAAAAATAATTCCATGCTTCATACGGAATAAGAGAAGACCCCATATAGGAAAAGCAATCTTGAGCAAAAAGAACAAATTGGGAGGCATCAATTTACCAGACTTCAAGCTATACTACAAGGCTATAGTAACTAAAACAGCATGGTACTGGCACAAGAACAGAGACATAGACCAATGGAATGGAACTGAGATCATGGATATAAAACCATCATCATATAGCCATCTAATCTTTCATAAAACAGACAAAAGCATACACTGGGGAAAAGAATCCTTATTCAATAAATGGTGCTGGGAAAACTGGATAGCCACATGTAGAATAGTGAAACAGGATCTGTACCTTTCACCT
>NW_012153062.1:9448663-9480357 GCF_000956105.1 Propithecus coquereli | reverse complement strand
GTATACCATGGAGTTCTACTCAGCCACAAAAAACAATGGTGATGTAGCACTTCTTATATTATCCTGGGTAGAGGTGGAGCCCATTCTACTAAGTGAAGTATGACAAGAATGGAATAACAATCACCACATGTACTCACCATCCAATTAGTATTAACTGATGGACAGTTATGTGCACATATAACAGTGACATTCATTGGGTTTCTGGCAGGTGGGAGCGGGGAGGAGGAGAAGGGTATATTCAAACTAATGGGTGTGGTGCACACTGTCTGGGGGATGGACACACTTGAAGTTCTGACTTGGGTGAGGCAAAGGCAATATGTGTAACCTAAACATTTGTACCCCCATAATATGCTGTAAATAAATAAATAAAGCAAGTGTTCAACAGATTTTTTTTTCTTTTTTTCTTTTTTTTTTTTTGAGACAGAGTCTCACTGTGTCACCTGCACTAAAGTACAGTGACACCATCATAGCTTACTGCAACCTCGAAGTCCTACACTCAAGGGATTCTCTTCTCTCAGCCTCCAAAGTAGCTGGGACTACAGGCACGTTCCATCACATCCAAATAATTTCAACAGATTTTTTTTGTGAACACTTAATATGTGCCAGACATTGTGTCAGGCATGGAGAATAAATCCAACAAAGAAGAAAACAGAAAAAAACCCTTTGTGCATGGAGCATACATCCTAGAGGAGGAAAGATAGACAGTAAACAAATGCAAGGCACGATGTCATGTAATAAGTGCTATGAGGAAAAATAAAGCAGGGTGCAGGGCCAGAGACTGGTTAGTGGTGGGAATTAGGACAGTCAGGGACAGCATTGCTGAAGTGGGCAGTTTGTGAAGTTCTGAATATGACTTCACAAACTGTCTTATCTGAGTCTGAATTCAAGCCTTGAATTTATGTGGGTAGGTTGATTCAAGTCATGGTATTCTAGATTTGTGCGGAAGAAATGTTAGAGAGTATCTATTGATTTCTAACTTTTTTATATGATAGATATCCTTGAGGGTCTTTCCCAGAATATACAGATACTCATATGTATAAAATTTCAGCATGCTTTGAAATCATCTTTAGAATCCCTTCTCCCAGTTCATACTTCTGTTCTATTTCAGTCATTTCTTTTTATTGATACGACATTAAGATTTGAGAAAGGCAAAGTAAAAATTGTTCAGTATCACAACTAGTTAGTGGCTAAATAAAATATAAATATAAGATGTATTTAAAATATATAAAGATAAAGGTATAAAAACAATGTTAGTCCATAAAGTATCTCCTGGTTGTTTTGTATATGCACTGCTACGGTCTGAGTGTTGGTGTCCTGGCAAGGTAGATTTGTATGTTGAAACCGAACCCTCAAGGTGATGGTGTAAGAGGTAGGGCTTTTTGGAAGGTGATTGGATTGTGAGGACACAGCCCTCATGAATGGGATTGGTGTCATAAAACAGGCTGGAAGGAGCTTGTTTTCTTCTTCGACTATGTAAAGACACAGCGATAAGGCGCCATCTATGAGGACCTGGTCCTCACCAGACACCAAATCTGCCAGTCTTGATCTTGAACTTCCCAGCCTCTAGAACTGTGAGAAATATATATTTGTAATTTATAATCCACCGAGTTTATGGTATTTTGTTATAGCAGTGTGAATGGATTACAACATGTACCATTTTTATTTACATAGAGTAAAACCTCCCCAAGTAGTTTATGTGGCTAGTGTGGTTTCTTTTCCTATTCCCTGACCAGAAACACAATATAAATAATGTTCCAAGTATTCCAAATGTTCTAGAAAATTATAGCAAGTCCGGTGGCAGGAGAGAAAAAAGCAAAAGAAAGAAATGGAGATCTTGAAGTGGAAAGATTTTCCTTACAGATGAAACTTTGTCATGCATGGTTTCAAAGCATGGTTAGGAACTGATAGTGCCTTTGAAGGTCTCTGAGCAAACAGACAGCAGAAAGGCTGGAGATGGGAAAGGTCTGGTCCCTCTTTCACCAGGGACAGCAACTCCCTTCAGGTAAAACAACAGTCATCCCTGATCCCACCCCAGTGATTTCCTCTGGGAACATTTTATGCAGAAACTTGGAAGAGAAACTTGTCACTTGTAGGAAAATATTCATAGTAGTAACTTATCTTCCCAGCCACACTTCCTTAACAGATGTCTCAACTTTTGGTACTACAAAATAACCAAAAATTTTAAGTAGTAATCATCCATACTGTGGAACGAGTGCCATTTCCAAAATTGGGTGCTGTTTAAAGGTTTCAATTTGCATCTTCAAGATTTTTTAATACATCCAGCTTTAAAATCTCTGAAGCCTAGCAAGTCTACCTCCTACAAGCACTGATATTTATTGAATTTATAGGCAGGCTTCTGTTGTTGCTCTCTTAAAGAAACCTTTTCAGTTATTATTGCCCCTTAATGCACTGACAACTCTGTAAGAAGAAATTCTAGCCTTTCGTCCTTTAATCAGTGAAAGGCCCTTTCCCTTATATTCGACTCTCCCACCCGCCATTTTTGGGTGTTTCTAGCCTACTTTTTCATCTGTGTGCATTGTTACTATGGTGATAGGCACCATAGAAATAGAGAGTAAAGCAAATATAATAAGCATCTCCTACATAGTTTACAATGCTAAAAAGGGATTTGGGTTTTTCAGGTATGAATAGTACTTCATTGGTGGCAGAAGTGGACCACCCCAATGGGATGGGGCACTGGGGCTACAGGCTGAATTTGGACCCTATGGTCCCATCACCTTATACCTTACCAGTCCTTTGTCTTTCCAGGAGCCATGAAGGTGAAGTAGGACCAAAGGGAGCCTGTGGAGAGGATATATTAATAGTACAGAAATCAGTGCCACAGAAAGTCAACCCATTGCAGAGGACAAATACTTATGCTGAAGTATATTACATGGGAGGGAATCTTGGGCCAATTTGAATATTCAACAGTCATTAATCCTATTGTTTCATTATGCAGCATTCAACTCAATCTCTCAATAAAAAGTTTACCAACTTAGCTTTCTCCCACTTCAAGGTATTTAGCCTACATTAGATATTTTTTTAATTAAATAAAAATAAATCCTGGTTACTAATAGCTTACAGTATTTGCTCCTGGCCACTGAACTTTTTTTAAATAAGTGGTTAAACAACTAATACATGTTTATTTTGTGCTTATTTTAGAATTACAATTAAATGTGCTCTAGATATAGTGAAAATTAGTGTTTTCCATAGATCCAGAAGTTGTCCACAGTTAGTTTTTAACCTTCCACATGCATTTTCATTCTTTCATGTATTACATCTTCATGTATCATAGCTGATGTCCCTAATAAATTGCCCAAAGATTAAATGAAATATTCCAGTTACTGAATTCCATTTTATGGGCAATTATTTTTAAGTATATCATTTTAAATTTTATGTTGCTTATATGTTTACAGGGCACATACAGTTTTAAAATAAATTAACACAATGTTTTAAAATATAAAGTTATGATATATGAATCAAATATTTGGAGCTATAAAAGCTGAATAATCCATATGCCTGTTGCATTGTGATATAAGGGCCTGAAATTCCTTCTAGCTCTAAATTCTTATTTCTTTGCCTGTGTGGCTCCTTTCTTTTTGTTTGATGAGTCTGTAATTTGCCAATTTTGTTATCTGCTATAATGGCTCTAACACTGATTTGAAAATACGTTTGAAATCAGCTCCACACTTTGAGTTTTAAAAAACCTACACAGTGTATGCCTCCCCGCTTAAGTCACCTTTTTCCTTTTGTGCATGAATGCAAGAACAAGATCACTGGAGTGGGAGTTGGAACACCCAGTGCTGACTCTGGTTCAGCCTCTGCCTGGGGTGGGCTTGAAGATGCCTTTTTATCCCTGTGAACAGTGTACGGCTTCACTAGGAAGAGCCCAGGAGGCTCAAGAAAGGTTTTGAAGTGGAAGTGATACCAGATTAGTTTTGGGAAATAATGCTGTCAGCTGTTTGGAGGATGTTGGAGATGAGAGGGATCATGTGAGGAGACTATGTAGGGCAGTGGGATGGAGTCGAGGAGACTAATTTGAAAGAAACCAGAGAAAAAAGTCATAGGATTAAGTATTCCATTTTATCTTATCACAAGGATCCTATGGTAATTACTTGAATCAAACTACACTTACTGAAGTTTTACTAGTTCTACTGTAACTTCTAGTTTTTCAATCATTTTTCAAAGAAGGAATGGATTAAGTTTTCAACCAAGTAATTCTGAGGCTTTGAAATCCTCAAATTTCAGGTTACCAATGAATACACATTATATTAGCAAAACTGTAAAACTCATAGCTTCTAAATATGGATGTCCTTTGACTAGAAATGAGAAAAGATTTGGGAGTAGTGTTTGTTCTATGGGAATAATAATGACTTCTTTTGCACAAAAGAGGTCTGCTGAAACCAGGTAATCCTTCCATACAGGATAGCTCATTGTCTAAAATTGTGGGCACATAGGGGTAGGTTTCATGGCCTGGGGAGAACAGAGATTGTATTCATATTTATGAGGAGTTTACTCTTTCATGGACTGGTACCTCCTGGGTAGAGGTGGTTTCCCATCACTTGTGATGTTATCATCACTGTAAAGGTAGAAAGTAAACCAGGTAGAATTATTTCTATATTTATCAATTAAGAAGCTGGCATTCTGAGACACTATATAACTTGGCTAAAGTTAAGGCAGATGATAGGCTAAGAGTTCATTCTCTTGGGTCTTTCTGCTGACTTCCACTATACCATGTGGCTAAAGTAACCAACTTCAGATGCTTTTGAACACAGAGGATTGGCTATACCAAGAGTCAAATTTTCCTGATAATAAAAGAGAGTAACTGCTCTCTTGATATTGACAGTTATCTCATTTATATTTGTGGATTAAACATTTTTAATGTGATATATGGATTTTACCTTAAAAGTTGAAAAATTCTGGGAGCATTTGATACTTGGACATAAACCCAAGCCCACTCTCATGTACCAGCAATATGGAACTAAATAAAGTTCTCCTGACCTTGAACATATCTTGCTTTCCAGACTTTTTGGTTTTTTGTTTTTTTCCTTGAACCTATACCCACCTTTAGGTGAGCGTCTAGAGAAGAGTGCTAGTATCTAGGTTATCTGCTAGGCAAGTGTTTGAACTATGGTACAGTCCTCACACTGGCTCAGTCTCTGTGCCCTCTTGTAGTTCCACTGAACCTCAGCATTTTCAGGGTGGTCCCTCTGCCTGCCCTCCTCCATGTGGAGCACTTATGATTGTAGTAAAATCATTGGGTAACCAGTTTAATCTTTGTCTCTACCACCAGACTGTAAATCCATGAGGTAGGGATAATATCTGTTTGGGGATGTCATTTGTTTTGTCTCCTGTGTTGGTTCTCCAATGCCATTCACCATGTAATGGCCACTGAATGTTTACCGAATGAATGAGTGAGTGTATGAATGCATGCATGTGTAGCCTGTTGTTCATTCCGTTGAGCTAATCTACTTTTTATTTTCCTCAAAGATCTCTTTGAAGATTATTCACAGTGATGCTAGTTTTACTATTAGGAGTTTACTTGTTGTGCAGGTTTAAATAAGTCACATAATCCAGTCTCAATGCCTAACCTGTAGAGTGGAGGAAACCTCATGGGGTTGTTGGGAGTTTTAAATAAGATAATTGATGTAAAGCACATAGAAGAATATTTAACATATAGTTATCGCATGATGAGTGTTGGCATCCATGATTATTATATGAGCATATTCAACTACTTCAGCCTCACATTAGCTACTTATTAGAGCCGATTTGGCCTCACACTGGACTTGTTTTGTCTTATCTATAGTGGAGGAACTATTAATGCAAGCTCCACCTGATTGGTCTTTTGTAATTTGTCAGTTCAGTTAACTAGGCTTAAATTAATTTTTTCCTGGTTATTTTTAGAGGCAAATTACTTAATCCTGAAAAATTAGGCTTGCATAGTTGTTAAACACTACAGACAAATCAGAAGAAATTTAGCTGTCCCGTGACCAGATTACAAAACCTCTAAATTTTTGTCGTATCCTAAAACTTGTACCATCTTCACCTTCTCTGAAATTCAACCTAATTCAGCAAATAGACAAATAAAACTATGATCCTTCACATTTTTGATGCATATTTTGAGACGTGTAGACTCTAACCTTAAAAAATCTTTTATACTAATTGATCATCATGGGTAAAAATACTCAAACTACTCAAAGTAACATAAGTCTGTAAGATATAAATCCTCATTTTTATTTATTAGAAGTTTTAGACCTTTCTTTTCTGCTGTGAGTGAAGTTAACAAAATCAACCCTGGTAGTTTCCTTATTATAAAGCATTTTATACAAGAGAAAGTTTATTCTCATATGATCTCATTTTTTAAATCCAAATCAGGATTTTTAAATGTCTATATATGGAGAACAAGATGTAAGAATACATAGTTATGTGATGTGAACAATGAGGTTTCATGAAAGGATAAGGGGAATAGGAGGAAGGAAACTATTGTTCAGTAGTTACACTTTTGATTCTTACTGTGTTTTTCCTCTCTAGTAACATCTCAGAGATATTAAACATGGCAAAGCCTTATTAAAAAAAAAGTTATTTCTAAACAAAATGTTTCCTTCCTTAATGAGATTCCATTTTGGTGCTTTATTGACAGTGTGCTGGGAATTTTGAAATGTTCTCTCTGTCTTTCCGTGATTTTGACCTAATCTCATTTGGATTTACCAGGCTCAGCAGCTGTTGTTTTTTATCGACTATTGCTAAGTCATATTAAGGTCCAAAGTTGAAAAACCCTTTTTCCTATGTTGGCCTATATTATTCAGAGGTTTATAAAATTTAAGCCTTTTCTCCAACCCCTGTAATTTTTATTGTAAGAAAATTTACAGTGATAGTAATAGTATCTCAAAGGGTGCTTTATGTAGGCTAAGCCTATTTGCATATCTTTCACAGGATGGTAATGAAGTTTGCAGTGAGCTTTGTAGAACAGTGCTTTCTTGATAAATCCATCTCTCCCCTTTTCTACTGGAGGGAGAAGAGACCTCAATTCCATTGTGATTTAAATAGTGTTTGGTGTAATATGGAAGATGCTTGCAGTTTGATACTAATTGTTCTTTGGCAAAACAAAATGCAAAGGGGAGAAGTCAAAGACTTTGAGAATGTCCCTAGGAGAGCATAAACTCAAAATTATAGCCATTTTATTAGAAAATTCTGTAGTTTTATTTGAAGAAGGAATCAGATGTTGAATTTTGCCATTTAATGATTTAATGTAACATGAATTCCTCTTACATAGCTGAAAAGATATATAGCCTTCTTTGTAATACCTTTTTGGAGATCTCTCAATTTGTCTATTAAAATTATAAGGCGGTGGTTTTTAAGGTCTGAGAGAGACATTAATATGCTCCTATATTCCTCCCAGGGTTAGTATGCTAATTCTTAATCCCATCTGATCTCTATACTGTCTCTCACATTCCCTGTTTTCCTGTTGAGAGTTGAAATTTATTCTCCTTATACATTCAGGATTCAAAGCACTAGGTTTCCTTGTTGGAAATGGCCAATCATTTCTGCATTTACAGGTAATGATATGCATCAACAATGTGCCTTATCAATTAAAAAACCATTTTTACACATATGATCACATCTGATTCTGAGTTTAGCAAGGGAGAGAGGGAGAATGGCTCCAATTAATTCCAATTTTACAGGTGGGCTCAGAGAAGTCACACAATATTCCCAAAATAGCATGTAAACAGAAGGGCATGTTCTCTGTGTTGCATGCTGCATGCACCCTCTCATACTGTGTCTGCATACCCTGTCCTATGCTACTCCCCAAGACATGTCCCACTTAAGGAATTTAGTCAATATACTACATAAAATTATTGTACCAAATTTTAATAAACTTTATGAAAACACATGGTTATCTTTTAGTTATTTCCCTACTAAGCATGAATTATTACACTGTATGTATAGTGAGAGAGGCATCCTGCTTTCCAGGCCAGTGACATAGCGAGTGTCCAATTTAAGAGGTGAGAATGATAGGACAGCAATAAGACAGATGTCCCAAGGAGACATATGACTCACTGACAAATTTGGTGGAAACAATGTAGGAGGTGAGCCTTGCAGGATGAGATAGGATTTGGAAAGATGAAGGAGGGGGTGGAAGAGAAATGTTTGAGCAGAGATGTGTAGGAAGGAACTTATGCAAGTACTGAAATCATTGTGCATGAAATGATACATCCAGAATTTGCTACAAAACAAACCTGGGCATGGGTGTGATATGAGTTGACCATCGTTGGCGCTGGATGAAGGCTATATGGGGGATCCTTACAATATTGTACTTTTATATGCATCAGAAAATTTTTATAATAAAAATTTTTAAGCATAAAAATTGTATATTATGTGTGTTTTGAACAGTAGGTAGGCTGACTTATCTGGAATAGAGAGCATGTTCAAAGTTATAATGGGAATGTTGGAAAGGCAGTCTGGGCACAAATTTGGTGGTGGGAAGGGGGTTGGTTCATGAATGTACACGATAGAGTCTGGGTGAGTACAGGTAGACACTGTTCATTAATTGATTGGACTTGACTGTGAACTCAAGGTGGAGTTGCAGTTCAGTGCAGCATCCTCAGCAAGGATGGCCATAACCCCACTTTACCCTCTGCTTAGGCACGGCCACATCTAATGTGCCATACCCAGTTCTGGAAGGCACATTTATAAAGAGGGCTTTATGCAAACTGAGTTTCAATGGTGGGATACATGAGGCACAGGAAAGTATCTCACATCTTAGCAATCTTCTTCTTCTCCGAACATTCCATCACCTTATGGTTGTCAACCTGACATGGACATGTTTTCCCTTCTTCCAAGTCTCTGTCCTCCTTTTCAAACTCTTTTTCTCTTGGGGGCCTGAGAATGGGCAAGTAAAAGCAAAATAAAAACATTACTATCATTCCTACATGATATGAACGTATATAATCACTATGGCATTTTATTTAACCTCTTGGAAACAGACTTTAACAGCAGCCTGAGTTATATACAGAAAGCAGCACTCGTGTAGCTTTCTGAAACAAAGCTCCCTCCCTTCCCGCTTAAAACATTTCTCTACTGCTAAACAAAAAAGAGAAGAGACATGTCAGGGAAATTTGGATAGCTCATAATATTAAGGAATTATTTATTTGGATGTGATTCAGTGATATGCTAGAGATGACACATGCAGGTTTGTAAAACTATTTTTAGGAATTTTGCAAGCTAGCTGTTAAACACAGCTGTTAAAAATTAAATCATACAAACTTAAAGTGTTAAAAGTAAAAGAAATACTCAAAACTTTTACTTCCTAATTATTTTACTATAATTTGCTATTATTTATGCTCTTAAGGTCATTTATGTCTCATGTATCTGCAGAGTGGAAGTACTGTATGGTGGTGTGCTACACATCTCTTCTCAACTTTATTCAGTGACATCGTGCTGGTAGTTTGAAATTGGCCATGGTGGGAATATTTATACCATGGAAAATGGCAAAGAATACAAATCAGGGCCCTTTTTTATTTTCCACAGAGAACTGGTTGTTAAATATCTAACAGCAAGCCACTAGGTATGATTATGAGATTTTGGTTATATTTTTTAAAGACTTTCTATTTTAGAGACATATACTAAAATAAGACAAAGTATGTTACCTAGAATTTGTTTCCAATAATCCAATGAGGGTGGGTATCAGGATTGTTGTATCAGAGTGGTGGGCAAATAGGCTTCATTGTACCACTCTCTCAACTTCTGTGTATGTTTGAAATTTTCCATAATAAAAAGTTAAAACAGTAGTTAAGGACTGTTACAATGAAAATAAGTAAATCACCTATACCCAGTAGACACAGATAGAAATCCAGTCTGGTACCTGTCTATTCTTCAAACTTTGACTCCCGTGTTCCTTTGACAAAATCTTATTCTCAAATTTTAGAGCCCTTATTTTGTAAATGATTCACATCATTGAGCTTAAATATCTTTTTCTCATTAAATAAAATCAAGAAATCACTATGTACAGTTTATTATACCCATCAGGGCAAAGGAATTGAATACCACCCTCTCTAGGACACTGAAATGCTCTCTCTTCATAGTGTGGGATAAATACATTTGTTGGATTGCAATCCTGTTTGCAAAACCAGTAGAACAAATAGAGAAAAATGAATCAAGTTATTGCTCAGAAAGCTACTTGAGGCTACATGACAGCTGTGTACCCTTTAGATTTATTTTCAGTCTGGCTGATTTGAGTCATTGCCCAAAAAAAGGAGTGCTGTCAAGTGAATTGTCTTCTATGTAGATGACAAGAGCCTTTCTAAATATTGCCTTGCTGATACAATTGATGTGTTTGAAAGTATTGGCCTAGGAATTAAATTAGTTCCAATACAAAGACTTAAAAAAAGTTATAGCCTAGCTTATATTAACTACATTTCACAAAGAGTGCAAAAGCACAATATTTCTTAACATATATTTAGACATCAAATGGAAAAGTTGTAGCATAAATTCCTTAGAATATATCTTTTTTTTCAAAATTTGAAGTTTTAATTTCTGTCTTAATATGAATTTGGAGTATTGTAATAGTTTCTCCTTGGATTTGATTATGCAATAATCCATGCAGACTACATCTAGTTGACCATAAAAAAATTTATGTTGAGTAATGAATGCAAGTGGTTACTGCGATGATCCCATCAAACAGGGTGGTGAGGAAATCGTTAGGTTTTATAATGGGAACAGAGAAGGACAATAGGAACCTTGAGGGGAAAGTAGTCTATAATGTCTGTCTTGTAATTTTAAATTATGTAAATCTCTGGTCTGTGTAGAAATACAGGCTTAGACAATTCTCTAAGTTTAGCTACATACAAAAAAAAAATCAGTTTCAAGCTATGAAAACAACAGATGTCAAACTCAGGTAACCAGGGCTCAAAATACCACAAGGAAGCCCGGGCTAAACCAGATGCTGCAAACAGGAATTGAGATCAGGGAAACCAGAAGTCAGAATAGTGTGGCTAGGAGAAGAATCATCATAACTTCTCCTCCTAAGACACAGGTGGACAGAGCAATCATCTGGACAACCTGGGAGCCTTGATTGACACTTGGCTGTGGTTTTTCTCATTTTAATTCTTTTGTACCAGTAACCCTCAGTGTCCTGCTGGTACCACTACAATGTAGATCCTGAAAGAGTTTCTTTAAGTCATAGTTCAAAACTAAGGTGGAGCATAGATATGATTGCCAAGGAAATAATCACAGGATTGAGATTATTCACTCAAATATTTACTGTGCCCCCACTCTCTGGGCTAGGTGGTGGGATGCCTCAATGAACCCTCTAGATAGAAACCTAGTGGTGGAGACAGAAAATAGACAAAAGAAGTAAGTGTGTAGTACATTAAATGGAGATAAATTCTGTAGGGAAAAACACGACTGGAATAATTTTTCAAAATTAAATTCCCCAAGTATACATTTACTGAGTCTATCAAAGCCGGCAAAGAAAGGAGATTGATAGTTATAAAAATATAAAACATACACATCTGAAATTCCTTCATGTTTCTGTTAATGCTATTGATAGCTAAATATATTCACTGTTTCTAAAAACCAGTAGTTTAGAGTACAAATTGAAGTAGCTTAGGAAAGGCAGGATCTTTTTTATACTAAAATAAAAAATATGCCCTTCTATGTTTTATTAAAAAGTTGGCAGTTCATGGTCAGGAAGGCAATGAGCATCTGCAATAGGGAGGCTGGAAGTTATTTAAAAACAAAACCTATTGCTTCCAATTCTGTTCACCTCCAGCTGGGCAGTCAAGAAGCAGTCATTTAAAGAGGTGTTTTGTAGTTGTATACGTGTATGTGCATGTATACTTGTTTTCTAACATACAGATGTTATATCATAGTAAACTCAGTTGTCTTGCTAAAAAATTAAATTGTTCCAACTTTAAATGGAGATATTCTGAAAGGGGAGCGTATTATATAAATTTCTTTATATGGGAGATGGACTGAGACTATATTTAGTTCTTTATTTTAAATAACTTATTTTTTTCCAAATCACCAAGTACTAGTCTTTAAATCTAACAATGGCCAGAGTCTTCAGCAAAAGTGAACAACCTACCAAACTCATTCCTATTTTCTCCTCTTCCCAGGGCTCAAGTTTGTCTTTCCAGCTGCCTACTAGACCTCATCGCCTGGATGGCCCACAGGTACTGCAAACTCAGCATTTTAATAACCGTACTCATTACCCTCCTCCACCACTGGGCCTGTGGCCAAAGCTGGGGCGGTCATTTGTCCTTGAGTCCTGGCTCTCCATAACCTCTGGTCTGCCACCAGGTCCTTCTGATGAGTACCTAAGGCACACTAGAATCCATGCCCATAGGCCATTGTGCAGAGCACCTGCTTGAAAGTGCTTAGAAGTGATGGTGGTGTGTTTGCTTTTATTCCTTCTTCTCTTCACACTCAGTCACTTCTGAGCTCAAGCCTCCTTTCTTGTTTATCCTCTGGACCATTGATCTTTCTGGTTTCCTCCCTGTGTACATGTCTCCTTTCTAATGAGTTCTCCATGCTGCTACCAAAGTGGCAAATTCTAAATTTCTGAATTTAAAATTTGACACTGGATTATGCCACTCCCTTTCACAAATACTTTTGGTGGTTTCCGAGCATGGTACCCATGTTTCTATATGATCTGGACCAAATGGCCTTTTCATCTCACCTTCAGCTTCAGGTTCACTCTTGAAAGCAGTTCTTGGTGAAACTTAGCTATGCCCAACCTTTGATAAAGGTATAAAATCTTAATTATGTTAATAATTGCCTTGATTTGAAATGAAAGAGCAAATTTCATCAGATTGCTCATTGGTATTCCATTAAATGCCAATTGGAATACTTACTAGCACTTTATAATGGAGCTTTTCAACCCAACTTTACTCCCCTTTTTGTTCCACATCTCTCCCACCTGCCAATATTTGTTGCCTTCATTCCTGGTCATTCTCACTGATACTCCCCTGTTCTGGACCCTCACCACTTTGTTATTGAACCACTGCAGTGGGACCCTACCTGGGTCCCTGGCCTTCATTCTCTCTCCTCCCTGATCCTGGCCCCAGCTTATCTCCCATGCCTCACCATGTTAATTTTCCTGAAATATTTCTTGCATTCTATTTTAAAATCTGTAATGATTCTCTTTTGTGAGTCAAGTCAAGCCTCCTCCTCATTCTGGAATTTTCGACCCTCGGTGCCCTCACAACCTCATTTATTTGCAAAGTCATCTCCCTCTGGCCGTGAAGATTCTCTCCTCAGTGGTACGTGCTGCCTCATTGCTCTTCCTCACCCAAGGCCTCTCTGCTCTTGCCCTTCCCCAGCTGGAAGTCTTTTCTTTGCTCTAGCTCCCACATATCCTAAAGGCTCAGAGGTACCTCATCTATGCTGTTTTCTCCATTCCCTGAACTATAATTGTTACCCTTATGAGAGGAAGCTTCGGATGGTTGGGACAACATGATGTTTGGTGTCAGTTATAGGAGCAAGCCCTTGCTCACTAGCCATATGTGTTCAGCAGCTTATTTTTTTCCGAGTTGGTATTCTTATCTTAAAACCAAGGGCGTGATTTAAATGACTGTTTATGAAAAAAATACTCCATAAACTTTAGAGCATTATACACATGTTCAGAGTTGTTCAGCTATACTGTTTATCCATGATTATCTATGATTATTTTCCTGTTCCCTGCTCAATTCGTATATAACATTTACCATGTTCTTTTATGAGTGTTTTAAGGGTAAATACAAGAAGAAGTATACTTTTTTGTCCTATTCATCCCATACCATAGCAAATGCTCAATAAATTCTCCCTGTCAAGAGAATTCAATGAATACAACTGTAAAGCATCAGTCTCTGTAGTAAAAGTATGGTATTTGATAAAGTGAGTGAACAAGTAACAGGAAGGAAGAAGGCTGCCCAGAGAAAAGGGTACTGACTAGGGGACTGGCCGACTTCAATACTGACTTTTTTACAAGTCCACAGATGTGCTCTGGATAAAATCCCTAGGCAGGCTCTTCAGCGTCTTAACATAATGGCAATAGAGTTGGTTGGCTTTCTTAGGAGTCACGCTGTTCTTGGCACAGCGTAGACTCTCAAGTGTTTATTGAAGTCACTAACCACATTATTTGCAAATTTTTATACATGTGTTTACAGACACACATATACATGCAGGTGGATTTGTCTGTCACTGCTCGTGCTTAGTTTTTCCCCCTTTTAAGTTCCGTTCTTATACATAGCAGTGTGTCCGCCTTGTCCGCAGATTAGCACATTCACATTTGCAATTTGTTTGTACAGTGTCTAATAGGAGCTACCTGATCACTTGCCAAAGTGATAGATAATTAGGAGCTACCTTATTTATTTAGATTGCAAAGAAATGTTCATAAAAATTCTGCACTGTATATAATATTAAACTTAAATCCTGCTTAAAATAAAACTAAGAATAAAGTATAATAATCAGTAAATGAAAATTCATTTTATTTTTGCATGAATGTCTCCTACTCCCCTCTCCCATACCCAGCCTCCTAGAAATAAGCGAGATGGTAGTGGAGTCCAGGAAGTGATGATTCTACTTAGTATCCATCTTGGAAGGAAAACATAAACAGTAGCAAGTTTTGCTTGGTTACACTATCCTTGGACAATAAGAATAATGGTTAGGTACTTATTATAACTCTTACTATGCCTGGATCACTGAGTCTTAGTTAAAAAGCAAACTAATCAAACAATAAAACACAGTTTCTGTTTTTAGGGAGTTTATACTTTACAGTAGAATAAAGGGAATGACAGTAACCACAGCAAAACAATTAAGGGAAATGGGATTTGGTGGTTACCTAAAAAGCAAAAGATACATTTTCTCCAAAGCAAGTCATTAAAGGTGGCATTAAGAGTAGATGTACTAGCAGGAAAACGATAGCTTAACCCTGCTCTCGCCATCGCCCAGCAGGTTGGGTGAGTGCTCCCATCTCAGGTGAGCCAGCCTGGCTACAGGAAGAGACGTTTGCATGGAAGATTGGGGAAATTGCCAAACAACAAAATGAAGACTTATGCTTTTGAAATTCCTCTTATTACTGCTTTAATTAAATTGATGTCTCCAAGGGAATGGATTTTTAAATGAAATTTTAATAGTGCTTCATCTCATTCCAAATGTATTCTTTCAACTTACTCAGCTTTCACAATGTGATCATATTTGATTTCACTTCCTGGTTGGTCTACATAAGCCTGTTGCTGGGAAATATTTAAATGAAGTATTTATGAGAGAAGAATATTTTTTCATAATGCATGCAAGCATTTTGGTTTGATTTAGAATTAGTTCATGTAGTAATTTTTATAGAAATAAAATTTCTGACACCTAAACTTATAAATCAATTGCTTAAAAAAAAAAAAAACCCTCTTAAAAAAAACTTATTTGGCACTGAAATTAATTAAGTTACCTTGTGGTGAAATCATCTCTTCCACAGAACTGTTTGATTAGGTACCAGTTGTGTAACGAATGAAATGTTGGTCCGTAATTAGAGTAATTGTAATTTGATTTTAAATAGAGGTTTGATTGCATGGTGAATGTCATAATGCCTAATAATCTTTCCAATGATTAAGGGACCAGTATATTCTTAAGTTGATGGTTTGCTTTATGGTATGTTTAACATGGCCAGTAATATATCTGGCACCCTTTCGTGTGTATGTTTTAAATCAGTGGTCCCCAAACTTTTTAGTACCAGGGGCCAGTTTCATGGAAGACAATTTTTCCAGACAGTGAGGGGTTGGGAGGACTGGAGCAGAGGAGGCGGAGCTCAGGCAGTGATGCGAGCGATGGGGAGCAGCTGTAAATACAGATGAAGCTTTGTTCACTAACCCACCACTCACCTCCTGCTGCGCAGCCCCCTGATTCCTAAGTTTCGTGTCATGGAAGACAATTTTTCCACAGATGGGGAAAGTGGGGAGAACAGGGTAGTGGGGCACTCAGGTGGTAATCCTTGGTCCAGTTCCTTACAGGCCATGGACCAGTGCCGGGCCATGGCACAAGGGTTGAGGACCATAGTTTTAAATGACTATTCGTATGTGTTATTGCATTACACAAAATATTGACTATTAATTCTAAAAGTGGTATTTTTACTGTAAAGCATTTAACTCCACCAAAGTACTCAAGTAACTTCTGATCAAAAAAAATCATTAATCAAATTTATTTCTCTTTTGAAAAGTCAGTTAAGACATTCAGGAAAAGCCTGCTTCCTCAAAATCTAATTACTTTGTCCAGTTGCATCATTTGACTGGCTAATTGAAAGTTTAATTTTTTAAAGCTTAATTATTTTTCTGCTTAGATTTTTAATTTTGAAGTCCATTTATGTTTTATTTCTCAAGGTACTCAGACATATACCCTAATATAAAATTGCTTTCAATCTCAAACTCTCTCCAATGAATTCTTCCTGATACTTTTAAATTAATTTCCCTAATCTATAATATGTCCTTAAATGTATTTTTCCATTATTGCCCTGTTCAGATAGCATCAGTGACTTTCTACCACTTATATCAAGTCTAAATTCCTTTCTTCTCATAAAAATATTTGACTATTCTAAAAGCAATATTTTTACCTCTAAAGCAATAATTTCTTAGATACCTGTTATGTTTTGGGCCTGAGTTATTTCTTGAAAAATCCTTAGTGTGACATTTGAAACTTTATTTAATACTTAATCCTAATCTATTTTCCACTCTTATTTCCCGTTCCCATCATTTTTGTCTCAAGAATTCCACTTCATATGTCTCTTCACTAACTCCTTAAATTCACCGTGTTCACCATGATTTTCTCTTACCTTCTTTATTTATTCTATCCCTCCACATAAAATATTATGTGCCCTGTTATTAACCCCCTCCCTTATCCCTTCGCCTGGCACCTATCCAAATCCTGTGCATCTTTTTGGTCCAACTCATAACTTCTGTGCAGTGGCTGTTGTTCCTTTAGCATATATTGCCTCAAGATGCAACTGTATAATCCATTTATTTGATCTTTCTTATATTTGTGCCTTCTTTCACCAAAGCATAAACTCCTTTTGAGGTTCAGATCTCAACCTTTCCATTGCCTTCATCATCTGGAACAGTGCATTGCACTCAGCAGTGGTCTAATCATGGTTGTTGAGTACAACTAGTGTCAGAGTGCATGTGAGATGTAGTCCTCGTAGGCCTTCTCTTGGTGGCCCATGACTGGCCATAATGCAAGTCGGTGATACACTGGGCCCTCTTCATTTCTACCTCTGTTCAGTGACTAAGTTGTTATCTTCCTCAAATGGATAAGACTCTGCAATAAAAGCAGATGGTGCTGTCAAATATAAACAGGATAATATTCTTTCTTATGTGTGAGTAAAACAAAAAAATAGTAGGAAAAAACCCACGCCATTATCTTTCTTGGTGCAATCTTTTCGCCTTTCAAATTTGGTTGCTAAGAAGTAACCATAGATTCTTCTGCTGTGTACAAAGGAGAAACTGAGGTCACTGGCTGGAGTCTATGTGTGTCATGCAGCTGAATTTGTCACTGAGCTATGACGAAGCCCCACCCTAATTTTAGAAGTCATGTGTTAAACTTCCAGATGGGGAATGTGTCTTCTATTTTTTGGGAAAATCATTAAAATTCTAACATTTCCAGAGAATACATGGTTTCTCCCCTTTGCTGACACCAAGTAAAGCTGCAGAATCCTGCTGAGTTCTGAAGCCAAAAGCCAACCTAATGTGCAGAAACTACTGTTTCCTTCTGAGGAATGTGGGCATTCTACCTGATCCCTATCAGTTATTTGTGGGTTCTTTTAGAAGCCTCACCTTATTTTATTCTATCACTTCATTTCCCAGAGCTGCCCCAAATTATTCTTAATGCCAAGGCTGAGCTAAATCCCTCCTTGCTGATCAGGCTCAAATGGAGTCTTCAGTCTCTGCTGAAGAATTCAGGGACCTTTGCATGTCACATGGAATTTGGCAAATTGAAGGCAAGATGGTGTGAAAATTATAAGGTTTTCTGGTTTTGCTCCAAGCAAGGAGGTCTAATTTTAACTTTTTTTTCAATTAACATTCAATAGCAGCTGCTGCATGCTAAGCCCTGGGATGTAATAATAAGCATAATCCATGTAGATCAGACCTCAGAAAGCTTATGGTTTAGTGGGAGAGAAATAAACCCTTAATTGAATAGTCATTTGTGGGTGTGTAGTAAATGTTATGAAAGGAAGGGATGGAGAACTACAGGAGTATGTTGTGAAGTGACCTGGTCGGGGTGTCAGGATGGCATCCTGTAGGAAGTGGCTTTTATAAGTCATTGACTCAGGGTATCCATGACTCAAATGACTACCTTGTTTTGGCCTTGAAGGTGAGCTTGACCTTCTAAGTGAACTACTTGGCACTGTTTCAAATTGCAACCATTTGGAATAAGAATTAGCCCTCCTATGAGACTGTTCTTATGCAGCGACATGCTGTGTGTTGTATAATAAGAAATATATATTTAGTCTTTGTCCCCAGTTGATGGCACAGAGCTCCTTAAACCCTTGGTGTTTCATGATAGGAATGTGCTTCGTTATTCACAGTGAGCCCCTCAACCTTCCCAGAGTTTGTGCTAATGAGGTGAATTATTGTGGGCCCCAGAGATAGCTTCAGGATGGAGGCTGGTCACCAGGAGAATCAGCCTCGTGATTTGAGGGGTGGAACTTTCAGTCTCACCTCTAGGGAGAAGGGAAGAGCTAGAGATTTCTAATCACTAATGGCCAGAGATTTAATCAGTAATGCCTATATCATGAAACTTCCATAAAAACCTCTAAATAGTAAGGTTCCGGTAGCTTCTATCTAGGTTGGTGAATACATCAAAGTGCTGGGAGGGTCCTCCTCCCCAACCCTAAATACCTTGCCTTATGTATCTCTTCCATTTGGCTGTTCCTGAGTTGTATCCTTTGTGATAAATCAGTAACAGTAAGTAAAGTGTTTTCCTGAGTTCTGTGAGTTATTCTGATGAATTATCAAACTTGAGGAGGGGGTTGTGGGAACCTCCAAATTTGTAGTCCAGTCAGACAGAAGTGCAGGTAGCTTAGATACCTGGGACTTGCAACTGGCCTCTGAAATGAGGGCAGTCTTGTGGAACCGAGCCCTTAAACCTGTGAGTTTGATGCTTACTGCAGGTGGTTAGCGTCAGAATAGGCTTGAACTGCAGGACAGTCAGTTGATGTCGGAGAAAGTGATTTCAGAAAAAAGACATCTCACTATGTGTTTACCTGAATGAAACCCAGATGTTTTTCTACTCTGCCTTAGGAGCAAATGGCCATCAGTGATTTTACCCACCAGTAACCAAATTGCAAATATGAAGCATTAACCTAACACCAAGGTAAAAATGGACATATCCCTGTAACATAAGTGACAGAAAGCTTGCTTTTTTAAAACTGACCTGTTTCTGTCTTAATGCTCTTGCCCAGTGCTTCATTTCCCACACCTTCCAGAGGACATAGGAGCTGGAATAGATAAGCAGTGTGGGCCAACTGGAATGTTCTGAAAGGCCTTCTCTGGGTTGGGCAGACAGGTGCAGCTGCACTTCACTGGCACTGTGAGCCACAGACTGTGGGTGTTGTTTTTTTCTTTTTCCAAATCCCCAACCAACAGACCTTTAATTGGTCCATTACCAGTCCATTATTACGAGGTAGATTTGGAGAACTTTCTACTCAGGTTGTTTTATCACAGTGGAGGAGATTACTGACAGTCTGTGCTTGAGCCATATGTTTACCTGGATTCATGGGCCTCTGAGCCTTTTTGAAAAGTCCCTTTTGTCTTTGTAGTAGGACCTAAATGTTATAAAAGGTCAATGTCCTTGCAACACTTGCTGTTTTGTTGCCTTGGAACCACAGTGGTATAAATAAAGCTCACTTCCTGGGTTGCTTTGTTTCGATTTAAGATAATGTCCTAAGGCTGTCCTCTTTCCAAATCACTTTACCAGCAAAAGAATTAGCTTTCTTTATGGGAGTTCCCCCTTTGCATTTATCTGCCACTTCAATGATTTCAAAGTGCTTCCATGATATTTCTTTTACCACGAATACCAACTCTTAGGCCAGTATGATTGTCTGTATTTTCAAGCTGAGGAGATGGAGGCCTAGACTGGGTGAGTGATTTAAGCCCATGCCATGGTGGGTACAGGCCTGGGACTCAGGCCAGTGCTCATTTTCCACATGCTACCATGGAAGCCAGCCCCTTCCTCTCACTCCCGCCTGTGGGAAAAGTGGAGAAGCAAAGCGAGATTGTACTTGATCAACAAGAAGGCCCCTAGGGCTTGGGGGAACAAATGACATAAAAATAAGTAAATAAAAGTTAGGCAGTTTGCACTTACCTACAGCAGCTCCAGAACATTTACAGGCAACAGATCAGAAAGTGCAGCAATCTCTCTGTATGCCCAGGATTGGCCACCATAGCAATGACTGCTGCTGACCAGGAAATAGAGACAACTTCTGTAAAAATGCCCAGTATCTGCAAGTATAGACACCAATGACATGTGTAGGTAAAAACAGAGCTAGAGGCTTTAAAAATTTCTTGCCCTCGCAGAAGTGGCCCCAGCTGTATAAGAACTCCTGAGGCAGGCAGCATGATGAAGTGAGAAGAGGCCGTACCTAACTCGTGAGGCTGAGTAAGTGCCACAGGGAGCCACATGTGAAGCATCCTGTCTTCCTCTTCTAGCTGTTGTCAAGTGATCAGTGATCACGGTGATCACAGAATACAGTATCCAGTCTGCCCTGCCTTTGGGGGTCAAACCTTAGCATTCCTGGGAAGGAAGTAGCAAGAGCCAATAAAGTAGAAATCCAGAGGCGCTGGAGATCAGTCCTTGCCATCACTTTCCATTGCCACCCCCCCCACCCCCAGCCTTCCCTGAGACGTTGTTTTGTCTTTACAGTTACAAAACAACAGATCAGGAGGTGATATGCTTTAGAATGAGCTCTCTGGCTGCAATATGGAAATAAACTAAGGAGGCCTAGAGAGGAGGCTATTTCAGTCCTCCTCATCAAAGATGAGGCAGGCTCCACCAGAGGCAATGAATGGCAGCAGGATTGCAGAAGGTTTAAGAAGAGAAGCACTTGATTTGAGGGAGTAGAGGAAAAGAAAATTTCTGGGTTAGGTATCTATCTTAGTCTGTTTGTGCTGCTGGGTAATTATAAACAAAATGAATGTATTTTTCACAGTCCTAGAGGCTGGAAAGTCCAAGATCAAGGCACCACAGGTTTGGTTTCTGGGCCTTGAACACTGTGTCCTCACCTCACCAGGTGAAGGAGCAGAAGAGCAAAAGGAGATGGAAGGGGAGAACCCGCACCCTCAAGCCCTTTTATAAGGCACTTAAGCCCATCCATGAGGTCAGGGCCCTCATGGCCCAATCACCTCCTAAAGGGTCAACCTTTTAATATTGTTACACTAGGGATTAACTTTCAACATGAATTTTGAAGGGGACACAGACATTCAAACCGTAGCAATGCCTTAGCCCTTGGTGTTACTATCAACCTGAGATTCAGGGACCCAGGAAAAATAGTTTGGTGTCTGGGTATGGGAGGAAACGGTGGATGCAGTCTGGGACCTGCCGAATGATGTGCTTTCACATACCTCAGTACGTAGCCAGGAAGATGTTTGGGGAGATGATTTTGATGCTTAGGGTTAGGGAGCTGGGCTCATTATATACACAGAGGTGGTAGATGAAGGCTTAAGAGTAAAGGATGTCACCTGAGCAGATCATGTGCACGAGCAGAGAAGCTACAGGCCCAGGACCAAACCCCAGTGCGTAAGGGGTGGGTTAGTATAGGACCCTGCCAGGGTCCCAGCTTCCTTTCTACTTTCATTTAAAATTCGTGCTTTCATTATATGCTTGACTTGATGACCTTCTTCCCGTATTATAACCAACTTTTACTCCCTTTTCAGTGAGACAGATTTATCAGTTGCCAGTTGTAGACCAGTGCCCCGTTGCTCTGAGAAAATATACACCATTCTCCTTCTAGTTAATTCTTCTCCTGGTGCTGTCACTTCTTAAAGCCCTGCCCAATTCTCACCACTCCAGAGGAGTCTTTCAGACTCTATATCCCCCAGTGCCAGTTACTATTAATCAACTCATAGGATAGTGGGATGCTGTGGAAGTCGAGAGTCTATTGATCATTTGTTCTCTGTAACATTACAAGTGAGGAAAATCAGGTTAAGTGAGGTGAGATGACTTGCCCAACATTATGCTGTCAGTTAGAAGCAAAGTAAGGAGCAGAACCTAGGTCTCCTGACACCTAGTGGGGATTCTTTCTGTGAGATCACGCTGCCCCATGGTCTCCATTCTTCCTTATGTCTCGGTGATGGTTACTTTCCTTCATTTGAACATCTAAGCACATTACTACATTCCCTTCGTCTTCTAACGTAGCAGCTATTTCTCTATTATTAAATTAACTCTCATTTGATGTGGCTTTTGATATGTCATTTGATATACCTTTATCCACTCATGCTTTGGGTGGGCATTTCCACCCCACATATCCAAAGACTAAGGAAGTAAAGGAAGGAAATCCTACAAACATCAGTTTGTTATTATGAAAGTCTCAGGGATGGATGGGTGGATGGACAGATCGATAATCTATTTATTTCATGTAAGCACCCAGTAAGTAGGTCTGCTATCACTAACGCCAAGGATTATGATTGCTCTCCGTGTAAACATTTCCCAACACACACACACAATCTCTCTGGACTAACACCCACCCATCCTTCCCCCTTCCCATCCTCCTCCTCCCCTTCACCTACCCTATTGGCTGTCCTTGATTCTTTCTGGTGGATTGACCTCTTAATAAAAGAAGATTAACAAGAGGATCAAATACTTAGCACATTCATTAAATTATTACTGAATTTTGTAAACATGCTGGTGCTTCAATGGTTATTTTAGGGGGAAAAAAAGATCTCACATGTGCACTAACCACAGTAGTCACTAGAAGATTTTTAAATGTCATAGCTTCAAATATTGCTATTTATCTATAAAGAAGACTTAAGCCTTTTCTGGAAAAATTTGGGAGATCATATCTCACCTACCCTTCATCTAATTCAAGATAACAAACAAAATTGATTATTGAATATTTAATATAGTAACCTATGAATTATGAACAAAGTGAATTTGACACCTTAAAATATCTTTGTGTTGGTATGTTTTCTAGTACATTAAAACTCACTGTATATTTAATTTGCATAACCCATTTATGTTCATTTTGAAGCAGTAAGAATGATTTTACTGGTTTGCATGAGTATAGGTTTTTTTGTGGTAAAATATAAATAACATAAAATTTACTATTTTAACTATTTTTAAGTGTGCAGTCCTGTGGCATTAAGTGCATTCACATTGTAGTACATCCATGATTATAGATTTTAAGACATGGCCTTTTGCTTGGGTGACATTGGTCATATCTGACTTGTCTGCAGCATGAATCTTGACTGGGATGATAAGCATTGCATCAAAAAGTGGAGATTACCAGCACAGGTTAACTTCTTTAAAATGTTGCATCACAGTGTGTTGTTTTGGCTCCACAACACTTTGTCTTCCTTGTGGGCCATAATGTAAATGATTGAGGAAAGTTACATTTGTATTTCATAATACTCAGTAGTAACTAGAGTCATGTGATATATTGCAAAATTTGGTATGGAAATCACTAACTTCAGTAGATAACCAAACCCCCTAATAGCAAGTCTGGTTTCTGTTTATAGGATCATACATTAAAGCCAACCTTTAAAGGATTAATTTTAGATAAAGCTACTACTGTGTTAATAAATTACCATTTTCGAATCCTTATTTTGTACCTGCTGCTGTACTAAGCACTTGATTTATAGTTACCTTATTTAATTCTTAAAACAACTCCATTAGATAGAAACCAGTATCTCTGTTTTGCAGATGAGAAGATTGATACTTATCTAAGATCAAGCATCATATAGTAAATGACAGAGTCAGAACTCAATCTTAGCCATTCTGCTAGCTTCCCTTCAAGTCTCTCAAATTTCCATCAGAGCTTTTGGACTAGGCCTAACAAAGTAACTAACACATCAAAGGCATGTGATACTTTTTTTAAGTCATTCAAAAAGAAAGTCACATATAGGTGATATAGTATTAATTTATTTCTAACTACATTTTACTAGGTGTATCAGGAAGAAAAGCCATGTAAAACATTACCATTTAAATACAGATGAAACCTGGGTTATTCATCTTGTTATTCAATTGATGGGTTAATGTTTCTCTATAAGAGCTGATGCAAGCAGGATGCATCCTTGCTCTGTCTAGGTATCATGTCGATCTTAATTATTTAATAAGCAGAGAAAGTAAAAAAAATAAAAATAAAAAAAATAAGCAGACAGGGTGGAGGAAGCACTTGTTGATTCTGTTTCACTAGGTAGAATACTGAATAATGAGGTAGGAAAACAATGCAGATCTCATTTTTAAATTGTCGTCTTAGTTTTTCTAAAAGATAGATAGTAGCTTTGAAAAGAAGAGATATCACTCCTTTTTATATAGCTCTTCGGAGAGGCCGTGCAGCATATGGCTCTTAGTCAAAGCTGGTGTGAGTGCTGGGTTTGCATGTGAGCTTCATCGAGTTTCTTAGTTTCCCTGATCGTCAACTTTCTCACCTTTAGAGTGGAGATAATAATACCTACCTCCCCAAGTACCCAGGAAGTGTTAGCCTTCCCCTTTCTGTCTCCCACCAGCCCTTTCCATTCAGCTAATGATTTCTGAGACTCCGTTGAGTATCAGGTCCTTTCCTGCACACTCAAGTCTTCTAAGAGTTCAAAAGCTGAGGCAGAAAGGCATCAAACCAGATATGGGTGACGCAGTTTAATGGAAGTAGAATAGAACTATCAATATTCCCTAAATGCTAAAGGAGCATGAAGTAAGGGGCAACTACTTGTTTTGGAGGCAAGTAGGGTAGCAGTGTTTATTTTAAACATCTTTTGTGTTTAATAGTCATTTAATACTGAACATTAAACCTTTTTATTTGGGGGTCAGAAATCAGCTTGAGGTGGAAACACTAGGCTGATTCGCAATGCATGACAATGTGATTTTTCACTGGGTTAAGAATGTGTTGTAGCAGATGTAATATCCTTTACAGTCATCACTATCAGAAGTTACTAGCTTTATGAGACTGAAACTATCCAAGGACGTGCAATATTGTCAGCTCGATCATAGCTCACAGAATTGTGGAATTACAGTGTTTATGAAGTACCTAATATGTGACAGGCCCTAGGGGGAAAAGAAGGCTCTTTGCCCTCCAGAGTTCATGGTCTTGGGGCAAAGCAGACAGGGCAAGCGGACACAGAACAGCATGATGCACAACATCCTTGAGTGATGACTTGATAATTCCATTGTTCCCAGCATTATTCCTGTCGTATTATACTAAGGATAACTTGGGCAAAAGAATAATTGTGAAATCATAATTCAATGAGCTATTAAGGTCATTTTAGAATGCCGTGGCATTTATCCAGTGGGCTATCACTGATTTAAAATGACTCACAGTCCTTCTGATGCAGCCAGTCATGCTGAATTTGACAGCAGTTCTCCATTCAGATTTGTGAGATGTCATGTTTGGTGGGTAAGTGGGCAAGTATAAATTTTTCTGCTTCCTTCCTGAAGAGGTAAAGGCTTAGCCTCTGCTTCTGAATCTCTGTGCCTGCCATGGGGTGACGGAAATGCCTAAGGCTCTGTTCCTACCATTTGCTTTGCCACTCCTCCAGACCCACCATGTGTGTGCACCAGTTGTGTTTACAGATCCTTTCAAGAGCCAGGCCTCCTCCTCTGTACCCCTGGTTCCTACCTGGGTGGTGAAACCTGATCTGGTATCATTCATTCACTCAACAATGATTTCCTAAATATTTGTGGTGCTAACAGAGGCAGCAGTGAGAAATGGGGGCACCCTAGAGGGGCTCAGCATTTGTTACTCTGGACTCTGGGCACACTGTGGATTTGGTGCCACTTCAGACTGTTAGTCTTTAAATGTTCGTATTTTTAAGAGGAGAAGCCAATGTATGGGAAAAGCATAGCAAAAGAACCCGCTCTGTCCCCCTTTTTCCCAGAATCTCAATTGCCCAGGAGGAAATAGCAGTCAGAGTCCTGATCGTCCCTTCCAACCACATTCAATACTCACCCTGAGAAAAGCTCTGATGGATACTACTTTAGTTTAATCTGGTTAAGTTTCCAGAGATGTTTTAAACACTCCATTGATGAATCAGTATGTAACAGCTGTCATAATCTCCAGAACCTTAATCTAGTCCTGGACAGAGACACCATGATAGATCCCTGGGATACAGATAAATAAGATACTGCCCTGGCTCTCAAGGAACTTGGGGCAATAGCTTAACACATACTGTAAAACAGTGTAAGAGAAATATTAGTACGTATGTTCTAAGAACACAGATGAAGAGGCAGTGAACTCAGCCAGTGGCCATTCAGGCAGCTCATGGAGGTGATTCCACTTGATCCCAGAGTGGCACAAATGATGAAGTATAATGTCCCTCTTTTAAATCCATCTCTTCTCCATAGTTTTAAACTTTTCAAATTGATGAAATGGGGGGCTTTAATTTTTTGTAACCTAAAGCCTTAAATTTTACAATTGCCTAAGGCGGGGTGAATGAGTATGATATTGCAGCGATTCCTGCTATAGCTGCAAAGTGATGTCCCGTGACTGTGCCTTTAACCTAATCCAGGTCCTTTGACCAGAGATTCTTCACTTCCTGCTACACCTTTCCTTTGAAGATTTTATTTACCTATCACTAAAAACAGCCATCCCCAACCTTTTTGGCACCAGGGACCGGTTTCATGGAAGACAATTTTTCCACAGACTGGAAATGGGGGGATGGGGTGTTGTGGGGTGGGTCGGCGGGGGAGCAGAGCTCAGGCAGTGATGTGAGGCCCATCTCCTAACAGGCCACAGACCAGTAATGGGCTGTGGCCTGGGGATTGGGGACCACAGCACTAAAAGACAAATGCACCCAAATGGAAAACCATTATCAGACTCCAGAATTGTGTAGTAGTTCTTTGCTTTCCTACAAAGGAGTTTGTTTTGTCAAATGCACTATCTCTACTGACCAGAAGGAAATAAAAGCAGCCAGACCTCTCCATTTTCAAAGCAAAAGCACTGGGGCCTTTTATATATTGTTCTGTCAGAAAGCTGATTGTTGCCTTATTGTTCTCTAATCCTTAGTCACTTGGGAGTATTCCCTTCTATGTCCCTCATAGGGAACCTTCTGAAAGGAGCTCTTATTTGAGGAAGAAGGGGCTTCTCAGTGTTATGCTTGCTACCTCCAAATCTTCCAGAATATCTTTTTTTAGGTTATCTTGGAATTGATTATGCAAGTTAAAATACACATGTCTTGTGTCCTGCCACTGGGAGAGAAAATGTTTTTGAGGGCATGGGCATAGCTAGTTTTGTGATGCTCATTAGCATGGCAAGCTGGAGAACCACTGACGCAGCCGCCTGTCTCAGCAGCTGGGGCTGTCAGAATTGCTGTGACAGTCTTTGTCCTCTTTTTACTCTGCCTAATATGGACTCTTTATTCTAAGAATTGTTGCCATTTAGTATTTTCACATTTCATTCTTTCAACTTGGTGCTTCTGTATTCTGCTGAGGTGGAAGAAAAGTGGTAACTTTCGCTACAGTTTCTAAAATTAGTTTGAATGATTTGGTTTTAGCCTGGATAAAGAAACTCGGCTACATTTTGTTATTTCTTTTTACTTGACAGCAGCAGCTTTACCCTAAGATGACAAATTGTCATTATGAGAGAGCTGTCATTAAGTTCTACATTTATATCTTCTCAGCGAAGTATTCCTCTAATTTAGTAAATGTAAATAGAAAAGATGAATGAAACTTGTTAATAACATGCTGAAATAAGTCAGCCCAACTCAAAGAAATGCAAAATAAAGCAACAAGATCATTTTTTCATGTATGGAATTAGCAAAGTTTTTTGCTGTTTTTTTTTTAAATGAAGATTCCTAAATCTGATGAGGTGCTACTCATGTATTGTTTACAGGAAAGAAAATTAGTATAATCTTTTTGGGAAATAATTTGATGCTATATATCAGAGGCCCTAAAATGTTCATACTCTATGACCTAATACTCTCATTTTGGAAGTGTATGTAAAAGTTAACCTGGCTCACGCCTGTAATCCTAGCACTCTGGGAGGCCGAGGCAAGCGGCTTGTTTGAGCTCAGGAGTTCGAGACCAGCCTGAGCAAGAGTGAGCTAGGCTGACGCCACAGCACTCTAGTCTGGGCAACAGAGCTAGACTCTGTCTCAAAAAAAAAAAAAAAAGTTACCACATGAACAGAGTACAGAGATGTTTACATCATTACTAGTAATAAAGGAAAACCTAAGATTCCATAGGGAAATGATTTTATAACGTAGAACATATCCATGTATGAATTATTATGCTTCCATCAAAAATGATGTTTAAAGAGACTTCATACCAACATTAAGAAAGCCCATGAAAGAGGCAAAAGCGGGTATCACTACTGTGCCAATGAATTTTACAGTGGCATAATTGTATAAAACTAGCAGATTAGCAAAAAGAACAAAAACTGTCCCAAATATTAAGTCTTTTTTCATGTTTCTGCTATTTAATTTAAGAAGCATAGATATTTTCAATTTGTTTTTCTATCTTTTATTTATAAAATCCATGGTCCTCAGATATAATGCTTATCTCATTCTCCATTAAAAGTTGAATGTTCCTATTTTGTACCTTGTCGATTACCTTTGTGATGAGATTAAATCGATAATTTGTGACAGTGGTTTTTATATCTCCCTGATTAATAGAAAACAATTTTTATGAGAAGTCGGAAGGTGATCTCTTAATACTCATTTTTTTAAATTACCTTTTTTATATTTCTTAAAATTATTGTATCTGTTGGAAATTTTAGAACCACATAAGTGGATAAATTGTCTTGCAGTCCTGTGATATGTAAAATATAACAATATGTTTATATCTCCCTGATTAATAGAAAACAATTTTTATGAGAAGTCAGAAGGTGATCTCTTAATACTCATTTTTTTAAATTACCTTTTTTATATTTCTTAAAATTATTGTATCTGTTGGAAATTTTAGAACCGCATAAGTGGATAAATTGTCTTGCAGTCCTGTGATATGTAAAATATAACAATATGTTTATGATTTCTCTTTAGGAATTTTTCAAATCGAGACTAACTGCAGAGTTTCCAGTTGACCAGCATTCTTAGGGT
Source organism: Propithecus coquereli (assembly GCF_000956105.1). Lineage (NCBI taxonomy): Eukaryota > Metazoa > Chordata > Mammalia > Primates > Indriidae > Propithecus > Propithecus coquereli. The sequence goes on along the minus strand of NW_012153062.1, from coordinate 9,451,162 downwards.
AAGATTAACATCCTGAATTGCGAACATATGGTAAAGATGTGTTGGTAGCTTGGGGCAAATAAATACTGAATACTTAGTATGTAAAATTCGAGTAAAATCTTTTTCATTTTACAGATGTTTTGAGTAAAATCTTTTTGAGATTTTCAAACCAGCTAATAAACAGAAAATTAAATCTGTATACATTTTAGTAAAAACGTCATCCTCTTATCCTTTGTGGGATTTAGTATGTAGGAAAATATGTATGTATCATATTTGTCATTTTTTAACATTAAAGATCTAAGGAATATAATAAATGGCCGTGAGAGACTAATGTCTATATCTAATGTTCCTAATTTTTGTTTAAGGTAGCATTTTTAATGCTTAGAATTAGTTTTGCCATGTTACTGTTAAGTAAAAGATGGCCACACTTTCCTTGAGTAGGTAAGTCAGAAATAAACACACCCTATGCTCTGTTGCTTGCTGCGAACATCGTTCTTCTTGTATAATTGTGGAACATTAATCTTAAGTTAGCTCTATGGCAGCACTTTTGATTTTGACACAATCGATGATGAATTTGTATGCTGTCTTAAATAGCACAACTTTCTAGTGTTGTGAATGCAGCGAGTGTCTTAAAAGCGTCACCCAGCTCTGATCACATAGTCCAGGTGAATCAGTCGTGAAGATGGGGTCTGTCACCTACTATGTTCTGAACACCCTTCTTGTTAAGGATGAAGATAAAGATCCTTTGGCTTTGGGGTATATCCACATTTCCATGCTGATTCATTGAACTAACTATAAATTTTTTAAATCTGATAACAGATTTTGCCCCTCCTCTACTTATGACTTTTCAGTGACTTTTCCACCACTCCTGAACTATTTATTATCCAAAATCTTTACCTTGGCTGCAGGCCCTTTGTCATTTTTCTACTCTCCCCAGGCTTCTGACATTCCAGCCAGAGTGGCCTCCTTTCTGATCCTCACACATCTAAGCTTGTTGCTCCTTCTGCCTGGAACGCTCTGCCCATTCATTGCTGGCTCCTTTCTGCTCTCCACACTAATGGTAGTCCCTCTAAGAGGACTTCTCTGACTTTATATTCTTCGTAGCATTTCTGATCTTTTTATGTTTGTGTGCTTGATTATTGTCTCTCTTCTCTTACTACATGGTAAAGCCCATGAGAGCAGAGATCCTATCTGTCTTGCACACCTGTATTTCCCAAACATTTAGGACTCCACCTGGTACAGAGTAGGCATCCTAAATATTTGCTATGTGAACAGACTAAAATCCTGACCTTTCTTTAACAAATGCTGCTATTCAGTGATGTTTCACTCATTCTCTTTGGGTATTTTGTTTACATAGCACCACATGTAGGATTTATTAGGTTTAGCCCATCATCCCACTCATGTGGACACAGACATGACATTATTATAAGATGCTGGTGCCAACTTTCAACTATGCATGTCTTCTGTCTACAATAGGATTGTAAATCCTGGGAAAGCAGAGACAAGGCCTTATATTTCCTGGGTATGCCTTTGTAGTACCTAGCTTCCATAACCAAATGTATACAAATCTTAACTTTAGAGAAAGGATTAAGATTAGCATCTTACTCGTATTTTTTAATGATTTGTAGAGTACACTGGTTTGTCCCAGAGCTAAAATATCTCTCCCATTTTGACTTATTATTTAAAAAAAGAATGATAACATGGAAATGTTCTAGACTATATTTGCAACTTCACATTTATTTTGTTAAGAAGGCCTATTATTAATTAGGGAAGGTGGCCAGAATCGATGCTACCAACCTTCCAATTCTTTTCAAATTAGGACCCTTGGTTATAAGCCCATGTTTTATTACTTTATGACCCTACAGAAGCCACTTAAACTCCTCCGAACTTCAGTTTCCTGATTTACAAAATAAAGAGTAGACTTCAATTTCTATGTTGTCTTCGTGGATGAAATAGTCTGCATGGTTCTGCTCTTGTGTAAGGTAGGTCACCTGTGGAAGAAAGGAGAAAGAAATAGAGTGATGATATCTGTTGTCTACCTGTCATTTGAAAGGAGAGTGTGTGTGATTCGCAAGGATTACGTAGGGAATGGGTTTGGCTCTTCAGTACTTTATTATGGCTTGCTTACTGTTGTGGGGAAGGCGGTGGTTAGGAAAATATTTTTACAGACAACGAAAGGTGATGAAGAAGAATTTGAGGTTCCCTTCTGTTTACACCTTCTCTCTAAGAATTATCTAGCCACTGGTGGCTTATGCTCTAGTGTTGATATTACAATACTGTGTCTGTAACCTTCTTTTATTTTAAATGGATTTTAGATAATATGGTAGCTTACGAAAAACATCAAAGAATCGAGAGATCATTTCCTAAAGGGACAATTGCCATCTATATTAAATATATGATAGAGTCTATGACTGTCAGAAATAAGGAAAAGTGGCCGGGCACGGTGGCTAACGCCTGTAATCCTAGCACTCTGGGAGGCCGAGGCGGGTGGATCGCTCAAGGTCAGGAGTTCGAGACCAG
>NW_012153062.1:9364136-9448143 GCF_000956105.1 Propithecus coquereli | reverse complement strand
TCCTGCCTCAGCCTCCTAAGTAGGTGGGACGACAGGCTTGTACCAGCACATCTGGCTAATTTTTTCCATTTTTAGTAGAGATGGGGTCTTGTTCTTGCTTGGGCTGGTCTCAAATTCCTGGCCTCCAGTGATCCTCCCTCTTCAGCCTTCCAAAGTGCTAGGATTACAGGCGTGAGCCACTGTGCCTGGCCTAGAGTATTATTCCTGATTGTTTCATAGACCCATTATCATTCTACAGCTTTGTATAAACAGCTGTGCAATGGTAGTTACGTGGCTCTATTCTCCTTTGGTTTCTCTGTATTAATTGACTATGATGTCAGCTTCTGTCATTATAACTCTGACTTCTGTGCTCTGGAAATACTGTGGCTTTTATCTCACTAACCTGGCTTCTCTATCCTCTTTTACTCTTCCTTGTCTAATAATCCTTCCTCATCTGATATTTTATCGAGGGGACAGAGATTCTCTTCTTCACTTACTTCTTTCTCTCAAAGAATTCATTTCTATGTGGCACTATCCACTACTTAAAAGCACATAGCTCCCCATGGTGGACTGAAGATCGCTGCTAATACTTAGCAGGTCTTCCCATCAAGCTCTTCTCTTCCCCTCCTTTTGAATCTGGCTGGTTCTGTTACCTCTTTTGATCAACAGAATGTGGCAGAAATGGCGGAGAGTAATTTCCAAGGCAGTGCCTTAAGAGATTTGTAGCTTCTGCTTTTGTGTGCTGGAAACATTCCTTCTTAAATCTAGCCCCTTGCTGTGCAGAAGCCTAATCAGCCATGCGGAGGACTGGCAAGGCCCCTGGTCAGCAGCCCAAGCTGGGCTCTCGGCCAGCAGCCAGCCCAAGTACCAGCCCTGTGATTGAGGCACTTTGGACCTTCTAACCATTCCAGCATTCCAGCCGACACCACATGAGCTGCCTCATCATTCCACAGAATCACAAGAAATCATGAATTGTTATTTTAGCCACTAAGTTTTGGTGTGCTTTGTTACACAGACTAAAGAACCAAAAGAAAAACTGGTACCCAGAAGTGAGGTGCCACCATAACAAAAAACACGGCATTGGCTTTGGGACCAGGTGGCAGTGAAGTCCTGAGGGCAATAAGAATACTGTTGCTACTGGAGAATGTAAAATGGCACCCTTGCTTTATATCAACAGGAAAATCAGCAAGACTATCACCTGCAGTAACATGAGACATAGAAAATAAGCCTAATGACCCTGTGGATCTCGCTTAGGAGATTTTCCAGCAGAGTATCAGAAGCAGCAATTGACTCCCTTTTTTAACCACTTATGATCAAAGAATTGCAAAAAAGATATGAATTAAAGAAGAAACTGTTCAGATTTTAAACAGACTCTAGAGAAAATATTTCTAATCCAGAATTTTCTAGGGTCATAAGTAAAACTGTTTGTCATCTCCAGCTCCCCTATGCAGCAAAAGGTACTCAAAGAAATGGCCTCAGGTCCAAAGATCAGATCCGATCACTACTGCCAGTAAAACTTGGCCTCGAGGTGAAAGTAAAGCAAAAGCACAGCTGTAAGACCTGGTGTTAAAACTTCAAAAAGATTTAAGGCAGTGAGGGCCTCCTGGATCCTGTCAGCTAGATGGAAGGGCTTCTAAGAATTTCAAGGGTGTTGCCCCACAGCATCCTGGACCTGATTTAGATGACAAGATCCTGGACTTCAGGCCCAAATTTGATGCCATAGTGGGATGAAACTTTTGGGTGACTCGGGAGAGGGTTAGTGTGCTTTGCATGTGGAGCAATATAATCATTTGTGGCCAGAGTAGACTGTGGAGGATAAAGCCAGGCTACAAATTCGTTGCCACTCCTCCGCTGAGAGGTGAAGTTTGCTTCCCCTCCCCTCGAATCTGAGCTGGCCTTGTGACTCCTCAGACCAGTAGATTTTGGTGAACCTGGCACTGTGTAGCTTCAATGATCTGCAGCTTTCACTTCTGTGCCTGGAATGCACCATCTTAGAACCCAGCCCCCATGCTAAGTGGGGACTCACAAAGAGCCACATGGAGTCTCACACAAAGGAGTTACCAGCCAGCAGTTAGCACCAACTACCAACCTAAGGAACGAGGACATTTTGGACCTTCCAGTCATCTTTGTGCCAGCCAACACCATGAAGTAAAAACCTCCCACCGAATCTTGAGAAATAAAACCTATTTTTTTAAGCTATCAAGGTTGGGAATATGCAGAATAGTTAGTGAAAATCTTTCCATCTGTATGCTGCCTCTTGCTTCCCCCAGGGAAAGGCTCTGTCACCTTGAATACACCCTGCCTAAACATCTGAATGGCTGGAATTTTTTCCTGCTTTTGTGTATTTAGTTATTGTGTAAATATTTATTGTGCATCATGTGCTAGAAGCTGTAAGACACTATAATAGCATAGGATCAAAATCTGAGTCCATTTCACTCCTGCTTCTCCATGGATCTTTCTGTTGGATGTTGCTGGGTGATGTTGAGTTTTAACGTACAGTGACTATTTCATCTTTGCTTTCTTTTCAAACATATTGTAAAATTTTTCTTTATTATTTCTCACTCACATAATTGAAATAGCCTTTCAGCTGGGCCCCCTTTTTTCTAATCCATCCTGCAAATCTCTGTGGCTCAGTGACTCACTGTTCTCCTGCCTTGAGTACCTAAATCTCTGCATGGTTCATGCACGAGAGGGTAGCTGTTGCTTTGTAGTCTATGGAGGGGAGGGAGCATCCTAGACATCTAGTGCAACTTCCAAGAAGACTTAAAAGGTAGTAGGCACTTTTCCCAGATACTTTGTTGCTAGTCTATCTTGTATGCTCTCTCCTCCTGGGGAGATTTGGGAAAAAAAACAAAAAATCTGGCCTCACCCTAGACCGACTGAATTGCTGTGTGGGAGGGAGCGCCTGGGTTTAGGTTTCTTTTAAAAGTGCCCCAGGGGTTTTATGTGAAGTCAAGACTGAAAATCACTATCTTAGATTCGTGATTCTCCAAAGCGATCACTGGACCAGCAATGTCAACATGAACTAGAAATTTGTCAGAAATGCGCATTGTGGAGACGTGCTTCAGACCTAACGAATCAGAAACTCTGAGGGAGGGACCTATCCCTTTGTGCTTAATAAGCTCTCAGTGATTTTTAAGGACGTTAATGTTAGAGAAACACTGTTAGATAAATCTTAGTTTCTTTCTAGGTCTCGAAACTACAACTAAGTTTGGGAAGTATGTTTATTATTTGAAAATCACTGCACTGGCAAGATATGAAAAAACTGGTAAGGAGGATACAGACTACTGGTATATTAAGTATTATTGCTCGTGATGATTTAAGTACTTGAGAAATGTTCAGTGCTTGTTATCAGATCTCTGAAGAGTGGTTAAAGGGGTCATTTAGTATAAAGAAAGGGACAAATTAATCAGAAGTACTGATGCATTGTTTCCGAGGGAACTCAAAGAGGTGAATTTAAATTTCGATTAGATATCTATTAGACTCAAGAAACATCTTGATGGGAAGTAGCACTAAACATTTTGAAGGAATATAAGGTGATTTTAAAATCAATGAGGGGTGGTGGGGAAGGGTATATTCACACCTAATGGGTGCCGTGTGTACCATCTGGGGGATGGACATGCTTGAAGCTCTGACTCGGGTGGGGCAAAAGCAATATATGTACCCTAAACATCTGTACCCCATAATATGCTGAAATTTAGAAAAAAAAGGAAAAAATAAAGTAAAATAAAATCAATTTTCAGTGAGAGTAGTGTAGAGAGCTGCTGTTGTGAATTGTTTGGCTATAATCCCTGCCTGGGGTCAGAGACAGATCTTTGAAGTAGCATCCAGTTCTCAGTATATAATGACTCTAAATACCGTCTGATCATCATTTGTTTATTTTTTCACTGGTTATTTTAGAAATGCTTTGAAAGTAAAATAAGAAGTACTGGGAAGTAAAGATGCCTAACTTGAGTGTTGATGTTACAGTTTTACAGTCTTAGAGACTTTGGAGTGAGATTGTCAAGTGAATTCATGTGTTTTGAAAAGGTTTTATGACTTTTTAATGAGGTTTAAAAGCTAAAGGAATGGATTAGAACCATAAAATCATTGCTCTTAACATTATTTCCTTGAACTGATTTAGTACATTTGTATATTAGAAATAGAAAATGCATTTGGATTGAATCCTCATCATTTGCTAAAATGTGGTCTGGAAAAAATTTCCAGGACACACAAACAGTACTAAATGGCTTGATGACAAAGGACAGCTATGGTCAAACTCTCCAGTGAAATATTTCAATTAGAAAAATTAGCATAATTCAATATATAGGAATGCTTGAGACTTTCATGTATCCTTAAATCCAGATGATGTACATTTAAATATTAAGGCTTAGATAGTTCAGTAAAAAATATTTGTAGAAAAATCTTTATCTGAAAGTAAATTATATAGTATGCAGGCAAAGACCTGGCAGAAAACATTAGCATCCTATTCAAAAAAGTATAATAGAACCCAGTAATAATTCAGATATTGGGGTGAATTGGGGAAGAAAGCCAAATAACTTTTTCTTCAGCTTTTGAGAGAACTGAGACTGTAGCACAGTTAATTGGGTTGACTGAACCATGTAGTCTGGGGTGGATGAAGTTGGGATTTGAGTCCGAGGACCCAGGTTCCAGTTGTAACTTTATTTCTTGCCAGTTTTGTCATTTTGGACAAGATAAATTCTTTGGGCCTGCCTGATTTTCCATGTTTATAAAATGTGAAGAATAATTCTTTTTATCGTAGTGGCTTGTTATAAGTATAAAACAAATTAATGTAAATGAAACAAGCTTTGAAAGTAGAAAAATGAATATTAGATTATTAATAATAAAGTAGAAAATGTATCTATAATATTTAAGGGAAACTATCGTATAAGAAGGATCGTGATGGCTGAGTATGTAATTATGTAATATTTGGAATTATGTAATGAATTATTTTCTGGCATGTTATAGATGCAATGCTATGGAAGAATATGTAAAATGTTTCACACATCAGATGTCTTTTACATACTCAATGCACATAAATGCAGTCATGTATTACATGCTGTAAGCCTTTTATAAAGGCTTGTGAATTATGAATGAGAAAGTCATTCTCCAGTAATGTCACATTATTATGAATTAGTGCACAGCTAGGGTGTTATACAGGCCAACTGTGCTTTCTAACCTGCAAAACTATTTGATACTGGATGGTGATTAATTATAAAATACGCTTTTCACATGACTTGGTAAACCCAAAGTAAATTTCAGGACATGCCCAACTTTTTGATATTTGAAATGACAAGGGGACAAGGTTATTGCTAAAAATATCTTAAATACAGTTTGAGGTCAGTTCTTAGCTGGACTTCAAGTACTTAATAAATTAATAAATGGATCATATCTTCGGGGAAAATGTAAAAATTTTCCCGGGGCTTTTTTTGAGTTTCCTTGGGCTTTAAAAATTTTATTTTTCCCTTTCATTTAAAAAAAAATTCTAGTGTTTCAGAATTTTCTCACAATTCAAACTTAACTGTGTATATGTAATTAAACTATCACAAATGATTGAAGCATATATGCTAAGAATGGCTTTTATTAACCTACAAAGTAAAAAAGAAAATCTAATATAAAGGCTAGCTATATTTAATGATATCAGAATTTCAGGGGATTTCAGCCATATTTCTGAGCTGTGACTGAAAAAATATATTAACTTGTGACTGTTCCCAATGAAATTGGTAGGCTCAATTTTAGGAGCACTGCGAGTTCTTATTTGGATAGATGTGTGATTTTAAATAAGGGTACAGAAATCACATGGTTTGACAAGCCATCTGATATATGCAAATAAGAACAACTGTGTATGAGGACTGAGTGAGAGAAATTAACATATGTAGATTACTTGGAAAAAGCTAAGTGTTCATCAAAGTGTTGTAGATACAGAATTTTAAAATATGTTGTATCTAAATTTCTGTAGAAACATCTCTGTAATCGAAGGAGAGTTCAGGGAATGAGTATGGTTTGATGAATGTGGATGAGGTCCTGTAGATACAGCTTTGCAGAATGTTCCCTGGTATGAAAAGGAAACTGAGCTATGAAAATCTATTTGCCTTATGTCTTATGATGGAGAGGGTCTCCGAAGACAGTATCTCCAATTTCTTCTGTTTGTTGGAAGGACTATAGCTATTTCAAGATGTTTATGCTTTCTCACAGAATGAAGACAAACACAGAGATGGTGTGTCTAAGAAATTTCAAAAGGTGTAGACCTCCTGACTGAAGCATAACTGATTTATTTGATTCATTTTTTCATTATAGTAAGTATAAATATTTAAAGTACATTATTTTGGTCAATGTTGACTTGTACTTTTTATTGAATAAATATTAATATTCACTCTCTGTTAAATACCCTTATGGTTGTTAGAGCTAGTGATGTTTTCATTCTGCAATTTCAGTTGCCTGTCATAAGTAAATTTGACTCTCCGGGCCTTTGAGAGGGCAGATAAAATCATGAACTTAGAACTGAAAGAGCCTATACAGATTGTCCGGTTCATTCTCTTTACACAAGAAATTCTGTTGCAACATCCCTGATGTATGGTCACTTTATTTATCTAGACCCTGCTCAAGATAGGGAGAGGAACTGTTACACAGAGCAGCCAGTTCAGTGATGTTTCACCAGATACTGAATCAAAATATGACTTCCTAAAATTTCCACCCACCTGCTTCTACCTCTGGAACAAATCCACCTATTCTTTCATCCATGAGATAGTTGTACAAAAATGTAAAGATAAATTCTCAGGTTCACCTAGTCATCTTTTATCTCAGCTGTGTATCGCCAATTACCTATGTTCCTCCGTAGCAAGTGGTTTGTAGACAGTAGCTCCTAATTATTTTTTGCCCATTTCATCTTTAACCTAAAACTGAGCATTGGGTTCCAGTTGTGACAGCACCAGGCAAGCACAGAAGGACTGTTGCCCCATTATCTGGGCCCACTTGTTAATATGGCCAAAGGTTATAATCAATGTTTTAGCATAATAGCTATCATATGATCAGCTGAAAGTATGCATACACGTCAACTAAAATCTCTAGGTGTTTCTCACATGTTCTTTCATCCAGCAATGTTTTCTGCCAGGCCCTCTCCCATCATGTTTGTGGTATTTTGAAGTCTAAGTCCAGGACTATTTGTCTCATGTAATCCTCTCATTTTGATCTTTGTCTTGCCTTGATACACAATTATGTGAGGCTGTAGTCCCAGCCACTTGGGAGGCTGAGGCAGGAGGTGAGGCACAATGAGAGGAATTGAGAGTTAGAAATAGACCCACAAAACTAGAGTAAAGGAGAGATGCCCTGGAGAGTTATATAATCAAGCCTCAGATCCTAGGAGGAAGTTGAATCTATATTCAATGCCCAGAAAGGCTAAAGGCAATAAGTGGTACTCCAGTCCAGCAATTAAAATCAGGGATTGTGGGATACCCTAACAGGTGGGAGAGCATGAAGCAGGGTCAAAGGGTCAGGAATATTCTAAAGATGACCAGCAAAAGAGAATGTACTTACTAGCAGGGAGCAGGGCCTCTTTAGTGGGATGCTAGGATTCAAGGCAGGATACCAGTCTCCACAAGGAGAACTAATGAGAGCAAAGCAGGCTTCCCTGGAGGTGCTGCCAGTGCTAGGGTATCCAAAGAGAAACGCAGGCCCAGGATAGATGATAAGACTGCAGACTCAAGAAAGTCCAGGAGAAGCCTTTGGGCACAGATTAGAAGTGGATGACTAGTGAAGGGTGACCATGATACCATGATTTTTTTTTTCTTTTTCATACCAGATATCATTACAATCTGTTTATTTCCTTTTCTCTTACTCTGTGCCATTGTACAGAAGGTCTGGATTTTACTAATTAGCAATTTTTTTTTTTTTTTTGAACAGAGTCTTGCTCTGTTACCTGGGTTAGTTAGAGTGCCATGGCGTCAGCCTAGCTCACAGCAACTTCAAACTCCTGGGCTCACCTGATCCTCCTGCCTCAGCCTCCTGAGTACCTGGGACTACAGGCATGTGCCACCATGCCTGGCTGATTTTTCTATTTTTAATAGAGACAGGGTCTCACTTTTGTTCAGGCTGGTCTCGAACTCCTGGACCTCAAGCGATCCTCCCACCTTGGCATCCCAGAGTGCTAGGATTACAGGCATGAGCCACTGTGCCTGGCCCAATTTTTTAAATAATTGATGTACATAAGGCTAAACAGAAATTCTCAGGAATATTTTCTGAATACTTTTCAACATGAAAATAAAAAATCATCTTGCTTTTCTGAAGGCAATAATAATTTAATAATAGAACATGCCTAATCATTTATCCTTTTAATACTTTGCATCATAGCATTAAACATGAGAGGGAGTCCCCATGATAGAGTATTCTAACAGGGCTTTTCTTCCCTATCCTTTTTTAGGCCATTACTGTTGTTTCTCAACTTTTAAATATCCTAAGTTTTTAAATAGTCATGGACTTGAATTACAGAGCGAGAGCTTGGAGGAAAGGAGATAATGCATTCACTGACAGTTTATTTTGGGCATAGAATCAGTAGATCCCTCTAAGCCTAGGGGATGATTTTATAAGGCAGAGCTTTCTCCAAAGAGGCTCCTTGTGATTGAAACAACTCTCAGGCTGCAGCTGATGCTCCAGACGTGGGGCAGGACCAGGAAAAGGAGCTTATTCAGATATTTTGGAGGGTATAAATGTGACTGTTAGAAATTAGTAGCATAAGAACAATTTTTTCCAATGTCAAGTTGAAGAAAAATTGGTTCCTGGTTTTTAATAGCTGAGCCCAGAGTTGAGATCCAGGAGGTAACTAAATAATTGCCTTGAGGGCGACCTGCAAATTTCTTTACAGGTCCAGCCTGGCTGTCACCAAATGGCCTGCCATGTAGGAGACTTTACAGTGCTGGGTTGAGATGGCCCATGAAGACTTATGTGCCCTTGATCAGCCCTGCCTCTTGGGTTTTACCCCTGAGCTAAATCCTTCTCAGGGAGGGTGTATATGTATAAGCATTAGAGTTAAATGCTTGTGTGAGTACTTGCTTCGGTAGTGTTTCTTTTATTTTCCTCTTCCAGGTTCTGTACTCCTACAAGGGAAAGTCATGATTACACTAACAGAGCTAAAATGCTTAGCAGATGCCCAGTCATCTTATCACATCTTAAAACCATGGTGGGACGTCTTCTGGTATTATATCACCCTGATCATGCTGCTGGTGGCCGTGCTGGCCGGAGCTCTCCAGCTGACACAGAGCAGGGTTCTGTGCTGTCTTCCATGCAAAGTGGAATTTGACAATCACTGTGCTGTGCCTTGGGACATCCTGAAAGCCAGCATGAATGCATCCTCTAATCCTGATACGCCGCTTCCGCTCCCCCTCCAAATCCAGAATGACCTTCACCGCCAGCAGTACTCCTACATCGATGCTGTCTGTTACGAGAAACAGCTCCATTGGTTTGCAAAGTTCTTCCCCTACCTGGTGCTCTTGCACACGCTTATCTTTGCAGCCTGCAGCAACTTTTGGCTTCACTACCCCAGTACCAGTTCCAGGCTCGAGCATTTTGTGGCCATCCTTCACAAGTGCTTCGATTCTCCATGGACCACTCGCGCCCTGTCAGAAACAGTGGCCGAGCAGTCAGTGAGGCCCCTGAAACTCTCCAAATCCAAGATTTTGCTTTCATCCTCAGGGTGTTCAGCTGATGTTGATTCCAACAAGCAGTCTTTGCCCTACCCGCAGCCGGGCTTGGAGTCAGCTAGCATAGAAAGCCCAACTTCCAGCGTCCTGGACAAGAAGGAGGGCGAGCAGGCCAAAGCCATCTTTGAAAAGGTGAAACGATTCCGCCTACACGTGGAGCAGAAGGACATCATTTATCGGGTGTATCTGAAGCAGATAATCGTCAAAGTCATTTTGTTTGTCCTCATCATAACTTACGTTCCCTATTTTTTAACCTACATCTCTCTTGAAATCGACTGTTCCATTGACGTGCAGGCTTTTACAGGCTATAAGCGCTACCAGTGTGTCTATTCCTTGGCAGAAATATTTAAGGTCCTGGCGTCATTTTATGTCATTTTGGTTATACTCTATGGTCTCACCTCCTCCTACAGCTTGTGGTGGATGCTGAGGAGTTCCCTGAAGCAATATTCCTTCGAGGCGTTAAGAGAAAAAAGCAATTACAGTGACATCCCTGACGTCAAGAATGACTTTGCCTTCATCCTTCACCTGGCTGACCAGTACGACCCCCTGTATTCCAAACGCTTCTCCATATTCCTGTCGGAGGTCAGTGAGAACAAACTGAAACAGATCAACCTCAATAACGAGTGGACAGTTGAGAAACTGAAAAGTAAGCTTGTGAAAAATTCCCAGGACAAGATAGAACTGCATCTTTTTATGCTCAGCGGTCTTCCAGACAATGTCTTTGAGTTAACGGAAATGGAAGTGCTGAGCCTGGAGCTCATCCCCGAGGTGAAGCTGCCCTCCGCAGTCTCGCAGCTGGTCAACCTCAGGGAGCTGCGAGTGTACCATTCGTCCCTGGTGGTGGACCATCCTGCACTGGCCTTCCTGGAGGAGAATTTAAAAATCCTCCGCCTGAAATTTACTGAAATGGGAAAAATCCCACGCTGGGTATTTCACCTGAAGAACCTCAAGGAACTTTATCTATCAGGCTGTGTCCTACCTGAGCAATTGAGTACCATGCAGTTGGAGGGCTTTCAGGACTTGAAAAATCTGAGGACCCTCTACTTGAAGAGCAGCCTGTCCCGGATCCCGCAAGTTGTTACAGACCTCTTGCCTTCACTGCATAAGTTGTCCCTTGATAACGAGGGGAGCAAGCTAGTTGTGTTGAACAACCTGAAAAAGATGGTCAATCTGAAAAGCCTAGAACTGATCAGCTGTGACCTGGAGCGCATCCCACACTCTATTTTCAGCCTGAACAATTTGCATGAGTTAGATCTAAAAGAAAATAACCTTAAAACTGTGGAAGAGATCATTAGCTTTCAGCATCTTCAGAATCTGTCCTGCTTAAAGTTATGGCACAATAACATTGCTTATATCCCTGCACAGATTGGGGCATTATCCAACCTAGAGCAGCTCTTTTTGGACCATAATAATATAGAGAATCTGCCCTTGCAACTTTTCCTATGCACCAAACTCCATTATTTGGATCTAAGCTATAACCACCTAACCTTCATTCCAGAAGAAATCCAATATCTGGGTAATTTACAGTACTTTGCTGTGACCAACAACAACGTGAGTAAATCCATTCTTCCCTTTATTCAGCTAGCCTTTTGAGCATCTTCCATGTTTGTAGCGTGTAATGTAGGGGGGAAAGTGGACTTTTAAGTCATATTATGTGTTCTCTGAGCCAAACCCAATCCCATACAATCTTGAAAAAATTACCAAAGCACTGAGCATCAGGTTTTAATGTAACTTACAAGTTGCTACGGAGATTTTATGAAAAAATATATAAGCATTTGGCACAGTTCCTGGCACATAATAGTTGCTTAACAAATGTTAGTTCTCTTTATTCTCTTTCCCCATTTTCTACATAAACATCACAAAGTTATTTTAAACTAGTTATGGTGGAGATTACATTTTGTTTTAGAAAGGTGTTAGGTACTTAGGAGTTTGATAAAACTTTCAGTTTTCCAAGTCTGTCATAATATAATAACTCTTTATTTTTAAATGCTGGGATTATGAATTATTCATAAATCCTTTTTGTGATGCAGTAAAAAGGATTTTAAATCTGCATATATGTCTAGAAACAATTCAAAATGAAAGGCCTGCCTCTATAATGCAACACTAGGGCTTCTTAGAAGCTTTTTCCAGCATCCATGCTTAAAAATGAACCATAATTTGCAACAGTAAAGCCAAGTTAAGGAAAACTTAACTTCACAGAAACATGAAAAAACAAAATAAATGAGTAGTTTCCTAGGTTAAAATGTGAAGGAGGAGGAAAAAGAAAACAAAAACACAAAACATGCTCATTTAAAGGACAAGAGAGTGAGAATAATGTCCCTATGGAAAGAAGGAGTTGGGGGAACTATCAGAAATCAAGTCTGCCAAGGGATGAAACTGATCTTTCTCTACTTGAAACAGGCACTGCTTTTACCTCATCCAAAAATGTATTATCTCCTAGACTTTTGTTATTCATATTTCATGCTAAATATAGCTGTGAACATGGTGTTGGCTAATAAACATGTTAATCATCAGACATTATTTTTGAAAACCGTGGATGTTAGAGAAATAACAAAAAATTGGGGGATGAGAGCAAAACTCATCCTGATTTTTAAAATTCTGAGAAATGTATGCAAAAGGAGAGAGCCCATTCTAAGAAAAATGAGAAAACTTCAGGTCTTAAAGGATTGCAATATTTTAAAACTACTTTACGATCTGTCTAGACTTCTCCAGATAAAGCTGACGATTCTGGCCTAGTGACTGCACTTTGAAAACCACAGGTCCAGAGGTTTATCGTTTGTGCCACTTAATTGTGCAGTTGATTAATATTAATATTTTGGCCATATTTTCTTCCATTGTTAAATGTGTAATAAAAAGTATAAATAATTATTTTGAAAGGCATAGGTTCCACTAAGCTGTTATACAGTTAAATCACTACATGGAGTTTTGAAAGTTGCAGCTGATTATATTTTTAGTTGGCCATGCATTGTTTAAATATACGAGCAGGTTAATGTTTTTTGCTAGGTTAATGTAATAAAACCTTAAGACTATTGGTGCTTCTGACAGCAAGTTTATTGACTTCTTGACCATATCTGAAAGAGAAACTAGATGTGACTATCAGACACATCCTTGCTTGAATAAGGGAGGATACTTTGTAGCACATGAAAGTCTTTTGCTGAACGTACTTTATGGCCAGAGTAGAATGGTATCTTTGAGTGGATTGTCTCATCAACTTGAAGAAAAGCAGTTGCTGAGCATCTTCAGAGCCAAAAACTGAGGAACATGACACTTTGAATGGGTGAGGAACACTCTCCTCAGAACGTAGGGTCAAAGAAGGACTGTGAAGAGACTATGTAACAAGCATATGAAGAAACTGAACTCACTCACAGGACAGGCACTAAGGAGATGAAAACTTCCTCCCTGATGGCACAGTTTAGCCCTATGATGGGAAGTGTGGTACGTGGGGCAGAGAGAATAGTCCACAATATGGATCTTCAAATATTTGAAATATTTACATGGAGAGTAAACCTTGTTGGGAGTAGCCACAGTGTTAGAATAGAACAAGCAGGGGAAGATTTCTCGTCTTTCCCACATAGCTTTCCAAACATTGAATGAGCATTTGAGGAGGGAGAAGTGATTTTATTATTAATAAAACTGTCCGTAGACTGCCAGCCACTTGATGGGAATGTTATTAAAGGGAGTCAAGGATTCATGTTTCACGTGGGGATTTAACTAATTTCAAGTTTCCTTCTAACTTTGAGATCTCATGATTCTGAGCCAGATCAAAATATTTATAAAAATTATAGAATAAAGCATCACATTGGATGCATAAATATGTAGATGTGCCTATACTCAGAACTCAAGCCAATGAGTTCATTTGGAAAGGTAGCTGGTAGTGATTTCTAAAAGAAGTGCTTTAAACGTCTGTTCTCAAGACTGGGGCAGTGTGTCAGGTTTGTAGATGGAGGCAACAAACACTAACTCTTGAGTTAAGCAGAAAAGACATTTTCTAAGAATACTGGGTACCTTGTATTACACCAAAAAGACTATAAACCAAACTTGGAAAACAGTCAAGCACAAAGACAATCAGGCAGCAGACAGGACTGTAGCCAAAATCGTAGTGCGAAAGCAGAGTGGTAAGAACACCCTGCTTCAGATGGTACCAGCACCAGGCACCAGTCCTGCCCTGAAAACCTGGCATTACTGCTACTGCAGCCCTTGCCCTCTCACAAAATAAGTTCTTCATGATTTGCACTTCTTTGTGACATTAGCCCCAACTCAAAGTCCAAGTCTGAGCACCTGATTGGCACAGCTCATAAATGCCCACACTGTACCTATAAGAGGGCTGGGAACACAGAATCTGGTAGTGGTAGTTTCTCTAGTGGGAAGTGAGCTCTGCTAACCACCATGAGTCATAAGGTAGAAAACTCCCTAGATATGAGAAGGTGTTGGGCAGTCCCGCCAAGTGACAGACATTCACTGACAGGGCACTTCAGAGTTTCTTCCAAAGGATGCTAATGTGTCATCCTGAAAAACATTAAATAAATGGTTTTTTTATTATATTTTTGATGCAGGATTCTTCAGAGCCTTTAACATATGAATACACATTGTGCTGCCCCAAGAGGGAGATATAGTATGCAATGTTTGCCGAATGTGTTTGAGCAAGACACCTTGTGTTCCATGAAGCTCACCCTGAGCACACTGGATTAGGGGAGTGTAAAAAGGTAGCGGTCATGCACAGAGGATTGCAGTAGGTATGCCCAGATGTGATAAGAGATGATAGCATTTAGCAAGGTGGGCCAGAAGGAGAAGTGCCTGGGAGTCTGCCAGTCAAGTTCATGTTTGATTCATTGGGGAGGGGCTAGGGTGAGACTTCAGCTTGACAGTGCTAGTTAGCCTGAACTGGTACCTCCAAAGGAGGCTCTGACTGTAGCACACAGAAGGGTTGGGAGAGGACAGCACAGAAAAAAACCCCATGGAAAGGTTTAATCAGTTATGATTTAGAAGCAGGAGTATAAATGAAAAACAGAGACAAAGGCTCTTATATCTAAAAGAAATATTACGAGTCATCTAGTCCAGAGCTCGGCAGACTCTGTCCACCCACAGCCTGTTTTTATACAGCCCAAACTAAAAGTGTTTTTTATATTATTAAATGCTTGGGGGGAAAATTCAAAAGAATATTTTGTGACACATGAAAATTATATGAAATTCATGGTGTCTTCCTGTTTAAATTTCAGTGTCCATGAATAAATTCCATTCTTTTCATTAGTGGGACAAATGAAACAAAAAATTATACTCAACCATTGTTATATTTTGAATTCCATCACTTAAAAATGTATGGAATTTTTTCTCTCTTGTTATGTACATAATATTTTCAGTTTTTCCTCTTGGTCCATCAAGCCTAAAATGTTTATTCTTCCAGTCCTTTAGAGAAAAATTTGCCAACCCTTACTCTAGTGCACTGCCCTCATTTCACCAATACTGAAACCGAGGCTCAGAGTAGCTCATCTGAAGTCTGAAGCTTTTCGGCGACGGAGCTAGGATGGAACCCAAGTATTCTGGCTCTTCCTCTGCTGCTTTCCTATCACATCTCCAATGCGTCAACCCAGTGATGTTACATGGGGAACATTGGTGTGTGTGGATGGGTATGGAAGGTGGGAAAAGAAGAGGCAGGATCCATCCCTATCCCTGTGCCAAAAGGTAATTGGGTTAGGGTGGCATTGATTGTGATGGAGAAGCAAAAGGTGTGGGCAAAGATTTAACTAAATTTGCTCAAATCTTACAAACCTCTCCAATTTACACCCAGGTCTTCCAACTTCCACACGTGTGGAAGTGTGGAAGACTTTTATTAACTCAAAGACTTCTAGCCAGAAAGGGAATAATGTAGAAATTTCTTCCGAATATCATTTATGTGACAGTGCTTGTTGTTTTTGGCATCACTACCTAGAAATGGAAATATTTAGCTTTTTGTCTTCAAATGATCAGGCTTCATGGGTTTGGTTAGCGTGCCCTGAGACAGTGTGTGTCATTGGCCAGAAACAAAAAGGAAATCTGACACTGAGATGGATTCTGAACTAAGGTCCCAGACCCTGGGAAACAGTGGAGTGTTTGATTATCAGTGATAATTGGTAATAGATATAAAAGAGAACCATCCTGTTCTGGGGGCTCCAATCCATTTTGCTGAAAACATTTGGTTGCCAGAGAATTCTAGGATGTAGTGATTACGTAGCCCATAGTTGTTCTTTTTTTTTTTTTTTTTCAGTTTATTTTGTAGTCTATTATGTAGTGTGTTTTATATATGTATCTATTACACATTATAGTTTATTCCGTAAAATCATTCTGTTTATGAAGTATATCATGTCCCTCATAATCTGTAAACCTTTCCATTGGTTTTTGAGAAGAAATCAGTGGTGCACTAAGGTAGTTTTTTTGCTCTCTGGTTTATGTTTCTTGTGGTCTAAAAGAGGGTATGCTAAATGAATTAATTATAAATAAATGTTAGCTAACATTTTTATAAAATTTGTCGGCCCAGGCAAAATGTGTTTGGTGTCCTGTAAGCTTCAAGGCAAACTATTTTTAAAGTTGTAAGTAGATTCTTCAGGAAAAAATTGCTGCATTGAAGGAAAGTCTTGCATCTCTAGCAAAGCTCCCCAGGCTCCTTTAGGAAAATTGAATCAGAGTAGGCGAGTGAAGGTCCTGCGCCTTAGCTGGGCACTGACCTGGGGAGAAAGCCCCTGACATGGACACTTGGCACCCAGGAAGGGTTACTGCCAACCGCAGCCTTTGCCTCGCCTTCGCAGCAATGGGACTGAGGGGCTGCCCCAGGGGCCTCACTCCCACTGCCTTGGGAAATGTCTCTCCTCTATTGGGGGCTGAGAAGTTCACCGAAATCACAAATTTAGAGATTTGAGAGGACTGGTGGGAACCCAGTAGTGCTGACACCAGACAGGAGAGTGAGGGCAGTGTCTCCAGGTTAATTGCCCAGCAGAAAGTCAGTCCAGTTAAGCAAGGTGTGTAAGTGAGCTGGAAATGTGAAACCAGTGGAAGAGGGGGTGTGGGATTCTCTGTGCAGCTCGGGCTAGGGCGCTCTTCTCAGCACCCGTTACAGACTGTGCAATCGTCTCATGTTCTCACTTCCATCAGACCAGTGCTTCTCAGCTGGGGATGATTTTGCCCTGGGGGACATTTGTCTGCAGCTGATTTTGGTTGTCTCAACTGGGAAGAGGAGTGGCACTGGCAGCTGGTGGATAGAGGCCAAGGATGCTACTGAACATCCTACAATACACAGGACAGCCCCACAGCAAGAATTTTCCCACCCAAAGTGTCAACAGTGCTGAGGCTGAGATATTCGCGGTAGCCTGCGTTAGACTAAAGTTCTGGAATGCCATCTGTTTTGCTCAGCACTGCACTAGCAGGGAGCCTGGCACACCGGGAGGCACTCAGCACATGTTTTCTGAACACAAATGAGGCAAGCCTGCTTCCTTTCCAGCCAGTTTGCCTAAGTCACTGCTAAGTCACCAGCAGGCACTCTTAACACGGAGCACACTACCCAGGGCTGATTTTTCCCTCCACCTGGACATCACTGACCCTGGTTCTGAGCTACGGATGTCTCTGAGCAGAAGGGGTTGCTTTAAAAAGGGGTGTATTTCTTCTCCTTTGCATCTTCTGCCTCATCTCTCAATATTGAAGTCTACATATGTATGAGTCTGCATCCGCTCTAAGAAGGCAATGAAATTAAAGGGTAGATATTTTTCCTTTGCTTATACCTCGTATTTTGGTGTGTAGCGATGATCTGTATTGAATGTTGGTCTTATCAATGGTGATCGTTAGATTTATTTTCAGGGATATCCAGTACTGAATGTGGGGGTGACATAGGAGAGGGAAGTTTCCAACCTCAGGAGCATGTTTGAATGCAATTTAGTCATTTTTTTAGTTTACTTAAAGAATATTTATTCTTTTGAGGAGAGACAGTTTTGGATGGCCCTGGAAGCTCATTTCCCATCAGGTCTGCGTCGGCCATCAGAGGATGTAGGCCCAGCCCCTGGGCACCCCTTTCATCCCTGTTTGTAACAAAGCTACTTCCTGAACCCAGGATCCTATGTTATTTTATAGTTTCATTGACATTCCCCGTCCCCAGTATGTAGAGTATTACAGGGTGGGGTGTGTGCCATCCAACTGTGCTCGGCCCAGACCTATCCCTCGGCGGGGCGATGAGTTGAAGGGATTGTGTGTGCTCAGCTTCTCTGAAGGATTTCCCCAGTACACCCTATTTCCTATGTGCACTGTGGCTCCCTTAGGAAGTCACATGAAACCTCTCCACCATTTAGGGATGCAGTTGAGTTGAGCAGCTTTAGGAGTTGTCCTAATTTGCAGACTATTTATTATATTTAAAATTATCTCTCTGTGTTATATGAATGATTTAACTGAAACCATTCCAGAGAGCAGGAAGAGGGTCAATGCTCAGGTGTACGTGTATGTATGCAGAGGGGAATGAAATGTACCTGTATGTATTATCATATCTTTTTGTCTCTGCTTCAGTAGATTTTTTTAAAAAAAAATAAAATTTTCAGTCCCGAAAAGCAGTGTAAGAAATAGCCTTGTGACCGTTGTCAGGATGTTTTTAAGGATGTTGCTCATTACATTACACAGTAAGCTCTTTATGAGGACTCTTGAGAGTAATTTATTTCTGATCCAGGACTCAAGGATAAATGTGGTTCTCCTGAATTATTGCTTTGTTTTTTATCTTAGGGACAATGAGTATGTCAGCTACGTTTTCTTTAAGAATCGCATGTTAGAGTGTTCGGAGCCACATGTGTTGCGCACCCATGTCAGCAAGGGTTTAGGTGTTCCTGGTAGCCTCAGACTGACTCCCTGTGATATTCCTATCATTATTTTTCATCTTTCTTTTTCATCTACTTGAAATTTATCATCATTGTCATATGAATCCTTGTAAATCTCCAGAAATGTTTTTGGGAAAAGGTAGCTAGCAGTATAAATAAGTAAATGTATTTCTAAGCCACAGTTTTATTGGCTTCTTTTTTTTCCCCCTTTCCAGATTGAGGTGTTACCAGATGGGCTGTTTCAGTGCAAAAAGCTGCAGTGCCTATTCTTGGGGAAAAATAGCTTGATGAATTTGTCTCCTCACGTGGGTGAGCTGTCGAACCTTACTCATCTGGAGCTCATTGGTAATTACCTGGAAACGCTTCCTCCTGAACTAGAAGGGTGTCAGTCCCTAAAACGAAGCTGTCTGATTGTCGAGGAGAATTTGCTCAGTACTCTTCCTCCCCCTGTGACAGAACGTTTGCAGACGTGCTTAGACAAATGTTGACCGGAAGAAAAGAGACCCATGTCTCAAAATCGTTTTTAAAAGTATGTTCCAGGGCTTTAAATGAGAAGTAAAATTTTCTAAGTTATAGAGATGAGAAATCAGTGATGATTATGATGAACTATAATTAAATGTCTTATTAAAGCAACTCAGTGTCTAGCCCTAAATCCAACAGGTAAAAAATGTTAACACTAACCTAAGGTTTTGTGAATAATTGGTCTTTAACTTATTAAGATGTCATAAGAAGTACACATCAAAAATGGAAAGGAGGTTATGAAATTACTGAATTCCTATGTTGCAGTTTTTACCTTGAAGACTGTATAGGTATTTCCTCCTCTTCCTCCTCCAGTCTCCATTACTTATTTGCACATTTGTTTTAACTGACTTCCTGTTTTGATATGTATCACCAAGGCCATAAGCTCATCAATATAAATTTTCTTGTACTCACCACTGTCTTTGATTTATGTTCTTAAATTTTTTAAACAGGGTGTATTGTGCTTGGCAGAATTTCTATTTTGGCTTAATTTTTACTTCCTTTCCCAGCCTGCTTGAGTTTTCCTTAATCTGATTACCTCTTAACAATGATGAACCCTGAAAAAATGTCTGCCTTTGGCATTTGCTTAGGACAGGAGCAGGACACTTAAGATATGTTAGGGGCATCCTGAAAATTAATGTATTCTGTAAGATTTCCTGTCTGTCATTAGAGCCTTTTTTTATTAATAATTTTTACAGTAAATGTAAAACATAAATATTTTCTATTGTAGAATCTTGGATTCAATATCTGCAAGAATAATTTTTTGTGTGGTACATAGAACATATGCATTTCTTTAAGAACTTCCTGTTAGTGTACTTGGTTTTGACTATTTATGATCCTCATGTTTGTGTACATTCTGCTCCAAAATGTTTTTGTACTCTGCAGCTAATTACTGTTGGATAACAAAAGCCTTCTGCTTAATGCCCTCAAGTATTTGGGGGTTTCCTTGTGAGAGGGTGGCCAAGTCATCTACCTCTCTCTTCCCTAGTCGCTGTGCAATCGTACGGGTACAATTCTTCATTACTTACAAAAACTGTGATGGAAGGGAGAGGTAAAAACTTGTTTTTTAAATTGATTTTAAAATACTTTGTAGAAATTTAGTATGAGTTAAAGCAAAACACTTTTTTTCTCCATCTTCATAATCTCTAGCTATGATTATAATGTAAAACCCTCAGCCTCTATTCAGTGTCTAAGATAAGTTCTCAAAGCTCACAAAGAAATAGATCTATTTAACTGAAATTCATCTCATGCCTTTATCTAACTCTTCTGGAATATATATTTGCTCCTTTTTATAAAGAGCTTTGTGTTTGGCCTTTTATTATCATGCATATTGTTAAAGGAATAAAATTGACTCATTTTTGGGAAATGTACATTTTTAATGTGTTTTTCTGTAATGGATCTAGGCATTATGATGCCACTTCCTCATTTGGGATATAACTATAAAGAAATCTATTAACTGCACCTAGACAAAACTGGAAAACACCGTGGGTAAAGAGTACTGTGTATATAGAATTGTTGTGTGTGGTATATGTTTTTTCTTGCTTTGCTCCGGAAAGATGAAAGTGAGTCTGTAAAGTACAGCAAATGTAGCTTCCCTCACCTACCACATACCCCTGGACTGAAGTTCAGAAAAAAGAATTATTCACATCAAATGAAATTTGAATAATATTAGCTATAAAGAATATAGAACACCAAAAGCTGCCTAAAATATTATGGTTTATTCTGAATGGGAAGGAATAGTGTCAAAATATACTTCTTACCAAAACTTGCCTTTTAGTCAGAACATTCAAGTTCTCAGGGAACCAGGCATAACTGATGAAACTTTCTTCTAGGACTTCAGAAAACAGATTCGGATTATATCCATAGTTTTTTTGTTATTTTCATTTTTTAAAATGTAAGTTGATGGTTATTTTAGTTTTTCACAATAGAATTGTCATGTGAATTAATTCCAGTGTTTTATAGGATTATGTTTTGAACGTGAATGTGATACATGGAGAGGTATTTAAATGTTTTTGCCCAAATAATTAGCCAGAATTTATATAAAAAATCCTACCCTCTTTTATAGGAAAAATTTTCAAATCAAAATTCAAATTTGCTACCATCCACCTGACAAGCTAGAACTTCTCCATGCCCAGTCACTGATTTGGTTCAACTGCAAAATCATTGGCTAAATTTTCCTTATCACCTATATAAATTTCTAGAGGTAATTTACTATCAGAATTAATAATAACTATTACAAGCTGCTTTCCACACACCACGGTATAATTACTGGTACAAATTATGTGGTTCTTGATGCCATAGTTTTTAAATTTTTTTATTGAAATCTTTTACACCAGTGTTTAGATATCTTTCAAAACAACATAGCACTGACATGAGGACAAATGAGACCACCACTTGACATACAAAATGTGGTGTTAATACCATCTTTACTGCACTGTTGGAGCAGATCTTTATTTTACAAGTATTCATATTCATTTAAATGAAGTTTGTAAAATTATAATTACGAAATGTTAGTTGGCATTTGATTTCCAAGAATGTATATATACATTTTCCAAAAAATAAATGTGAAGGTTATTCAGAGCAAAGTTTATGGCTTATGCTAGCAATGACGTGGATTCATTTTATTTGTATGCACATATAGACACAGATGCACACAGACACACATAGACACATACTTCATGTATGCAAATTATAACTTATTAGTTTTTTATGTTTAGTATTTTTCCCAAAATTGCAAGAGGTTATAGATTAATACTAGGATAGTGATTTTTTTTATTCATTGCAATCATGGAGTATTTTATTCCCTTAGTTATGACATTTAAAAGAAAACCAGATGCTTAACATTGATTTGAAAACCTAAGTGTTTTTGAGCATTCCTGTAAAAGTGTAGCATTCTTTCCCTAACCTATGTCAGGGTACATCTGCATGACACATAGATACTGTATTTTCATTCTTTACCGTCAGTCTTAATTTTTCCCCTGTATGTCATATTTCACTGTCACCTAACAAACATTTATGTTAAACAGGGTAAATAGAGATCGTCAGGATCTCAGTGCAATAGGTGTGCTGGGGTGCACTGCAGTGATTTATGTGCATAATATTATTGCTGAATAGTGAAATTTTTTTTTTCTGTTTTTCAAGTGTTTCATGATTCAAATGTTGTGTTTAATTAAAATATTGCATAATATTGATGAGTTGAGAAACCATTAAAATAAACAATTATTCTGTGGACTTAACATTATTTTCTTGTGTTTTCAGTAAAATATTCTTTCCATCTTTCCATCTTTCCATTCACATAGCATTGTCTTATCCATATAAGGTATTTTGTTTTCCTTCTCCACTCGCCTACCCCGTTAAATTTGATCAGCACTTATATAGTAACAATATATTTGTGCTAGAGGATTTGCAGTGATACTTGAGCATGTATTTATTTCGGGGAAGCCAGTTCCTACAATTATGACTGAGTAGTTCGGCTTCACCCGTCCCTGCATTATTTAGACTTGATCCTATGACCCTTCGTCACCACAAAAGCATGAGTATATAACTGCAGGTCCACTTTGTTTTCAGTAACTGTATATTGCATTAGAATCTGTATTTCTTCCTTTCTGGAAATGAGAAAGACTGGTGGGAGAGGGGAGGAGTTATTTTGCAGTCTGCCTTGTATAATGAATACATTATATATGTATGTGTGTGTATATATGTATATATACATATATATGTATATATATGTGTGTGTGTATATATATATAATGACGTAAACTAATAGCTGTTGCAAAATGCCCTGGATATAATTATTATCTTCAGCTGGATGTGAAAAGTTGAAGCAGTAAAAAAACTGCAGCCCTATTTAATTGGTTTCTTCCTGTTTCTTATCCATCACTTCTACATCCACGGGGAGCTATCTACTAAGCACCTTTGGTATGGACTACATTCTCTTCAATGTTTTGTATATGAACAATTTCATCAGCACTAAAGCATTATCATAGAATACATGAGCCAAAGTACTAAGTTAAGATGGCTTTCAATTGAACGTAATTTCATATTTAACTCTTGCATTTGACTTGTATAATACACTATTGCTGAGAAAAATAACTATGAATGCCTTCTGCATGCTGTATATTATCTCTAACAGAGATGGTGCAATTTAAAAATACAAAGGGGTGTAGAGTTAGAATGGATGTATTTGTGCATATGTATGTTGTGTATAAGCCTAAATATTAACATTTACAAGATTTTTAAAATTCTTCAAGTGTTTCACTCTCAGTGAAATAACAGGCCAAACTTGAATGAGACATTTTCTTTTGTTAGCTCACAGTGAAGGCTGGCATTTGTTATTTTATCTTTGTCACCTATTCGGGAACGTGTACAATTGGTTTTTGCTTCTGGTAATGAATTATTTCAAAATGTAAGATTTTGTTCAATGTTTTTGGCCCTCAGGTTTACCATGTAAATCTGCATTTTGGTGGTAAATCCCTTTGCCTCAGATTCAGTAGCTTTTGGTAAACTTTACTGTTTTTAAAGTACCTTTTGTGTAAAATAAAGATTAAATTTTTTATAATAAATGGCAAATAAAAACATTAAATGCTGGAAAAAGTTGACTGTATTAATTTTTACCTGTGTTCATTTATCAATGCCCAGGGTCCAGAGGTGATTCCCTTCGTCTTCCAATGTTTCCTTGTACAGTTGTATTGTTGTGTTATTCACCAAATGATAGATTTTGGATTTACATGTGAATCTCATGATGGTAGAATGAGTATTCAAAATATGCTTTCATGGTCACAAAACAGCAAGCACCTGAAAAGAGCTGGATTGATTCTAGAATAAACTGGGTGGGGCAAGGGACCGAATCTCTCATAACAGGCCCATCTGTCCAAAAGTGTTCCTCCTGGGAATTATTCAGGAACAGATGTTCACACACCAACTCATCTCTCCCTGCCTTCTTCCTGATGACTGTTCCTCCCTTTACTGTTAGTCTAACACTAACACCGAAGAGTGGACCAAATTAAAACTAAAGAAGTGTAACACAGGCAATTCTGAGAAGGTTTAGTAAAGGGAGAAAAAATGAATTATTGGGTAAAATACACATGATAGTTTGACCTTTTGGAAAGAAAACTTAATCTCTCTCTCTTTCTCTCTGTCTCTCTGTCTCTCTGTCTCTCTCTCTCTCTCTCTCTCTCTCTCTCTCACACACACACACACACACACACACACACACACACACACACACGCAGAACCAGCTTATGAAGAAAAGTACCTCTACTGTCCTCTGGCCATATTCTCTGAAAATGCAGTAGTTCAACAAAGGCTTTCCCCCATCTTAAGTGCCATCTAAGTGCCTTAGGAATGGGGAGTATATTGAGAAATGAAGTGAGTACCTGCCTTAAGGCATTAGTAGCCTTTCAGGAACTGCAGGTGCTTTGAGACTCCAGAGTTTTTCATTAACAGTCTGCAGGGCAATGGCATGCCCCCGTGAACATGGCAATAATTGTGGCTTTATGTACTTCAGCATTCACATCCACATTTTAAAATGGCTTTTCAAAACTATGACAAAGGGCTTGACTATGGGAGAGCGAGGCTGAGTCAGAGCTGTTGAAAGAAGGGTTCCATTCTCCGGAACTGCAGCTTTTGTTCTGGTTTCTGCTTCCTTCTCCTCTGTTCCTACTTAGTGTTCTCTGTCCCCTCATCTCTGAGGTCTAGAGAAAAGCAATTTATCCAAAGGGCCCAAAGCCAGACCTCAAACTCAAGTCCCATATTTACATAATATCATATATCTACATGCTAAAGAAGGATTAAAATAAGTGTCATTTTTTTTAACACGTAGTCTTTTTTAAGAAAATAAAAATCTCTCTTCACCCCACGTTGCCTCATCTTCCCCGGACTCTAATAAGTCTTCCTGCCTCCTAAATACCAATGATTCTGTAAAGCTGCCTCTCTGCTACTGAGATTTTCAATATATTTCCTATGATAAATACGCTGAATTTTGTATGCTTTTTTACACGTGCCTATTGTTCATGTAGGGCTAGACCCACGGCATTTTTTACTCTCTACCTCCCTCTGCTGCTGAGAGGAGAACACATCAAATAGAGGCATCCCCGGCAGCACCCACTATTAAGTAAGTGTAACTCCAGTTTCTTTCTTTTGGGAAAATGACATTCATGCTTATCTCACCTACCCGCGAAGCCAACACAGATCCTCTCTGCTTTCCTTGAACACCAAACCTCCTGGCCCGCCCTATTTCCTGACTATTCACTTCTTCTCCCACTTCTGTCCAGCTCCCTGCTTGTCCCAGGTTCTGCCCCTCCTGGTAATTTCTCTTACACAGATTGCCCTTTGTTTATTTGCCAAGGACAGCCTCAGTCCTGGCCTCTATAGGCAGAGGGGAAATGCTTTTTTATGGTTTATCAACATGTGCGATTGTCTTGGCCAACCTTTTTACCCATGGAGCGAAGGCCTCACAACTCTACAAGTAGAAAGTTAACAAAGTCATGAAAAAGCAACCCTGACATTAGCATAGTTGTTTTGGAGCCCAGCCTCCCCTTCTGGATACAGTCCTTAAAACGCAACATCCGGTTCCCTGCTCCTATGCTCAGGTTGTCCCTGCCTTGCCTTTATCAAACACAGCCCCCAAGGCAAGATCTTGAGGATTAATTGGCCCTCACTTAGCCTCAGTGACTGTATCTCAAATGAGATGCACACGGAAAGCCCCATGCAGTGCCTGGCACCAGTACCTGATCACACCGTGTGGATGTCCTGGGTAGGTCAGGATTCTGTACCCCTTTAAAAAAAACACGC
The DNA here is from genome assembly GCF_000956105.1 of Propithecus coquereli. NCBI lineage: Eukaryota > Metazoa > Chordata > Mammalia > Primates > Indriidae > Propithecus > Propithecus coquereli. Next base: position 9,422,342 of record NW_012153062.1, on the reverse strand, counting down.
TTTGAATATTTATTTAACAAGTTTTTGGTAGAGTTGGAAAAACTGGTTTTCTATTAGAAAAAATCATGAACCTTTATGTCAACTGTCTTCTTATTCTCTTCAAAAACTAGACTCTAGTAAGAGTGAGGAGGAGTTTAAAGATGATTTAGCAGAAAGACAGGTGGGGCCGGGAGCTGTAGGGAGTATAAGAGTTCTCAAAGCTCATGGTGTTTCTGTCAAATATTCCCAATTGACAATCTATTCTCCCAGACTTGCAAGCAGGCCTGTCAGCTGCTGGGTCTTCCTCCTTCCCCCTCTTTTTCCCTACTCTCTTGACCCTCACCCTCTCCTTCCCAGATGGAACTTCCTCTCTCTCTCTCTCTCTCATTGTGCTATTCAGCATTGCCCCAACCACAAACTCCAAGCTTGCATATCCTCAACTATTACTAAATTCCAGGATTACTAAATAGTAAATACCTATTAAAGACCTGTTATTCCAGGATGATGTATTAATTTGTGCTCACCAAAATAAATGTTTTTCAGTTGTCAAGATTGTCTTCCTAGAGAGAATTCCAAGAATTCCCAGAATTCTTTCTTGCCAGTTTCAAATTCAAAATAAGGGACTTACTCCATATGCTGAATGGGAGCAGGCCCAATTTTCATTCCTTAGGCTGGTAACATAAGGAATAGCATGTGGAAACCTGAGTTCACTAGCCCCATATTTCCGATTACTCCGATGACGTTTGGTGCTCCTTGTGAATTAATACCCCAGACACCTGCTTCAATGCACTTACCCTTAGTTCAGCTCAGCCTGGCTTGCAGGTGCCTTGTATATGGCCATGACAATTTCCTTCTCAATAGGAATCAATGAGCTACATTGTGGTGCAAAAAACTGTTTCTCTCTTGAAATGCTTCTCAGCCATTAAGGAGTAGGTGAGAAGGTTTCCCTCCAGTTTCTGGAACTGCACCACCAGAGAGAACCAGCTGCCACCTGTATGAAGGGAGTTTCTTTCTAATCTTTCCCTGAACTGGGGCTGGATTCACACCCTTGTCTAGAGTAATGCATAGTAATGCAGAGAGAAACTTCTCACATCCTCAAGGGGAGAAAAGAACTGTTCTCTGTCACTTTTCCAAGCCCATCAAGCCACCGTTTTTGTAATAAATCAAGCCTTCAAGCAGTTGCTCTGTGAAAAGGAAAAGCCTAACGAAGTAGCCAAGTGAAAAAGAATTGGTTCAGTCTGCATTAAGAGGTTTGAGGAAAATTTACTGGGCTTGTGATATCAGGGCAGAATCATGCACATCATGAACTTCACTGATGGCTTCAAATTGAGAAAAGATAAAAATCTAACCATTTAGTTCCTGCTCCTTTAGCTTGGAGACCATGACTAAAGGAAGAAGTAACATAGTGAGGATACAACAATAACTTTACTTAGCACCTACTATATGCCAGGGACTCTACCAGGTTTTTTTTGTGTGCATCTCAAGCCAACCCATAACCCCGTTTGGTGTTTTGTTCCAATTTACAGGTGAGAAATCAAACTTAAAAGTTATAACCATCCCAAATCTCACAGTTGTTCATATTCAACCTAGAGGTCTGCATAGCCTGTTTCTACAGAGATTTAGCTGAACATTCAACAACAGAACTTTATCTTCTCATACTCACCTTAGTGTTTGGAAAACTCTGGTTTTCAGAGCTCAGTGCTGTCTTCTAGTCTGCCTTAAGCCTTGTGCTTCTTCCTGCTCCACATGTATCCTAGCTTCTGCCTTCCCCTGAGCCAGTGAGTCACTTCCTATGTTTTATTTTCCTCCTCATCCTCTACTGTAATTCTGGAATCATAGAACCTTCCAATGAGAAGGAACCATGAGGATTTTCTGAGATAGGTGGGTTAGGTGGCTAGCTGGAGATCGTAACTCCACTGACTGTGCATCTCCCTGTTGAGTGCTCCTTTTGCCCTGCTGGGCTGGCTCTGTGGAGCACAGATAATCTACATTGAACCAAAGCCTGGTGGAAAAGCCAGACTAGCAGTCGTGTTTCCTACCCTAACTCCAGGCCCTGTACACTCTCTAACAAGCTGCATTCATTTTAGTTTCGACCTATTCCCGTGCACAGTGCATCATGGTGCCCACTTTAGGCCATTGTCCTTATTTCACATGTAAGCAAACTAGGCTCTGAAAGAGACACCTTCAACAGTTACCATTACTGAGAACTACTAAAGCACCTGCCATGGGCTTTATAAGCATCACTGATGCTTAAAGCATTTTAAGTAGGCATTAACTCCATTTTATAGATGAAAAATAGGTTTTGGCAGGTTAGCATACTAGGTTATATATTAGATTATATAGCTGGCACGTGGCAGAGCCAGGTTTTTAACTGGAGACTCTGTAGCACCAAATCCGCATTTTCTATACAGTACACTGCCAAGGTCATATGGCTAGTAAGTGATAGGGTTGTGAGCACAGCCTAGAATTTTGTCATCTAATTCAGCATTTTGCTCTTTGCAATAGGCAAGTACTAAATAGTGTGAATATTGAAAAGGATTGATACACATGTAAACACATCACACCTGCACACACACATAGTTTTAAACATTGTAGTATAAATATAATTTCATCCAAATGACCCATTTATTTTTAAATTTTGTGATTATTTTTGAAAATGCATAGTTTTTTGGTGTTTTAACCTAAATCTATGAGCACATTTGCTCTCAGTAGAAGAATGGAAGGTCATGGTATATTTCTGACCCTGTGGGTGATGTTGGATAAGGACCACAACCTATTAAAAAGAGTTGTTAACATTTTGTGGGGGTTTTTTGTTTGTTTCAAGTTTGCAGATGAGGCTCACAGTCAGTTTGAGCTTTCTTAGAGAATTAAAGTTCCAGTTTAACTCCCTGAGAGTCCTGATTTTTTATAGGAAAATGCTGGCAGATATTTTAGCCTTGCAAAATGACTTCCAATCACAGTCCATGCTAAATTCATTCTTCTGCTGCTGATTTAGACTGTTGGAAAATGAGGAGAGCAAGAAGGAGGGAAGAGTTATGCTGTCCTTACTGAATTCATGCCGTGTTCCAGATAAGAAGCTGTGTTTCTCACCCAAGATAATGCCGTGACCCTGCCTTTGCCTTTTGGCTGAACACGTTACTAAGCACAAAGAAAGCATCAACTCGAGCTCTAACAACCCACTGCCTTGTAGCTCTGGTTAATTTGGCATTTCCCCTGGAGTTCTTTGAAATGCCAGCCCTTCAAGACATGGCGTATCAGGCCCATGTGAGTTACCCAGCTCAGCCGTCTTCAAGCCCCACTCACACAGTAGGACTGCAGCACCCAGGGGTCCCCAGTTCCCACCACTGAGCTCTACTAAGGAAAGGAAGACAACTTATCAAGTGACTTTGCTGGGACTTTGCACAATCACATCAGCTATTTTCTTTTTTTTTTTTTTAATTTTCTTCCAGAAGATGAAAGAAATTGGCTCTTCTCCCTTTTTTTTTCTTTCTGGTGGTGAGTATAATTTCTCCAGCTTAGCAGAAAGTATCCACAGAGAATTTTTTTTGCAATGCTGGAAATAAACCAAATGGTTTGGGTGTTGTCTCAGATAATCAGTGAAGGCCCCAGCTGAGACAGTGACTGGAAAGGCCTGCAAGAAATTAACAAGCTTCTCGGGGTAAGCTGTGGCTCAGGGATTTGGCCATGTTGAGGATGCTGGAGGCTGTCTCATAGAGCAAGAGCAAATGGGGTTCTTGAAACTTCTGGGATTCAGCGCCAGCCCTCATGATCCTGCCATTTCCAGTGCGATCTGCCTTATGCTGGCGTGCACAAGGTCCAAACCTAACGGAGCCTGGTGAGTGGGTGGGCCTAGATATCCCCCAGGGTGCCTTCCAACTCCAATATTCTGCTCTATGTAAAATGCTGAGTGGGAAGTGTTGATCAGGTTTAATACGGAGTAATTTTCTTAGGAGCTTGAACATGTCACGTGTTTCTTTTTTCAGCTTTTGAAATGATTCACTTTTATGGCACATGAACAAGACAAGAATTTTATTCACTAAATAACCTAAAGCATAATAGCAAGTGAGGAGGATGGAATTATCTTTAAGGGCTGTTCTGCAGTGCCGCCCCATCAGCAGAGCCAGGTACACAGTAAGAAGACGCTATTTAGGGCAGGACAGACAGGAACATTCCCAGCAGGGCCTTCACAATGCTCAGGTTACAGTTCCTAATTAGGAGAAATGTCCTGAGGTTGTGCCGGTGAAAAGGTGACCTGGAGATTCTCGGCCCTCTTGGGCTTCAATGCCAAAGCTTGAAAGCTGAGGCTGACCCTTTACCACTGGCATCCAGCCCAGAGTCTGACCTGGGGCAAACAGATGCCTGCCAGTTTTAAGTTCTCCGGTTTTTGTTCCATGGGTCTCTGGGCCTGAATATCAGGTCACTAACAAGCTCCCAGTTGGAGAAACATGTCTCTAGGCTTGGGTGCTCTGAGAGGTATTGGCTTCTGCATGGACTTGGGGTGCAGCCCCACCTGGGTGCCAGAGCAAAGGCAGACTACACACCCCTCGGGCTCATCCGATACGCAGTGGGCTGCCTTGCAGCTGTGTGCTGTGCACGTCTTCTGTGCTCTGTGCCAGCCCAGGACTGCCTGAGGCCTAAGCTCAGACTCTGCTCTATCCATCGTCCCAACAGAGCCGCTTCATCTGCCTGCCCAGAAGACACTCATCTCCAACCTGGGTCAGAGTCCTATTTTCTCCAGTAACTCTTAAGTAACCTTCTATCTCTGAGCCCCAGTTTCTGCTTCTACAAAATGTAAACTTTATTCTATAAATATTGAGTGCCTGCTACTACCTAGATGCTACCGAAGACATTGTGGATACAGGGGGACAAAGGGGACAAACAGGACCCTTCCCCATAAGGTCCTAGGAGTATTCCCTGAGATAATGTATGCAAAATGCTCAGCATCTTGTCTGACCCTAGTAGGTACTCACTACATGTTAGCGCTAATGAGTTTTCATCCAAAGATGCTGGAAAATCTATAAAAGCATGCCCTTTCCTACCGTGGTCTGTGCACATGCGTTTGTTTCTCTCTGCCTAGAAGGCCCTTCCTCACTCTTTGTCTAGCTAACTCCGTGCATCCAGTTCTTGGTATAAATGGTCACTTCTTCAGAGTGGGCTCTTTCTGACCTGGTCAGGCTTAGGTCCCCCTGTTGTGTGTTCCCATGGCAACTGGCACAATATTTTGAGGTATTCATCACTTTGGTAACTACTACTCATTTAATGTCTGTTTTCTTGACTGAATATAAACCTGGTGTAAACAGCATCCATGTCTACCTGAAGTCTCAGTTCTCAGCTTTGAGATTCTCCATAAATATCTCACCAACTGGATCTTTCCTTTCAAATGAGAAAATTGCACTGGACCAGAAATGGAGAATCTGGTCCACCAAGAGCACATGGGCCCTTTCTCCCCTCCTCCTTTTCTGTCTCCCACCATGAAGACGAGAGATGTCTAAGAAACGGCTAAAAAAAGGCCATGCCCTGAGTGGCACCCACATCTCCCTGGAAGCAGCAGGTAGTCAGGGAACAAAGGAAGGTGAGCTGGATTTCCAGTTAACGAGCACTCAGCACCCGCTCAGGAGCCTGCTGGGAACAGGGCACCATGTTCCACGGTCAGACTCTTGTCTGTTCTCACCACAGCCAAACAGTGTGACTTAAAGGAGGGCATCTTGTCTCTTGTAACTGTAGATAGTGGAAGCTTGAATAAATGAAATTAAGGCCTCAAGAGCAGAATGGTGTCAGCAGTAGAAATGTAACCATGTTGACGTTTCACTCTATCGCCGAGTGTGAAAGGTGCCTCCAGCCTCAGTACTTTGTGGAGAACTTGGCAAACATACAGCCATTTATGTGTGACTCACTAGAAATGTGAATGCTCTTGCCCTTTTGTGACCTGTGGGTTTCAACAAAGTAGCAATGTGACCTGACCCTAGTGGTTTTCTTTTGGTCAGAATCCAAACCCTCTGGGCAGCGCTGGACTTTCCACACACATTCCTGTCGGCACACCATATAGAACGACAGGGCAGTCCTCTGTGCCAAGCCGCTCCAACTTCCATGACTCTGCCCAGGCTGTTTCCTCAACCAGAAGTCCCTTCCTTCCATGTGTACACACACACACACACACACACACACACACACACACACACGCCACACACACAGTATATTTAATGCCAAACCTCACTCAATTCATTCTTCAAGACTAAGATGAAATATCACTTTATCTGTAACTTCTCTGACTGTCTGCCTTCCCCCAAATTGGAATTAGGTGTTTTTATTCCTAATCCTCATAACAATGTAGTGAGGTTATTTGTGGATTTCCCCCTCACTAAACTTATGACAGAAGCCAAATCCTGTTCATATTTTCATCCCCTTCAACTAGTGTAATGCTTAGCACACTGTAGGTGCTGAATGAATGAAAGGCAGGAAGCTCGGTGTGGGCAAGGTGTGTCCTGGCCAGCGGGTCAGCCAGAATCCTAAGGGCAATGGATGTGCCAGAAGCCACCAGCGCATACTTTTGTGGACAGACTGGTGAAACAATGAGAAGTTATTAAAGGCTTGTGGGCAAGGAAATGGCATGAAGAAGTAGTAATTTGGGTACATCTCTGAGGGCATAGTGGGTATGATGAGATTAAAGGAAAAATCTTATACTCCTTCTACAGATGGGGAAACTGAGGCTTGGGGGAGTTAAATGGCTTGCCAAAGCACACGCAGCTAGTAAGTAAAGGAATCTGGTTTAGAATCTAGATCTGATTTCAACGTTTGTGTTCTTAAATATTATGTAAAAATTCAACCAAATCTGCAATCACCACCTTGAACTAGGGTCCTTTAGATCTTTAAGGAATGTTATCCCAGCTGTGTTAAGTTTGACTCTAGAATGTCAGTATCTCTGGCTGGACCTCAGTTTTCCCTTCAGTAAAATGAGGAAAATTGAGCTAGTTGACTCTAAGTCCACTTTTAAGCTCTGAAATGCTATGATTCTCGTAGAATACAAAACGGACTTCCTAACACCTGGAAATCAGCTAAGTCAAAACATAAGTGCACATACACATGGGCCCTGAAAATCCTTTTCAGGGGTTGCAGTCATGACTCCAACACACACACGAAAAGCTGTGAAATATTATCTTAGAGATCTAATTGTTCTTCTCAAATGGGTATTTAAAATATGTTCAGACATTAAAGTGTAACTTTTCTCAACTTACAGAAAGTTTCTGTTTCTCTGCATTGTCTGCTTAAGTCACAGCAAAGATGCCACTTGCTCATCATGCTCTTCATGTAATTCTGCACATCACTGAAATAAAGTTCAGCTTTGCATTCCCCAAATCTGTAGCACCAAACCCCATGCCCCCAACTCAGCCCGTCACATAAGTCTCAATCAGACATACATGTAATTCTCTGACTTCAGGCTGACTCTCAGGGTGGAACACATCTGAAAATGTCTGTGTGGTTCAGAATGAACTCTGAAATGAGAAGTTTCCACCCATACCACTGAATAACATCCTGTTGTTTTGGTTTGTTGGATTTTTCCCCCCATTAAATCTGTGCAATAACTCCTTTGATTTGGCTTTCATTTGGAATGATCTGCCTGATGCCATTTTTCTGAAACATTCGGAACAAGATACAATCTCATTATAGTCAGCTACATAGAGTGGACCTTTCAGAGCATAAAGAAACATCTGTCCTCCATCTGTGGTGCCTGAAAAATAGGACTTTCAATAGAATACTTTGTAGGACACTAATGCTTTTAAAGGGCAAGAAATCCATTTCTGACTAAAATCTCAATAAAGATGTCTAACAGAATATTTTTATCTTACATATTGTTTTTCAAGAGCATTTCAAAGACCACTGTAGCAGAGAGGTTTAATAAAAACATAATCTCTACATTCAGCCAGGCATGGTTCAGATACTTGCTCCGTGTTGTATTATACTAGTGTGATCTTGGACAGATGTTTAACTCTGATACTTTTAGGTTTTCTCAGGGATGTAAAATAAGAATACTAGTATCTACCCCAAGAGATAATATTTTTAAAGAGACTGGCACATAGTACAGCACCAAATAAACATCAGTTGTTGTTCCTCTTTTGTTGTTGCTGTTGTTAATGTTAGGAGCAGAATGGCCTGGTTCCTGATGCCGTTGAATGGAAACAGGATTTGGAATGAGAAGAACTGAATTTGCACTTCACCGCTGCCATTTGCTAGTCAGGTGACCCTGGGGAAATCACTGAACGCTTCTCAACTTAGCTTCCTCGTCTGTGAAACAGGGAAAGTGAAAATAGCCAACTCACAGATAAAACCATGAAGTTCAAATAAGGTGATTTATGTGAACTTACTTTGCCAACTACTAAACTCTTTGTATATGTACATTATTTTGTTATTGTTAATGTTATAGAATAAATGTGTCCCCTGAAATTTATACATTGAAACCCTAACCCTGATGTGATGGTATTAGGAGGTGGGGCCTTGGAGGGTAATTAGGTTTAGATAAGGTCACAAGATAGGAACCCCATGTTAGAATTAGCATTCTTGTAAGAAGTGATCAACAGCTCTTTCTCTGCCACGTGAGGATACAGCAAGTAATCAGCCATCTACAAACCAGAAAGAGGGCCCTCCCTGAAAACTGAATCTGCCAGCACCTTGATCTTGGACTTCTCAACCTCTGGAACTGTGAGAAACAAATGTCTGTTGTTTAACCGCGCCCCCCAATCTATGATATTATCACAGCTCAAACTGAATAAGACCATTAGTGACAACACCGGAACTGACGAACATGTTTAATTTTTTTACCCAGAAATTTTCATTTACAAAAATCTGAGCAATATGTTTAAGTGATTATAACTGATTTCCACTTAGCCACAGAAGTGAGGACTATGTGGATGGGCTAAGGTTGCGCCGGGTGTAGAACGGCTGCCAACAAAACACCATCTTGACTATGTGCTCATCTTAGACGTGGCCTCTGTGAACATTTAAAACGTGTCCTGGTCAAGAGACAACAAGTCTGAAGAGGTGCTGAGATGGAAAAGGGCTGTCAACTTGCCCCTTGGGGGCTGTTTTGCATGTTGTAAATGTTAGTTTTTCAGATTGTATCTCCCCTCTCTTTCTAGAGCATTCAAAACAACTGGCAATTCAGCTGCTCTCTGCCTTTCTGGGTATCTGCTCCCGTTTGTCCATCCCAAAGTCACTGGGCTTGGGATTTTGACATCAGTCAGATTTAAATTAGAATCCTGCCTCCTCAGCTTTCCAGCTGTCTTATCTTGAGCAAGTCAAGTAACCTTTCCACACCTCAGTTTTCTCATCTGCAAAATGGAGAAAAATAATAACCATCTTCCAGAGTGGCTGAGAAAATTAAGACAGCACATTAAAATTATTAGTCATATCTGACACCCAGTAGGTACTCGTCACCTTACCTTTCTTTCCTTGAATCTTCTTCTTACCCGCTTCTTGATCCCTGTACCTGATTATTGATCCTTCTCTGAGGCCTTTGGTGAGATGATCACTAACAGAGTCAATGGCTAATGTGAGCCTGTAAGAAAGCATCCCTGGGGAAACTTTAATCAATATTTCTAAACTAAAACTCTTGCACCAGGTCTTTACAAACACCTAGGGCTTTGGCTAATGTGAGCCTATAAAAAATGTCCCTGTGGAAACATGAATCAATATTCCTAAACTAAAACTCTTGCACCACGTCTTTACAAACCTCAGTAAAAGCAATAGACTCTTACTGAGTATATTTGCTAATTGAATATTTGAAGAGGTGTGTGTGTGTGTGCACACGCATGCACATGTATGAGTTTGGATATTCACAGAATATCTCCAGTGGATGCCCAAAAAGCTGGTAATGTTGTATACATTTTATCTGCATATCTTTTTGTATTTTTTTGAATTTTGTATCATATGCACATATTTCTACTCAAAAAACAATTATTAATACTTAAAAAATGCTAGTGTTGTTGGAGTAAGTTCTTGCTCTGGGCATTCTAATGAGAGTTCCCTAATGCCTTGTATATCAAAATAGGCTCCCAAACTTTCTAATATATAGACAAGGGAAATTGTGGTTCTTGAAGCTGAAACCCACTGTCTGAGCCATAGAATGTTTGTAACCTCTTCCCTCAAAATTTGCAAAGTAACTATTTTTCATCAATAATAGTAATGATGTATGTCAGGAACTTACTACATGTCAAGCTCTGTTCTGTGTAGCTTCACAATTAACTCAAGTTAATTTTCACAACAATCTTTTGAGGTAAGTCATATTATCATCTATATTTTACATATTAAAAAATTGAGTCTCAGAGAGTTTCCTAACCAGCAATGACAGAGTTAAGATTCAAACCTGTTATATTATCAGTTTATTACAAGAGGCATAGGACTGTCATAAGGATTAAATAAAATAAGACATACAAAGTGCTTGGAGCAGTATTGGTTGTAGTAGCCCTCCCCTCTAAGTGCCAACATTAACATTCTGTAGTCAGGGAGGAATGTTGTAAGTTAGAAACATGATTGGGTTAACAAAAGTACATGAAGTTATCTTAATAAACTGAGATGCATGTTAAGGTCCCATTTATTAGTCACAGAATTGTAGCTTAGTCACAGAATTGTGACTAAGAGCTACACATCTTTCAAGATAATTTTTAGTTTGTTTTTATTTTCTATGTTTGCCACTTGCTTGAAACCCCCTGCCACCAATTCCAAGTTATTTGTGTCCCACTCCCAATCTTTTTTATGCTCTTTCATCACAGGGAAATTCTAACATAAAAATCAGAGAAAGATAACATTTTTAAATGTAGCCATTAAGATGACTACCCACATAAGCAAAAGTTTATGGATATAAAATTCTTGGTATTACTAGATCTTTCCTTTGTGTTTTTTACTGAGTGATGTTTCTACCTGAGGGAGGTGAGAGCAGGTAGAGTACAAAGAAAGTCTGAGATCATCTGTCTCCAACATGTACAGGAATAGCAGCCACATAACTGCTTGCTATATAAAGCAAAGGAACAAGTAATATCTGAGCCTGACTGACAGAAAACACACCCGTGTTTTTGCAGTCGAATGTCAGGCTCACAAAAATATAAAGCGAGAGAGGAAAATCCCTCCTCATTGCCTCTAGAACTGCCCTGTACAATGTGATCACCACTAGCCACATGTGGCTATTGAGGTCTTGAAATGTGGCTGGTTTGAATGAAGATGTTCTGTAGGTATAAACTGTACACTAGATTTCAAAGAACTAGTTAAAAATGGAACAAAATATATCAATTATTATATCAATTACATGTTGAAAGGATAGTTTGGTTATATTGGATTAAACAGTATATATTATTAAAATTAGGTTCTTCTACCGCTGATAGCAGAGGATGGCCAAGATGGCAGACTAGAAGCAGCCTGCGCAACACTGCTGTCATGGAGAAGTTCAAAAGTGGTGAATAGATACTGACCTTTGGATGTATCCTCTGAGTGAGAGCACTGGGAATCCACAGAGAGAGGGAGGGAGTGAAGTGAAGAAGACAGAAGTAGGACAAGCTGCTCAGCAGGACTGGAGGTAACTAGGGAAGGTGTCCACATGTGGGAAAGGAATAAAGGAGAAAACCCTGGGCTCCACACTTTCCCTAAGAACAATGCAACCAGAGCAGCAGGAGGGCCCCTCTGCCACAGCAGGCCACTGGACTGATACAGAGACCTGACTGGAGGCTGTGCAGCTGCGTTGCTCCAGAGAGAAGGGAGGATGGCTTGTGAGCCGTGGGCGCTATGCTGGTGCCATTATAGCATCCCAATCCTGGAACACTTCTTTTGCCCAGGCATCAAATGTGTAACTGCTGCCTCCCGCCTTGCCCCTGCCAGGCAGGGAGGGAGCAGGGAATCCTAGTGCTCACATAAGCCCTCTGGACAAGTGATGTGCACCCCTACCACTGCCACCTCCAGGAGTCCTGGGCAGAGCAGGAGACCACAGGCCTTGTGCCTGCTGCTGAGGCCTGGGCAGTCCCACTCAACCACACTTCCTGTGGGCCCCTAGTGGGACAAAAGCCAGCACAGCTACAGTCTTTGGATCTAGGTAGACTGTACTCCACTGACCTGTGCCATCCAGCTCAGGTGCCCTGAGTGCTGCACCCTGCGTGCACCCTGCCTCACAGCCACCCTGACCCACACACAGGAGCACCACACCTTATAGACCAGCTCCATCCCGTGCAGGCACCTACCCTGTAGGTCTTCTCTGTCCTGAGTCCCCACTCCACTCCACACAGGAGCTATGACCTGCTGGACTACTCTACACTAGGGGTCCACTTCACCACACACCCCATGTGCCTGCAGGGTCAGTATGCCCTGCATACCTGCTACACCCTGCACCGCACCCTGCACCGCACCCTGCTCTGACCCCACCATGCTCACGTACCTAGCACCTTGGCTATCAGGGCTGCATGTGTGTGTGTCATGACCAGCAGACTTCCTTTATCCCATGCATGTGCCCCTTCCTGCTGACCAGCCCCACCATGTGTGCATACTTGGCACCAGAGACTGGCCCTGCCACAGTGGCCTGGTGACAACCACAGGGGAACAGGGGGGACACAGCAGAACAGCGACATTAAAGGCTCGTAGTGCATCCATCCCTCTCCTGCCCGGTCAACCTTCCAGAGTAAAACCCAAGCACACAATCCAAGGACCCATCCATATCTTTACTGAGCAACAGAGGTCCTAGCAAAGAACAGGTGTACCATATCTGCTATCTGTTTCAGGCTGAGAGAAGAGGCCCTAGATGAGAAGGAACCATCATAAAAACTCTAGCAACATGAAAAACAGAGTGTCTCAGCACCCCCAAAGGATCAGAGTAACCTTGACACAACTGAGATCACATCACCCCTCTGTGCAAAACCTTCCAGTATGAGAGTGATCACAGCCAAATTCTCTTTGGTGGTGCCCAAAGTCCCACACTCACTGACTCCAGCCGTATTGGACTCCCTGCAGCTGTTCCTCAAAAACACCAGGTAGTTTCCAACCCCAGGGCCTCCAACCAAAATGCTCATCCTCCACATGGCTCACTCTCACCTCCTTCGGGCCTTTCCTCAACTGTCTCTTGGCCTTGCCCTGCCCGACTACTCCCTTCCTCTGCTGTAGTATTCTTCTTAACACCTATCTCTGGCTGGGGTATTATGTCTTCTACTCATTTTTTATTATTTATATCCCCCAAACAGAATGTAAACTCCACAAAGATGGGGATTCTGTTTTGTTCATTGCTATCTCCCCAGTTCCTAAAACAACGCCTGGCACAAAATATATGTTTAATAAATATTTGTTAAATGAATGAATGAAATTTTCAGATGAGGAAATTCAGTTTTAGCCCAAGTGAAAGGCCTAGTAAGGTCCAGAGTCAGGAATAGAACTTAGGTCTGTCTGACCCCTGAGCTCATGCTCATTCCACTCTCTCCATCTGACTTGGGAGATTAAGGGCAGGCCTCTGAGATCCAGTCACAGGAGCTGGTGAGCTGAGATGTGCCGTGGGGCAAGCACACACCAAGGTACAAATGTGACTCCTGCTAGAAGTACTGAGCTAAAACAGAAACAAGACTTTTGGCAGCATTGTTGACAGTCTCTGAGATCAAGGAAAGTAATTTGAAGACATCTGATGAAGCTTTCCAGTTTTAAGGCTAGCTTTAACAATTTTTCTTTCAGCTATAGCTTTCTGGGATAATGAATGTACCATATGTCTCTATCTCCAGGTTCCCATACAAATTAGGAAACTAAAAATGCCAGATGATTAAAACAGACTTCTGCTTGTTTCCATGGGAAATCAACTGCTGTGAACTCTCAGGAAACGAGAGGGAGAGTGTGTTCAGCTGGAGTTGTTCTCTGGTGAGTGGCTGCATGCTGCCTGCAACCCAGGTCCCAGTTCACGGGCTATTCAAAATTTTGTCCCAGGTGAGATGCTGTCCTGGTCTGCCTGCCTTGACGGTGGCCAAGTGAGACTACAGAGATCACTGTGCCTTGTCCTACTCCTTTGAGCCTCCACCACCAGAGGGCTGGGCACTATACTCCAGACCCTCCATGTTAGGTCCCTGGATAACCATGCCACGAAGATTTACTAATAACAAATAGCCACTTAGTAATTAATGCCAGACCCCCAGCCTCATCCTCCATGTGGTTTCAGAATATTTTGAGCCCTCTTAGCAGGTCTTCTGGAGGATAGAGGGGATGCACCATCCAGGATTCTGTGACTACTCACCACTGGGCAGAGTTAATTCGGGGGAGTGGGGAGAGCATTCTATGAAGCACAGCCATGTATGTCCTGGGTAACTATGCCAAGGATATCTCTGGGAGGCTGTGATGATTACTTTTTCCTGACTGCCCTAGAATCAGCACCAATTTGCCTAAAAGAGATAATGTTGAGGAAGGAGGCTGCTAAAGGATTTCATTCTTATAGTGATAGTGAAAATCTCAAACGTGTCTGAGGAAAATTGGTTCGGGAGCTGATTCTAGTGTATCCTAACTTGAGGGCTGTTAAATTTCACCCATTCCCTCCCTGCAAATTGAGGTGGAAAAGATAACCTTTCTTTGCTTTCTTAAACCCGATTGTGACTCTGGCATACCATGGTTAGGTTCAAAGCTGGAAACTAGGCAGTAAAGGACAGTGTGGAGTTTAAATTTGGATTCAGACAACCCTGAATGCTAATGCTTGTTCTCTAACTTACTGGCTATGAGACCTCAGGGAATTCTGAGCCACAGTTCGAGTGTCTACAAGGTGGGCATAGTAATACCTACTCCTCAGGGAGGTTATGGAGATTAAATAAGCTAACGTAAGTAAAAACACTCGTCCTGAGCCTGGTAGGCAGCAGATACTCAAATGCCTTGTGACTTCTCTTTTCTTTCCCTCTGTTGCTATGTTTTACTGCCAAAATTGGAAACAGCTTAGTGAACAGTAAATAAACAGTGCCCTTCCTCCCCCATACACCACTATCACCAGTACCAGCAACTCGATTCTTTTCAGAATTGCTATCTAGGATGTAGATAGAGCAGAGGAATCTAAATCTTCCCACACAGCATACCCATTTACTTGTAACTTAATAGCCAGGCTTGTTTGTCTTGCCTAGGTAGAATATTTTCCAGAGAAACTAAGTGGCAAATGACACTCATGTTGTCTTCTGCCAAAATAAACCATTAGTAGGACCCCAGGGAATTAAGATTGCAATCATTCCAAATGCTTTGCCCTAGGCTAGTCAAAATATTTTGACTCCTCTTGTCTTCAAATGACTCATGGACATGATTTCTTAGCATGAGGCCATTCTAACAGGTTCTATGTAAACCAGATTAGAGGAAGCAGTAAGTATCATCATTTTGTGGTCCTGGGAAAGCCTTTAATAAGTCAGTTTTTCCATTATAGCTATGCTATACAAAATAATGCTCTAGTGACTTCATCTAGTTCTGTACATTCCAGTAACAGCTACTTAATACTGCCTCTGTTCTGTTTTCACCCTAACTCAATTCTGACATTAACTACCAGAGTTGGCACAGACTCCACAGGTTAAGAGCAAAGTCCTCCACAAGATAGTCCTCACCTCAGATGCCAGCCACAAGTCTCAGCAGGTCCCCAGGCCACTTACACTTCTGCCCAACTAGCTACAAATTCAAGGATTCCTATGACCCTCCCAGGTTCAACAATTCATTAGAACAACTCACAAAACTCAAGAAAGCACTACACTCATGATTACAGACTTATTATAAAGGCTACATCTCAAGAACAGCCAAATGAAGAGAATAAAGAGCTTCCACACCCTCACCCCGTGGACTCAGGGCATGACACTCTCTCAGCAGGTCTATGTTTTTACCAACCAGGAAGCTCCACTGATATTCAAGTCTGATATTCAGAGTTTTTATTAGGGCCCCGTTACCTACACATGACTGATTAAATCATTGGTCAAATGATGGAACTCAGTCCCCAGTCCCCTTTTCCTTCTGATTAGTTAAGTTTTTAACCCAGGTTAGGATGGCCCAAAGTTTGAACACTCTAATCACGTGGTTGGTCTTTCTGGTGCCCAGTCCCCATCCTGAAATTATCTAGGAGCCCAAGAGGAGTGGTTCATTAGCATAACAAAGACACTCCTATCACTCAGGAAATTTTGAGGGTTTTAGGAGCTCAGTACTTTAGGAACCAAGGGGGAAGACCAAATATAGTCTTTATTATACCACAGTCTGCCATTAAGATTTACAAACCATGCAGGATTTGGGTTTAAACTTTTTCCTTTGGGTAGTGGGAAGTTACTTAAAAGCAAGTGGAAATTATGCATTGAGAAGCTACTATGGACCAGCCATTCATAATCTATGTGCTGAAAGCAGTACTCGTGGAAGATAAATCAGGTGACTGTATAGAGGGTGCTATGGATGGAGCTAAGATGGGAAGACTGGGAGGGAGGCAGTGGCCACTGTGTAGGCATAGAGAGATGAGAGCTAAACAAGGCGAGAGAAGCAAAAAAGGAAAGGGAGGAAAGGAAGGCTTTGAGAGAGATTTTGAAGGAAGACTTCAACTTATTTAAAGTTTTGTCTCCATTACAAAATACTGCATAATGGTTAGAGGAACTAAAGCTGCTTGAAGAGTTCAAACTACTTTTTAAAGATATCTAAGTGATAGTAATAAACAAAGTAGCTCCTCTGTGATTTATAAGATCTCAGTATTTTACCTCTTGCACAAACGTCAGGACCCCTGTCTTGATCTTTAGTGCCACATTCCCATTGGCTCTTCTGAGCAAAACTATTGACACCCTTTGTCTTCAAATGGCTGCACTGTTTCTGTTTTAAAATTAATGTTGTCCATTTTCACCTTTCAAACAGGCTTTTCAAGTTCATTCATTTCAGAGTTCAGGGTCCTCCCTCTCCTGTAGATCACAAATTTATGAAGGGACTGAGGGGTTCTTGGGACGTACTCCTGTATAAACCATGTGTAAAAAAGACCATGTAACATTGATGGGTTAAAACTAGCTCTTTCTTCCTGCATACAGATTTCATTAAACAATAAAAGTCATGTTTCAAAATTCTTGATGTGGTCTTTTTTCTATCACAGTAACTAAAATATTGAATCACTCCTATCCACAAAATTTTTACAATATGACAGATAATTCTGCAGTATGACAGATATTTTAAATACAAATTTCTCAAAAAAATAATTTCATGGGTTTAATTTCATGGGTTTAATTATTGTAATGTATCATGGGTGATATGTTAAATTGAAATAAAAACAAAATATTTTAAAATTACATACATCGTTAATTCAGATAATAAGTACTCATTCTATTTACTTTAAAAATTTATGCATCAAGCTACAAGATTTTGACTTTAAGAACACTGGCAACTGGCAACTCTTTTTTTTTATTTCAAAATATTAAAAGAGTATGAACATTTTTGGTTACATGTATCAATTTTATTGTGCTTGAGTCAGGATTATAAGTGTGCCCATCAACCAGATAGTGTTCACTGTACCCGTTAGGTAGGTTTTTACCCACCCCCTCCTCACCCCTGCTTGATTTCTGCTAAGTTTTACTTTCCTCTGGCACATGTGTGCTCATCGGTTAATTCTAATTTAACAGTGAGTACATGTGGTGTTTGTTTTTCCATTCTTTAGGTACTTCACGTAGGATAATGGTCTCCAGTTCCATCCGTATTGTTGCAAAAGGCCGTAATTCATCCTTATTCGTGGCTGTGTAGTATTCCATGCTATACATATACCACATTTTGTTAATCCACTCTTGAATTGATGGGCGCTTGGGTTGATTCCGCATCTTTACAATTGTGAATTGTGCTGTAATTAACATGCACTTGCAGGTGTCTTTTTGATAAAATGACTTTTTTTCCTTTGGGTAAATAGCCAGTAGTGGCATTGCTAGATCAAATGGTAGTTCTACTTTTCGTTATTTGAGGAATCTCCATACTATTTTCCATAGAGGTTGTACTAATTTGCAGTCCCACCAAGAGTATATAAGCACTCCCTCCTCTCTGCATCCACATCAGCATCTACTGTTTTTGGAATTTTAATAAAAGCCATTCTAACTGCCATAAGGTGATATCTCATTGTGGTTTTAATTTGCATTTCCCTGATGAATAGTGATGTTGAGCATATTTTCATGTTTATTGGCCATTTGTCTATCTTCTTTTGAAATCTTTTGTCCACTTTTTAATAGGGTTCTTGCTGGTTTGCTTGAGCTCTTTGTAGATTCTGTTTATTAGCTCTTCATTGGATATATATCTTGTGAATATTTTCTCCCACTCTGTAGGCTATTTGCCCTGTCAATTATTTCCTTAGCTGTGCAGAATCTTTATAATTTAATCAAATAGCTTTATTTATTTTGGTTTTGTTTTGTTTTTAATTTTCCTGCTTATTTTATTTTTTTATTTCAGAATATTATGGTGGCACAAATGTTTTGGTTACATGACTTGCTTTTATACAGTTTGAGTCAAAGTTACAAGTGTGTCCCTCACCCAGATATTGGGTGATGTACCCATTAGGCGTGAATTTACCCAGTAGATGTGAATTTACCCCATTCCTCCTCCCCCCTCCCACCTGTTTGATTTCTGTTAAGTATTTTCCCATGTGTGTATGAGTATTCATTGATTACCTTCAATGTAATAGGGAGTAAATGTGGTATTTGTTTTTCCATTCTTGCAATACTTCACTTACAAGAGCGATCTCCAGTTTCATCCCGGTTGTTACAAAAGGAATTAGTTCACTATTTTTTATGGCTGAGTAGTACTCCATGGTATACATATTTACCATGTATGGCTTAGTAGTACTCCATGGTATACATACATACCATATTTTATTAATCCACACATGGATTGATGGGCACTTGGCTGATTCTACATCTTTGCATTTGTGAATTGTGCTGCAATAAACATTTGAGTGCAAATGTCTTTTTGATAAAATGACTTTTTTTTCCTTTAGGTAAATACCCAATAGTGGGATTGCTTAATCAAATGGTAGGTCTACTTTTAGTTCTTTGAGCTATCTCCATACTAATTTCCATAGAGGCTGTACTAGTTTGCAGTCCCACCAACAGTGTATAAGTCTTCCTTTTTCTCTGCATCCATTTTGGCATCTGTTGTCTTGGGACTTTTTGATAAAAATCATTCTCGCTGGAGTTAGGTAACATCTTATGGTTGTCTTGATTTGCATTTCCTTGATGATTAGAGACATTGAGCATATTTTCATATGTTTATTGGCCATTAGTCTATCTTCTTTTGAAAAGCTTCTGTTTCTGTCTTTTTCCTACTTTTTTATGGCATTGTTTGATGTTCTCTTGCTAATTTGCTTAAGTTCTTTGTAGATTCTTATTAGCCCTTATCAGATATATAGTATGCAAATATTTTCTCCCATTCTGTAGGTTGTCTATTCACTTTATTGATTGATTCCTTGGCTGTGCAAAGGCTTTTTAATTTAATCAAGTTCCATTTATTAGTTTTTGGTGTTGTGATTGCTTTTGAGGTCTTCTTCATAAATTCTTTGCCTAGGCCAATAACAGTTTTTCCAACATTTTCCACTAGAATTCTTATAGCTTCATGCCTTAGGTTTAAGTGTGTAATCCAGCATGAATTAATTTTTGTCAGTAGTGAGTGGTGCAGATCCTGTTTCAGTCTTCTACATGTGACTATCCAATTTTCCCAGTACCATTTATTGAATTGGGATTCTTTTCCCCAATGTATGTTTTTGTCTGCTTTGTCAAAGATCAGATGGTAATATAAGGATGGTTTTATATCTGGGTTCTCTGTTCTGATCCATTGGTCTATATCTCTGTTCTTGTGCCAGTACCATGCTGTTTTGGTTACTATAGCCCTGCACTATAGCTTGAAGTCTGGTAAAGTGATGTCTCCCAATTTGTTCTTTTTCTTAAGGTTTCTTTGGCTACTCAGGTTCTTTTCTTGTTCCATAAGAAGCATAGAATTATTTTTTCTAGATCTGTGAAATGTTTACATCTTCTACAATTTCCTTCCTCAGTGATTCACAGTTCTCCCTATAGAGGTCTTTCGCCTCCTTGGCTATATATGCCTAGCTATTTTATTTTCTTTGTTGCTATTGTGAAAGTTATTGAGTCTTTGATTTGATTCTCAGCTTGACTGTTGTTGGGTATAGCAATGCTAGTGATTTTTATACATTGATTTTATAACCTGAGACTTTACTGAACTTGTTTATCAATTCCAGGAGTCTCTTGGCAGAATCTTTGGGGTTTTCTAAATATAAGATGATAATGTCAGCAAAGAGTGATAGTTTGACCTCCTTTTGCCCCATTTGGATACCCTTGATTTTCTTCTTTTGCCTTATTGCTCTTGCTAGGACTTCTAGTACTATGCTTAATAGAAGTAGTGACAGCGTGTAACCTTGTCTAGTTCCATTTCTAAGCAGGATGCTTTCAGTTTTTCCCTGTTCAAGATGATATTGGCTGTGGGTTTGTCATATATGGCTTTCATAATTTTGAGGTATGTTCCATTTATGACTATTTTGTTAAGCGTTCTTATCATAAACAGCTGTTGAATTTTGTTAAATGCTTTCTCTTTGTCTATTGGAAGGATCTTTGTTGGTCTTTGTTTGGTCTTTGTTTTTGCTTCCATTTATGTGGTGAATAACATTTATAGATTTGCATATGTTGAACCATCCTTGCATTCTGGGATGAAGCCCACTTGGTAATGGTAGATAATTTTTTTATGTGCAGCTGAATTTGGTTTGCTAGGATTTTATTGAGAATTTTTATATCTGTATTCATAAGGGATATTGGTCTGTAGTTTTCTTTTTATGTTGTGTCCTTTCCTGGCTTTGGTATCAAGGTGACATTGGCTTCATAGAATGAGTTGGGGACGATTCCTTCCTTCTCTATATTATAAAATAACTGTATAGGTACTAGTTCTTTGTAGGTCTGGTAAAATTTGACTGTGAAACCATCCAGTTCTGGATTTTTTGTTGTTGTTGTTGGAAGATTTTTATTGCTGCTTCAATTTTGTTACTTGATATTGGTCTGTTCAGAAGTTCTATTCCTTCCTGCTTTAACCTAGAGAGGTTTTATGTTTCCAAGAATTTTTCCATTTCCTCAACATTTTTGAATTTATATGCATAGAGATTTTTATAGTATGCAGAGATAATATTTTGTATTTCCATGGTATCTGTTGTAATATCTTCTCTTTCATTTCTGATTCAGCTTATTAGAGGCTTTTCTTTCCTGTTTCTGGTTAATCTAGTGAGAGGCCTTTTGATTTTGTTTATCTTTTCAAAGAACCAAATTTCTCTTTCATTAATCTTTTGTATAATCCTTTTATTATCAATTTCATTTAGTTCTGCTCCGATTTGGGTATTTCTTTTCTTCTGTTGAGTTTGTGATTGGTTTGCTCTTCATTTTTCAATTCCTTGAGACTGTTCATTAGACTGTTGATTTGTGATCTTTCTGCCTTTTGGATGTCAGCATTTAGGGCTATGAATTTTCATCTTAGCACTGCTTTTGCTGAATCCCACAGATTTTGATAACTTGTGTCCCCTTTATCATTTAGTTAGAAGCAACTTTTGATTGCCATTTTATTAGTAATCTCCCCATTGACAGAGCTATCACTTAGCAATAGGTTGTTTAATTTTCATGACTTTCTATAGAGTGTTTCTATTGGAATCAATTACTAATTTTATTCCACTGTGGTCTGGGAAGATTTTTGGGATAATTTCTATTTTAAAAAATTTGTTGAGACATGTTTTGTGGCCTAGAATGTGATTGATCTTAGGGAATGTTCCGTGTGCTGATGAGAAGAACATATATTCAGTAGTTTTTGGGTAGAATGTCCTGTAAATGTTTGTTACACCCATTTATTCTAGAATTCTGTTTAAGTCCATTGTTCGTTTATATTCTGCTTACAGAATCTGTCCCATTCTGTCAGTGGGGTGTTGAAGTCCCCAGCTATTAAGATGCCGTTATTTATCCCTTTGTTTAGATCAAGTAGAATTTTCTTTATGAACCTGAGCACACCTATGTTAGGTGCATAAATATTTAGGATTGTTATGACTTCTTGTTGAATTATTCCCTTCACCATTATATAATGACCATCTTTGTCTTTCTTTACTTTTGCTGATTTGAAGTCTATGTTATCCGATGTGAGAACGGCTACACCCATTTTCTTTTGGTTTCCATTTGCATGGAATATTGTTTTCCATCTCTTCATCTTGAGTCTGTATAAGTCCTTGTGGGTTAGATATGTTTCCTGGAGACAGCAGATATTTGACTTTTTTTTTCTCCATTCATCCAGCCTATGTTTCTTGAGTGGGAAGTTAAGCCATTCACATTTATTGAAATTTGATAAGTGAGGTGGGTTTCTTTTGATCCTGTTGAGTTGAACTTTATTGCTGTTTTACCTCTTGAGCCATTGTGGTATCTGGGCTCCAATCTTTAGCTCTTGGGTGATTTTTCACTGGTGGGTGTCTATTGTGCTGATCAGTGTATAAGGCAGAACTGAGAACTTCCTGCAGAGACGGTCTGGTCCTGACAAATTCTCTCAGTGTTTGCTTGTCTGAGGAAGACTTTATTTCTGCCTCATACAAGACACTTAGTTCTGCAGGATACAAAATTATAGGTTGGTCATTATTCTGTTTGAGAAGACTGAGAATGGGCCCCAATCCCTTCTGTTTTGTATGATCTCAGTTGAGAAGTCTACAGTCAGTCTGATAGGTTTTCCTTTGTATGTTACCTGATTTTTTCACCTTGCTTCTTATAGGAGTGACTCTTTCATGTTTACTTTGGCAAGTCTAATGACTATGTATTGTGGTGATTGCTTCTTTGTGATGAATCTCCCAGGAGTCCTTTGAGCTTCTTGTATCTGGATATCTAGATTTCTAGCAATGGCAGGGAAATTTTCTTCAGTTATTCCTTCAAATAGGTTTTCCAACCCTTGTGTATTTTCTTCTTCACCCTCAGGGTTGCCTATGATTCTTATGTTTGGCCACTTTACATAATTCCATATTTCTTGTATGTTTTGTTCATTCATTTTGTTTCTCTGTTCTTTCTCTTCTTCTCACTTGTTTAGCTCAAAAATGTTATCTTCAAGCTCAGCTCTAAGATTGTTTCTTCTGCCTGATCTAATGTATTTTTAAGGCTTTCCACTGTGTTTTGTATTTCCTTGAATGAATTTTTCATTTCCAGAATTTCTGCTAGATTTTTTTTTTAATAATTCAATTTCTTTAGTGAATTTTTCATTCATTTCCTGTGTTGTTTTTGTGTTTTCTTTGTGTTGAGTTTCTATTTTGTCTTGTATTTCATTGAGCTTTCTTACAATCTGTGTTCAAAATTCTCCATTAGTCATTTCAATACTTTTGTTTTAGTTGATATCCATTGGTAAAGAGTTGTTGTTTTCTTTTGGAGGGTGTCCTTTCATTCTGATTTGTCATGTTTCAGGAATTCTTTTGCTAATTATTTCCCATATGGCCTTTTATCTACATCTGGCTGTGCTAGGCCTGGCTTATGGGTCTGTCCCTGGGTCCCCGAAGATCAATCCCTAACCATGCCAGGGAGAGAAGTGCTGGTCCCGAGTTACCTATGGGTGTTCTAGTAGGTTTGAGGAATCTCATGGGTTACCTGTGACCTGCTGTCTTCACCTCTTCCCAACAATGTGTGGTGAATTAGTTCCCCCAGCTTAATCTCTGAGATGGTGGGTAGTACTTGTGAGTACAAATCAGTTCCTCCCTGTTTACTTGGGTTGGAAGGTGCTCTGCTTAGCTATGGTGTTGTTCCCCTGTTTTTGATTGAAGTTTGCATGGAAGAACCATGCCAAGATGTTCTTTTGTGCCTGTGGTAAGCTCTCGTCCCCTAGGTGGGGCACATGAATGTCCCAAGGTTTAGGAGGGACACTGTAGCTCCCAGGGAGTTGCTTGGTCTCTACTCTCCCTGAGGTGGGGGGATGAGCAAGGATGGTCATGGCTGGATTGCAAGAGCCCGAAAGGCTTTACAAAGCCTCGGAGGAGCACAGAGGTTGCGTTGCTGGATGCTAAGAGGATCTGCTGGTATGAAACTCAGGGCAATCTCTCCAGGCCAGGAAGTCTGTTCCTGAGGCAGAGGCCTAAACACTTAAGTGCTAAGGCCCTGGGCCAGGCTCTTTCTGCCCTTGTTCACTAGCACAGTTTCTCTGCAGGGTGGATTGTGTGTCCTCCCTGTTCGCTGCTCCATGTAACGGCACAGCACTCTCTCATCAGAACAGTCAGTGTGAGTTCCTTTACCACCTGAGACTGGCTCTCAAATGTCCCCTCAGTCCATGTGTCTGACCCACTAGCGTGGTCTCCACGGCATGCTGGCAGGTAGGAGGATCACCCCTATTCCACCACAAGACCCCAAGGAGAAAGAGGTAGGCTTCTCTACTTGCTGGGGCCTCAGCCAGGGGCATGCTTCCGCCAGGGAGAAGCAGCCGCTTGTGACTTTCTTTGCTCAAGCTGCACTCCCTATTGTAATGAGTGGTAGGAGGGGTCATTGCTCCTGTTCAGCAGGCATGCCAGAGGCACCCAGTTGTCATGAGAACCAGGGGCCATGCTAATTCTTTCTGAATGCCTCACACCTATCCAATATGGCAGTTCTCCAGTGGGGGTGGGGGTGGGTGTGCTTACAGATCCCCATTCCCTAGCACCTCTCCTCACTCTCCCATTGGATATATGTACAAGGGCTTCCTTGCCATCCGAGTCCAGGACCAAGCCCTCTCCCCTGCATCTCCCTGCACTGCTTTCATGCCCAGGGGCAAAAGGTCCAGCCCACCTAAGCTGCCTGTGCACGATCCCATGAAAAACCAGTGGGCAGGAAGCTCACAAATTGTGGTGGCCCCACTCTCCATGGCAAGCTCAGCTGGGAATGCGCACCCACCATAGAGAAGCTGCTGTTTGTGTGCTTCTTAATTCAGAGTACTCTCATGGCTGCAGTGGGGGGAAGGGCCACAGCTACCAGCTGGCCTGAGCCAAAATTACTTTCTCTGATGCCATGAGTCCCCATGGAGGAAATGTCTAGATGTAAGAAAGCCAACATTCTGGTCTCTTGTGGCACTCTCTCTTTTGAACACTGAAACTCCTGGAGTTCACTGGTTCACCCTGTTATTCCTATTAAGCTGCTATGCCTAGGCTCATGGAGGGTGGAAGACCTCCAATATATTTTGTGTCCTGCTGTTCACTGAAGACACCTAGGTGGGAGAAGACAAATCCCCCCTTAACCTTTCCCTGGGCTCCAATCCTCTTTGCATTTGTACCACACTGCTATCTTCTCCTATCTTCTTCTTTCTCAGCTTCACAGTTTTTCTTGGTGGGGTCCCAGACATTTCTTTTGTCTCTTCCTGTGGTCCACACCTAAGCTGCAACTGCTCTCCACTCTCCTCTGTCCAGTATTCTACCTTCCAGCCAGGACAATCCAACAAGTGATGTCTCTAGTCAGCCATCTTTGCTCTTTCCCTCCCATTTATTTATTTTTGTTGTTGCTGTGATTGCCATCGGGGTCTTCTTCATAAGTTTTTGGCCTAGGCCAATATCTAGAAGAGTTTTCTCAACACTTTCTTCTAGAGTTCTTAACATTTCCTGCCTTACATTGAAGTCTCTTATCCAACTTGAATTAATTTTTGTGAGTGGTGAGAGGTATGGATCCAGTTTCATTCTTCTGCATGTGGCTGTCCAATTTTCCCAGAACAATTTATTGAATAGGGCTTCTTTTCCCCAGTGTATATTGTTGTCTACTCTATCAAAGATCAGTTGGCTGTACATGAATGATTTTCTATCTGGGTTCTCTGTTCTACTCCATGGGTCTACGTTGATTTTTGTGCAAATACCATGCTGTTTTGGTTACTATAGCCTTGTAGTATAGTTTGAGGCAACTGGCAATTCTTTATCAATATAATTAAAAACTTGAAGAAAGAATCCTGTGACATTATATTACAAATAATTTAATCAAATTCAATAATTTTTAAATCTCTAGTATGTGGGAAATAAGAAAAATTGCAAAGCTTTTAAAAAGAGAATGCAATTGGCTGGTAAATATTTTTTTTCTTTTATTTCAGCATATTATGGGGGTACAGATGTTTAGGTTACGTATGTTGCCTTTGGTCCCCCCCCAAGTCCGTGTTTCAAATATGTCCATCCTTCGGGTGGTGCGCATTGCACTCCTTGTGTATACAAATACCCGTCCCCTCCACCCTCCTCCCCCCTCCCCGCTGCCCAACATCCAATAGATGTTATTCTTATATGTGCATTTCTGTGTTGATTAGTTAATACCAATTTGATGGTGAGTACAAATGGATCCTGTTCTGCTGCTCTTGTGGTGCCCCACTTTGGATAATGGGCTTAAGTTTAATCCAGGAAAGTATAAGAGGTGCTAGATCACTGTCATTTCTTATGATTGAGTAATATTCCATTGTAAACATATACCAAATTTTGATAATCCACTCATGGATTGACGGGCACTTGGGTTGTTTCCACATTCTTGCAATAGTGAATTGTGCTGCCATAAACATTCGGGTGCAGATGTCTTTATCGTAGAATGTTTTGCGCTCTTTTGGGTAGATGCCTAATAGTGCTATTGCTGGATCGAATGGTATTTCTATTTTTAGCTCTCTGAGGTATCTCCAAATTCTTTTCCACAGAGGTTGCACTAATTTGCAGTCCCACCAGCAGTGTAGAAGAGTTCCTGTCTCTCCACATCCTCGCCAACATTTGTTGTTTTGTGTTTTTTTGATAGAGGCCAATCTCAACGGGGTTGGGTGATACTCATTGTGGTTTTGATTTGCATTTCTCTAATGACTAGAGATGTTGAGCATTTTTTTATATGTTTGCTGGCCATTATTCTGTCTTCTTTTGAAAAGTTTCTGTTCATTTCCCTTGCCCATTTGTCGATGAGGTTGTTTGATTTTTTCTTGCTGATTTTTTTGAGTTCTAGATAGATTCTGGTTATCAGCCCTTTATCAGATGTGTAGAGAGCAAATATTTTTTCCCATTCTGTGGGCTGTCTATTCACTCTGATGATACTTTCCTTGGCAGTGCAGAAGCTTTTTAATTTGATTAGATCCCACTTATTTATTTTTGTTGCTGCGGCGATTGCTTTGGGGGTCTTCTTCAAGAATTCCTTACCTAGGCCGATGTCTGAAAGGGTCTTCCCAACATCTTCATTTAGAATTCTTAAGGTTTCATGCCTTAGGTTTAAGTCTGTTATCCATCTTGAATTGATTTTTGTGAGAGGTGAGAGGTAGGGGTCTAGTTTCAGTCTTCTGCATGTAGCTATCCAGTTTTCCCAGCACCATTTATTGAAAAGAGGTTCTTTTTCCCAGTGTATGTTTTTGTCAGCTTTGTCAAAGATTAGGTTACCATATGCAGATGGTTTCATCTCTGGATTCTCAGTCCTGTTCCAGAGGTCAATGTCTCTATTTTTGTGCCAGTACCAAGCTGTTTTAATCACCACAGCCTGGTAGTACAGCTTAAAGTCTGGTAAACTGATACCTCCCAGTTTGTTCTTTTTACTTAAGATTGCTTTGGCTATACGAGGTCTTTTCTGGTTCTATACAAAACGCAGCATTATTTTTTCCAGATCTGTGAAGAATGACAATGGGATTTTGATAGGGATTGCATTAATTCTGTAGATCACTTTAGGTAGTATGGACATTTTAATGATATTGATTCTACCAATCCATGAGCAAGGTAGGTTTTTCCATCTGTTTACATCTTCTACAATTTCTTTTTTTAGTGTTTCGTAGTTCTCCCTGAATAAGTCTCTTACATCTTTCGTTAAATATATTCCTAGATATTTAATTTTCTTTGAGGCTATTGTAAAAGGAATTACGTTTTTGATTTGATCTTCTGCTTGACTGTTGTTGGCATATATGAATGCCTCAGATTTGTGTGTATTGATTTTGTAGCCTGAGACTTTGCTGAATTCATTTATCAGTTCTAGGAGTCTCTTAGATGAGTCTTTGAGGTTTTCTAGATATAATATCATATCATTGGTGAAGAGCGAGAGTTTGATTTCGTCTGTCCCCATTTGGACACCCTTAATATCCCTCTCTTGCCTAATTGCTGTGGCGAGGATTTCGAGCACTATGTTGAATAGAAGTGGAGATAGAGGGCAGCCTTGTCTGGTTCCGGTTCTAAGTGGGAATGGTTTCAATTTTTCCCCATTCAATATGATATTGGCAGTGGGTTTGTCATAGATGGACTTGATAATTTTAAGGAATGAGCCGTCTATGCCTATTTTGATGAGAGTTTTTATCATAAAGGTGTGTTGGACTTTGTCAAATGCTTTTTCTGCATCTATCAAAAGAATCATATGGTCTTTGTTCTTGCTTTTATTTATGTGGAATTGCATTTATAGATTTGCGTATATTAAACCAGCCTTGCACCCCTGGAATAAAGCCCACCTGGTCATGGTGAATTATTTTTTTGATGTGCTGCTGAATTCTATTTGCTAAAATTTTGTTGAGGATTTTTGCATCTATATTCATGAGGGATATTGGTCTGTAGTTTTCTTTTTTTGTTGTCTCCTTTCTTGGCTTTGGTATCAGGGTGATATTGCCTTCGTAGAATGACTTAGGAAGGATGCCATCTTTCTCAATATTGTGGAATAATTTCTGGAGTATAGGTGTGAGTTCATCTTTGAATGTTTGGTAAAACTCTGGGGTGTAGCCATCTGGTCCGGGGCTTTTACATTTTGGGAGGTTTTTGATTGCTGCTCCAATTTCTGAACTTGAAATTGGTCTATTCAGATATTCTGTTACCTCTTGGGTGAACTTAGGGAGGTTGTACGTTTCCAGGAATTTGTCCATTTCCTCCTCATTATATAGTTTTTGGGCATATAGGTTTTTGTAGTAATCAAAGATAATGTTTTGTATTTCATGGCATCTGTTGTGATCTCTCCTTTTTCATTTTTGATTGAGTTTATTAGAGACCTTTCCCTTTGGATTTTAGTCAGTCTAGCCAGTGGGGTGTCAATTTTGTTTATCTTTTCAAAAAACCAGCTTTTGGTTTTGTTGATCTTGCGTATAGTTCTCTTGTTCTCAATTTCATTTAATTGTGCTTTGATCTTAGTTATTTCTTTTCTTCTATTTGGATTGGGGTTGGTTAGCTCTTCCTTTTCCAAGTCCTTGATTCTATTTATTAGGTTGTCAGTTTCTGATCTTTCTGTTTTTTAGATATGAGCATTTATTGCTATTAGTTTTCCTCTCAGAAATGCTTTTGCTGTATCCCATAGGTTTTGATAGCTTGTTTCTCCGTTATCATTTAGTTCAAAGAAGTTCTTGATTTCCCTCTGTATTTCCTCCTTGACCCAGGAGTTAGTCAGCAATAGATTGTTTAATTTCCATGACTTTGCGAGGTGGCGAGTATTTCTGTTGGAATTGAACTCTAATTTTAAGCCACTATGGTCCGAGAAGGTACAAGGTATAATTTCTATTTTTCTGAATTTGTTGAGGTCTGATATGTGGCCTAGTATGTGGTCAATTTTGGAGAAAGTTCCGTGGGCTGATGAGAAGAATGTAAATTCAGCTTTATTTGAGTGGAATGTTCTGTAGAGATCTGTCAGACCCTTTTGTTCAAGAGCTCTGTTTAAGTCCATTATTTCTTTGCTTACTTTCTGTTTGGAAGATCTGTCCAGTTCATTCAGTGGGGTGTTGAAATCCCCTGTTATGGTGTTATTGTTTATCATGTTGTTTAGATCAGACAAAGTTTGCTTTATGTAACTGGGTGCTTATGGCTGGTAAATATTAATAAAAATTAACATTTATCAAATGCTTACATGTTGGGATCTGTTCTAACACTTTATTTGTATTAAATCATCTAATCCTCACAACCACACTGTAAAATAGGCACTATATCTATGGGGAAATTGAAGCTCAGAGAGGTTAAGTAATCTGTCCAAGTTCTCATAGGTATGGAAGGTAAAACAGATGATTAATTACTATAGGATGTCTTAGTCCCTTCAGGCTGCTGTGACAAATATCTGAGACTGAGTAATTTATAAACAAAAAAATTTACCACTTATAGTTCTGGAGGCTACAAAGCGGATTTGGTAGCTGGTACGGGCTTATTCTCTGCTTTATAGATGGCAACTTCTTACCACATTCTCATGTGGCAAAAGGCAGGTACAACCTCCCTTAGACCTCTTTTATAAGGGCAATAATCCATTCAGGACAGTGGAGCCCTCAGAGCCTGATCACTTCCCAAAGGCCTTACCTCTTAGTATCACCACAATGGGGATTAGATTTCTTTATATACATATATATCCACACACACACACACACACACACACACACACACACACATTTAAAATGCTATTTATTTGTGATTTAACATTAATTAGCATTACATCTAAGAGCAATTTAAGATAACATTTGTACATTTTTCCATAGGACACAGAGGTTCATTGGCTCACTCTTTATGCCAAAGCAAGTAAATAGAGGCATTAGCAAAAGGGACAATAGTTCACTGTTGCATTTAAAAAATATCTGTGCACGTTGCATTCATTTAGATATATATATTTTTTAGAAGTTATGGAAAAGCATATTTCAAAGGTTATTATTTCTATATACATTGTAATACAACATAAATGATGTCAACCATTTAAAAAATCCTCAAATACAGAGTTAAGCAACTGAAAGTTTCCACTAAGAGATTAAAACACTGATTCTAGTAGTTAGTTTGAGATCTAGAATGACATTTCCAGGCTCTCTTTCAAATGTGCATTGTCATACACATGGTCAAACAGAACCAGCCCCAGAACACACTGTAATCAATATAATTTTTTGCATGCCAACTCACCCTCTATAAATACACTCGACTATTTTTACCCATGGATCATTTTAGATTATTTATTTTACATTGATTTAGGACATCACTTGGGTGAAGGGGGAAAAGCCTATAGTATGCCTAGGTTTGAATTTTTATTTACATTAGAAAGAAAATTAACTAAAAAGATTTTTTTTAAATCTGTAAAAATGAACAAGTGGTAGTTTTCTCATTGGTAGGATTAGACCTACTAATTTCTTCTGTTGCTGCCCTCTAAAGAATGCAAGTTAGAAGGAAAGGACCCTTTTAAAACTCAAATATCAACCAAGAAAGTGTCATCGATTCTGGCAAAGAAATAGAATTTTAGAAATCTGGGGCATGTTTCGAATAAATCACACTTTATATCCTATTGTGAATATGAGTTATTATCAAACTAGAGTTCTTCTTTTCACATTCCACCTTTTGTTCTCTTTTCATTACCCTGTCATTCTTTTTCATTTGGTTACCTTATGATATTTTCTTTATTCATTAGCAATACTAAGAGAAAAATAAAGTATAAGATTCAAATATGAATCTAGATGTACCTTTATATGCTTTAATCCCCTTTTGATATCAAGTCCCTGGATTCTTGAATTATATTTAAGTATAGTCAGTACCAAGCAGCCTTAAATATGCTTTACTGTTAAATGATTGGCTAATATGCTTAGGACACTTTTATACTCAATGGTATACAAACATATTAACATACAAAAATTGTTTTTACCAGAGTTAAACTAAATAACCCATGTTATGTGTACAAAATCCCCTTTGTTGAAAAATAAGGGGCTTTCTAAACTAATAAAAAGGGAAGTTTTCAAAAATTATAGTTTACTAAAACTCCTTTTTTGGCAAACAAGTTTACTTCAGGTGAGGAAATTTTATACTCTGAATAAAATTTCAAATGAATCTTTTCTTAAAACTTTTAAAAAAATTATGTGCCAGTGTATACTAATGCTATAGATTCTTATCTTAGAAGTTTTTCAAGTATTTGGTTAATGCCCATTGAAACAATGGGGACCTAAAAGATACAGTCAAAAATTATGATAAAAATTATGGGTGAAACAGGTGTTAGAGAAATAAAAATTCTCACTTTTCACTGGCAATTTCTTTCCAACAGATATTATGGAGGACGCCTGAAGTGATTCAGACAGATACCTGCTTGTGGCGACATCTCCCAGGATAAGGGACTCTTGAGAAAGTGGAAGGATCCTACACTTCATGGAGGATACAGCTGCTGTTGCAAGGGTATGAATGTGTATCACACACTTAACATCAGAATGTGTTGCATAGATTGCCGCATGAGGCCTGAATCCTGTATGGTCAATTTCCAAATTAGTACTTCCTTGGTTAACCATTTCTTCTATTATATTGACTTTCACCAAATTGGAGGCTGTGGCTTCAGAAAAAGACAGGCCTCCAGGAATTATAATAATGTGGTCTTGCTCCTTACTTATTCTTACTGAGATATGTGTATTTCCCAGATGTGCACACCCAAACAAGTCTGCAAGTCTGTATGGCTGGCAAGTTCACAGCTGGTGTTTCTCCCTTCACATATGAGGATGTATCTGCACCAAGAAGGTCATTGATAGATGTGATCGCGCCACGACTGAGCGGAGGTGAAGAAAAGCCTGAGAAGCAATTGACCATGATGTAATCTGTAATCTCTTGTAATGCTAGTAATTCAGCTGGGGTGTGGCCTTTCTTCATCTGTTCTTGAATAAGGCATTTCGGGTCTTCCCAAAAGGCAGGACTTTGCAGGATCTGAGTAACTTGCTTCCTCTGCTCCATCAAATTGAAGTCTTGTCAAAGATCAGCAAACATATTTCTCTCTCTAATGTATTCTGGGTCATTTTTATTGATGCAGTCAAAATATCTTTCTTCGTGAGGCACGCTGGGAGGAGGGGGGGAGTGGTAGTCACATCTTGGTTGGCATCTGAACTCATGTTTCAAGTCTGTGGATAACTCTCGTTATCTTGCAGCGTGCAGCTGGCTGTGTGTTTCCCTCCCTCCTCTGCAGCCGCTGATTGCCACCGCCACTGCCTCTTAAGTGCCTAGGTTTCAACATATGAATTTTGAGGGGACACAGACATTCAGACCATAGGAAAGAGTTTACAGAAAAGAAAGGGCTAGAAAAACTTTATGGAGATAAGATTTGAAGTAGACATTTGATGGAATTTGGAGAGGAAAAGAATGGGCAGGAGAGGAAAAGGAAGAAAGAGAAATTAGAAGGTGGTATAAAGACATATACAAAATCAAGGAGATAGTAAAGAACTATAAACCCACCAAGGCCAAGTGCAAATTTCTCAGAGTGCAATTTCCAATTGCAATTCTCCAAGTGCAATTTCCAAACAATTGGAAAGTTTACGAAGGCGATTTTGCCAAAAAACATTGGGTCTATAGGAATTCAGGAATCACATATAAGTTATAAAAACATGCCAATGCAGGTTAACATCCAGATAAATCCAAATGTTTTCAGTTAAGAAATTTCAATACTTCCTTTCAGCTTCTTGAGGTCTAACAAAGAGGAGAAGAGAGATTCATACTTACTCCTCTTAAACCTCTAGGTTCACTCTAGATTTGAGAAACAGAAAGACAGACTATTCTACTCAGCTCTGTTCTTCAAGGTCTTAACAGAAAGAAAAAAAATATCCCCCAATCTCCACAAAGGTTGTTCAGCAAAGACGGTGATGAGTCCTTCATTTTCTTGGGAAAATGGTGGCAGGGGAGGCTAGAAGTGCATCTTGCTTTTGCATCTGAAATTCGTACCATACTATTTGTCTTCAGCAGGCAGAACACTGAATAGATCTAACATTTCAGATAATTTTGCATGAAATCTTCCTATCACTAGTTTTTAGAAATCATTTTGGAGTTTCAGAGGCTAGGCAGCAATCTATAAATGCTGTATATTAAATGATTTTTTTTCACATCCTAAGAAATTGTCATCTAAGATTTTAAAAATTCCTTTCCCCTTAAAGCATTCAGAAGTCCCTCACTCTTCCCTGCCTCGCCCTCTTTGGGAGACTGGCTGGGCTGAGCTGCCAGTCTGATCTGAGCAAAAGCATTGTGATGTCACTGCTAGTCCAGGCTATGTCACAATGTGCCCATTTGGGGACTGCAGAAATTTGGGCAATTTGGGAGCTGGCAGCAACACCACTCCTAATTATGAAAAATAGAAACTTTCCCAGGTAAAGAATCAGTAACTTTAAAAATATTGTTGCTTATTCCTCCCTCTCTGGATGTAGACTAAAAGACACTCAACATCTATTGCATATTTATTTTAGGTTATTAAAAGATTTTTCAAATGCCTCTTATGTTTAGAGTTTGGAATATATCAAAACCTCATGGAACATTTCAAGGTAGCTTAACTAGAATGCCTGCCTACTCAAAACGGGCTATACAGTATCTTTTTTCTTCATCAACATGGACTGATGAGGGACACTAATTCACCTTTAATGGCCCTAAAATATATTTATTATAGAGAAATGAAGAGCAAAATGTTATATCTGGGAAGATAATAATCCAGGTCTAAAGCTCCAGAAAAACCAGATAATTTATATTTATTTCTCTTTAGCATTCTAGAAAAAAATGACATTTTCCAGCAGTTTAAAATATTCTGATGTTAAAAGGCAGGAAGGATGTGATAAGAGCTTGGGCTTTAGAGTCTGTCTGGATTCCATTCCCGGCTCTGCAACTTACTGGCAGCATGACCTTGGGCAAGTGATACTACCTATCTGTGCCCCAGGCTCCCTGTCTGTGAAATGGGGTTATTAATATTACTTTTGTCAAATTGTGTTGTTATATGGATGAAATTATATAATACATGTAAAATGTTTAAGACCAGTCCTCAACAAATGTTAATTGGCCACCTTGTTTGTATCATCCAAATCACCTCAGCAAGTTGTCAGTCTAACTTTTATAAATTTCCAGGCCCAGTTACTCCCAAACCAATTATTGTTGTATCTTAAAGTCTCTGAAAATCTTTCAATCAGAAAATGTTTATTTCAAAACAAGTGATCAAAAACATTATTATAGAAAGCACAATTTTGAGTTCTGGTTTAATGAAATTAACAGTCAATATGAAATGATATCAAATCAGATGTAAACAGCTATTGTCTGCAGCATTTCACAAGCTGAAAATATTGAAGACTAAAGACATTTTAAGAGATCAGGGATGTTTTCAGTCTCCTAAAAGAGACTACAATCTGTTTCCATGCTGTGGTAAAATGCTCCTCCCTTTGGTCATAGGAAGCAGTTCATTTTATCTGAACTCTAGTCTTTTTTTATATTTCTTTTGGAAGCAATCAGTGTAATTAACTTAGAAGCACTCACACACACACACACACACACACACTCACATCCATTCTTTAACATGGTACTTTCTTTTCACTGAGGATTAATTTTTAAATCATTTTAAAAATACAATAGAATATAAAATATTTTATAATCATTTTAATGAAATATTATCTTGCTGGACATAAATTCATGATGCCTTTTCTTTGAAATTCCATAATCAGAGTGCATTACTTCTAATAGCCCTCTATTGACTCTTCCTCAGAAACAAGGATGGAGAACTATAAATGCTATAACTATAAGGCCTAGAAGCACATTCACAGGAGAGAATATTCACAAGATCAAGAATGATTTAGGGAGGGAGAACACATAAGAATATCAAGTTATCTTATAAATGTTCAAGTAGAAGAGGGGAAAAAGCTATTTACTGTTAGAAATGTGGAGGGTCTGAGACTATATTACTCTTAGAAACTAAAAAATTAGCCTGCCACACTTGGATGCTGGTAGAAGGCATGAGTCTCCTGGATCAGAGACAAAATAAAGTTTACCACTTACATCAACAGCTATATCCAAAGTATCAGCATTTTTGTATCAGTTCCTAGATCCGGATTCCCACAGGGAGATGCAAAGAGGGCCAGAAAGCATATTCACACACAGTGGGCTGTGTTATAGGAGAAAAACCCTGACCTTAGGGAATGTGAACCTTTTATAATGAATAGTAAGTATGCCCATTTGCTCTGGAGAGAAACATTACCTTTTAGTATACTGGACAGTAAATGTGCCTGACTTTTGCTGCAGAGTCATTATCTCTTGTCTTTCAAGGCTATACACTATAGAAATATCCTGTCTGGAAGAAGGAGTTGTGATTGCCTGGCTCCCAAGATGTACAGAAACACTAGAGACTCATGGAGAATTGTCTTCTAACAATAATCTCAATAAATAAGCTATTCTATGTCATCCCTTTTTGTGCTCAGAATATGTGTTTGCACTATACCAGTTTCAACCAGTTCTAAAAGGATACCACAGAAACCAGAGGCTAACAAGAATATGTAAAAGCCAGGGAAATATTCCTCAGTGCAGAGAAACAAGGCTACACTATTACCAATGCGAATGGGTGCTTTTGCCCTATTAAAAATGACAGAAACTCTATAATGGCTGATGTTTGCAAGGAAAACAGTTGAAGAAAACATCTACCAAGAGGGCTTATCTTGATATACATTCATTAAACAAGTTATAGAGCCTATAATTCCCCTCTCTTTCCAAAAA
The DNA here is from genome assembly GCF_000956105.1 of Propithecus coquereli. Classification (NCBI taxonomy): domain Eukaryota; kingdom Metazoa; phylum Chordata; class Mammalia; order Primates; family Indriidae; genus Propithecus; species Propithecus coquereli. Next base: position 9,386,029 of record NW_012153062.1, on the reverse strand, counting down.
GAAAAGTCTTATGAAGGCTCTGCAGTCTTTAACTCTAAAATAACAACATATTCTATCTGGAGCAATTTTGCTGTTCTAGGAATGTTGATAGGTGTGATAAAGGAAATATTCCATGATCAAATGAAGTTAAAGAAATGCTAGGTTCAGCAAAGTTAAATATGCATTCTAGTGCAGGACTTCTCAGAACCCTAAGCATATTAATATGCATTATGAATCTCCAAGAGGGATATAGTACTTCCCAAATGAATTTGACCACAGGCCCCTATTTCTTAGGATATCTCAAGGGGTAAAATTCTACAGACAGCTGCTTAGAAATACCTCACTAGAGGAATGGTTCTCTCTCTCTCTCTCTGGCAATGGGTGGCAGAGAACAAAGGTGCTATGGGAAGATATTGGCTGATTGGTCTGCTCTACCTCTAGACAGATTTCCCATATATAAGCAGCTAGCAGCTGCTTCTTTGACTAAATGCTGGCGATGATATCTACTACTGACTGAAATCTAAGGAGGATTAACATGTATAATTTTAAAATCTATATGAAAAACTTTCGCACAGAATAAACCCTAAGAAATCATCTATCCCAGCCCCTACATTTTCGGATGGGGATTGAGGATACAAAAATATAAAGAGACTTGTCCTCAGTCACAAAGTTAGTCAATGAAAGAGCCACGACTAGAATCCAGATCTTATTAATCCCAGTTTATGCCCTTTTCACTAACAGCAATAAAGATGATTATTAATAATTGCTATCATCAATACTGAGAAGGCAAACCAGGCTTTCTTATTGTTGTTGTTTTTTCCTAGAGAGACAAAAAACATGAGTGAATTCAGGAAATTAAGAAATAAATTCCAAAAAGGCTCACAAATGTTCTGTATGTCAGCGTGGGCTTTAATGGCGAGAGCATCTGGGAATGGCTACAGTATTTTCTAAACATACAAAGCACCATCCATGATAGTTTTGCAAACGAATCATGTTTACGTGAGTAACAAGAGCATCTTCAATTTCACTACTCAGATAAGGTTTCTTGGGCCATTGCTTTTCATGCCTCAGACAGAGAGCAGCTTCTTGGTCAAAAGAAAGAAAGAATTTCTTGGTCTTAAAATTAGGTGCTTTGTCAGGGCTGATGCCACTGAAATTTGAAGCAATTCAGTGTTAAGCTGTAATTTGAGAAGTTCTATCGTACATTGTATGTGCGTAATAAGATATGGCATTAGGAAACAACTGAAGATTTTTCAGTCCTGGGAAAAATGAGTTACCTTCTTTAGGAGGTATTTATAATGTATTTTTTAATAAATAAGAAAGTTCTAAACTGTTTAAGACTACTTCATTGTTTTTCAAATAATTCACTCCATGGATAGAATCAATCAGTTGTCAATTTAATTAATGAGTTAATACATGCAAAGTTCTTAGAACAGTGGCTGTAGGTGCTTAATAAATAACAGCAAGCAACTATTACTTAGTAATGTAGTTATAGCAGTGATATTTAAGTGAAAAAAGTCACTCCTGAGAATGTCAAACTGATTTTTTACTTTAAACTTGTACTACATATGTACATAGGAAAAAACAACTTTTTTCTCCCTACTATTCACACCAACACTTCAGCTAGTGGGTTTTTCCTTACAATTATTCAATTTTCCAGCAGACACCAACTGGGCATCCTATAATTTAACTCAATTCTGACACTATCTACCTGAAGATAGCATTGACCCCTTAGGTTAAGGGCTCATTCCCATAGGACCGCTCCCCCACCCCCCAACTTCAGACACCACCCAGGTGGGTCCCAGGTTACCGACTATTTCTGTCTGATTTGGCTATAAATTAGAGGTCCCCATGACCCCACCCCACCAAGTCCAAATCATTTGCTAGAAAAGCTCAGGAAAATAGTTTATTTTCTAGATTACTGGTTTAGTACAAAGGACATATTAAAGAATACAAATGAAGAGCCAGATGAAGAGATGCATAGGGCAAGATCCAGAAGAGTCCTGAGTATAGAAGCTTCTGTCCTCGCGGAGTTTTAGGGTATGCCACCCTCACAGCAAGTGGTTGTGTTCTTGTTCAGCAACCTAGAAACTCTCTGAACTCCATCCTTTCAAGCTTCTATGGAGGAGCCATTACACAGGCATGACGCATTGAATCATTAGCACTGGTAATTAAGTCAGTCTTCAGTCCCTCACTCCTTTCTCCCCTCCCCTAAGGTCAGGGATAGGGCTGAAAGTTAAAACTCTCTAATCACATGATCAGTTTCTGTGGCAACCAGCCCCCATCCTGTGGTTGGCTAGGAGCTTTCCAAACATTACGTCATTAACCTAAACCCAGCCATGGTTCAAAGGGGTGTCTTATGAGTAATTAAAGCCACTTCTTTCACCTTTATAGCTCTGGAACTGAAATCCAAATATTATAACAAAAGATGTTCCTATAGGTCTAATCACTTAGAAAATTACAAGAGTTTTAAGAGCTGTGAGCCAAGAACCATAGATGAAGACCAAAAAATACATATTTTTATCATATCACAGTATAACAATATTTCTCATGTGAAAGTTACTTATCTATCATTGGCCCATCTGAACAATAATTCTAAAAATAAGACCTCTGCCTGGTATATGTCACATTGCCTTAACTCAGCCACAGACACTTTATGATCTTTAGTTAAGACATTTAGTTTCAGTCATAAAGTGCTTTTCAGTTAAAGAGTAAATTGTAAAACCACCCCATGAAGGCACATTTGGGAAATAAATATGCTATTAGAAAAAGCACAAATGAATGCAATTTCAAAAACTACTAAAAAAGTACATTGTTAACCTTACTTAATATACTTGATGATTCAACTTAAAAATAAATTTCCTTTCCCATAGGATTAAGTAGTGGTTAAGCATGAAAACTCCGAAATTAAGACTTGCCTGGGTCCAAATCCCAACTCTTCCACTCATTGGTCATGTGACCTTTGGCTAGCTGCTTGATTATAATGGGCCTCAGTTTTCTCCTCTGTCAGTAAGAGAAAATATTCTGCCTCTATAATGGATAGCTATGGCGATTAAATGAGACGATGCATACAAAGCTAGCACAAGTTGAACATCCCAAATCCAAAATGTTTCAAAATCTGAAATTTTTTGAGCAGTGACATGACACTTAAAGGAAATTCTCATTAGAGCATTCTAGGTTTTGGATTTTTGGATTTGGAATGCTCAGCTGGTAAAGTAAGTATAGTGCAAATATTCCAAAATCCAAAATCCAAATATTTCTCGTTCCAAGCATTTTGGATAACAGATATTCAACCTGTACCTCATAAATGCTTATCAATTATTTCCAAAGAAAATTTCACAAGTTAGTGGGAACAAGCAATTCTGTCTTGGGAGAGTAAAATATATAAAACTGATTTTTAGAAGAATTTTATCTAAGGTTTTATAGTAAACTATTTTTAGGTCCTTGGAACTGTGGGGGCAGAAAGGGGATGATCCCTTTCCTCCCTATCACAAGGGTCATGGCTGATATCCCATAAAAAAGGCAGAGTAACAAGAGAAAAGTCTAACAAATTCATTTGATCATAGTTTTATGTGACACAGGAGCCTTCCAGGGAAAACTATCCATTTTGATACTTAGGTTCAATAAAGTATGGACAGCTATGTAGAAATGCGATTGGACAAAAAGGGTGAGATTTAATGCTAATAGACTGAGTGGGGAAACTAGGCAAGACCCGTCTGCTCAGATTTTTCTTGGCCTCTCAATGCAACATTCCTTCCTCCTGGGTATGGGGTAGGACCTCTCTGGAATGAAGGTCTTAATTTTTTTATGGCCACCTGTTGCATAGCAAGGTGGAGGGAGGGGCAGGGGGAAAGGAAAAGATTAAAGTAGTATATTTAGGCTTTATGGCTGGCTTTGGGCAAAAGGGGTTCTGGTTTCTATGACTCACCTTGGGGAAGAGGAGATTCTAGTTTCTATAGCTTGCCTTGGGTGAGGATGATGGGTGAGAGACAGGAGGCAGGAGGAGGCCAGAGGGAGACTTTGCTTCTGAGGCTGCTTCTTAGGCCTTCACTTGGCGGTATATCATTTCCTGGGCCCCAACAGCACCACCATCTCCTCTGGTACAAATTTAACTTCCATTTTAGGGTCAACACCACATTTGACCACGTTACTTCTCAGGCAACTTCCTGCTCAAAGGACATTTTCTAGGGAAGGTTTTATTCTTCCTGTCTTAGCATTTTTAATGTCATAGAGTCAAGGACTTTCAAAACTGTTGCTAAAGGTGCATTTATCTTGCAGATATTAATTCAGAAAGTGCTAATGGTTGCAACAGTGTAATCAGCTGAAACTTAACAATGTTTTTTGTTAGTTCAGTTCCTCCCCACAAAGCTCAGAAACCGTCTGCTGAGCAGATGTGCACAGGGTGGATAGAGAATGCAGGGTAAAATCCTGCTGGTGGTTTGGGTTTAGAATTTAGATTTTACTTTCACTATTACCAGGCAGGATCAACTGATATCAAATATAAAACAAAACAAGAGTAGCAGGTTACTCTTAAAGAACAATCCCAGCATTGACAAATCAAGCAGATATATACATAATGTATAATTTTAGAATAAATTCTTTATGAGCTAAAGGGTTCAAGTTTTAGAGCCTGTAGTATAATATGAGTTACGCTGAAAGTCAGAATGAGTACAAGAAACTGAAAGATTTTAAAGCTTATTCTTTCAACATTTAATACCAGGTCCTGTGCTAGGTGTTGATGACGGACATAGAGATGAGTAAAGATATAGTCCCTGCCCTGGAGAGGTTCCCAGGCTCAGAAGCAAAGCAGGCATGTAAAGAGATAAATGCGAGCACACCATGCCTAAGTGCTGAATAGATAGATATTCAATCTAAGTACTGTGGGAGCACAAGGAAGGGAAAATTACACTTGCCTGGAACCTGCAACAGCTTCACAGAGAAGGTGACTTTTGAATTACGCCTTTAAGGAATGATACAACCCAGCCTGAGTTTTCTTGTGCCTAACAACAAAACAGCAATGTAACATAATTACCGTTTCCATACAACCTACTAGAGGGGTTACAGAAGTCTAAGTCTTACCACAACCTTAAAAAGTAGCTATGTTCCGACATGTGAGAAAAGCAAAGTTCAAAGATTGAGAAACTAAGAGTCACATAGCTAACTAGTGAAGCAGGATGTGAATCTAGACCGGTGTGGTTCCAAATTCCTTACCACAGCCCTGCACTGCCCAGAAATATCTATTTCTGCTCCCTACTGCCAACCTGTATGTGGTTAACTTGTAACTATGTGGAGTCCCAGTATGGGGACTCACTCTGGAAGCCCATCTAGAGTGTCAAACTTTGGCCTAAAGAATTAGGTATAAAGTGGGCTGGGCGCGGTGGCTCACACCTGTAATCCTAGCTCTTTGGGGGGCCAGGCAGGAGGATTGTTTGAGCTCAGGAGTTCGAGACCAGCCTGAGCAAGAGCGAGACCCCGTCTCTACTAAAATTAGAAAGAAATTAATTGGACAACTAAAAATATATAGAAAAAATTAGCCGGGCATGGTGGCGCATGCCTGTAGTCCCAGCTACTCGGGAGGCTGAGGCAGGAGGATGGCTTGAGCCCAGGAGTTTGAGGTTGCTGTGAGCTGGGATGACGCCATGGCACTCTAGCCTGGGCAACACAGTGAGACTCTGTCTCAAAAAAAAAAAAAAAAGAATTAGGTATAAAGTGAAAGGTCAAGATGGAGACTGTATACGTATACCAGTTCACCTAGCTCACAGTGCCCTCTCCTTTCTTCGAACTTCAACCACATTTAGTTCAAAGTGGTTTATTCTGGTTCGTGTGTACACCAAATCCCCACTCCCATGAACTGTGAACACTCACCTTGATGTCAGGGAATAAGCATTATACCTTCTTGGAGATCTTCAGGGCCCAGCATTAACACAAGTGATTTTGACTGATAATTCACCCAGTGCTTTACAGAGTGTGGATGTTGATTTCCGTTAGGTTGACTGAGGTGAGATAACTTAGAATTAAGGTTTAAATACCATATAAAATAAGAAAAAAAGTGAACTAAGCAGTATAGCATAGTAGTTTTTAGACTAGTAACTCTCAAACTTTAATGTGCATATGAATCACTTGCCTACACATGTAGAACTGTCCAGTTCACCCTATTAGAAGGCAGGCATGGTACTACAATAAAGCAACTCAGGGGGAGACTCGACTTGCAGGGGATACCTGTACCATGTTTCCAAACCTTGTTGCTGCTCCTGGCTCTTCTGCTTTCAGGGCAATGAAGAACAGTAAGGACAATAGTAGCTGTCATTTATCGAGTACTTATAAAGTGCTTAGCACTGCTCTGGTGCTTCAAGCATGTTTTCTGATTCTCACAGCATCTTGCAGTACTATACCTGTACGTATTGGTGATGGGAGGATAACAAAATGGAGCAGTAACTTCCCCAAATTTAAACAGATAAGCAAGGATTTAATCCTGGTTCACCTGAGTCCAAAGTCTAGGGTTCAATGGTTCCTTGACAGAGATGCCTAAACTTGTGGTCAGGATGCCAATGGTACGAGGAGGAAGGAAGGCAGAAGTGCACTCAGAAAGCTCTTGCAGAATAAGGCCCTCCACAGGAGGTTTGTGCTTTTAGTACTTGCCTCAATGAGTGTTTAAGTCCAGGTAAAGTATTTAAGAGCTGAAGGTACCTCAGAGTATTTCTGCATCTACCTGGTGGCTTACAAGGGATTTGAACTTTTTAGCACATTGCTAAAGTTAGGCTTTGCCTTTTTCCCAGAGACTCTCTAGGAATTTTTCCACCTGCTGTCTAGGAGGAAAGCCCCAACATAAATTTTTGTCTTGATCTAAGTTAATGAAGCCTGCTGTTAGGGTCATCTCCTAAGGCCCAAGAAGGTTTAAGGTTGTCTTCTGGGAAGGACACCCAACACCACCACTGGAATTAGAAAAAGTGTAGTATTTTGCCGGGTGAGCAGGGGGAAAGCAGTTAAAAGCCAAAGAGAACTACTTTTGGACAAATTTTCTTTTCATTTTGGCTTAGAGTAGAAACAGGGTGAAAGGAGGTGACTGCTTTCTGGAAGCTTGCTGTGTAAGAACAGACCCACTGACGAATGACTGCTAACTAGTTGTCTATCAATAATTCACATACATATATCTGTCTTTTCCAGACTCCAAGACCGAGCAATAGTTTAACTTTTGATGCTCTTAGAATAGCTAGCACTGATTAGGCATTCCTAGGAGACACCATGTTACTGAGTAATCTTGTCTGTACATTTTTTCACTGGGCAGATTTTCCATACAGAGAGTTGCCAGCTTTCAAGAATTCAGAGTTTGCTTTTTCATCCTGAAATTGGGTGGAGGAATGGGGAGAAGAAAAGCATGGTTCAGATCAATCAATGAGGGAAAACCCTTGCCCCATACTCTTTAAACAACAGGTAGTTTTGCCATGCACTGCCAACTCCTTTACACACTTCAGGAAATTGCAGGCGGAGCATTCAAACCGAGTCTCTCTGCAACCTTGCTTAGCACGTCTGGCAGTGTCGGGCAGTGGGGATTCCTGCCAGAGAGGAGACTTGGTTGTCAAGGGGTGCAAGATCTTCATGATCCAGGGATATTGGGTTTCATCCTTTTCCTTCTCCATCTTCCTCCGTCAACGCATCCCACCCTCCCCTCCCCACCCTTCTGTCCTTATGAGGCCCTTCGGTTCCCATGTGGAGGGGTTATCTTCATTCTGACCCCGGCCTTTGGAGGAGTTCCCCAAACGGCTATTTTTAGCGGTGGCTGCCGCCTTCTAACTTACCCAGGGGAGGAGCCGCGGTAGCCGAGCAGGCGCCGCGCGCACAGAAGCCTCGGGTTTTCCGCGCTTTGTTAGGGATGAGGGTGGAGGCGGTATCAGACGCAGCCGATTCCCCCCGCAGAGCCCTCCAGGTGGGCGTCTCAGAGGTGGGAGTGGCCCTGTCGCGAAGCGGAGGAAGGATTTCTTTCCTCGTCCTGAAGAAAGCCTTTGGCGGCCGGCTGCAGCCCTCGCTGGCGGGTCCCGGGCGCGGGGTAGTCTCTGCAGGGGAAGAAGTTCCCGGACACCGCGGCCTGCGTCACAGCGGGGCTGGCACCGCGGAGTCGGCTCGGCGGGCGGTGGCGGCGACCCCGGGGCCGGGCGCTGGGCGGCGCTGGCTGCCGCTGGCCGGGCTGCGCGCGGGGCGGCGCTGGAGGCGGCTCCGTACGCGGCCGGGGAGGCGGAGGGGAGGAGGGCTGCGGGGCTGGGGCGTTAGCTGCGTCCCGGCTGGGAGCCCGCGAAGAGGACAAGGAGGAAGGCGCCTCTGTGGCCGCGGCCGCAGTGCTCCGGGCGCGACGAGCAATGAGTAGCCGCCCCGCGGGCGACCCCGCCGTCGCTGGCCGCTGCTGAGCGCGACCCAGAGACAGCTCGCCGCTCCCCAGCACCCTCCCCAGCCGGCACCCTCGCGCCCAGAGGTAAGGACTGGGACCCGCGCAAGGATGGAGAGGGGCAGCCCGCAGAGGGCCACCCGGCTCGGTCCGCTAGGCGCGCCGGAGCCAGGACTCGCCCCGCCTCGCTCGCGTCCCTGCCTCCTCCCCGCTCTCCGACCGGCAGAATGTGGTCGCCTGCCCAGCGTGTGGTGCCTGGAACCATCCGCTTCTACGGCTCAGGGACCCGCCAAGCCCTACCCCACCCATCCCACGCCAGCCCGGGCGTCCGCGCGAGGGACCCCAGCCTGGCGCCAAGCGCCGCGCTCCCGGCAGGTTCTGCGGGCGGGCGGGGGCGGGCGGGCACGCGAGGAGAAAACGCGGTCGCGGCCGGGGGCGATCGTCGCGATCGTCGTCCTTTCCTGCCTAAAAAATCCTCGAGACCCCGGGGCCTGCCCTTTCCAGTCTGTTCCCCCCGTGCCACCTCCGAACCCCTGAAGTTGGCAGTTGGAGGAGGGAAAGGAATTTGAAGGTCTCTGAAAGAAGCGAGAGAGCACAGTGTGCTCACCTGCTGGACAGAGGGGAAAGAGGGGTTTAGCCGGATCGGGCGGGCCCCAGAAGCCAGGTGTCTAGGCCAGCGGTTGAGGCCGGGACCGCTGCCTTCATGCCAAACCCGAGGCTCCCTCATCTTTCTCTTTCCAGCTGGTTCTCAGCAACCAGGTGGTTAGGGACGGAGTTAGCCACTCAGGAACCTTAGGATGTGCTCTGTAGACGCCAATGCCTTTCTTTTCTACCTCAGCCAATTATCCCCTCTCCCCACCCCCAACCCCACGCTTGCCGGTACACAGCGGGTTCCAAACTGTCTCCAAAACCTCGCACCGTCCCTAGCTTTGCAATAGCCACCTAGCCCGCATTCTAATGCGGATGTTTCAGAGTGTTAGGGCCAAACTTCTCTTGGTTTCAAATTCCTTACGCATTTAAACTCCCAGCAAACCAGCTAGGAAACATTTTTAGGAGGTTCCCATTCTCCTTAAAGTAAAAAATAAGAACGAATCAATCTTTGTGGGAGTGCCGGCGCTTGGCCGAGGGAGGCTTGAATTACCCTATTTAACGCCTTTGGGGAGAGGAATAGGTAGAGGAAATCGCAGTCCTATTTTAGTCACACAGTTCTTTCGAGACCGCGGTAGTGCGAAAAATGTAGCCTTAACCAACGGTGACATTTTCGGACAGGTATGTAGTGGTTTCCCAAAGCATGGATGAGGCATCAGCGTGGACAGATCATTACGATGCCATCCAGATGAGGGAGGAGTAAAAGTGATGGTGATCCTCTCTGGGCACAGCACTGCAAAATCGCCAGAGCCAGTCCATTTTATACATGTATAGATCCTCCTTACTTTTTAAATAATTTTTGGAAAACTTGGAAACCCAAAGCATAATCTGAACTTCACAAAACTTGCTCAGGTTCATAAACAATGTGTTGGATGTGTGGACAAAGAAAACAGATTAGATTTATACAACTGTATTCTATTTTGAATTTCTTGTGACTTGCTTGTGAAGGCAGGGGTGTAACCCTGGTTTGCTATACTTTGGAGTGATTAACTTAAATTCCATTTTGGAGTCTGTTTATTTCCTTCGAGGAAGATGTAGGGACAGTTTTGCAAAGGTGGATATTTTCCATGATTCACATAATAGATTGATCACAGACAGGGCCCACCGACCCAATGACTGAATCAGATAGCAAGTATATTTAACAATTTTCGTGTTAAAAAAATTATCAGAGCCTTTGTTAAAAATACTAATCTCTTATTTCTCAGATTGACTAAGCACTTAATGAAATGTGTTTTTAAAAAGGAATGCTTTTATGAAAAATATGCATTAGGAACTATAAGAGAAATGAATGAAAATTTTTCAATTATATGAAGTTTATCTTTTAAACACAATACAAAGTTAGAAATACTTTTAACTCCTAAGGTGTTCAAGTCTTACCAAATTGTTATGATTTTTTAATAGTCTGTAGTAATTTTGTTATAGTCATAATAGAGCCCAAGTGTGAAAAGAAATGAAGTAGAACTATACTTATTTGCGAATACTTGTGTTAATGATTTAATGTGGTTCATTACTATAATATAGTCTAGGTGTGGTAGGTGATTAATACACATTATCTCAGATTCTTACAACAAATACCTAAGGTAGATGATACTGTCCACATTTACAGAAGAAAGAAAGTCAGAGTTTGTGACTTGCCAAAGACCATACAGCTAAGTGAATGCCTGAATAAGGCCAAGCCTCTTTAGTCTTAGTGATATACTTTTTTCTGTTATCCAAGACTGCTGTGCTTTTTTCCTACATAAATTTATTGTTAACTTACCATAATGACTCTATGGGGATACAGAGGTTGTGAAATCACCTGTCCAAGGTCTTTCATGTAGTTAGTATATACAATTTGAATTTTGAATCAAGGCCGTCTGTTTCCAAAACCTATGTTCTTGCCACTGATTATATTAAATGACTGATTCAGAGCTCAATCTTAATGGACAATTCACTCCTGCCCACCAATTTTTCTCATCTACATGTAGATGATGGTTTCATGGGCTGCAACATACTCCCAAGATTTTATACTCCATTTCTGGTTCACTCATGAAAGCATATTACATCTAATGAGGTTACATTGATATGGAGGTATCCTTGAATCCACTTAATTTCTTTCGAAATATAAATCATTCTAATTTGGCATGGAGTAAAGAGCATGGCCTCAAGATAGGAAAAGCTGATATCAAATTCTGACTCAACTGCCCAGCAGGAGTGCAAATGAGCTCACATTATTCAACTTCTCTGAACTCTAGTTTCTTCATGTGCGATGAGGTTAATAAAGCTGATCTAGCTGGATCATTGTGCAGATTAAATGTAACAATGCATGTAAAGGACAGCTCCTGTCACCTACTGGTTGCACCAGTATAAACACCAGTATATCCTAGCACTAATTCAAATTTCTGCTGTATTTCTTTACATAACTTTGCATGCATGTAACAATTAGTCACTGCTATCAATGATTCACTCTTCACACAGCTATACAGAGGTCTAATCTGGTTTTTAGTACCTTTAACTTTTGAGCTGCATCATTTTTTTGTAGTTTGAAGTTAGAAACATGCACTCACCTTTTGTAGTTTTTCCTTTACTCTGCATTTTTGAGAACTTTACTAGCAATATTTCAACGGATTGGAATTTGTATTTTTTGGCAAGCACACTTTCCTATTTTCTGCCTCTCCTGATCTCTTATCCTTGCTTATCATACAGGGTATCTAGACAATGCTAGTACTTCCATACCACATACCTCTCTTGACCAAGCCTCTACCAGCTGAAATTCTGCATGTCCTTCAAGGCCCAGCATAAAAGCCACCTCCTTCCTGAGCCTGTATGCCTCCCTCTAAATCTGTTGTCAGCTCACTTATATATTCAAACATGTGCCCCTAATGCTTTTTAAAAATTTTAAAAAACTTTTAGTTATTTTCCCAGGTAATATACTATGAAAGACTATAAACTCTTTGAAGTCAGGGATAATTTTTTAAGTTTATTTATAGTCTTTGCTTGAGATAACACGTGAATGGTTTCTATTTCCTGAATGAAAGACACAGATATTCTAAGAACCTTACAATAATTAGGAAGGACACCCAAATTATTTTTCTCTATTACATGATTGTTGATGGCAATAACTTCCTTGTTATCTTGAAACTTGTTCATCCCAGCCTTCTCCACTAAATATAACTAGTGATTATATTTACTAGAAGGCCATCATTCTTAAATAAAGCCTGGGCCATTAGATGCTATGTTAGATAGCTGTGTTTCATTAATAAATTGCTCCCGTGGTGATATGATAACCTCATTAGGTTGCAAATATATTGAGCACATCAACAGTATTTGAGTAGTTTGGTAGTTGAGATAGGGTAATGGCCCAGATGGATTTTTGTAATTAAGAATAGGATTTACCTGAGAGAAAGGAACACCTGCCTCAGAGAGAAGGTTGAGATAATGAGCAAGGAGGATTTCAGACCGCTTGGAAACAGGACTAATCATGGCTCAGTGCAGAGGTTACAGCCAAAAGTGACCTTCATGAGAAAATTAGCACAGGCAAAAGACCCAGAGAGTCTCACCACAAATATAAAGGGTAGAAAAATTAAAAGGAAGAGGTAAAAGAAATTAAGTATGCCTATAATGCTGTATGACTGAGGCCTGCTAGATATTGATCATTCCTGGACTATGAAAATAGGAAAGAGACTATGGGGTCAAGAGAGGCAAGAGAGGAGAGAAACTGGTGTAGCCTTGGACATCTAGCACGTGAATATACTCCCACTTGCCCTGGGGCCAGCACAGAAGGTAAGAGAGTAATCACAGAGCTTTGTTTAAAGCAGATAATTGGCAGGAATATATTGAAAACTTCCCAGTCATTACAAAGTTGAGAATGATTAAGCTCTTTTCCAATATGGGGCATTAAACAACAACAACAGAAAACCTGGACTATCTACTTACAAGTGTAACACTGTCACAAGTTTTGGTAGTGAATTTAGGATCATTTTCTGGTGTTAAGTGGGTGTCCTTGTAGAACATGGCTCTATAGTCTATGGTATATCTAACCAAATGGCAGTTGATGGAGGAATGGTAATATGGGTTCAGAAAATAAGTAGAGTTCAGAAAAGAAAATGAAGAATTGGCAAAATTAAAAAATCAATTTTAAGAAATGTTTTAAAGCTTAGGGAAGTAACTGAAAATGTTCCAGATAATTGAAGTATTTTGAATCAGGGAATCCAGGAGAGCTATATGTTCTTTAAGCAGCAGTCCCCAACCTTTTTGGCACCAGGGATCAGTTTCATGGAAGACAGTTGTTCCATGGATGGGGGCTGGGGAGGGATGGTTTCAGACAAATTCTCATAAGGAGTGCGCCACCTATATCCCTCGCATGCGGTTTACAATAGGGTTCATACTCCTATGAGAATCTAACGCCACTGCTGATCTGACAGGAGGTGGAGCTCAGGCAGAGATGCAAGGGATGGGAGTGGCTGTAAATACAGATAAAGCTTCCCTTGCTCACCTGCCACTCACCTCCTACTGTGTGGCCCAGTTCCTAACAGGCCACAGACCAGTACCAGTCTGAGGCCCAGGGATTGGGGACCGCAACTTTAAATAACCTTTCAAAGGACTCAGAAATGTAAAAGTTATTCCCATACCAGAAAAGGTTGTAAAGGTAGAGCAAGAAGGAAAGTTGGTTTGTCTAAACCAAAAAACTATCCAACAGCTTGAAAAATACAAGGGAGAACGCAATGAAACTCATAAAAATGCTTTTCAACCATTTTTTCATTATCACTCTCAGCCTGTTAGACTTTTTAAAATAAATTGTAATGCCACAGATGCACTGTTCATCTATTTATGTACTGTGACCCTTTGGTGGATCACAAACCATTATTTAAGATTTTTTTTACCCACCTTCCCTCCCCCAACCCATTTTTGCCAGGGGCAAGATTGTCCTCACTGAGAACACATGGTGTAACATGATTCTATATTATATTTGAAAATCACAAAAGAGCTACATAAAACTTAAAGACGTGAAGAATAATCAATACATCAGTATAGTTTGTATGACTGTAGATGATATCTTAATTTACAAATCCTCTGGAATTAAATTACTTTTATTTTGCCTCTATTTTTAAAAAGCATAATTTTTTGGCTCCTAAATAGAAATTTACATGTAAAAAATGTAAGACTCCTAGTCCCAATTTTAATTGGCAAAATTATTAAATTCATAAAATTACCTCCCAAAGCCCCCTTTACCTACATTCTTCCCCCCGCAAATTTCGAATGTTCAACATCCTTTATTTATTTCTGTTTCTGTTATTAAATAAATATTTATTTCTGTTTCCATTAATAAATAAATATTTCTATTTATTTATTTCTGCTGAGAATGCTCTGATAATAGCCATTCTTGTGACTGGTCAATTATGTTTGAGTATAAATTAGTTTGTCTCTACTAGAGATTTTGTATTTTAAACTATTTATTTATAATTATGAAACCCTGTGCTCTATATCTGAAAAATTCAGTTCACAACAAGTAGATTTTTGGGGAAGGGAGAACCCGTGAAGTCATTTTGGCTTTTTCATGTTCAGTTCCTTGCTCAGGTTCTGTAAGGAGTGTGACCCTGGGCTTCTGATGTCTTGAACTCCTGGCCTCAAGTGATCCTCCCACCTCGGCCTCCCAAAATGCTGGGATTATAGGCATGAGCCACCACACCTGGCCCTGATGTCTAATCTCAGGAGCTACTAGAGCTAGAGGAGCTTGTCTTCCTTATGTATTCGCTGCTTTCAGCATCTGGAGCCTGTCGTGCCCTGACATGCTCCCTTCCGCCAAAACAACTCATCCTTCATCTCCTCCATCTTTTATCTTAACCACATTGTTCTTTTCCCTGTCCTTTTCCCTCGAACCTCCAGAGATATATTTGCTTTCCAACATCTTTTCTCTCTGTTTGATTTGTGGAGCTACACTGAAACCTCCGTGGGGGTGGAGGCCAGGTATCTGTCTCGTTCACTGCTGTATCCACAGCATTTGCAAAGGGCCTGGGACATAGCTGCTCAAGAAATCGTCATGTTATAAGTATTTGATGATATATTTTACAGTAACAGTTCTTACCTACTATTTGGAGTATATCCATTTCCTTTTCTATTATTTTAGATCCTCGTAACAAAATTTAATAGTATAATTAATTAAAAGTCATCCCTTCCTCATAGGAACATTAGGATATGTGTGATTGAAAAATAAGGGGAAAGCATATAAATAATTATAAATTAGGAGCAAGCATATAAAAACATAAGGTTAGGACATAAAAGTAAATCCTAGGTAAAAGTCACTAAGTAAGCTAAAAATATGAAAACTCATAGGTCTGTGAGTTCTCCCTATATTTTAAAAACCTGTCAAAATCAATAAAAATTACTATCTCGTCTTTCTCAAATATCTTCCAAATATCTTGTTTTTTTGTTGTTGTTGTAAATAGAAAAGACATAACCTATAAATCTAACTTCTGGGAAAATACCATAGAAAATTATTTAGTTAATAACACCTCAAATTTTTAAATAACTATAAGAATGGCTTCTTTAGAAAACATTGTCAGGATAATTTGTTATCTCCGTTGACATTAGCAAAGTCCAGACAATGTGCTTATCAGGAAAGTTAGGAAGTACTACGCAGCACACGTAACTTTCTAGCTAACACACAGTTATGTGGATCATTGTAACCAGAAGGTGATTATCAACTGAAGAGGTAGCAACTGGAGGTGTGTCCAGGGTTTGCATCTTAGTTGGGTGTTTCAGCAACTTATCTAAGGATCTGGATGGCATAATAGAAAATATACATCTGATATTTATATAAGTGACCCCATAGTGGAAAGAGTGTCTTAGTGTTGAAGCAAGGATTTGAAATGAGCTTGGCAAAATAAAAGAAATAAAATAAAAATGAAAGGAAATAGTCAAAGCCAAGCAATTAAATTCATTTAAGGAAAGTACAGGTTGGTACCCTGAAGAAAAATAAACAAACAAACCATACAGATGTACTAGAGTTTTGGATTTTTTGGTTATATTTTTAGCTGTATTACCAGTATTTAGAAGAGTATACAACGTGAAGCAAAGGATTAATAAATACTTACTGATTGAAAAAAATGAATGAAATGCAAGATGAAGAAAGACTTTTGCCATTAGGGCAAAAGTAAAATTATTCCTAAGGTGATGGTGACAAGTAACTAGTAAACTGTTAGAAAAAAACTTTTTAGACAAGTAATTTATGAGTTTTATCTCAGTTTTATATATAAAAGGTTTCTGGAAGGTTGTTTCAGAAATTCATTTCTAGGGACATTTGATTAAAAAAAAGAATTAGATATTGTTAGACTAGATAAAAAATGTGGATTCAAGGTCAATAGAATCTTGACTGACAGCTGACAATTAACTGGATGGCTAGGTAGGTGATTTGCAAGAACAAGTCTTTCCCCATTAAAGTTAATCAGAAAATTCCTTAAGCATTTTATCAGGAATATTAATTTCTTCACAAAAGGAGATTGTGAATTCTACTTTGCAAGTAGATTCTATTCCAAATCAGCTTTGAAACATTTACAAAAAAATAGTTGCTCAATTTAGACAATCTTTGCAAATTTATCTTCATCAAGGGAAGGTCTATCCATCTCATTCCATTTTTGTATTAAAGTCATTGAATTTGTTACCTGCTCATTCACTATACATCCACAGTCAAGATTACCAGCAATATTTGTATAAACACTGATAATGCTTTGATTGTTTTCTACATCAGAGAAGTTTTTCAAAGCATAACTAATACTATTTCAGTCTTATCTATTTTATATAGTTTATGGACTGGGCTTCTATATTTTGTATGTTCTGTTTAGCATGTTTTGTTTAAAAAGGTGCAGCATGAAGTGTTTATTAACCCATTTAAACTATCCTGTTATGTGGTCAGTAAGTTCGCTGCCATATGATATTGGACGACCACTAACGTTAAGGAGTTAACTTCTTTGTGGAGGCTTTGTAAAATCCTTAAAGTTATATTTTTTATTGCTTTGTTCACACTAGAAACACTTTTTATAGTACTGCCCTGTCAGCTTGTCTATTCCAAGGCTAGAAGTCAAGAAGTATCTAATTTGTCTTTATCAGATTTTGCCTGTAGGAATTGTAACTGTGGTCCCTATTTTCTCGAGGACTCTCTCTTCTCCCCTACGATTCTTGTCCTGCTGTGAAGTTATATTCTTTATTGTTTGAAAAGTCGAGATTCTCTAGGCCATGGAGTAGGTACCAGACTAGTTTCCAGGGAGGACATTATAGGCATCGCTACCATTTATAAAGTGTATCATTAGCACCTTAATAGTGGGATTGTCATAGCAAGCTAAATCTGTGTCTAAATGTGATACTTTGGGCAAGCATCTTACAAATTAGATTTATTTAATTATATACCGGTAGGAAGGAGGACGTATCCTTAACCTATGCAAATAGCTACATTACCAGGAGAAGCAAAGGTCTCAGTGTGTACAGTAATGACTGTCATTTTGCATAGTTTTGTGGACTAGGCAAATTTATCTTTACCTATGTCACATTTTCTAGAGAATCATAGATTCCATGATGGTGGAGTTATCCATAAATAAATTTTTTATTGCCTTTAGGTATTGTTAGAATAAATAAAGTTTATTTAATTGATCTTTAATAAAAACTAGTTGTGTTTTTCTAAGTTTACCTCTTTAAATTCCAATTATTAAAAGGATTTTTATGTTCTCCTGGGTATTGACTAGTTTATAGTCACAGCTTTTCCTATTATCATTTCATACAGGATGTTTTCCTTCATGGTGAGAGAGTACTGGAGATTTAACAAGTTCCAGAATTCTAAAGAGTATACTTGTGTTGTGTAGTATTCTGAGGAATGTAGTCCCTTACCCCCTAAAAGTGGGTTTCTGACATATATAGTATTATTTGATAATATACCAAACAGATTTGAATTTTTTTTTTTTTTTTTTTTTTTTTTTGAGACAGAGTCTCACTCTGTTGCCAGAGTAGAGTGCTGTGGCGTCAGCCTAGCTCACAGCAACCTCAAACTCCTGGGCTCGAGCAATCCTACTGCCTCAGCCTCCCGAGTAGCAGGGACTACAGACATGCGCCACCATGCCTGGCTAATTTTTCCTGTGTAGATTTTTAGTTGTCCAAATAATTTCTTTCTATTTTTAGTAGAGACGGGGTCTCGCTCTTGCTCAGGCTGGTCTTGAACTCCTGACCTTGAGCGATCCACCCGCCTGGCCTCCCAGAGTGCTAGGGTTACAGGTGTGAGCCACCGCGCCCGGCCCAGATTTGAATTTTGACATAGCTGCAAGCATAACCAATAATCAGACATGTTTAAGTTGGAAGTCTTTTGGTTTTAGAGTTTTTAAAAAAGATACCCTACAAATGCACTGAAATAACCTGTTAAACTAAGGATTAGAGATAATCTAAGAGGAAAAATAGGGGCTTTTTCAAATACCTTTCAAAAGATAAAACATCGATATCAGTGTAGCTTTGTATCAATTAACTCTTGAACACATAACAATTATAAACGCTGAACAAAATACAAAACCCAACTATTTGAAGCCATGGGAGAGCAACCAAGAGCAAGCAGGAACTGGAGGGCAGCTGATCATTGAGACAAGCAGCGCCAGGTGAGATCTGAATTATGGATTTTTTCCTGCAGCTATTACCCAGTCCATAGGGTCCAGAGCTGCTAACTCTCAAACCCAACACTGTAGTCACACTGACTTGAAAAGTCAGAAGGTTCAGTTTGAGCCTTCTACAGTAGCTGGGAAGTGAAGGGAAGGTCCTGGGAAAAAAGGTGTCCCATAAAAGGGAGAGCCCCAAAGTCTGCATATAAACTCTGTCCAGATCTTTGCCTGACTCCAGGAATGCTCATGGGAGGTGAGAGCCTCACTGAGAATGACAGCTGGAAGGCTAGAGCACCTGAGCTGATATTTTAGCTGCTGCCCACCTTAGGGAAGACAGTTTAGAGTTTGAGCATAACCAAGTTAATGGCCTGCTAAAACCAAAATCAGTACTTTTCAGAAGATAACAGACTTCAGAGCTTCCATAACATATGAAATGTCCAGTGTAAAATCAAATTATTAGGCATGAAAATACACAAGAAAATGTAATCCATTATCAAGACAAAGAATAGTCAATAGACATTAACTACGATACTCCAAATGTTAGAATTAGCATATAATTATTTTAAACTTGCTATTATAGTAATATGAAAAGAAATATAGTTAGAATTCCCAGCAAAGACATGAAAACTAAAAAAACAAAATAGAAATTCCTGTATGAAAAATCCACTGAATGAGTTTCACAGCAAATTGGAAATAGCAAAGTAAGGAACAGAGAACTTAAACATATAGCAATAGAAATTATATAATCCAAAGAATAGAGAGAAAAATGATTGAAAAAAATTGAACAGAGCCCCAATGACATGTGGAGCAATATCAAGAGTATGACAGTGTCCTAGAAGGAGAGGAAAAAATAGAGGAAAAAGGAGAGAAAAAATTTGAGAAATAACAGCCATAAATTTCCCAAACTTGGTGAAAAACATAAATTAACCAATCTAAGAAGCATATCATACCACAAATAGGTTAAATACAACAAAACTATCCCTAGATATATCGCCAAAGACTGCTGGAAACTAAAGATAAAGAGAAAACTATAGAAGCCTCCAGAGAAAATAAAAATACATTTTATAACAACAATATGGATAACAACAATATGGATGATGACTGAACTTTTCTTTAAAAAAAGTAGAGGACAAAATGCCATTATAATTGAAATGTTAGAAATGTATCCTCTGTCCCCCATAGAATTAAATTAGAAATCAGTAACAGTAAGATATCTAGAAAAGCCTCAAATATTTTCAAATAAAATATAAAATTTCTATGTAGAAATATCTTATGGGCCAAAGAAAAATTCAAGAAAACTTTAAAGTATTTCAAACTGAGTGATAAAAAATACAGCATTGAGATTAGTGGGAAAAATTATGAGACATAGCTAAAGCAGGGCATAAGTAGGTTGTTAGCTGGCTACATGTGGTTATATAGTGCGTGGTGTGCTTATATTAGAAAAGAAACAGTTAATATCAATGATCTTAATTTCACCACAAGAAGCTATATTAAATTCCTAAAAATGTAGAAGGGAATACTAGATTTAGGAGGAGAATAAATGAAATGGAAAACGGATGAATGATAGAAAAAAAATTAAATAAGCCGAAAGTCCATACTTTAAAAAGAGAAATGAATCTAGCAAAACCTATAAAGCGGTGGGGGGTTTGGGCAAGGGGAGAGAGAGAACCCAAATTACCAGTGTTAGAAGTGAAAGAGGGGTGTCACTACAGACTCTACTGACATTAAAGGATAGCAGGGAAATGTTGTGAAAACTATAAGCCAATACATTTGACAACTTAAATGAAATGGGAAAAATATTCCTTGAAGGGCACAAATTTCAAAGCCTGACAAAAAATTTATTTATAACCAAAAACTTTCCCATAAGGAAAGCGTCAAAGGGGGTTTAATTGCAAGAATGCAAGATTTGGTTTAAAATTCAAAAACCTATCACTATAATTCACCATGTTAAAAAAATCACATGGTTTTCCTCTTTTACTAGCTCAATAAATGCATTCAACATTTTCAACATCTATTCATGCTAAAATTCTCAAAGATTATCTGTAAATCTCATAAAGGTCTTTTACTTTAAAATAACCTATAGCTAACATCATACTTAATGGTGAAGTTTTGAATGCTTTCCCCCTAAGATAAATAATTAAGCAATGACATCTGCTCTCATCAATTCCATTCAGCATTATCCAAGAGGCTAGCCAGTGCAATAAGGATGAAAAAATATTAAAGATTGGAAAGAAAGAAGTAAAACTATCTCTCCTTAGAGGCTTTGTGGTTAGAAATTAAGATTCTATATCCTAAGAAATATACAAAGCAATAAGTAAAAATAAATGCCACACTAATTTTTAATAGACATGCAGATATTTAAAATTTTCCAAAAGGAACACTTACAAGTACATCTGTTGACAATCACTGTGTCAGTCAGCCCTTGGATGTGAATGTGATTTTACTTATCCTAAAAGGGTATCTAATAACAAAATCACATTAATAGTATTTTGCCTATTAATTTTTTTTTTTACTTGACAGCTTTCCCCATAATGTAAGTGCAGTAAAAAGCGCTGCCTAGTGTTGACCAATTTAAGGAGCAAATCAATTAAAACTATTTCCAGCATCCCTTTAACTTGTGAGTGCCACATCCTGGATTATAGGAGAGGGAGCAAACTTTTGGGGCTACCTAGATGTTTTCTAGTGTGTATCAAACATGTTTTGGGTATAAAAGCATCTGCCCCTTCTTTTATTGCTCCAAATTTGGAACATGATCTTAAAGTAAAACAACATTTTAAAATGTTGTCAGATAAGAATACAGATACCAAGGATAAGAGAAATCTATAGTGTTGGCTAGCTTATTAACTAGTAACAACTATATCAGAAAGTATATAAGAAATGTCAGAATTTTAATTTCGCTAGAGGCCAAAAATCCTTATTATTCTGCTTGTTTAAGTGATTGGTGTTTTGAAATACCAAAAAGCAGCACAAAAGCATGAAAGCTAATTGTCCCTTCTATAAGAGAACATTTGGGTCGGGTGAGGAAAAATACTACTTTTGCTATCTGAGTATAATATACAGTAAGTAAATAACTTGACAGACACATATTGAGAAAAGAACATCTCAAAAATAATTTTTCTTTTTGAGGGACCAGTTATCTATTCTACTTAGCTCTTTTAAAAAATAATTTTATCTCTTTATTTATATTGTCTATTTGGTGAGACATTGTTCTCATACTTTATTTCTTTAGGCAAGGTTTCCTTTCGTTCTTTGAACATATTTATAGTAGCTGCTTTCAAATC
>NW_012153062.1:9321655-9364086 GCF_000956105.1 Propithecus coquereli | reverse complement strand
GTCAAAAAATGGTGGATAACAGTTTTTAAAGTGTTCAACTTTAGTTTTTAAGATGAAATTAATTTTATAAAGCATAAG
Source organism: Propithecus coquereli (assembly GCF_000956105.1). Classification (NCBI taxonomy): domain Eukaryota; kingdom Metazoa; phylum Chordata; class Mammalia; order Primates; family Indriidae; genus Propithecus; species Propithecus coquereli. Next base: position 9,364,008 of record NW_012153062.1, on the reverse strand, counting down.
ATAATGAGTATAGTCTTACTTGAATGTTGGAAAGAAAAAATATGTTCATGTAAAAATATCATACATAGGTTAAAACTATTGTATGATAAGTTTATAGCTAAAGATTATTCATTACCTAATTTTAATATTATCCCCAGTCTTAAAACACATTATTTTGAATGATAATTTACATTACCATTTAAAAATAACACAATCACAATATCACAATAACACAAGTTCAAATTAAGAACTTATCAGAGAAATATGAATTTCCATGATTCACATTATTGCAACATTGCCTGAAGTTTACAACCATTAAAGAAACAGACATTAGTTATAATTCAATGCTGTTGAGCACATGTACAGTCTTAAATTTTTATCGTAATTAATGATTAGCTGTCTGACTTATGAGACAAATATAAGGAAGTTAGTATCTTACAGTTAAATAGGCATCCTGTCAGAAAACAGATGGGATGAACCAAAATACATGAACTACTGCATGAACTAAAGTACATTTTTAACAGCTTCGTTGAGACATAATTTATATACTATGCATTTGTTTACAGTATACAATTCAATAGTTTTTAATATAATTACAGAATTGTATAGCCATCATCATAATTGAATTTTAAAACATTTTCATCACCCCAAAAAGAAACGTCTACCCATTGGCTGTCCCCCCCGGCTCCTGACCATATCCACCACTTCTCCCAAGCTCTAACCAGCCACTACTCTATTCTCTCTCAATGGATTTGTGCCTATTCTGGACATTTCATGTAAATGGTGTCATACAACATGTGGTTTTTTGTGACTAGCTTTTTCACTTAGCATGCATTTGAGGTTCATCTATGTTGTAGCATGTATCAGTACTCCATTTCTTTTTATCATCAAATAATATTCCATGATATGGGGACATACCACATTTTGTTTATCTATTCATCAGTTAGTGGGCATTTGGGTTATTTTTACCTTTTAGCTACAGTAGATAGACCTTATATGAACATTCACATATAGGTATTTGAGTATTTTTTTTCAATTCTTTTTGGATATATACCTAGGAGTAGAATTTCTGGATAATATGATAACTCTGTGTTTGACATTTTGCTGTATGCTAAATGAGGTACCATTTTTGCATCATATCCCAAACTAGACTAAAATCAGTGCTAAGGCATTTAACTGTCTTTTTAATGAAGTTTAATAAAATAGTTTAATTTATACAGGTAGTCATCATTATCAGGAATATCAATTGAATTTCAAATTTTATATAATTCACTCATAGTTGTTAGCAAAATATTACTAAAGCACCAGTAAATCTCTTTGCATTTTGAGTTAAAAGTTCTGATTAAGAAATACAAAAAGGGCTGCTGAAAGCTGACCGGATATCTATTTGTGTATTTTTTTGTTCCTCATCCTTAGTGACCTGTACACCATCATATAACCCCAAACTTCCCTTTTGTGCATTTTTTTTTCTTTTTTTGTTGTATGTCTGGGGAGAGGGAATTTTCCAGATTCCCTTATTTATTTATTTATTTATTTATTTTTTTATTTATTTTGAGACAAGATCTCTCTCTGTCACCCAGGCTAGAATGCAGTGGCATGATCATAGCTCACTGCAGTGTCGAACTCCTGGAATCAAGCAATCCTCCTACCTAAGCCTCCCAAGTAGCTAGAACTATAGGCCCACACCACCATGCCTGGCTCAGATTCCCTTATTCTAGATTTATAAAAGTGCTATTAGGTTCTGTCTAGAAAATGTGAACTGCATTTATTTGAAAGACTTTACAGTCTCATTAATTTCTCTCTGGAAGGTGGTAAAGGAACTTTTGAAAAGTAAAGCAGCTTTCCTTGGAACAGTTTTTCAGGCACTACTCTTTTACCTGGGATGATGGTGGAGGAACTGTCTTCATAGGTTGTAGATTCTATCTGTTTGGGTCTATTTAGAGCTATTCTTTTAATTCACTGAAATTTCCTTCAACTTTTTCTCTTCACACCCTTGTAAAGATACTCAGGAAGATTTCCTCTTTTCTCTTCATTCAGAGACAATCCATTAGTTTAATGAGTTTTTCTCCTACAACACAGAACTAAGTCCTGTGACTACTAAACCTTCGTTCTTAGAGGTGTTCTACGTAAGTGAGAAGCTATAGGTCTGGTATATATCTAAATGACTCACTGACCGAAATAACAGAACCCTATAAATAACCACTTACAGACACAGGAAAATGTACAGAAAACCTCTAAACCAATTTTTATAGTATAGTTTTAACTTAGACAAGTGCAAACAGAGACACAAATGTATACACAAATAAACCCACTGCAGGCAAAACACAAAATAACTTGAAACTTCTGTGAATGTTGTCAAAGGATAATTTTTTAAAAGTTAAACATGACTCTTAAATATAGAATGTACATGCCAAAGATTTATTTAACTCATCATAAATGAGGGAGCCAGCAGGAAGGCAAAACTGGGTTCAAAGAGTATTCAAGGAATTATTTTTAAAAAGAATATTAGAATAACACAGCTAGGTTAGCTATAAAACTAGGTACTATCTTTCAGGGAAATAAAAACCATAATGTTTTTAATTTTCTTTTCTACAGGACAAAAATGTACAAGTCTGGAATTTAATCAGTAGGAATTAGCAAGTCAAGAAAAGGTATATTTCTCTGAATAATCCTTGGGTGAGTCAGTTGAAAAATTCTTGAGTATTACATTGAAAGGATATACTGCTCTCCTTTCGCCTCATTTCCAAGTTTTGTATACTTTTTTAAACAATGCATACTTGCTTATCCTAAGCTTTCTTTTTAAGGGCTTTGGTTGTTCCTTAGTAATAGAATAGATGTTTGACCATAGGATGTGTCAAATACGAAACTGGCCATGGAAGTCCTCAAACTTAAAACATAGGACAGAAGCTTTGGGTTCTGCACTTCTACGTTTATATTCCTTGGATATCAAAATACTGCTATAATTTCATCTGGGAGAGGAGTCCTGTTTTAACTCCAACCCAAGTTCAACCCATTCTTAGGGTCCACGCAGCACACCAAGCTTTCGACTTAGATGACAAATCATCTTAAGCCCAGTAAAACTGGTGTCCTTTCAGATAGCCATTAGACTTTGACATTCAAGTGCTCAAATTGCCACATTGCAGCAAAATATCCCAGGATCAGGAAGAGAAGCACAGGGATCTCAGTAGCATACATGCCATGAAGTGCTTTGATCCAGAAGCTGCCAACAGCTCTGCTTCTCTTGAGGTGACCAAGTCTCCTTGGGACTTCCAGGAACCATCGCAATAGGAATTGACAAGCTGTGGCCCATGTAGTTTGGGTCTGCAACCTGTTTTTATATAGCTCGCTTGCGACATTGGTTTTTACGTTTCCAAAGGGTTGTTTAAATTTTTTTTAAAGAATATGCAAAATAGAATTTATACGACCCACAAAGCCTAAATATTTACTGTCTCACCCATTGTAGGAAAAAGTTAACTGATCTTGCATTAAAAAACAAATTGACAATTTACTTGTTAGTATGTACTAAAATTTTATAATAAATTTGCTGTAAGGGAAAAGCTCTCTAGTAGACGAATTCAGAGATTTGCTGTTGGTAGGGACATTTTATAGCAAAAAAGAATGGTTAGAAAATCATTAGATTTGATATCAAAAGAAAATCATATTTGGTTAAAGGTCACTAAACTCTTGGTTGATAGCTGGTCAACTGGGTAGGAGTGGTAACTCATTTCCCAGAAGAAGTCTTAGGGTCATTAAAGTTCACAAGAATCAATACTGAAGCATTTATCAGGAACAGTAATTTCTTCCTGGGAGGAGGTTATAAGTAATATCACACAAACAGGTTTGGGGCAGTTTTCTTCTTCAAGGAATGTAGTAGTATATTTTAAAAGCATACACTGGGATGTAGTAAAAGAAGAGTAGACAGTAGGAATCTTTTGATGCCACCCTAATTTATAACTTGTTGAAGTCTGGACTACACAACTAAACAGGAAGATGAAACACTTGGAAAAGAATCAGAACACCATCACAAAGTGAATGAAAACATTTAAAAACAGAATCTATGTGTAAAAGATGAATTGACATGTTTCAGCTAAATTGAGGTGGTCAAGGAAAAAGTAAATAATTACTTCCAGAGGTATGAAGGGATCTCCAACTGAATATGAAGGGCGGTTGTACATCTCTTCTGAAAAGAGAGAGACGTTTAACCTGCAGCTAAGATTTGGGTGGTTAAAAAGAACTTTCAAACATCAAGTAATCAGCCTTTTCACAAATTTTCATAGAGGCAGGGTCTTTGGGATATCTTAGAAATAGAACAGAGTTGGGGTTTTCTGCCATGGGTCTTGCCTGAAGGTTTAGCCAAATAACCCCTTAAGATCAGCCTTGTGTTTATAATTTTAAGACCACGCGGGGTGCCAACCACCAGATCTGCTAAGCCTTCGAGGGGCTTAAAAAACAGCCACTGTCTCTGAGGACTTAGTCTGTGACAGAGGGGGTAGGGTAAACAAATACACAAGTAGCAGAGATAGGGGATAGCATTATCATGGGAGAACGGAAATTTTTGCAAGTATTAAATATCTGGAAAGGGACACAATTAAAAATATAGCTCATAAGGCAAAGACCTGGGAGAGAAGAGGGAGCTACCCATATGTGAGGGAAGAGGTCCAAGGGGGCAGCGAATACAAAGATGCACCCCTGGCATGGTGGAGGAACAGCAAGAAGGCCGGTGCGGGTGGAGGGCACTGAATGATGGGGAGAGTAGTAGTCAAAGAGGGTATCATAGGCTCTTGAAATGTCTAACTCTGAGTGAGATAAGGAGCCATTAGAGGGTTATGAGCAAACGAGTCTTAATGTGACTTGAGTTTTAAAAGGATCACCCTGGCTGCAGTATGGAACAAACGCTTGGCTAACTTTTTGGTCTCAAGGCCTTTGTACCCTTAAGAAATTATTGAAGGCCCCAAAGAGCTTTATGTGGTCTGTATCTGTAGATATTTACCATGTTCAAAATTTCAAACTGATAAATATTATTTTAAAATAGCAAAAATAATGTTGCTAATGTTAACACAAATAACATATTTTAATGAAAATATATTTTCCAAAACAAATAAAAAGAATGAAAAGATAGCAGTGTTTTAAGTTTTTGCAAATGCCTTTAATGTCTGGCATTCAGTCTGTTCACTATTCTATGTCATGTAGTCTCCAGAAAACTTCACTGTGCACTCACCAGCAAAATGAGTTTAAAATACAAATGTTTAGTATTCTCATGAAAATAGTTTAGGCCTCACTGATTCCCCAAAAAGCCCCACACTTTGAGAAACAATGGCAGAGAATAAAGTAGACTGTAAGAGACAAGGATAGAACCTGTTGTTATAAACCAAATTGAGACATGCCAGTGCCCTCGGTTATAGCAGTAGAGGAAGGAGAACTGGTTATATTCTGGGTATATTTTAAATGTTGACCCATCAGGCTTTGCTGACAGAGTAGACACAGATGTGAGAGAAAGAAGTCGAAATGGACTTTAAGATTTTGAACCAAAAGAACTGCAAGGATGGATTTCCTATTTACCGAAATGTGGAAGATTGTGGGGATACCAGATTTGGGGGGCAAAACAAAGAATTATTTAGGACTTGTTAATTTTGAAATATCTATTAAACATCCATTGGGAAATGTCAAGTCAGCAGCTGGATATTTAAGCCTGAAATTCAGGGGAGGGACTTTTTATTGGTTTTGCATCTCTCAGTACTTTTTAAGGAAAGAATACATAAACATAAATTTTCTGTATCCCTCTTTAATGTCTTAACTACACTGTTTATTCTACTCTCAAATTTGAAAGTTAGTTTGGGTGGGTATTGAACTCTAAATTGACAACTACCTTCACTAGGAACTTAGGGCTTTTTACCACTGTCTTCTAGCATGTAGTGTTTTTGCTGAAAAGTCTAATGCTGATCTGGTTTTTATTTCTTTTTATGTTCCCTTTTATCCTCTCCATTCACTGACACCCCCACCACAACAAGGAGCTCTTAGTATCTTCTCTTTATCCCTAATGTTCTGAAACTTCATAATAAAGATATGGGTCTTTATTAATTCATTGTGCTGGACACTTTAGTCAGTATTTTTAAAATATTGAGTACAGTTTGGGGAAAATTTTCTTACACTCCTTTCTTGATAATTTTTCCACCCATCTTCTCCTTTCATTCTTTATAAAATTTCTGTTTTTCAGATATTGGATCTGGAGTCTGTATGGTAATTTTTCCCCATTTGCCTTTTTGTTCTACTTTAAGATGAATTTTATCCTTATTATAATCTAACCTTACATTGATGTTTTTGTTAATCTTTTTAATTTACAAGTTTTTCCTGATGTGTTTATTTTATAAATACAATATCTTCTGCTAGCTGTCTGAGAATATTAATTATATTGTAGTTTGGAGATTTTAAAATGTGAATTCCTGCTCTCTGCTTTGTAGGTTTTCCCTGCCTTCAATTTTTTTGTGTGTTCCTTTGTTCCTTCGCTTGTGTATTTGTCTTATTTATATGTGTAGTCAGGTTGGAGACATTCCCCAAATGGATGGTGATCTATAACTGTGCCTTCATATGTCTTAGTCTATTTTGTGCTGCTATAACAGAATACCACAGACTGGGCTATAACAGAATACCACAGACTGGGCAAATTATAATGAACAGAAATTTTTTGGGCTCAGAGTTCTAGAGGCTGGGAAAGTCCAGCATTAAGGTGCTGGCATCTGGTGAGGGCCTTCTGACTGTGTCATCACATGGCAGAAGACATTGCATGGTGGAAGGACAAAGAGAGGGCTAGAGAAAGTAAGAGCAAGAGGGGGTGAACCCACTTCTGAGATAATGACATTAATCTATGCATGAGATCAGAGCCTTCATGACCTAAACACCTTCTAAAGATCTCACTCCTTAATACTGTCACAATGGCAATTAAATTTCAACATGAGTTTCGGAGGGAACAAACACTCAAACCATAGCATCATGTTTAGTAGTGAAGCATAGAAATCTGTTTGGGAGTTCTATGTGAACTGTGGAACTTGCGACTGAAGAGTTAGGTGATGAGTTCAAATGCCATTAGAGAGACATTCTACCTCCTATCTACACATGATCCCTCATACAATGGTGACTTAAACAAGAAAGGACATTATTTCTTTCTCTCACATAATAGTCTTTACATAATCATGTGGGGCTATGATGTCGAGGACTTGGCCTCCTTACATCTTGATATTCTACCATTGCTAATATGTATCCCCCACTTGTCTGACTGAAGGTGATTAGTACTGAGCCTACATCCCATCTCAGAAGTGGGGATGTGGTTATGTGGATAGCAAGCTCCTTTTCTTTTCTTTTTTTTTTTTGAGACAGAGTCTCACCGTGTTGCCCGGGCTAGAGTGCCGTGGCATCATCCTAGCTCACAGCAACCTCACATTCCTGGGCTCAAGCTATCCTTCTGCCTCAGCCTCCCGAGTAGCTGGGACTACAGGCATGCGCCACCATGCCCGGCTAATTTTTTTCTATATATTTTTAGTTGTCCGATTAATTTCTTTCTATTTTTAGTAGAGACGGGGTCTCACTCTTGCTCAGGCTGGTCTCGAACTCCTGAGCTCAAACAATCCACCCGACTCGGCCTCCCAGAGTGCTAGGATTATAGGCGTGAGCCACCGCGCCCAGCCAAGCTCCTTTTCTTTAAGTGCATGATTCAGAGTGGAACACATATTTTCTATTTGTATCCATTGGCTAGGATTAAGTCCCATGGCCACAGGTGCCTTTAAGGGGGCTGGAACATGTACTTATCTATTATTATATAAAAAGGAGAGGGGATGTTGGGAAACAAAAAGCTGTCTCTCTCGCTGTGATGCTGCCATCTTATAGCTAGGGCACAAAGAGCCCAGGGGCATAGTAGTAGCTAACAACAAAGATTCAACATGAGGGCCCTTTCAGTGACTACTCCTGGAGGTCGCTGACTGAGCTTATAGAAAATCTACCTTAAGGGGACATGTTGGTCCCACAGATTGCTGCTGGTTTCCTGAGCCACAGCTGCTGACCATCCTGGGGACCCCAGAAAGGCAGCTATGTTTCTGGATGGCAGGGGTCAGAGGAATAGCCCTGGCAGTTGTCACCTCAGCTGGTGTAACCACGCGTGTAAGGTGTGGGGTAGGGATGAGCCCTTGCTCTTAAGGACTTGTCATTGACTGTCGTTATTGGTCTTAGCTATTGAGGCTTCCTTAAAACTTTGGGTCATGTTCCAGAAATACTAGGTGCTGAATAAGCTCCAAGAGTCACATAGTCTGTGAGGAGTTTAGTAGAACTGCAGATTTCCAGGTACCTAAGTCAAGAATTGGGTTTGGTATTTCATGGAGTTTTATTTCCATATATCCATGCAACAAGGATAGGTAGCACATGGAGTTAGAGATGGTTGATTTGGAGAAACTGGCTTATCTTGAGGCAATGGAAAAATTACCAAATAAAATGTTTTAAAGAGGACACCACAATTTTGGGGTACGTTAGGTACTTTTTATGAACAGCAGATATAGAGGAATATACAATAAATTGGATTTTGCAGAACCCAGAAAATTCCCAGAGAGAAGCCTAGCTATTGTTTTCTCAGTTAAAAAATGAGGTTGATAGTCATCACATTTACTGCCGGGAACTTTTCCAAGTGTGCCTAATTTAAAGAGCTTAAATAGCCTGCCCAAGGTCACCAGCTGGTAGCCACAGAGCTAGATTTCAAACCTAGGTTTTTCTGGCTAAAAGCTTGCATTGTAATCACTTTGTAATATTATACAAAATGGTGAGTAGAGATGACTTACTTTTATTTTTATTTTTTAGATTAATGTGGCTGCTATGACTAAAAGTTCTGGAAATGCAGATATTCAATGAGGTTTTATATATATGTATGTGTGTGGTAATAAGAGGAGTTTTTTATTAGTTTTACTGTTGACATATATTATTTTGGACTAAGGATTTCATATCACCCAAAGGGATGAAACAACTGTAATCAGTTCAGAGAAAAAAAGAATTTGCACAAATTACCTTTAAATTTTGTATTAAAATGCTATTAATGTTGGTATCCTAAGTAGGAACATATCCTGTCTTTATGACTGGTTTGCCTAACCGTGGTAGTGGCCCCCCCAGTAAGTCATGGCCATTGTGGTTTAGAAGATGCTTGGTATGCTGATAGTCCATTTCTGCAACATTTTCAGGAGACTTATTCTTCATAGAAGGGAAAAGATTTTAGACCCAAACTGGGGCCATGCACAAAGGACCATACCATGTTAGAATATTTTATAAGCAAAAAGAAAAATATTTTAGGTGAGGTAATAAGGTATGTTATTAATGTAAAGCAGCATATATATTTTCAGAGAATCTCAGGAATGTCAGTGTATGACTATCTCATTTACTCAGCTGCACTGAGATTCTTTTTAATGGAAATATTCCATGCTTGCAAAAAGCCCCCTTGTACCACATCCAAATAAGAGCAGAATAGATCCCTTATATGAGAAAACCACAAATCTTGAAAACAGTGGTTTTCCTTGATGTTCTTTGGCCATAATACTGTTTGGTTTAACTAGCATTTCTGGTAATGGAGTTGCTTCAGTCTTAGAATTAGTTTGCTTAAAATTTTTATATTTCTACCAGACCTCTTCCTGTTGACATATTCAAACTGAATCAAAATTATTTGTGTGACATCATAAGTGGTGTTAAGTATAGCACTTGAAAACAGTAAGGCTTTAATATATCAATTAATCTGTTTGCATGTATTTGCTTGGAAACCCAGATTGAAGCCTATTTTAAAATATAGTTTTTAGAATATAATCTGAAAAAGATTGGAAAAATTTTAACCTCAGTAAGGTTTTAAAATAGGCATTTCCCATATCTCAACATCTCATACTGAAAGGCATTTTATTTAGTGAAAGTGGGGATAGTGGTGGAATCACTACATTTTAAAAATAGGTGGCTGTGTCCTCATTTTTAGAAAGATTATACCTAAGCACCATCTCTATTTTTATATTAGGATCACCTATGAACAGGATTAAGGAAATCCTTATTATCTTTCCAATATTATACAGTTGATATAAAAATTGAACTGTGTATAATTATCTTTCATACTGAGCGATAAACTATAAAATGTTTATTAAAAATGTGAATGTACAGTATGCTGAAAATGGACACTTTTCCAACAGGAAAATGGGCTACCTGTACTCTCATTTAGCTATTGGGTGAAATAGATCCAACTCCTTAAATTCTTTAAAGTTGTTAAGCACCTGACCAAGAGGCTGTAGAGCTAAAAAAATTAAAGCCAAAGAGTTAGGAGCCACTGCCAATGAAAAAGCAAACAAATTTAAAATAAAATATCTCTGAGTATATGTACTAATATATTATACTCTGAGTATACTGTAAATTTAAAGGAAAGCGTTATTATATGTTAGTTAATAGGCAATTTTAGATAGTGGCTCTCCCAGTTTTCAGGAAATACATCTGTGAAGGAAAACACCCTTTCTGTTAAGTACTTCCTAAATTCAATCAAGAAGGAATTCAGTTCAATTTTCAATTCTGTTGTCCCTATAGTCTATGGAATGTTAGGTTTAGTGACTTAGAATAACAGGCCTTAAAAGCAGATTGCCTGGGTTATATTTAGGCCTCTCTGCTTAACGCTGTGTCACCCCAGACAGGATATCTAACCTCCCTATCTCGCTTTCTTCAGTAAGAGTAGGCCTATAGTACCTAGAGCCTAGGGATATTTCAGGGTTAAATAATATAACACATATGAAGTGCCTCACATTTTCTAGGTACACAGCAAACCTTAGTTCATGTTGTGATGGAGATGAGGTTTTGCTTTGTACGTATAGAGAGCTTTGTTAAATAAAATCAATACTCACTGTTACTCTAAAACGCTTATTAAATAAAAATGGACCCCATTAGAACTATGATTCTAATGTTGAAAGCATTCTGAAATTGTTCTGGAGGGATAAATCATTGCTACACACGTGGAGCTCCGTGTCACGTAAAACCGTTACCGCTCAGACATCTAGGTCAGGGGCTAGGAGTGCCAAAATGAGCAACCTGGTCTCTGCCTGTGCAGAATTTACAGTGTGGGAGGGGAGATAGATGAGAGTATAAATAACCCAAGGAAGTGAGGAAGCGAAGTAGGAAAGTGTTGACCTTGGGCTGCGTATGAAAACAGCCACAGGCTTCCAAAATAGGACACGGCAGTTATGGTCTAAGACCCCTTCAAGTATTATGCAAGCAGCATGCTTTTCCCGAGGGAGGGTGGCCCGTGTGCAGAGCCTGTCAGTCTTGATGTGGTGATCTGGGGAGGGGTGGTGTCCAGGTAAATATTAACTAAAGATATGATATTAAAATATAAATTCATAGAGTACTAAAATCATTTTAAGTGAGCAAACTCTGCCTTTGGTAGTCCCAGATAAAGTTCTGGTTTTTCCCTAAGGTATCATTTGGTGGGTGGCTTTACTTTTTATCGAAAGAAGAGGAAACAGGTATTTCTAGGAGAATAAGTCTCAACTTCAGCTGCATGTTGGAATCACCTGAGGACCTTTTTAAAAAAAAAAAGCCTGGGCCCCACCCCAGGGATTCCGATTTAACTGCAGCCAGACATCCCTGTTTTTAAAGCTCTCCAGGTGGTCCCAATAGGTTTTACTTCCCCCCAGGTGTTCACCATTAAATTTCAGGAGACTAGCTCAGCCCAGATTCTGTCAAGAGGTTTCCCAATCAGCAGTTCCTAATTTAATATCAGTTCGTGGGTTTGCCCTTTGGAAACACGTGGCACTTGCTGTGTTTCAGTAAGTAATGTTGGCTTCTGGGGAAATACTCACCTTGGGCGCCTGGCAGGGCAGCAGGGGCTTTCTCACCTAGCATCCTGCCTTTAGGGAGCAAGGCCCACCATCAAAACATGAGTCACTGTCCTATTTTTTACATCTCTTGGGCATGACCAACCCTCAGGTTTTGTTCTAGAACCTTTTATTCCGTCATTTAACAACAGGTTCTATGGCCGGGTGCAGTGGCTCACGCCTGTAATCCCGGCACTCTGGGAGGCCAAGGTAGGTGGATCATCTGAGCTCAGGAGTTCGAGACCAGCCTGAGCAAGAGCGAGACCCCCGTCTCTACTAAAAAAAAAGAAAGAAATTAGCTGGACAACTAAAAATATATAGAAAAAATTAGCCGGGCATGGTGGCGCATGCCTGTAGTCCCAGCTACTTGGGAGGCTGAGGCAGGAGGATCGCTTGAGCCCAGGAGTTTGAGGTTGCTGTGAGCTAGGCTGACGCCACGGCACTCTAGCCCGGGCAACAGAGTGAGACTCTGTCTCAAAAAAAAAAAAAAAACAGGTTCTCCCAAAATCTCTCATGCAGCAACTTGAAGCCTGTTGTTAAGCCCGAAGTTGAAGCATTTTGTATTTGACACTGCAGTCTGTCTGTGGACGTCCAGGCTCTTGACTCCTCTGTTGGCCTTATATATTCCTTTGCTCATCTCAATTTATGTACCTTTCTGTACAGGTTCCATTTCTACTCTTTCATTCAACAAACATCTGTTGAATGACAGGTATGGGCCAGGTACTCTCTTGGACAAAACAGTTTCTAAATTGGGCAAAACTTCCTGCCTTCATGGGACTTGCATACAAAAGTGGGGAGACAGTAAAGGAAATGCATAAGTAACTAAAATATATACAGTATGTGCAAAGGTGTTAATTGCTTTGGAGGAGAATAAGGCAGAGCAGGAGTAAAGGTAGTGCTGGATGCGGGCTGGGGGGTGTGATTCTAAGTCGGCTTTGCAGTATTATCCAAACGAGGTGGTGAAGGCTTGGACCAGAGGAGTAGTGACTGAGATGGTGAAAAGTGGATGAAATCTGGATGAATTTTAGTGAGGCCTAAAGAAGTCAAGGGATTGCGCCATGCAGATACCAGGAAGATGAGAATTCCAGGCAGAGGTGCTGCAAATGCTAAGAGCCTGAGGCAGGAGTGAATCTGGGATGTTAAGAAAGGGCTAGAAGGACCAGTGTGGCTGGGGCAAGGCGAGTGTGCTGCAGAGGGCTATGAGACTGGTGTGGGTGGGAGTGAGATTGTGGAGAACCTTGTAGGATTTTTGTAAAGATTTCATCTCTTTCACTGAGTGAGAAGGAGAGTTACTAGAGGATTTTGAGCAGAGGAGAAACCCAGTATCTTAATAGGATCACTCTGGCTGTTGGGTTGAGACTTCTCTACAGGGGTCAGTGGTAGAAGTGGAGAGACCAGTTAGGAGGCTATTGCAGTGGTCTAATTGAGAGACCATGGTGGCGTGGACCTGGGTAATAGCAGAGACGGGTCAGAAATAGTTGGAATCTGGATGTCTTTTTTAAGGTAAAATTTGTTGCCCTTACATAAATGTCTATCTAATATTTTTCCACATTCCTCTTAAAAAAAATAAGAGTCCTAGCCTGGGCTCCTGCCTATAATCTCAGTACTTTGGGAGACCCAGGCAGGAGGATCACTCAAGGTCAGAAGTTTAAGAGGAGCCTGGTCAACACAGTGACATTCTGTCTCTAAAAATAATAATAATAACAGTAATTATCTGTCTGTATGGCAAGCGCCTATCGTCCCAGCTACTCAGGAGGCCGAGGCAAGAGGATTACTTAAGCCCAGGAATTTGAGGTTGCAGTGAGCTATGATGACATCACTACACTCTAGTCCAGATGACAGAGCAAGATCCTGTCTCAAAAAAAAGAAAAAAATAGAGCCATAAATTCCAGTAAGGGACCTGAATAATGCTAGTTTATAGCAAAAGGTTAATTTTCGGGTTCTTGAATATCACAAATTCAGTATCATGTTGTCTTTTTAAAAAATAACATTACTGCTGATTTATTCCACCTCTTATCCGTCCTAACTGCTGACAGTTCTCACTCTCCCGTGTCACTGTGCTTGTGCATTGCTCGTCATTTGCCAATGAAGGTAGATAGTCATGCACCACATAACGTTTGGGTCTGCGACAGACCACAAACACAACAGTGGTCCCTTAAGATGGTAATGGAGCTGAAAATGTCCTGTCATCTGTGGCGACATAGCCACTGTAGTGTAGCACAGCACATTCCTCACGTGTTTGTGGCGACGCTGGGGCAAACAGACCTGCTGCACTGCCAGTTGTATAGCACATACAATTACGTACAATACATAATACTTGATGATTGTATGATAAACAGCTGTTACTACCGCCTTATGTATTTGCTATACTTTTTATCATTATTTTACATTGTATTCCTTCTACTTATTAAAAAGAAAAAGTTAACTCTAAAACAGCCTCAAACAGGTCCTTCAGGAGGTATTCCAGAAGAGGTTGTTCTCATAGGAGAGGATGGGGTGTTACTGTGCCTGAAGACCTTACAGGGGCATAAGATGAAGACAGCGATATTGACGATATCGTTGTGTAGGCCTAGGCTAGCGTGTGTATGTGTCTTCATTTTTAGCAGAAAAAAAAGGGTAAAATGCAAAAATAAAAATAAATAGAAAAAAGCTTATGGACTAAGGATATAAAGAAAGAATTTTTTTTTACAGCTACATAATGTGTTTGTGTTTTAAGCTAAGTATTACTACAAAAGAGTCAAAAAGTTAAAAAAAAACTTGAATATTTATAAAGTAAAAAAGTTACAATAAGCTAAGGTTAATTTTTTATTGAAGAAAGAAATTTGAGAAATTAATGTAGCCTAAGTATACAGTGTCTATGAAGCCACAGGGTGCACCGTGGTGTCCTGGGCCTTCACGTTCACTCACCACTCACTCACTGACTCACCCAAAACAATTTCTAGGCCCGCAAGCTCTATTCATGATGAGTGCCCTATACAGGTGTACCATTTTTTAGTCTTTTGTATGGTATTTTCACTGTACTTTTTCTATGTTTGTATGTGTTTATATACACAAATATTAATACTTACCATCATGTTACAGTTGCCTATAGTATTCAGTACAGTAACCTACTGTAAAGGTTTGTAGCCTGGGAGCAATAGGCTGTCCACATATCCTAGGTGTGTAGTAGGCTGTACCATCTAGGTTTGTGTAAGTACGCATTATAATGTTCACACAATGATGAAATTGCCTAATAACACATTTCTCAGAATGTATCCCCATCATTAAGCGACACATGACTATATTTTGACCCAGACTATCAATGATCACTATTGCACTGCTCTTGCGTAGTAAACATTTATATTTCCCTTCTTGCAGTCTTTACCTTATTCCATGGTGGTTCCCTGGAAGGTGACTGAGGGAAGCAATGAAAGTAGAGGAAAAAGCATGATGCTGCTAATAATGTTACAAAGAAGCCCATGGTTCACAAATCAAGGCCAGGACACCTTTTGTTCCACTCTTCTCCTTTCTTCCTTCTCCCAACTCCATGAATAAAACAGAGGATTTTTCTTTTCACCTCCATGCAAATCTCTCAAGTGGCCTCTTATGACTTATGGCCTCTTTTGCTCCTCCTTTGCCCCTAGGCAAAGTACAGGTATGAGAAAATGCACAGAGGTACACAAAAGAAATACGGTGATTCTCTTCCCCAGACTAAGTACACCTTACTCTAAATGCTGGTTTTCATATAAATATTTCTGTTATACATTTTTAACAACTGGGAGAATTTCAGAATATGTGTATATTCATTTTTCATTCATTTATTCAGCAATTATTTATTGAGTATTTTTATTTGCCAGGCACTGTTCTAGGCTCTGGGAGATAGGCGTGAACAAAACAAAGTCCCTATTTCTTATGGAGCTTACCTTGTGATACAAGAGACAGACAAAAATACAAATAAATAAGGAAGTATATATAGTACATCCAGTAAAGATAATGCTATTGAGGAAAGTAACAGGATCATGAAAGAAAGGAATGCTGGGATTGTGCACTGCTGGTGAGTTGGTATTACACTATTTTCGGTAGGGTGACCACAGAAGGCATCTCTGATAATGACATTTTCACAGAGACCGGAAGGAAGTGAGAAAGCAATATTCATACTCATATCTGGTAGCTAAATGTTCCTAGCTGTAGGAAGTCCTTAGATAGTTTTCCCCTCACTATACTCTCCCTAAGTGGTTTCATCCTACCACTCGCTATACCATAACTCCCAAATTTATTTCTCTAGCCCAGATCTTTCCTGACTCTAGTCTAGTATATCCAATTGTTTGTGGAGCCCCCTCCACTTGGATGTCTAATAGACATCTCAGATCTAATGTGTCTCTAAGCAAACTCCCCATTCCTCCCCTCTCCAAACTGTCTTTTCTGTAACCTCACATTCACTCCCTTTAATAAATGGCAGCTCCATCCTTTCAGCTTCTCAACTCAAAAATCTGGGCATTATCTTAACTCCGTTCTCTCCCAAACCCCATATGCAGTCCATCAGGTAGAGCATGAGTTACTAACATTGGAAAAAACTAAAAGAAGTAAAACTTACAGCAGTGGGATGAAGAAATTGAGGTACTATACAAAGCAGAGCAGTAACAGAATTACCTGTAGAGCAGTATTTGATGGGATGAGGAAAACTGAAGCTAAAGGCATTTGAGCCCTGGAACTCAGGTTGATGTGAAATCACATCACAGGTCATATTCCCCTAAAAGAGCTGAAACTTCAGAGTGGTTTAGTATGTTTTGATATGTCTTAACTTCAAGTATGAGTTGGTATAACTAAGGCTGTAGACGATGGGTTGGAAAGAGACTTTAGGTATCCATGGGAATGTTTTCCATAAAGTTCACCTAAAGGATTTTCTATTCCCTGCCTCTGGAAACATTGTGAGACCTGGATGGGGAAGACAGAAATGCAAAGTCATAATATTTAAAAAAAAAAAAAAAAAAAAAAAACAGTGAACATTTGAACCAGTCATAGAAAAACAGATCCTCTTTGTTGACATATCTGCAATAAAGCAAAACAATTTATAAAATGTCAGACAGAGAACGGAGATCCTGATCATTTTCTTGGGGCAAGTGATGGTTAATAGTTAAGTATGTTGACCAAATTAATTTGAATAAGAATAAGAACAATGAAAAGGAAGTAAATAGTCACTGTCCTTCTATTTTAATTCAGTATCAGTTTCCCGGTATTCAAATTCTGAGTACAGAAGGTTCTTGCAGTTTTGCTGCACTGAGTTCCTGGAAACCACAAGCAGATTCCCCTAAAGGAGACTGGAACAGTGCAACATTTGGGGACTGTGTTCTCCACTCAAGGATTTAGCATCAAGCAACAATCAGGTATAACCAAGAGTATAACTTAAAAGAGCTTTTGTGACTCTAGTAAAATTCCATTTTTCTAGCTATTTATGATAGAAGGGTAAGTTCCATACTAGTGACTCTTTCATGGACAGAAGCTGAGTCTTTTGTAATTTCCAAAAAAAATCTTTCCTCAGACTGGATTTCTCTTGCAGTGTAAGATTTTAGGCTAGAGTGTTCAAACCACAAATATGATTGCCCTGAATACAGTCCTCGGATAGATAAATTCCAAAACAGATGCTTTTGCCAATGATGTCAAGTCTGAAGTTCCCATAAAAGAGGTTGTGGAATTTTTGCTATGCCATTCACGGGCTTTGTTACCTTGGGGAAATTATTTAATCTCTCTTTGCGTATTTCCTCTCCTCTAGAGCAAAGATAATACCTACATCACAGATTTAATGTGAAGGTTCAACAGATAACATTTGTATTGCCTGGCAATTTGTGGGCACAGTAACATTAAATGTCAGTTGTATACCTTTTCTATCCCATTTAACAAAACATTTTTTTCAAAGTTTGTTTCTTCTGTTTTTATAAAGAATTCTTTCATAGTGTGTTACCTCGAGTTAGGACAGAAAGCTCGAAACACCAAGAAATTCTTATTCTTAATAGTAAACTTTCTTATTCACAATAGCCAAGATTTGGAAACAACCTAAATGTTCATTGACAGATGAATAGGTAAAGAAAATCTGATACATACCTACAATGGAATACTATTCAGTCTTTTAAAGTAAAAAAGGAAATCCTGCAATATGTGACAACATGGATGAACCTTGAGGACATTATGCTAAGTGAAATAAGCCCGTCACAGAAAGATAAATATTGCCATGATTCCACATATAAAGTGTCTAAAATAGTCAAATTCATAAGATCGAAGAGTGCAAAGGTGGTTGCGAGGGGCTGGGGGGGAGGGGTGAATGGGGAGTTCCTAATCAGTGGGCATGACGTTGCTGTTAGCAAGATGAATAAACTCCAGAGATCTGCTTTAGAACATTGTACCTATAGTTAACAAAATTGTATACTTAAAAATTTGTTAAGAGGGTAGATCTTATATTTAAGTGTTCTTAGCAAAATAAAATAAAATTTAAAAAATTTCACATTTATGAAATTTGATCGTCATCTCTATTGATAATATTAGTAACGGTCATTATTGAGAGTGAAGTGCTAGCACTGCTTAGCGCTGCAACTAGTGCTTGTCACGATTATCTCTTACACATTTTCCAGTAACCCTGGAAGGAAGATACTACCCTTTCCCCCATTTTAAAGATGAGGAAACAGAAGGATTAAGCAAGCTGCTTGTGGTCACCTAGCTTACAAATCGCAGAGCCAGGATTCAAACTCAAGCTCCTCAAGTTCAGTGCCGTGCTTCCAGCCACTAGGATTCTAAAGTATTAGTTGAATTTTCTAGTATGACCGATTGTCTTGTTCTTGAGAGGAGCCACTTACTGCCTTAATGACCAGTGATAGATATCCTCCAAAAAAGTGGAGATTGGGCATGGAAAATGTAACCAAGGAATATGTTTCTGTTTCTCATGTTTGTTTGTTTTTTCTTTTGCCTTTTCCTATAGTAAAACAAATGCTTTAGAATGACTGGAAATTCTATGCCATTTGTGGAAAAGTGGGTGGGTGAAAATAATCCATAACGCTTAACTTTTAAAATTATTTAAGATTATATATCAGTGAAGGAAATCTCATTTGATCCCCACGAACCCTTTGCCATCCCCCCATTTAATTCTGTGAGTCAAAGAAAAGAAAGGTACAGAGTATTTATTAGATCAGCTTAGTTCTTATTACCATGCTTCCACTACCTTGGATATTTTCTGTATTTAATCCGTTTACATGTTATTTGCATGTTGCCATGGTAAATCTCATTCCTTGATGTGAGAAACCTTAATGCTGAAGGAGGTTTTCTTTAAACCCTGCTTTTTCATTTCCACATTTTATCTTGGTGTTACTAAGGCAACCCAACTAATTTCTTTTCTCTTTGAAGTTGATTCCCTTAGGCTGTTATACCCTCATGCTGACTCATTCATGTTCTTACAATTTTTTTTCTAGTTTCATTCCTGCAGCTACTTTCCTTACACAGATGCTTTCTGCTTTTCCTTCTGTAATCATAAGAGATGGTGCACTGTCGGTGTAGTGGTTAAGTATTTGAAGGGATTGCAAAGCCCATTGATGATTAGAAAAGAGCTATGGACCTTCTCATCAGAAAAATGTCAGTTTAAGAAATAATGAATGAAAATATTGAGTATATAGATGCTATTTAAGTATCTCTTATCCAAATCTATTTGGTTCTTTGGTTTTCAATTGCAAGTTGCAAGAGTTTGTGTAGCAAGGAATTTATCAAAAAATCTATCCAAATCTATTCCATTTCTACATTCAGATTGTGAAAGTTAAGATACCTGTTTATTTTTGTTCTCATTTCTTCATCCCAGGGTAATCTCATGCTTGGTTTTATAGCCTGTCCTTTTCTGACAGGTCTCTTGGAAAACTACTTGGAGGAGTTATAGTAATTGCTAGCTGGCACGCATCTTTCCCAGTGTTGGTCTGGCTCACACGAGCCCTTTGCATTTGAATCAGTGTAAGGAGCTGAGGAGCAAAGAAAGGGGGTAATAGATAACACATTTTTTAGTTTTCTTGTTTGTAGATCTATTGCCCACATATTCTCTTTATTTTCTTTTTGAAATGGGGTCTTGCTGTATTGCCCAGGCTAGAGTGCAGTGGCACAATCACAGCTCACTACATCCTCTAACTCCTGGCCTCGTGCATTCTTCCTGCCTCAGCCTGCCAAGTAGTCACATATCCTATTAATATTATAACTTCTTAGTTATCTTTTATCCCCTGTGATTGGCACTTAGGTTAGGTAAAAAATGTCGAAAGAGGGAGGGAGGAAGAAAGGTTAGAGAGGAATAAGGAAGAAAAGGAAGGACAAAAGGCATGTCAAAGGAAGGGAAGAAGAAAAAGAGAAAAGTATAAAAACAGACCAAAGGAGACTATTCCCGAGCCTAAGATTGAATTTCCTATATATAGTTCAGAAGTCAGTTCCTAAAGAGGAATTCTGGATGGATTTTGAGTGAGATGACTACATGGCAGGCTGGCATGTGCGTGGACAGTTGCAGGGGAGAAAAGCAATCTTTGGACCTCACTGTCACCACTTGTAATCAGACTTCTGAAATTGTTGAGCAGCGCCCTAATGGTGATGACTGGCCCACTGAGATTCTAAAGCAACGTTCACTACGCATGGTGAGAATTTTGTGAACTCAGTACCAAACATGGACTATTGAGGGGGAGTTTTGGGGCATTTTCACATGGAATTAATTTTTACACTGAATTAACATTGAGGCATCACCTGGAAGATGACCCAATAGAGGCTGAGGTGGGCTCACATGTTTTGGAAGGCACTTTGCCTCATTTGACAGCCAGGTGCCATGCGAAGCTGCTGAGTTCTACATGCTTCTACAGAAAAGTTGTATTGGACAGATGTTCGTGCATACCTTAGAAAGAGACTTTGGGTGAGTGTTGGTGACATTTTGCCAATTCCATCTAAGAACATGTGACTCGTTACCCTCCTTGTCTCAGGGCATCTGGACCAGCTTGGGCTACCCCATCATTACAACTCTAGAGATAGAACCTTATGCAAAATAAATAGAAACAGAACATTTATAATAAGTAATGGAGGGCAAAATGAAACATCTTAAGAGGGGTAAGAAAGCTACCACATTGTAGACTTTGCATTCTGGAAAATTCTCCTCCTGGGCTCCAACTTTATCTAGCTAACTATTACTATTACTACTTACATTTCATATTTCTGTGCACATATCACTTCCTAAAACCCCAGTAGCCCAGGTACTTCTGTATACTATCAGAGTATCATGAACTTCTATTTCATCATGCTTGTCACAATTGAGACTAAATGGTTGTGTGTAATTGTTTACCATCTGTCTTTCCACCATAATGCAAGGCTTATAAAGACACAGGGGCTTACTCATTGCTTTGTGCACACTAGTGAGCTCAATACCTTGCAGATAAAAGCTGTTCTGTTCCTTGCAGAAGGAATGAATAAAGCTGCCAGGCCCTGTGGTAGGTGCTAGGGATATAAAACTTTCAAAGACCTCACATCTGTCCTTGAGAACAAGTAGCTGTCTCCATTGATAATCTGTCCCTCCCTCAGCCTCCAGAAAGGGAAAGACCAAGCGTGAATCAAGATCCTAGAGCATTCTCCACCTCCACTGCCCCAAGTCCCATTTTTTTCCCACAAGAATCCCAAGACTGACTGACCCTGCTTATATCCAAGGACATTGAATAGAAATGAACCAACTTATCTTTCCACCAATTTCCATTTGTCTGTTCAGGGGTTATTTACTACTTATTTATTTTTGCAGAAACAATTTTAATTTATGTCTATGTAACCGTATTTTTGGATGCCTAAAACATTGGTCTGTGTTAAGTTTTTAAGATGGGTCATCTGAAAAGAGGATCCAACATGATGGAACAAATAACAACAAACATCCCCACGATTGTCCCATAAGCCCTGTCCTTTCCCTTGGCCCTGAGCCTATTTTCCACTACCCCAAAACATCATCTGCTTCACTCCTGAATCCCTCTTCGGAACTTTCAAAGATGTCTCATCTTCGAAGTGCTGTACTTCTAAAAGTAAGTTTTTTCTTGTTTCTTCCTTACTTTTTTCTACTAAGCCTAAGCACTGAATTCCTGTGGCCTTTCTATGCAATTTTTTAGTTTTTAGTTTTTGTTATTAATATATTTAGACCTCCCAATTTAACAACTCTGAGCTAGTTTTGCTCCTTCCAAGCACCCCAATATACCTTTCATCCTGCTAATGAAGTTGCTGAGCAAAACCAGTCCTGAAATCAACTTTAGATGTCACCCTGCAAGTTGGTATACTCCCAGATCTCCGTATCTTGTTTTCTAGGTCTTTCAACCATTTTTAAAAATACATTTGGCAAGGCTCTAGATATCTTTGAGATGCTTTTCTCAGGAAGACCTCATATGGCCCCAAGCCAGCTTTCTTACTAATAATAGCAACTGCAAGTAAACTATTTCAAAATACTATACAGTTTGTCTATAAAGATGGCACTGCTAAAAATCAGCTAGGCTTGGTTGCATGCTCTTAGAGTCCCAGCTACTTGGGAGTCTGAGGCAGGAGGATCTCTTGAGCCCAGGAATTGGAGGTTGTGCCACTGCACCACTCCAGCCTGGGCAACAGAGAAAGAAAAAGAAAAGTCACTGCTTTTGGTCTTCTTCCAAGTTAGCTAATGGGCTTTAATTTCTTTTTTAAATCTACTTTCTTTGTACTGAGAAGGGATTCAAATTAATAAATCCGAGATCTTACATTTAGACCATTCTTGTAACTTTGTTTTTAATTATTCATTTATGTACTCAATAAATACATATTCAACAACTATTATGTCCCAAACACTGTGAGGTGTTGGGAGAACAATGGTGAGCAGAATGGAAATTATCCCTGCCTTCCTGGAGCTTGTAGTCTAGGGGAGACCAACGTTAATCCAAGAACACAAATGAGTGGAAAATGCTGTCTGCGATGGGGCCATCAAGGGACATCCACAGGCCACAAGAGCCTGAAATGCTAGATTTGACCTAGTCAGGGAGATTGGAGTTGGACTCCCTGAGAAAGTAATGCTAGAGTCTCGGTCTGCAGTATGCATAGGAGTTTGCAAAGCAAGGGGAGATTGAAAGAACATTCTAGTTGTAGGATTAGCACCACAAGGCCCTGCCACTGTTACATATTTTTTGTAATGACTTTTCAGGATCCACATAGATCGTTGGCTTTTGCTATCACGTAATGTATTTCACCTAGCTTCATTATTTCTTTTTCAGGGGGCTAGTTGTTTTTATCTTTTTAAATTAGAGAATGTATTCATCTTCAGAAACAATATGTTTTAATTAAATGATTTATATTTTACAATAATTTTTTTCACGTAGATTTTTGGCACAATCTAGATTTGAGAGGCCAGTAGCCTTTGACCATATCCTCCTAGAGCTTTCATATAAAGAAACCTTTTATGCCCTCTCTCAGCCTCTAGAATGTGTGACTCTAGGAGTATTGAATGCCTTCACATTCAGTTTTATTTATCTTTGCTGTGAGAAAAGAAAACTTGGAAGAGGGAACTCATAAAATGTCTAACTTTGAAAAAATGGCCATTAAATCAATATGTTAAACTTAGAGCCAAACTCAATAATTATTTTTCCTGTAGACACAAAGCCTTGCATTAAATATGTATTGGCTGGATGGACAAAAACCTAATATTCTAATTTTTAGGTGCATTCATGTCAGTTTTAATACTCTGATGATGGAAGTTTCATAGTTGTTGATTTCCTCCTGCAGAGTTGTTTTTTCCTGGAGGCTGGAAGACCTGAATTTTTTCCTTCCATCATGGATTTACTGAGCACATCCAACAGGAAAGACAAATAAAGAGCTGGCATGAGATGGACAACAGCCTTCTTGAAAGCCCCAAAGAGAATTATTCAGCAATTAGTGTTTTTCTGCTGTTACCAAACTTTTCATAGTCCCTGATCCTTCCTAGGAGTGAAATTTTAAATGGTAGATTCCTATAAAGATTAGTTTAATAAGAAAGGAAGACAAAAACAATCATGCTCTAAATCCATTGGTCTTTCAATCTCTCACTTGAAACACCAGTCTCTTGTCTCCTGAGCAGTATTACTTGGTTTCCTAGTTGTATTTAACATAGCTGAAAATTTTTAAATTTATCTGTACTTAAAAAAAAAAAGAACCACGTGGGAAAGTTTTTGGCAAAAAGTTGCTTTAGTAGGCCAAGCGCAGTGGCTCACGCCTGTATTCCTAGCACTCTGGGAGGCCGAGGTGGGAGGATGGCTTGAGGTCAGGAGTTTGAGACCAGCCTGAGCAAGAGTGAGACCCCTTCTCTGCCAAAAACAGAAAAAAATTAGCTGGTCATGATGGCTTGTGCCTGTAGTCCCAGCTACGTGGGAGGCTGAGGCAGTAGGATTGCTTGAGCCCAGGAGTTTGAGGTTGCAGTGAGCTATGATGATGCCACTGTACTCTACATCTGGTGACAGAGCAAGACTCTGTCTCAAAAAAAAAAGAAAAAAGTTGCCTTAGTCTCCCTGTCGCACTTTTGGTTGGGTGTTTGTATAGGTACTAGTCTACCATCTATGTTTGTGAAAAGATATTTGGAAAACAAGCTAAATTTCCTGTCAGAACAGAAAAGACAACTTTCCCACTATGCAATCTTAAGAATTCAGCTCCACAAACAATTTTTGAGCATTTTAGGCCCCAAAGCGAGAAATGTGAAGTAAAAGGTGACTCCTGCCTCTTCAAATTACTCTAAACTTCGGAAGTTAAAAAATAAACAAGAAACTTAATTTTAATGTTCTCGAGGGCAGGAGTCTTTCTGCCTTCTCCACCTTCCTGTCCTCACTATCCCTTTGTCAGAAGGAAAGCAGCATTCCAGGTAGATGCATTCTCCAGCACTTGTTTTGCCTGGATTTTCTGGCCTGCGCGGAGCTGAATGTTCATGGTGTGTCTGTCTTCTTGGCTCAAGGGGTAAAACTAGATTGGAGATAAACTTCAGCCTCCTTTTATCCACTGAAGGAAGGAATCAATATGCTTCAAAACAATCATTATGGAGTAACTCAATTTAATCCTAGTCTTAGTTACTGGATGTTGAGACTGATAAGGTGATGGGGTAAACCTTGTCTGAACCATGATATTGAGAAGTTGAGGGGAAATACACAGCCTTTTCAAGAGTTTAGAATCCTATTGGAGGGTATGTACACATTGTAACTTCTAGAAGACTGTTCTGTTTTAAAGGAGATAGTCAAGAAGGCCAGTAGGATGCAGAGAGCTGAGCCATTTCTCAGAGAGACTGTAGGTACACTCAGAGTAACCAAGGTGGAGAAAGGAATGACCAACATTTGGTGATCATCTTTTATGGTCAGTTTTTAAAAGACTATTAGATACTAGCTTAGCCTCATTTCAGAAAGGATTTCTGAATTTAAATGTACTTGAAATGTGTACAATAAGCATTACATAATTATTAGTATCATATAGATATAGCTAAAGCTTTTTGACAAAAATCTGAAAGAAATTAAAGCCTTCTTTTAAGACCTCAGCAAGATTTATAATTGCAATATTCCAAACCATTATATTGTTAACAAAACTTTTTTATGTTTAGATCTGTTTTCTATCACTTGTTTCTTCATAGGGTAATGTTCTGACAAGGGAATCACAAAATGTGGTCATTTCCTTGGGTACAAGCTAAGACCTAACAAGGCATTATTGATCAATACATCCTCTTTAGCACTAGTGGCAGAACATTGTGCATTAAAATTTCAATGATCCTTAACCTCGAAATTATAAATTATTCCTGACTTCTTTCTTCATCTCAAACATGCTCTTCAGTAGTGGATGTTCTTTGAGTAATCATTATTTATAATATGGAGCTATATGATAATAGTCTCCCTTTTATTTATTTCAGTGTCAAGCTTTATATTAATATAAGGGGATAATAACAAAATACAAGAGTTTGGTCCTTACTACAAAATGCTCAGTTGGGTATGTGTATATGTATGAGTGTATGTTTAAGTCTATTTCAATTTAATAAATATGCATTGAGGGCCTCTTCTGAGACATTGTGCTTTTTCTAGAAGATATGGAGATAAACAAGATATGAACACTATCCTCAGTGAAACAAAAATACTGTAACAATCTATTTAAATGCACCAGTGGCACAGGAAACAATAGTCAATTCTATTTACAAAGAAGAGCAATTTCGATTCATGCTTTTATAGGAATTTCTTTAATGAATATTCTTCCATGAGTGTACATGTGGGTGAGGGCGTGTACTTTGTCTATTTTGTTTATTTCCATTCCCTCAGCACCTAGCACAGTGCCTGATATATAATTCACTCTCATATTTAATTTACAGCAAGCACGTAAATGAGTGAAAGTGAATCATGCTTGTGAGAGGGAAAAAGCAGCTACTGATCATAATATATAACAAACTTTTAGTGGATTCAAAGGCCTATGACTGTGATAAAGATAACTGTGGAAACTAGCATGTAAAGCAAAGGCATTAAGATGTACAGTCAGAAATACACAGGATTAAAAGGATGGTTTTTAAAAAGAATATAATCATAAAGGGGATAATATCCTCATTGGTTAAGTGAGAACTGGAATATCTAGGTGGGAGTAATTTTTGCTCCCCTCACCACCACCTTTAGAAAAACAGGTTAAGCTTAATTTGAATACTTCCCAAATGTGTAATTGGGCCATTAACTAAACATATGACGTCATGGAAAAATCTAAGGAGAAGATGATACAGAAGTATCCATTTTGTCGCAAGTTCAACTTGCCTCCTAAGATTCCTTTGAGTGAAAAGTTCTCTCATTTTATGATGCTTCCAGGGCAATATAGCTTAAGAATAATTTAAATTTATTATTATTCATTTATTTTTTATTTTATATTGTCAAATAAAGGACATGAAAAGAGAAATTGGGGCATGAGAAAAACTCTATTTAAATGATTTGTCAGCCAGGTGTGGTGGCTCATGCCTGTAATCCCAGCACTTTGGGAGGCCAAGGCAGGAGGATCACTTGAGGCCAGCAGTTCAAGACCAGCCTGGCAACATAGTGAGACCCCCCCCATCTCTACAAAATATAAATAAATAAATGAATAAACTGTTTCTTAGTACATTATATTAGCATATTATTTAAGTTCTAGTCAGCATCATATGGTATTAGCAAAGAGCTCTAGAAGAAGGAAAAGATTTGGTCAGAAGTCAGAGTTTACCACTAGCTGTGTTGCTTGGACAAGTCATCTAATCTCTCTTGGCTCAAGTTTTTCACCCCATTAAATGAGGGGTGTGGACTGAATGATCTCTTTTGTCCCTTTCAGGTTCTAAAATTTTATAACCCATTTATGATTTTCTCTTTTAATGAAATACATTTCTACAGAACCATATAATTATTTTCTTCTTCAGTGGATGTCTCTAGAAATATCTTGTCAGGAGTACCACAACTACGTAATAAAACATAATAAAACACAATCTAGAGTCATGCTCTCCTAAGGGAGAAAGATATAATTTTTATGTAATTGGGAAAATTTGGCTTTATTGTCCCGCTTATTTCCACCTTTGCACTGCTAGAAGAAAAGCAGTTTGTTTTGTAACTGATGTTTTGAGCATACCTGATGACTTGATTCTGATTTGTGAAGCCTTTGAGTACAACTGAGAAGAACCTATAAATTTAAAATCATGGTATTTCTGTGCTCTTCCTCTTTTGCACTTCTCCGTACTGGCTTCAGCTGTGCTAATGTCCTGGCCCTGCACTGTGGGACCTTCCTACCAAGACATTACTCAGACACACACTTTGCTTTTGTAATTATTATTTCTAAAGCTGGAGGCAATTGTACCCCCTTTCTTCATTAAAATTACTATATTCACTAATTTATTCATCAAACATCGGTGTCTAATATGTGCCAAGCATTATTTTCTAGGTACTTGCAATACATCAGTGAACAAAATAGAATTGAGAAATGAAGTTCTGCCTTCATGAAACTTACATTCATCTGGAAGGAGAGAGGTGATATATTAAAAAACATAATAAGCTTTTCTGACAGATTGAATGTGAATGTAAGAGACAGAAAGGAGTCAGGATGACTCCAAGATTTTTGGCCTAAGCAACTAGAAAGAGTTGCCATTTACTGAGCTAGGAAAGCTGCAAGTAGAGTAGGGCTTTGCTGTGGGGACGGGGAGTAAGGGACTGGGACAGGAATAGACTTAGGACATACCAAGTCTGATGTGTGTGGTGGGTATCTAAGAGATGTCAAGTAGATAGTTGGATCTGTGAGTCTGGGTGGAGATGTGAATTTGTAAAGTGTTCAGTTTAGACAGTATTGAAAGCATTGAGATCAGATGCAGTCACCAGGAGACTGAATGAGTTATGGAAGAGAAGATGACCAAAGGCTAAGCCCTGGGGCTCCAAAGTAAGAAGTCAGGAAGAAGAGGGGAAATAAGAAAGGAGTAGAAAAAGAAATCGCCAGGAAAGTAGGAGGAAAACCATAAGGCTGTGGTGTCCTAAAAGCCAAGTGAGAATGGTCAAATTATGTCAAATGCTGCTGACAAATCAAATAAGATGAGAAATGAGAACTGTCCATTGGATTTAGCAACATAGATAAACAATACACATAAGTTTCTTTTCTGTTGAATTCATATTTCATGTGCTCACAAATTATTAAATTATTTTTATTCATAAAATAAAAGGGGCTACTCACTTGGGTACTGATATGATACTTGTCATCATTTGGAATTGACTCTATTTCCTTGAATGATACATGATTGTGCTATCTAAAGGTGATACTATTTATCCACTCTCAGAAAAATATGGAACAATATAAATGTTAGCAATACCTACCTGATAGCCATAGGAGAACAGTGTTAGCAATCATGTTGGAATCAAAGTAAAATAAGTTTGATGTTCTTTAGGTCATGGATTGATAAACAGAGTAGAATACATTATGTGTAATTAATTCTAGACAAGAAAGTACTAAAATTATCCTGGGAGGGGTGAGGATATATTGTTTTAAAAAGAGCCACATAAATAAAAGAAATAAGAAACTCTCTCTGTTGGCACCTCACTTTACCAACATTCTTCACCAAAGAATTATGTGACATCTTTAAGAAGTAAAATTGTGTAGAATATAGACCCATTACATTGCGGTTTTTGTAATAAGTATTTTAAATACGAAAATGTGTGTGGGTTTCTGCAAAAGGCTACAGAAACAGAGATATAGTGTAAAATTTTACATTTAAAAAGTTGGGATACCAGAATCTATTTAATTTGAATGCCACATTTCTGAAGACATTACTAATAAGATAAACTAAAATCTTTTATAGTAAGTTAAAAATTGGGGTTGGAGGAGGTATAAGGATAATCATTTATATTTCTAAAATAGAAAAAATGTTTAAATAGAAGTAAAATTATGCTGATTAAGTTTTAGCTCCCTAACTGTTTAAAGCCAGCAGATTATTCAGAATGGCTCCCTAGGCTGGAAATGATAACTCTTGAAATTGTCACAAATCAGTTGGAAATGACAGTGGTAATAAAAGAAAAATCAATCAAGTGTGGCTGTCACTGAAATGCATGAATTTTCAGAGGTGCTGAGAGTTGTGAAAGAAAAATACGAAAAGAAAAATTCAGTTAAGCAGCCAAAGGGCCATTTACCCTCTCTTTAGTTTTGGAGATTTTTACTCAGCTCTCCCCTTATTCCCCTTTTGGCATCAAAAACATTAAGGATTAATGCTGTTTTGGATATTGGTTTGGGGCCTTATAATATGTTAAATCAGTACATTTGTATGTAGTATATATACATGTATGTGGACATGTGCATACACATGCACATACATACACACTAAATCAAGAGTCGAAGTGTGATAAGATTAGTGTTATGACACTAAAAAACTTTGCCATCTTGACCAGCTGTTACTCTAACAAAGTCTCGTCATCCCTCTTAACTAGACTGTGCCAATGTTAAGAAGCAGTAGATAATACTTAAGTTCCTTAGATTCCTTAGTTCAACTTTATTTCCCATGTTAAAATCATGACATGTTGTGAGGCAACTCAGCCAAGGACTCAGAAAACCTCACCTGTTGTGAGTACTCAGGCCTTTGCTTTTTCAAGTAAAGCTATAGATAAAGAAACAGTGTCCCTCTGCCTCAGTGGTTCTCAAAGTGTGTTCCATGGAAGCCTAGTAACCTAAACCTGTTTAAGGGGACCCACAAGGTCAAAACTATTTTATAAATATAATGCTAAAATGTTTTGCTCCTTTTCCATTGATGGTACAAAAGCAATGGTGGGTTAGGTGCCTTGACATTACTCAAGATAGAGGCACCAAATTGTACTGAAGGGATTGAATTCTTTACTGGTACACACTTGCAATTAATGAAAAAGCAAGTTTCACATAATGTCCTTGTTGAAGCAGTAAAATTATTATTTTAATAACTCTCAACCCTGGACTGCATGTTTTATTAATACACTACATGATGAAATGGGAAGAATACACAAAGCATTTCTGCAGCCTTCCAAAGTACAATGGTGATCTCAAGACAAAGCCTTGGTGTGATTGTTTGAGTTGAAAGTTGAATTAGCTACTTTATCATATCACACCACTTTTACTTGAATAAAACAAATGATTATTCAGATTTGAGTATGCGACATATGTGTCCTCAAAAATGAGTGAAATGAGCCTGACGCTTCAAGGAGAAAAACTAATAATATTTGCTGACAGTGATAAAACTCAAACATTAAAGTGATAATTAGAATTGTGGAAAACTTGTATTCACCACCATAAGCTTGACAGCTTCCAAATACTTAAACATTTTTCTGATGATAGCAGTGATGATATTAATGAATGTGATTTTTTAATATTTTATTATGAAATATGTCAACATTTAGAAGATCTTAATAACTTAGTGATCCAGTGTTTTCTAAATTACCAATGCATGATGTTACAAAATAATATATGGGTAAAAATATCCATTCAAACTACAAAGTAGACTAATTAGTTTTAATATAATGGAGTTTAAAAGTTCTGTAATAGGCCGGGCGCGGTGGCTCACGCCTATAATCCTAGCACTCTGGGAGGCCGAGGCGGGCGGATTGTTTGAGCTCAGGAGTTCGAAACCAGCCTGAGCAAGAGCGAGACCCCGTCTCTACCAAAAATAGAAAGAAATTAATCGGACAACTAAAACTATATAGAAAAAACTAGCCGGGCATGGTGGCGCATGCCTGTAGTCCCAGCTACTCGGGAGGCTGAGGCAGAAGGATCGCTTGAGCCCAGGAGTTTGAGGTTGCTGTGAGCTAGGCTGACGCCATGGCACTCACTCTAACCTGGCAAAAGAGTGAGACTCTGTCTCAAAAAAAAAAAAAAAAGTTCTGTAATATAGTTTCCAGATTCCATATTGCAACTAACCAGTCAAGGTTTGGCATAGTATCAAAAATGAATATCCACAATGATACAAAAAACCTGTTAAAATACTCCTCCCTTTTCCAACTATATGTCTTTGTGAGGCTGTGTTTGATTTATAAATTTCAGCCAAAACAACATATATCACAATAGATTGATGTAGAAACAGATATGAGAATCCAGTTGTCTTGTATGTAATGCCAGATATTAAAAAGATCTGTAGAAATGTAAAACAATGCCATTATTCTGTCTAATTTTCGTTTTGGGAAATATAGTCATTTTTCATAATATATGCTAATGTAATGTTTATTTTTTAATGAACTATTATATATTTTAAAATATTTTTGGTTTTAATGTCTAATATGGTAAGTATTTATAGGTAAAACTTACAAATACTTTGGAATTCTTCTCATTACATTTTAGAGCATGAAAGGGGCCTGAGACCAAACCATTTGAGGTTCACTGCTCTACGTTGGTGCATTTTATTCCTGAAATTGTCTCTCACTTAAATAATTTAACAAGCTCAGTTTCCTCCAAGGTGTAATGGAGCTTATTATGGAATAGACAACAACCAAGACTACAGCACAGATAGTTGCTAATTATCACTGTCACTGCAGCTAGTTAGGGTCACTCTAAATCTGAGTTGTCTGGGCTGTGCTCCATGAATAAGCATCTGGATTTATTCATTCATTTATATAATAGACAGTTGTTCAGAGCCTCTTGTTTCTAAGGTAATTAATGGGGATGCAAAACAGAATGAGACAGTACCTTTTGAAGCAGAACTTTTGGAAATCAAGATGAGTTAGTGCCATTTGTGACTGCTGCTGAAACAACTGTGACTAGCAAACATTTGGGGCAATAAGACCGTAATGATTCATTGAGAAGAAAAGAGGCCATAAAGTGTCAGGAAAATCAAAGTTTGACTGGTCTGAAATTTTAATGATGCTAGGAACATGCAAAGTAATTTACTGAGCTTGCTGCGTTTGTCTGCACTATGTGTTTTGAGGATACACATATGCATAATATATAAAAGCTTGCAGCCTAGTGGAGTTAAGAAAGTTGTATTTTGGTAAAATGAAGAAATCGTAGCAAATGCACAGGTGTTAAGTAGGTAGGTCATAGGGGAGAACACCATCAGACAGTTGAAATTTTCAACATTGTGTTAAAGAACAAATCCAAAAGGAAGACAAATTATTGTTTAAGAAAAAGTCATAAAGCAGCAAGACAGAATGGATAACATTATAATTGTTTTGAAAACTATAACCACCAATGAATTCAAAGAAGAGGCTTTGCTTTTATCTGGGGTATTTATTGTACAGTTCTTAATTCAGTATTAGGGAAGGAAGGTCCATGAAACCAACAAGACTTGGGAGACTAAGCAGCAAATGTAGCCTTTCCCCGGCCTCTTTCATTAGGACTAAACAACAAGGACATACATAGAGAACTACACTATTGGATCTAAAGAAGGTAGAAGGGAGAGAAATTTTTTTTTGAAGAATAAATTGAATTTTATTATCTTTTTATTGTTATTATTATTATTATTTCAGCATATTATGGGCGTACAATGGTTTAGGTTACATATGTTGCCCTTGCCCCAATCTCCTCCCCCCCGCTGCCCCCGAGTCAGAGCTTCAAGTGTGTCCATCCCCCAGATGGTGCGCATCACACTCATTATGTATGTATATACCCATCCCCTCCTCTCCCCTCCTACCTACCCGACACCCAATAAATGTTATTCTTATATGTGCACTTAGGTGTTGATCAGTGTAATGGCCAAAAAACTATGAAAAAATGCTCAACATCTCTAAACATCAGGGAAATGCAAATCAAAACCATAATGAGATATCACTTATCTCCAGTGAGAAATTTTCTTTTTGCCCCTCATTGGCCACCCTATTCCTTGCCATAAGATAAAGAAAGAATATTTCGTCTCACAGTAGCAGGTTGATTAACCTGAAGTCCTGGATCCCAATAAAGGCTGTGGGAATGAGGAGTGAGGGAGGAGAATGCAAACCAAGAAAAGGATGCACCTCTTGTCCCCTTTTCCCAGAGCCTCAGGTGTGCCCCATTCATTTCTCTTCTGTCATTTAGAGAGAGAGAGGAGTTTCCAGGGCAAACTTATTTCTCAGAGAAAATCAGGATAAGTTTGAAGTTCAGAGTGAAACGTGAGAAGTATAGGAAATAGAGAAAAGAAATCAAGACACAACCATGGAGACAAAAAAAGGCAAGAGATTGGGTCCTCCCCACCCACGCCCACCACCAATAAGATCTTTCCTCTTAAAAGACAAGGACCGCATGGCAACGTTGTTTTCCTTCCCCATGGAGCAAGCAAAATGCTTTATAAATAGGGCTCATCAAAGAATTAACACACATGAATGCTGAAGTGACACTTAAAAAATAGTTTAAAGCAATAACCCAAGATGGTAAGATAAATAGCAAAAGTATTTGAAAGGATAGGCTCTATTCTTTCTAGCATCTTTGTGTTCTGTTTAGGGGAAGTAAGGGTCCAAGAAATAACTGGGACTTGGCAACTGTTCTGGCCCTGGTCTCTTTGTCCCACATGGAGCACAAAGGGAACCCAATCATTGGACAACAAATCAGTGAAGGTACTTGCCTTTTCCACGTGAGTCTCTTCATTTCCTCAACTGGTGGTTTTATTCAGTGGCTCATTGAAACACTGACGTGCCTTGACAGCTCCTGCACTAATTCAGACCTCTGCTTCTGATGGGTTGAAGCCTCGTTTCAAATGCTGGTGACAATGCGGTACGTTGTACTTGATGATAAATTATTCACCAGAAATCTCTCCTTTCCCAGAAACATGATTCCTGTGACAGAGTTCCGGCAGTTCTCTGAGCAGCAGCCTGCCTTCCGGGTGCTGAAGCCGTGGTGGGATGTCTTTACTGATTACCTCTCGGTGGCCATGCTCATGATCGGCGTGTTTGGATGTACTCTACAGGTAGGCGTCTAGACCCATGGCAAACCGTGGGCCAGAGCAAGACACCAAGTCAATGAGACCTCTTAAAAGATCTGGCTGTGTGATTTTTAATTGTGTAAATATTAGTTCCTCTTCTCTATTTGTATATCATATTTGTAATCATGGCAGGGAGCCTGAAACACTTATTCACTGAACTTTCTTAATAAGGTAAAGATGGTACTTATAAGATTTCAATGAGCGCAAAGAGCAGTTAACTGTAGTGAAGTAGTGTTTGATGTTAATAACATCAAAGGGGGCCCTTATCTTTCAAAGTTGGCTTTAGAGTGAACTATAGTATGGGTACCCAGTGCCATATATATCGCCAAATGGAACTTTTTGCTTTTCTTCACTTTTTACACTTACCCTTGATACGATTTGCTGGAGGAAGTAGCATTTTGACAGGATACTGATTTTACCCAATATTTAGTTCTGAATTAAAAAGTAACCCAACCAAAATTTAAACTATAGAGATGCTATATATTCATATATTGAATCCAGATATATTTTGCATACCTGCTATGTGCCAGGCACTGTACTTTGAGAACATAGATATCTCTAAGCAGGTCGTTTTATAGGAGAACTGAATAAACAAGCAATCAGAAGAAGTTGTGTTATGCTCTGATAGAGGTGTCCTCAAGGCACTGAGGGAGTGCTGAGGAGGGACACTCGGCTTGGGAACAACAGAAAAGGTAGATGGTTCAGTTAAAACTTGAAGAGCCAGCTGAAGTTAGGGAGAGGAGACCAGGTTGTGGGAGAAGGTGCCAGAAGAGAAAAGAAGACTCTAAGTCATGGATATGAGAAAGAATGTGACTTCTTTGGGAAACCGTCAATAGGACTGGCACAGATCAGGCATCAGCCTGGGTTGGCACCATGCTTGTGAATAGAATCACCCAGGGAGAATGTGCTCAGTGAGACCATGTCAGGAATAACATTAAAGAGTAAATGGGGGAGCAAGAGGAGCGGCTAGGTCAGGTGGCATCCAGGAGAGAGGAGGGTGTCAGAAGTCAAAGGAAGGTCAGTGTTGGCTCGCAGCACTCAACCAACTCATGGACTAAGGAGAGAGGCAGCAACTAGATCATTAGAAATCTTACTTTCAGAGGTTGGGATAGTGAATGGAAATTCAAGTAGAGGCTCTAGAGTAGATGTGACTTTAGGTCGATCAGCTGGAAGAGGAGGTAGGAAGAGAGAGAAATAGCTAAAGTGGTGCAGAGTGAAAGTAAAGTCCTTTTAACGCATTGACTACCATGTGAGTTGCATTTAAGTCAGGCTAGTTTTGACCCCAGGGCCTCATGAAGCAAAACCCTGTAGTTGGTTCTTGAAAATCTTATTAATGTTCTTATTGTTACAATTAATATTGACAATTTAATTCTAAAAACGTGGATTGCATTGCATATAACTCACAGAGAACAATAAAAAATAACAAATTAGAAAGGATTGTTTTGTTTTAATAAAACACCGTGGCACCAGGGAAAAATTATTTTTTCCAGTGTGACAGTCAATATGTTAAAGCTGATTTTAGTAATAGTTAACGCATAGTGCTTCCTGTGTGTGAGGCACTCTTCTGAATACTTTACACATTTTTTAACTCATTTCATCTTTATTGCAACTCTAAGTCGTATGTGCTGGTCTTATCCCCATTTACAAAGGAGACACCTGAGGCACAGAGAAGTTAAGGAAACCTCCCAAGGTAGGTGGCAAAGCCCTTATTCAAACCCAAGCAATTGGTTCCAAAGTCCCTGTTCTTAATCCCTAACACCGTGCTGCTTCTTATTTGGTCACTGAAAACATTTTGCACCCTCAACCACCCACCTACCCACCCAAAAAAGGATGCCAATGAGATGCCAGAGTCTGAAAGAAAGAGCATAAATTCATTCATAAATAGAACAAATGGTTGTTGAAGAACTTACTGTGTGTCAGGTACTGTTCTACCAAGAGTTATCAGTGAAGGGGGAAAAAATACAAGACAAAAATTCCAGCTTCGTGGAGCTTAAATTCTGTGGGGGAAAAATGAGGAAAATACACAAAATCAATTAGTACATTATATATATTAGAAGATGACAAGGGCAATGGGAAAAAAATAAAGCTTGCAAGGATGATAGAAGGTCCCAGCAGGTGAGGTAAGAGTTGCAATTCTCAAACAGGATGGCCTGGGAAGGCCTCATTGGGAAGGTGAATTTTGGCCAAGGAATTGAAGGAGGAGCAGGAGCAGGCCATGCAGATGTAGTGGAGGAAGCCAGCCAGAGCCAGGGGAACAGCAAGAGCAAAGGATACATAGTCAAAAGGTTAACAGCACCCTTCCCCTTCTGCAGAGGAATTGACTTCACTTTCTTGGCTTTCTAGTTCTGTTTCCCTGGAGATCCAATAAAAGTGAGTGTTAACTGTGTTACTAGGCAACATTGCTTATGACATAAATGACCACTGATTGGCCAACTGCATCTGGGCTGGGAGAGATCACTCTAGACAGATAGGAAGCCATATCATTGGACTTCTGTGATTGTGGTGACACTTGTAACTAAGCATGCTTCTTGACACATCGAAGATTTATCTATTGAGTTACAGGAGATACTGGCTCCTTTGGGGCACAAGTCTTTTAAGCCAGGGTAAGTCCTGAACCTGCCTAAGTTGGATCTCTTCCTTGCACCTGAGATGAAATGGGGAGGAGAGGCTCAGGGAGGGACTAGCTTCTGGGTGGCAGTGTGGACACTATGTGGACAGTTGTGAAGATTTTGCCAAAGGGGGAAAGCCTGTGCTGCCTGGCCGGCAAGTTATGACTCTAATCCTGCATCTTTCCAAGTGATTCTGGTGCCAAATGAAGTTTATGGTGATCTGAATAAGTCTGAATGTTAAGGTGAACCTAGAAGGCCACCTGGTGATGATGTTACAGGCCTGAAGCAGGGGTATCGCCAGCCTGTTGAGGGCAAAGCCAGGAGGCCGGTGTGGAGAGCAGTGTGAGTGAGAAGAGCAGTAGGAGCTGAGGCCCCAGTCACGATGGGAGCCAGATCGTGTAGTGCCTTGTAGGCCACTGAAAGGTTTGGCTTTGCTCTGAGTGGGATGGGACATGTTTGGAGGATTTTGAGCAGAGGATTGTCCTGATCTGACTCATGGTTTAACAGGACCATGCTAGCCACTGAAAATATGTTGCAGGGGCTGAGGATGGACACGGGGATTATTCAGAAGGCTATGCAATAATCCAGTCAACAGATAAATCAGATGGTTTGGACCAGGGTGGAAGCAGTGGTTCTGGATATGTTTTGAGGAAAAACCACCAAGATTTGCTCAAAGATTGAGCATAAAATATGAGAGAAAAGGAGAAATCAAGGATGACTCTAAGATTTTTAGTCCTGAGCAACTTGAAAAGTTTGGTTTTGAGCATGTTAAGTGAGAGATATATGTTCAGCTTCCAAGTGGAGATATTAAGTAATCAGTTGGATATAAGACCAGGAGTTTAGGGTTAGTGGTGAATGGTCATTTTCAGGAAGAAGGAGATGATGGATCCAGGATCCTGGTGGAAGAAGGATTACCCTTGATTTGGGTGGAGGGGATCTTCCAGCAGAATGGAAATGATGGCCACTAATGCGTTATATTTGGAAGGGGGGCAGAAAGATGGGAATTCAAGCCTTTTGGCTTCTGGTTTCTCTGTGATGTAGAAAGCAGCACAGCTGCTGAGAGATTGTGAGGATGAGGGAGGTAGTGGAGTGGGGACCTCAAAGAGGAGGGCAAAGATTTGGGAAGGCCAGTCTGGGAATTATTAATAGTAGAGGGAGGTGATACAGATCAACAGGAGGACCATGAATCTGCCTTTATGACTGTGCCACAGCTCATGGCACTGCTGCAGGATCTGCCCAACAAGCACAAGGAATTGTTTCTCTTGTTCACACTCCCATGGCAGGACGAAGTGCAGAAAAGAGAAAGGACACAGAAATCTATAAGAACTAGTAGTTGGAACAAAATGAATGAAAACGAGAGTGTACCTATGAAAAAGTCTATGACGGACAGCCTTTAGGAGATGTGCCTGTGTTGAGTTCAGCAGAGGATTCAAGCACAACTTAAACCACTCTGTACAATGGCCAGAATCGTCTCCCTGCGGCACAGCCCTTCCATGTCTCTCCATTGTCCAGAAGCCTTTGGAGCGCCCACCAGGCCCCTGCTCTGCACCACCACCATTACCTCCTGTGGTCACTGCCTCTCCTCAGATAGGTCACCTAAGCTGGGCCCTTCACCCATAGGCCTGTTTCATCTCTGTAGCCTTTAAAAAGAAATCCGATGCTAGTTGACTGGGAACAGGAAGTGAAGACTGAGATGCCAAGGTTCTGAGAACAAGTGAGATGCCCCGAAGGAATATTGCATCAGCACAGTGTTGAAGGCTGCAGGGCTCAGAATTCATACCATTCAACTCAGCAAACATCCCTGAGCTCAGCAATGTATCCGGCACCATGTGGGGTGCTAGACATTGAAAGAAAAATGGGGCACAGCCTATGCCCTCAGATTGCTAATAGTCTAAAGACCATAAAAATACATAAAAAATGCCTTCTAACATATAAGCACCTTGATGGTACCTCAGGAGCATTAAATACGATGTTGTCATCTCAACCACTGGAAGTTAGAGGCTTGAGGAATAGATAATGGAGCAAAGTCTCAAAGAATGAGTATACAAAACCGAAATATATATATTTAAAACAAGAATGGAAGGGAAAAAAATCAGCATTAACAGAAGATTTAGTGTGATCACTTCACAAAGACTGCATTGATCAGCACAGTGACCAGAGAGCACAGATGGCATTTTAGAGGGCAGAGTCAGGGGTATTAAACATCCTGAAATGGGTGGGACATTCCCACATAATAGAAGAATTGTTTTACCGAGAATGATAATGGAACTTCCATCAAGAAACACTGGTAAGGGAACCTGTACTAGAATCTGTATGTACTTTATTTAGTTCCCAGAACGGAGCTGTGGAAATAGATTAGTCCCCTTTTTCAGGTGAGAATTCTGAAGTATAGAAGGTTAGGTAGCTTGCCCCAAAGCCAAGAGGAATTCAGCCAGGATTCAGATCTCAGGCTGATTCTCCAGGGTATGCCTGTCACCCCTGTGCACACTGCTATCGAATATTAGGGAACCATCACCATTCCACAAATGGTGTGGCCAAAATTCAGTTTGTAACACAGGATTTTTAATATAAAAACAAGTGCAAAATGACCAAAAGGGAAAATGGAAAGTTACAGAGAATATCAATTTTCTGAATTACAGATTAGATTTTTTTAAAGGTTGTTCACCATATACTTGCTATAAAAAAGAATAACTTCTGACCTATAGTAAGCATTAAAGCAATATGAAATAATGTATGGTATAAATTATTAAAGTAAAACCACCCGGGATTCATATTACTAATGAAAGTAATGTTCCTTAGGGGAGGAATTTAAGTTCTTATTTTAGCTCTTCTATGATAATCCACTAAAATTGGCTTAATAACTGACAACTTTATAAAAGAAAGGGTTCTTTGTGAAGCTCAAATTCCTTTCTCATTTCCAAGGTGATATTAAAATAGTTAAAATATGTTTTTATGCCTTGATTTTCCCTTTGTAAAATGGAAGTACATTCTTTCTGATCTTATTTCCAAAGCAAGGTTTGAAAATATGACAAAGCAAAATCTAAGGTGAAGTGAGAAAGGACAGTTATTGATGATAAAATAGTAATCCAACAGCTTTTTGAGTAACTATTTTGTAAGTTGCTTTTTCTGTGCCAAGTAACAGTTGATTATGTGTTTATTCTTAAAAGGTTGTGTTCATACAGGTTTAACACTATACAGCTTTGAAAATACTGGGAAAGGAAATGGGTTATTGTCTATCAAAGGGGGGTTGATTCTTTCTTGCCCTGATGTAAAGGGATTAAAATTAGCACTCTTGTCTTACTTGTCTGACAAATATTTATTCATTTCTGGGCAAGTAGCTATTTTCAAGGCTGCCACGGAATAACAGCATGTATAAAGAGCATTCCTTAGATTACATCAGGCTGCATAGGAAACAAATATAAACTCACTATAAACCAGGAGAATGTAGAGTGTACATATCCCATTCCTGTACAGTCATACACCCTCAAGGACCAGTAGTGTAAACACCCAACTTTGTGCTATAAACATGATTCAAAAACTCAACATACTCAATAAAATAGTCCAAATCCTGAAAGGTCAACACGTTGCTTCCTGGAAAAATAAGATTGCTTTAGGTCTCTGCTCAGTGACTGCAGGTTATCATATTATGACCAAATCCAAAACAGCCCACAGGCAAGCTGTTACCAAATATAGAGTTAGCAGTTAGAAACCAGAAACAGGAACTGGAAGATGCAAGCCCCCTGGAAGTCCCAGGGGACCTGCCTTGTGATTGTTACATAGGAAAGACATTTCCTGCTTTCTGTGTTTGGTGTGTGTGGGGGAACAAGCAAGTGATTTCAATGACTTGAGACCACCTACAAAAACTCCCTGAGTACTTAGCCCAATCGCCGTCAGCAAAGTGGCAAGCAGGATCACACTGTCAAAGGGGTTGGGACGTCTGAGCTTGGTGGTCAGAGCTGATCTCCACTTTGATTTGTGGTGCATACCGAAGTTAATTTTTACTTCTCTGGTTTATACCCATCAATGTCAGCTCCACAGCAAATGGCCTTCAGGTGAAATGCTCACAGGCAGTTCACTGGAAGTTACAGGCAATAAAAATTCTAGATTCCAGAGTGATTTCAGAGGAGTTCATTTTGATAATGTGCCCTGAATTCTTGCTTCTACTCCCCTCCTGCGGTCCTCTGTCCCATAACATCTGGGATTTCTAGTAGATTTTTCTTTTGCCAATTTGAATTATAGATGGAGGCCCAGAAATTCTAACTTAGATTAGCCCATTGTTTAACGTGAAATCCAGAGTACTGATGAAATAGCGTACAACACTAATGCGTAGGCTTAAAATGAAGACCTCACCTAAAGATATGTTATATAATGTTTCTATGTACCCACTGCATATCACCATTCCACTACGGTCTGTGGGGAATACGAAACAAAAATTATTTGGATGGCGAAAATGATTTTAAAGAACAGCCTTTCTCATCTTTGTAGGGATGGTGGTGAAGGCTGTGAGAGAAACACTATCTCAAAACCCCTGTTAAATCTAGTGCTAAAAATATGCCTTAGTTAGGACCTCCTTTTTATGGTGGTTTATTCAAACTGATACTTTTGATCTTCCCTAGAACTTTACTTCTTGTCATCTATCACCTTGACAATTTAATGTGCAGTGAATTCCTGGCCACAAGAATAATATATGAGTGCCTCTCACCTCACCCTCTTGGGTTCAACACAGGACATAAATCTGAATGCTCTTCTTAGGTCATCTGATACCATCCGATGCCAGTCAATGAATGGGGGACACTTCCTTTTATCTCACTGTTATGCATTGTTATGATCTTGTCGCCTATTGATTGTTTAATAATACATCTTTTCCCTCAAATAACAAAGCACTGACAGAGTATCGGGCTTTTTTCTGTGTGAAGCAAATGAGATTTACTATATAGTTAGTGTCTGTTGTTGTTTCAATGTGTGAATCATTCAAAACTTCTGTTTAAAGATCTGTATATTAAATAAGTATACTATGACTTGGAGGGAGGTGGCCTTGTATTTCCAATCGGAGCCCTGGACCTGGAGATCCTCCCCAGTCTTCCAATCATGTCAGGCAAACAGACTCCCTCTACCACTTACTGCCCTCACTTTCTTTCTCTCGACGTCCTCCCCATTCCTTTGAAAGCACTGGTGACATTTGAATCCTCTCAGCCACATAGGGGCCCTGCGCTGAGGGTTAGGCTAACATTGGGACGTGTTTTCATCATAGGCTAGTAAGTTTCTGGGCTGTATGTGGAGTCTTCTGTTTCATATAAATAATGAGTACTGCTCCTTCTTCCCTTATGCTACTGTTTTCCTTTGTAAAACTGCATTTTTGTTATGTTTATTTTATGAATCCTATTGTTTTGGAACACCCAGTTTCATATAGTAAAAAAAAAAATTAATCCAGTAATATTGTTTTGTATGTTGTTTTACCGAGAATGATAATGGAACTTCCATCAAGAAACACTGGTAAGGGAACCTGTACTAGAATCTGTATGTACTTTATTTAGTTCCCAGAACGGAGCTGTGGAAATAGATTAGTCCCCTTTTTCAGGT
>NW_012153062.1:9273836-9311990 GCF_000956105.1 Propithecus coquereli | reverse complement strand
TCCTGTACATTGGTATCTGTTGGTGGAGATCGAATATTTTCTTTTGCAGGTGGCTTTTCTTTCTGATCTTTCATGGTTCCTGTGTTCTTTCGTTGATTCTTTCTCATCGGGCTACTTTGTCAAGGACTGGATGTGCTATGACTGGTTTATGAACTTAATTTTGGGGCTCCAAAGGGATGTATGTACTTTTTAAAATATGAAATAAAATACTCCCAACTGGAAAGACACATACCAACTAAAAGATTTAACAAAAAATAATACAGCTGAGATGGTGAACCCCTCCCAAAATTGGAAGCTCGTGATGTCTGAGAATAGAGCCCCTCGACCAGCCCTGCCCTCTTCTTGCTCTTCTCAGCCCTAAGAATGAGGTTTAAGAAATAGCTTTCAAATCCTCATAGGGCAAGAGTACAATAAATGTCCTGGGATCTGCTTTCCTTTTCTCAGGGAGTAAAAAGAAAGAAAAGCTTATAAAATACAAAAGGAGCACAACTATTCTTTCCAGTGCTCAACTTTATAGAACAGTCATTATTCCCATGTAATCATTGCTATGTATAGACTTAGAACTCTTCTCCTAAAATAAAGTAGCAGCCTGACATCTTAAAATAAGAAAAAAGATTTAACAAAAAATAAGATATCAGTTAAAATAGCCACAAAAACTCTAAAATGTCTAGGAACTAAGCTAAGAATATAGAAGACCTTCATAAAAAACTTTTGAATGTCTAAGACATAAATGACATAAAAGGCATTTTAAATAAATGGAAAGACATTTCCTGTCCTTGGATGGCACAGAATTGATATTACAAAGATGTGTAGTCCCCACAAATTACTTTATAAATTGAAAGCAATATTTATAAAATTCTAATTCAATTTTTTGATAAACTTTTCCTAAAATTTATATAAAGAATGCTTGCTTATGATGGTAGAGAGGACTAGAATGGCCTGTGGGGTGAAAGGGAAGCAGGGGCAGGGGGAGAAGAAGGAAAGGCAAGGCTTTGCATAAACTGATGGCTGATGTTATACTATTCATTGAGGAGCATGGACAATTCAACCCTCTGCTCCTGAGGTTCCCCTCTCCCGACCAAACACACCCACACACACACAGTCACCCCAACTCTATGATGTCTTCTAATTTCCTTTATAGGGTGTAAGTCAGATGCTCTATTCAAATCTCATCCTTTTTTCCATTTGTAAACTTTTAAATCTCTTTGCAAATATTTCAATTATATTTTACAAGTAGGAAAATTTTTAACTCTAAATTTCACAAGTGAGAAAATCATTAGCTCTAAGATTTATCATCCCTTTGTTTAAAAAACAAAAATCTAGTTGGAAGAATTACCCTTAACATGTAGGAACATAAACTCCATAAGGCCAGGCCTCATCTGTCAGCTTCGTCCCTGTATCCCCAGAATGGAAATCAGCAGCAGGCACATGTCAGTAAATGCTCAAAAGAATGCATGTGTGCAATGGAGGGATGAGTGAATGAAGAAGTATAAATGCACATTTTAGCCATGTGCTAACGTACATGGGCATCTGATGTGCTTGGAAAGGGCCTGAGACCTTTGAATTACATTTATTTCTGGGCATTTTTGACCATAATTTGAAAGACTGTGACCAGTAGAGGAGAGGGACCAAAAACGTTGTATGAGGCCTGGCTGAAGGTATGCTTACCCTCAAGGTGAGAAGACTCAAGGGGACATGAGAACAGACAGCAGATACTTGAAGGGCTGCCACGTGAAAAGTTTAAATGGCTTCAACTTATCCCATATGTACTAGAAGAACAAATAAAACCAACAGCACAACTTTTAGGAAGGAATATATTAGCTCATACAGACCCAAACTTTCAAAAAGTCAAGAACTTTCTGGGAACGTCATATTAGTGAGTTTCCTATTATTGAAGATACCCTTCCAGAAATTGAATGGCCCGGTAGAGGGGAGACTACAAGAAAAATCCACATGTCATGAGAACCATTTGTTCTTTACATATTAATAATTCCAGGCAGTGATAAAAATCAAACAATTCCTGCCAAGAAACAAACAAATGCATTTAAAATACAATGTCAGATATAAGTTTGAAAAAAACAAAGCAGTGTAAGGAGAATGTGGGAGATTCTGCTTCAGAATAGGGTGGTCTAGGAAGTGCTCTCTGAAAAGTTGACATTGGAGCAGAACAAAAGAACTGAGAGAGAGAGGCATGTGGCTACCGCAGGAGGAGCAGTCCACCCAAGGGAGCAGAAGAAGACAGCATGTAAGGTACAAAAAACACAAGGGGAGTGGCCCCTTATAGTTTTTTCTTGCTTGGGTCCACTTTTAAGGCTTGAGATAAGCATTGACCCAAATCAAGCATGTATCATCAAGTGTCCTGGAGCGTTTGTGCTCCCGTGAATGTTAGGTGTCTTAGATTTAAGTGTTCAGCTTTACATCTAACTTCTCAAGGTTAGGACCAAGAATTTAATTCTACAGTGTCTTGGAACCTGGGACCACATGAATTACTAAAGCAGTTGTTATTTCTTTGGTGGCACTTCCAATAAAGGCATAAAGTGTTTTAAACATCCTTAGTGACTTTTTTTTTCATCATGTAATGG
This sequence comes from Propithecus coquereli, assembly GCF_000956105.1. Lineage (NCBI taxonomy): Eukaryota > Metazoa > Chordata > Mammalia > Primates > Indriidae > Propithecus > Propithecus coquereli. The sequence goes on along the minus strand of NW_012153062.1, from coordinate 9,309,408 downwards.
CAAGTTCAAAACATTAGCTTTCCGAAGAAGTATTAGAAGTAGCGGTAATATTAGGATCAGCTCCTTTAAAATAGAATTGACATCTCCCTACTCAAGGTATTTTAGTTTTTAAAAGCTGGTGAGATTCTTTGCACTGATACCCAAAGCTGGGGCTATATGACCTTAAGTTCAAATGTATTAGTTTATTGTTGGGATGTTGATGTTAAATTTTAGAATATAGGTACTCGGTATTAGACTCAGAAAATGCTTATTGCAAGATGAGACACTGTTGTAGAAATATTCCCTTCTGGAACACTTGTGTGCATGATTGTATTGTTTAGTCACTTTATTTTAAATTTTTAGAAACTCTGTACTATCAACCACAAACTTTTTGTCTAATAAACAGTCTGTCAACTGCATCATTTTACCTTGTAAGAAACCTCTTATGCTTACTAGAAGTATAAAGCCTGGATTTTTTAAAATAATTTCAGCTAGATCAAGTCAATTTTAATAAAAAAATTAAATCTTTCCCCAAAACTTCAAGCAGAAAACATGGACTCTCCCATATGCTTTTAGTGTGATTTTAGGTAAAACACATGGCTTTTCTGAGCCCCAGTTTTATAAAATGAGCAGGATAGGCATCACTTCCATTTCACAGATTTATTGTGAAAAGAAAATGATGGTAAAATAGAAATTTATTATATTTAGTCTCTTTAACTATAGACTTCAAAATACCTCCTCTTCATCTGGGACATCCCCCTATAGTCAAAAGCATGGTTAGTTATGTCTCTTGCAAACAGAGATTGGGAGAGGTCTAGGATCCAGGACCAAATGCCCAAATTCCTATAGCTACCTGCCTCCTTTTCCCAGAAGACTTTGCAGGCACTATGTAGGCATAGACAGAGGACAAGAACAGGCAAAAGAACATTTAATTAAAGCTAAGGCTCTGGCCCCAAACCTCACTATTAGTGTCCTGGTGAGCTAGGCCAGACCTCAGATAATTCACAAGGACTTCCTTTGCCTAAGCTCTGAAAATCTGCATACCTGGACCAGAGAGGGGAAGAGGGAATGAAAGAAACTTCCTTAGCTTATTTTTCTACTCTTTAATCTCTGCCATGCTCAGGTCAAGAAAAGGGGAATCTGGGTAAAGAAGAGGCAAAAGGGAGAGAGGAGGGGGAAGAGAAAAGAGGGGAAAGAGACTGACTTCTTATGGATTCTCCGTAAAGCTTGTCTGAGCTGTCCCCCTTAGGCCCTCCCAGGCACCATCAGCTTCCAAAAGAGAGGCAGCTTTAGACTTATCATATCACACCAGTTTTAAGGAAGAAGAGAGACTTCAAAATGATGACTTCCAACAGAAGCTCTAAAGAGAAAGTCCAAACAGACTGACCCCAAGGGAGAGTCCCTGCCACTTGAACTCAGAGGCTCAACCCCTTGTGACACCAGGGTTTAATACTTTCCCTCAAAGTTACCATCTGTACTAGCCCTCTTTCTCCTAGAAAAAAATGAGAAACAAAGAAGAATCCTGAGTTCTCCCCAGACATCAGCCATTATCTGGAAGATTCAGAAAAAAGGAAAAATGCCAAAATGAAATTCATCCTATATGTTAAAAAATCAATTTGCCTGGAATGTGTATAGAACCTATCTTATCCAAATTAATGGTATTTCTGGAGTCCAAATAATCTTAATTTCTAAAAAGCATAGTAACTGAAAAAAATTCGCTTACTATCCAACACACAAAAATGATTAACAATTGCCATGACCTCTGCCTTAACTGCAAGCCATCTATGATGTCACAACAAATTACAGCCATTCTCTTATGAATGGATACCATCTATTCCTCCACATAGGAAAAACACAGTCTGGCAGTTGACACCATCTCACTGACTGAGTACTATAGCAAATTATTCTTCAATTATTACAGTAAATTTCTAAAGTAATCATTTTTGAAAAATCCTTTTAGAACAATTTTTTGTTTGTTTATTTGGATGCTTCTAGTATTGAGAAATCTGTATCTTTGTGCTGTTTATACATTAAAGATAGTCCAGAGATTTATATTTCTCTATGAACTCCCCCAATTTCTTTTATCCCACTCCTGCTCACAGATTTATCAGTACACTGTAGGGTGTCTAGAGATAAGTCATCTGAGTACAGAACTAAGATTTCAGTTCCTGGGCATTGCTTCAAAAAGAGCTTTTCCTATATTATTTTAAGAGCATAATTATAGATAAATATTTCAAATTCTTCAAACAACTGAAGCAAATTTTCTCTGTTATAAATCAAAATATATGTTCCTAATGTTTATCCATAGCTTTTATATATCCATGAATTTTCTCACATAGTTTTACTTTGAGAAGGATGTTTTCCACTTAATTCATATGTCCTTATGGCTTACAGAAAAATGCTATGAAGCAGAATGAAAGGAGACTGCTTCTAATCTCACCCCACCTCTTCATTTTTTGAAACTTTTTTTCCTAGTTCCTTATTTGTCCTGGAGCAGCTTTCTTCAAATGAAGATGGAGGAAAATATGCAATGTAGATACAACTAAAATACAGGAAATAAAAGCATCCTTGATGTCTGGAAAGTCTATTTGAGGCTAATCAGGGGTTAAATAAATTAGCATTGATAGTATGTATTGTTACCTCACTCTCAGAAAAGTTAGTGTGTCAGTATTTACAGTTATAGGAGCATTATATTTATTAAGCAAAATATCAAAATGTAGAGATGATCCTAATGTAGATGTGATGGTTTCTTTTTTGACATAGGAATAAAGGGATGGTGCCTCCCAAATCTGGCAATCTCTTTGTGTATCTCAAATGAGTTAGCATTTAACTCTCTGGCTTTAGTAAGAATCACTAGGCTGGTATCACTTGGCAATTTGTAGGATGTGCAAAATGAATTGTTTCATCTCAGAGGAAGGTAGCTTGAAGCCAAATATTTCCAGATGTTCACTGGCATCTGATTGTATGAATGTGTGCACTTGCCATGGCTGTGGTTCTGTGGTTTGTTCTCCTTGCTGGGGGAGAGTGTTTATTTTTTGTTTGTTTGTTTACCTAATATTTATTGCATACCTACTTTGTGCCAGGCTATGAAATCAAAGCATAGGGCCTGCCTTTAAGGAGCTTATTGTTCCTTATACTATTATTTGTTCTATACAATAATGACATAGGAAATTATGCTTTAGCTTTTTCAGTGTTTAATCCTTGTACCAGAATAATGGCATTTTGTGTTCCTCAAGCATAGAAATTTTTGATTTTGCAGAACTCAAGAAGATTTGCTTGATGTTTGGTTTTTAATTATGTATCAATGGAATGTATAGAAAATGTACTGTTATACTTTACCACTGAGAAAAGTCATAAATTCAAAATTCAAGGTTTTTTTTCCAGAATATTATGGGGTACATAAAGCCAAATGTTTTGGCTTCATGAATTGCTTTTGTACAATTTGAGTCAAAGTTATAAGTGTGTCCATCACCCAGATAGTGTGCATTGTACCTGTTAGGTGTGAATTTACCCATCCCCTCCTCCCCCTCTCCCATCTGCTTGATTTTTGTTGAATTTTACTACATATGTACACATGAGTGTTGATCAATTAGTTCCATTTTAATATTGAGTACATGTGGTGTTTGTTTTTCCATTCTTGCTATACCTCACTTAGAAGGATGGTCTCTAGTTCCATCCAGGTTGTTACAAGAGGTATTAGTTGACCATTTTTTATGGCTGAGTAGTACTCCATGGTATACATATACCACATTTTATTAATTCATTCATGTGTTGATGGGCACTTGGGTTGTTTTCACATCTTTGCAGTTGTGAATTGTGATGTTATAACCATGCCAGTGCAAGTATCTTTTTGACAAAATATCTTTTTTTCCTTTGGTTAAATACCCAGTAGTGGGATTGCTTAATCAAATGGTAGGTCTACTTTTAATTCTTTGAGGTATCTCCATACTAATTTCCATAGAGGTTGTACTAGTTTGCAGTCCCACCAACAATGTATAAGTGTTCCCTTCTCTCTGCATCTACAACAGCATCTGTTATTTTGAGACTTTTTCATAAAAGCCATTCTCACTGAAGTTTGGTGACATCTCATTGTGGTTTTGATTTGCATTTACCTGATGATAAGAGATGTTGAGCATTTTTTCATATGTTTATTGGCCATTAGTCTATCTTCTTTTGAAAACTTCTGTTCACGTCTTTTGCCCACATTTTTATGGGGTTGTTTGATGTTTTCTTGCTGATTTGCTTGAGTTCTTTGTGGATTCTGTTTATTACTCCTTTATCGCATGTTTGGCATGCAAATATTTTCTCCCATTCTGTTGGTTGTCTGTTTGCTCTATTGATTGTTTCCTGGGCTGTGCAGAAACCTTTTAATTTAATCAGGTCTCATTTATTTATCTTTGTTGTTGCTGTGATTGCCTTTGGGGTCTTCTTCATAAATTCTTTGCCTAGGCCGGTATCTAGAAGAGTTTTACCAACCTCTTCTTCTAGAATTCTTATAGTTTCTTTCCTTAGGTTTAAGTCTGTTATCCATCGTGAATTAATTTTTGTGAGTGTTGAGAAGTGTGGATCCTGTTTCAGTCTTCTATGTGTGGCTATCCAATTTTCCCAGCACCATTTATTGAATAGAGATTCTTTTCCCCAGTGTATGGTTTTGTCTGCTTTGTCAAAGATCAGATGGCAATATGAGGATGGTTTTATATCTGAGTTCTCTGTTCTGATCCGTTGATCTATATCTCTGCTCTTGTGCCAGTACCGTGCTGTTTTGGTTACTATAGCCTTGCAGTGTAGCTTGAAGTCTGGTAAAGTGATGCCTCCCAATTGTTCTTTTTGCTTAAGGTTGCTTTGGCTATTCGGGGTCTTTTCTGATTCCCCACAAAGCATAAAATGTCTATACCACCCAAGATGATTTACAGATTCAATGTAATCCACATTAAAATACCAACATCATTTTTTGAAGAGCTACAAAATTCTAAGTTTTAATGGACTCATCCCTCCAATCCTTTGGATTTTTTTCCCAAGGACTCCATGACTCAGAGGTACCAGAGTATTTTTTTTTCTTTTCCTATTGTTGATGGGGAAATGAGCAACCAATAAATACAGACTTTTTAATTCAGCCCTTATATTTACTAATAAACACCTTAAAATTTGACAATTTGCTTTAGACATTTTTTTTCTCACTTTACTATCTGGGTCTAAACTTCCTCCGTACATAATGTGTTGTTTCCTGGCCATCATGTAAGTTTTAAGCATCATCACCATTAAAAGGAAGAGATGATCCAGACAGAGGAATATTACCCAGTCTGAAAAAAGTGAGCTTTTCAAGCCATGAAAAGACTTGGGGGAACTTTGAATGCGTATTGCTAAGTGAAAGAAGCTAATCTTAAAAGGATACCTACTATATAATTCCAACTATGTTACATTCGGGAAAAGACAAAATTATAGACACAGTAAAAGTATCAGTGGTTGCTTGGAGGGGACAGAAGTGGGAGAGATGAATAAGCAGAGCACAGAGGACTTTCAGAGCAGTGGAACTACCTGGTATGATACTGTAATGGTAGATACATGTCATTATACATTTGTCCAAACCCACATACAACACCAAGAGTGAACTCTAATGTAAACTGAGGGCTTTGAGTGATTATGATATGTCAGTGTAGGTTCATCAATTGTAACAAATATACCCCTGTAGTAGAAGATGGTGATAATGGGGGAGACTATGCATGTGCAGGGGCAAAGAGTGTATGGGAAACCTTTGTACCTCCCTCTCAATTTCACTGTGAACATAAAACTTCTCAGAAAAATTTAAGTCTTAAAAAGAGAAGATAGCATATGCACAGCAGGCAGGAAATGATGCCACACACTTGCAGTTTTGTGTTTCCATTTCCCCTGGAGACAAGGACCTTGTTTGTCCTGGTGATAGTGACACAGCATGTGGGGTTCTCATGGATGTCTATTTTTGTGCTCTAGTGGTGATTGCCCCCAAACACGCATGTAGTGAACTTGAAGAATAAAAAGACTTGTGAGTAATACCTTTGCTAAGAATGAAAGCATTCAGATGTTTACCGCTTTAGAACAATTTACCCTGCCTTTTCAGGTCCTTTTCTTTCTCACTGGCAGTCTTTTGTACTTAAAATATTTTCAGTAGTTAGTTTTGAAACAAAATCTGCATTTTCAGAGTTATCCTATCATTGATGAGGGTAAATCTCATGCCTTTGGAGGATGGGTACTTTTTTTGTCCTCTAGCATCCTGTTTCTTGGAGAAAGTGCTTAGTCAAGTTTATATATTAACTGATGATGCTTAATCAAGTTTGTATATTAACTGGTAACTTAGTGAATGAAAGTTAATGCCCTTCCCTTCTATTTCCATACCTTTAGGAGGAATGGATCTATCTCAGAAAGGAAGAGTGACCATCCATTTTTTCAGTCTTTTTTCCCCTCTCCCCAAATGCAACCTTTTGCTTCTATCTCTGGAACCCACAAGGTTCTGACCTAGTAGCTTCAAGTCCCAAATGAAGTTACTCCTATTCCATGAAGCCTTCCCTGCTTACTCCAAGCCTAAGCTCTTACTGTACTTACCCCACCATTCACTTGGTGTACATACTGCCTTATTTGCGCTCTTGTTTGACTTTTCATATGGCTATTAGTGTTTCTCCAACAAGATTGCAAGTGCTTTTAGAGTAGCAAATACTGGTTATGCCTCTTTGATTTTCTTATGGTGCTTAGCATATCTATTCAGTAAGTTTTAGTTTAATCTGTCCTTAGTATCTCTGAATAAGCCCTGGGGAATACGTTTTGGGGATATATTTCTTGCTACATCATTCTTAGCTCAAAAAAGAAAACTTGATTTGTCCTAACAAGCGGCAAGTCTGAAAGATCAGCTTGAGAGTAGAACCCCTTGGTATCAGCTGTATTTGAATCTATGGGGTAGAGGGAGGGTGAAGGATAAAGTTAATAACCTTTATATTGGTCCAGCTGCCTTTTTGTGGCTCCACTGTACTTGTTCAGATCAAACTTGGTAAGTTAAAGCACTCTCTTTTTAAAGAATAATCCACAAGCTAAATCTGGAACCCACAAGAATCTGGATCAGAAGTTAACATGTTGGAATGATGCTATCTGGTTTATCGTCCATTGAAAATTTTCTCATTTACTTCTTTTTTCTGTGATAATATAGTCATAACTATGATTTAAAGTCCAAACTGGAAAAATAATTTTGGGGTTCTAGTTTATAGAAAAAGAATAATGGACTTTATTGATGAGGAAGTAGGAAAATAAGTATTCTTGTATTCTGTTGGTGGGAGGTGTGTAAAGAAATTCTACCGGCCGGGCGTGGTGGCTCACGCCTGTAATCCTAGCACTCTGGGAGGCCAAGGTGGAATTAGAGATCAGGCATTAGAGATCAGCCTGAACAAGAGCGAGACCCCATCTCTACTAAAAATAGAAAGAAATTAGCTGGACAACTAAAAATATATATAGAAAAAATTAGCTGGGCATGGTGGCGCATGCCTGTAGTCCCAGCTACTTGGGAGGCTGAGGCAGAAGGATTGCTTAAGCCCAGGAGTTTGAAGTTGCTGTGAGCTAGGCTGAGGCCACGGTACTCTAGCCAGGGCAACAGAGCAAGACTCTGTCTCAAAAAAAAAAAAAGGAAGAAAGAAAGAAATTCTATCTTTTTTAGTGGAGAGGGAATTTGACGTTGTTAAGTTTGAGCACTACCCAAGCAACCCAATGCTTCATAATGTTAGTTTGTCTCAACTAATTTTTATGTTAAAATATACACATACACACTTCTGGAAAAGATGGTAAAGCAAGTATTACACTTTAAAACACTTCTGTTTAATGCATATCATCATGATAGATAAAATATAAAAAGAGATTAAAAAAATGCATGCGTGGACTCAAAAATAAGATGAACATTTCTGTGGAGCACAAATGGAATACTGAGTGAGGCTGAATCAATTGCTGGGCTGTTGTCCAAAGCTAAGCAATAGCAGCCAGGAGCTCAGCTCCTGCCAATAAAGGAACTATAAATGCACCAAGCAAGATAAGAGATTGAGCCTGGTCACTGTTTGAAGCCAAAGTCTCCCAGTGCCAAAAGGAAGCTGAAACGAATGGTGATTAGCTAGATGCTAGAGCTAGTGCTTCCGAGGAAACTGTACATCCAGGATGGCTCCCAAGCAGGAACTGAGTCAGCCTACCCACTGTCTCCCTGACTGGATCTGTGAGATCTTGACATCACAGTGGAACATCAGAACACCATGATAAGGCCTAATGGTGGACTGGGTGGCTGGGTGCAGGAAACCACAAAAGTACAATTGACAGAAACAGTAGATAGCAACCTCCTACTCAGACTTCATCTACCACCGAGAACACATGAAGAATGCTATGTTAAGAAAGGCTTTAACAAAATTTGTATCTCTCAGAAGTCTGTTCATGTCTTTTGCCCACTTTTCAATGGGGTTATTTATTTATTTATTTATTGCTGATTTGAGTTCTTTGTAGATTCTGGATATTAGCCCTTTGTCAGATGTATAGTCTGCAAGTATTTTCTCCCATTCTGTAGGTTGTTTATGTACTCTCTTGGTTATTTCCTTTGCTGTGCAGAAACTTTTTAGTTTAATTAAGTCCTATTTACATATTTTTGTTGTTGCTGTATTTGCTTTGGGGATCTTAGTCATAAATTCTTTGCCTAGACCAATGTCCAGAAGAGTTTTTCCTGTGTTTTCTTTTAGGATTTTTATGATTTCAGGTCTTACATTTAAGTCTTTAATCCATCTTAATTTAATTTTTGTCTATGGTAAGAAAAAGGGATCCAGTTTCATTCTTCTGCATGTGACTATCCAGTTTTCCCAGAACCACTTATTGAATAGGGCGCCCTTTCCTCAGTGTATATTTTTGTCTGCTTTATCAAAAATCAGTTGGTTGTAGCTATATGATTTTATTTCTGGGTTCTCTATTCTGTTCCATTGATTTATATGTCTACCTTTATAGCGGTACCCTGCTGTTTTGGTTACTATAACCTTGTAGTACAATTTGAAGTAAGGTAATGTGATGCCTCCAAATTTGTTCTTTTTGCTTAGGATTGCTTTGGCTATTCGGGCTCTTTTTTCATTCTTGTGAAATTTAGGATTTTTTTTCCTAATTCTATGAAAAATGACATTTGTGTTTTGATGGGAATTGAATTGAATCTGTAAATCACTTTGGGCAGCATGGACATTTTAACAATATTGAGTCTTCTGGTCCGTGAGCATGCTGTGTGTTTCCATTCGTCTATGTCATCTATGATTTCTTACAAATTCCTAACAAACATGAAAAATACTCAACATCACTAATCATCAGGGAAATGCAAATTAAAACCACAATGAGTTACCGCCTTACCCCTGTCAGAATGGCCATTATTAATAAGCCAGAAAACAATAGATGTTGGCATAGATGTTGTAAAAAGGGAACACTTATACACTGTTGGTGAGACTGCAAATTAGTACAACCTCTATGGAAAACAGTATGAAGATTCCTCTAAAAACTAAAAGTACACCTACCATTCAATCCAGCAATCCCACTACTTTGAGTATCTACCCAAAGGAAAAGAAGTCATTATATAAAAAAATACACCTGCACCCAAATGTTTATTGCAGCACAATTTACAATTGCAAAGATATACAATCAACCTAAGTGTCCATCAACTGATAAGTGGATAAAGAAAATGTGATTTTTATATATATACTGGTCAGCCATAAAGAGGAATGAAATAATGTCTTTTGCAACAACTTGGATGGAACTAGAGACCATTATCCTGCATGAAGTATCTTAGGAATCAAAAGACAGATACCACATATTCTCACTTATAAATAGGAGCTAAATAGTGGGTATATATGCTCATAAAGTGGTGCAATGGATATTTGAATCTAAGAAGGGAGAAGAGGGGAGGGATAAAAAATTACCCATCAAGTACAATGTACACTATTCTGGTGATGGGTACAGTAAAAGCCCTGACTTCAGCATTATACAATTCATCCATATAACAAAAAACACTTGTATCGCCTAAATCTATTCAAATAAAAAATTAATGCATAAAATAAAATGCAGAGGATTACAAATAAAAAAACAAAATTAGCAATTGAATACTGATTCACTCAGGATGAAATTAAGTTTTGAAACAGCTGACAATGAATTTAAAATAAATATATTTAGAGTGGTCAAAGCGATTAAGACATAGCTTCTACCAAGAAGTAATGAATTAAACAAGAGTTGTAGAAGAAAGTGGAAGAAATGGTGGAGCCATTTTTGAAGCAATATTTGAAGAAATATTGGCTAAAAGTTTCCAGAATTGAAGAAAGTCAAGTCCTTAGTTCCAGGTATGGAGCAGGATTAATCCACATACCTTCGAAATTAAAGTGAAAATGTAAAAATCTGGGATTAATGGTAAAATATTAAAGCTACCTTAGAGAAAGACAGATTTCCCACTAAAGAACAAAATCAAACTGATAGGACACTTCTCACTAGGACAAAAATATAGGCCAGGGAAAATAGAATAATATTTTTAAATACTTGGGGGGAAATTACTGTCAACACAGAATTTCATAACTTACCAAATTATTATTCAAGAATGAAAGCAATACAGACATTTTTAGATATACCAGGTATATGGATTTCCCACCCACAGACCCTTATTAAGAGATATTAAGGAAAATCAAAAGGAAAATGAACCCGGGGGAACATATAGGATCTAAGAGAACTGGTAACATATAATTTAATAAATATATAAACAATCACAATTAACTACAGATTATAAAAATGTGTGTCTCAAAATAAAGCTAAAGCAAACTATGGGAACAACAAAATGGGGTAGTTTAGTGGGTAGTTGAAACATTTTTGGGAGGGGCATAGAGATACTAAAAAAACTTCTTCTAATCGTACATTTTAAGAAATGAGATAGATAACCTGTAGAAAAATAAAAATACAGTCTACATCTTCCTAACTAGCTGAGGGAGGGCAGAAATAGGAGATATGGAAAAAGTTATTAACATGTGGGAGAAGGCAGGAAGGAGGAGGAAAGAGTATAAATAAAACTCTAAAATCTAGAAATAAGTCCAAATGTCCAAATATGAGTGAGCTAAATAATGTAATGTATTAAGTTCACTTGTAAAAAGAAAAAGGTGATTGATTTAAATTTGTAAAAATTCATAAGGCAGACACCTAAAAAAAAACACCGCAAAAGGTGAAAAATAGAGATCAAAAGATAATATAACATGAAAATACCAGAAAAAAAGTCGGTGGAAAAATGTTAATATTATACAGCATTTAGCCCTCCTATCTTCAAGATGCACTCTTTATCTAAACAAGGTATATATTTGAATTTTAAAACATGCATAGATTCTTGTAACCACCACCACAAATAGGATACAGAACAATCTCAGCACCCCAAGGGTTAAATACTGGGGGGAAATTACTGTCTCGTGCTGATTTTGCAGGGAACACCCCAACCGTTAACCTCTGATCTGTTCTATTAACATATCCCTATCTGTTCTCTGTCTTGTTTTTCAGAATGCCATGTAAAATCAGATAGTATGTAATCTTTTGAGACTGACATGTTTTTTAATAGCAAAATTGTCTACATGCACATCATCATGGAATGTCCTTAGTAAATTATAGCACATCTATAGTGTGTAATTCCGTGGCACTTAGAATGAAGTAGATCTCCAGGTGCTGGTGTGTTAATGTCTCCAAGACATACTATGAAAGTGAAAAACTCAAGGTGCAGAAACAATACATATAGTAAGATCCTATTTTTTTACATATCATATGTATGTAAATGCACAGATATACATCTGGAACAGTATACACAAACTTACTGGGACCCTAAGGAATGGCAGTGGAATAGGGAAAGGGAGAACTCTAGCTTCTGTGTTAAAAAGAAAAGACAGGACCAGGCGCGGTCACCCAAGCCTGTAATCCCAGCACTTTGGGAGGCCGAGGAGGGAGGATCATTTGATCTCAGGAGTTGGAGACCAACCTGAGCAACATAACTAGATCCCATCTCTACAAAAAATTAAAAAAATTAGCCAGGGGTGGTGGCAGTCACCTGTAGTCCCAGCTACTCTGAAGGCTGAGGCAGGAGGATCATTTGAGCCTAGGAGTTCAAGACTCCTTCACTCCCACCTGGGTGACAGAGTGAGACCCTGTCTCTAAGGAGAATAAAAGCATCTCTCTGATGGTATAAATTTGATAATTACAATTTTAAGTATATTTGATTCTCTTCCTAGGTTTTAGCAGCATTTCAGGGTAGATTTGGATGGGTTGTTTACTTTTTTAAGGAAATTTGAATTTTTACTTTGCATTTCCCCTGAAAACACGCCCCTGCCCCTAGAAAGCAAAAGCAAGAAATTCAGTTTATTTCATTGACTTTAGAATGGAGGGTCTTCAAGATACTTTTTTTCTTTTCAAAAACAGCCGTTATGTTTTCTCAGCATGATTATATGCAGATGAGAATTCAAGAATCTAAATTTTAGTGAGCCCATTTCTCCAATGCCTGCATCTCTTGGGTTTCTTCTCCTAAAGTAGTACATAGATATTATCACAGTCATGGAACAATTTTACATGAACATTTTTTTTTCTGCAGGGACTTTTAACTGGAAAGCCTTGAGGAGCATTTATACACTTTTGTACCGTAGATGCGATTCCTAAAGATCTAGAGGCCGTCAGGTCAAATCCCACCCAGTCCAGTGCCCTCTCCCAGTTTTGTCAAATTCCTAGAAGGGTAAGGTTCTCACAGTCCCAGTTTCTGTTTCCATGGAAATTGTGTAGATTATAGATTTTTACCTGTTCCATGCAGTCTTTCCCTGTCTATACAATTTTGATCCAATCATGAAATTGCTGTGATTTCTACAAAATTCACACATAAAAGGGATAGTATGTTGGGGGGGTGGGGGCGCGCACACACACACACACACACACACACACACACACACACACACACGGCATGCCAGCACGTTGGGGATGACCTGAACCTGAGGGCTCTGTAGAGCTGATGGGGCTGGGGACGCCCACACCTAAAGCACTTTCTTAGTGTTGCACCAGCAGCCTGGAACCCTATAATTATTCTGTTGAAATTTGTTTTTCAGCCTTTGTTTAAGGCTTGTTTTGCACCCTGAACTTTAAGTTACTGGGTAAAGGTAAAGAGAAGTAAAGTGTAGGTTTAACTAGGCAAACTTCTGAAAAGGGCAGAAAAGATGAAACAAAAACTTCCAAGTTATTACAGGCTGCTGTTATTTACAAAGATAGGGCAAAAACACTCTTTACCTTTAAAAAAAAAAAAAAAAGCCTGTCTGCCTTATTTTTTTCTGTTTCTTTCTGAGTATACCTTTGAAAATACTGATCCTTCTCCCAGTTCTTCCCAATGTTGCAGTGTTCAGAGACACTGTTTCTATTTTTTTTTTTTCTGTCTCTGTAGGACATGAAGAAACACTGTTTCTATTAAACATGGAGATAACTACCTCTCTCCTTTAGCTATTTTACTGTTTAAGTCTTCATACTCTTGGACTCCTTACCCTGGCTGTTTCTTTTTGTAGTCCTGTATTAGGCAACCTGGTCTCACATTCTTTTGGAATTCTACTTGGAGCTGCCTCTCTGCTGGGGTCTTTTTATGATATGTTCCCTCAGCAACATCAGCTACTGTTCTTAATGACTAAATTCCAGTATTTTTTATTTCTGCTAAGTGCTTATTGCTGAGTGATGAACCACTTTTGGAAAATAGATAGTTGTCTTTATCCTCCTGGGATTTGAGTAGGCACATTTCAAAACCTTATCTTCACAAAGACTGAAAGAGAAACATAAAATCAGAAGACTGAAAGGAACTTCTGGAGACTGTGTACTACCCTCCTACTGCCCAGCCATCCTAGCAGAATCTTGGTGAAATGAGAAGAAAGGGGGCGGGGGAGGAATGGAAGAACACTAAGCTGGAAACAAACAGAGGTTTCAGTTCCTGTTCTGCCATTTCCTAGCTGTGTGAACTTGTGTAGGTCACTTAAATTTTCTGAATCTGGTCACTTTCTTCTGTAGAATGGAGAGAATGTGACCTACCTCCCCAGCATGGCAGACCTCAGACAATCAGATGTTTTTGTGTAAAATAAGAAAAGGTATACCTAACTGTGTGTTTGCACACGGTTGAGTGAGAGGTGAGCAAGCTAGATTTTAGCTTACAGCTTGTACCCGGGCACCCTGGTATAGTGCATAACCTGAAATCCTATACAGCAGCCAAGTTCCCAAAGTCTACTGTCCTCTGCCACAAGGAGCAAGCCTGGGGGAGGGCCTGGACAAGGAGACAGTACTGGGGCCCACCTGGTTGCTTGGCAGGGACTTAGCACTTTTAAGAAGGTGCCTGCCTTTTTACCTTCTAATTAATCTTGGTTTTACACTTACTCTTCTTTTCATCACATCATTAACATATTAACATATTAGTTTAAGGTATCACCTTGGGGAATGTGCTCACAGAAGCACATTCCTTTTCCCTGCTGGTCTCCAACCCCCACCCTGTGCCTATTTCACAGGTTGTTGGAACATTAAATTAAACCATGAATGGGAAAGCACATGGAACATGATCCCAAACACTGAAGTTCTTAGTTGCTTCTCTTTAACATTCCTTCAAGATATTCTGGCATTAGTTTAGGCTTTCTCCTACTGTTTGGTATTCCAGAGGTTTCCAAAGTAGGGTGTTCAGCCCCCAAGAAATATGACAGATGCTCCATTGAAATGTGACATAAAAATGAAAATTTTATTTATATGTATTTTAAACTTAAAGAAATAGCTTTTATAATATTTGACATATTGATTGATAAGGATATATAGTAATTATAAGTAGACATACATATACTAGATGGGCATACTCAACCTTTTCTCTCTGATATAGGTAAGTAATAAAAATGTTTGAAGACCACAGCTCAGTTCTCACATCTCTGTACCCTCTAAATAGAATTGCATTTGTTGTTCTTCCCTGAATTCTTTTTATTTAAATAGTAAATAGTTTCCCGATTTATCTTCCAGGACAGGGCTTTATAAATCTTGGAGTGAAACATTCTCTCCTCACCTAACCTCATTTCTTATTATCTGCATAGGACATGAGAAACAGCAAACTTTTTCCCTGAGATCTGACTTATTTGTGTCAGATAACTTGTTATTTAGAATAAAGTCAAATTGGTGTCCTTTTGGTTTAATCCTAGACATTCAGTAAAATAAAATAAGAATGTGGGCTGTGGGTTCAGGTGGTCCTGGGATGGAGGACATTAGGCAAATAACTTAACCTGAGTCCATGCCTCAGTCTTCTCATCTGTAAAATGGGAATAATAAGAATATTAATTATTAATAAGAATTTAGACAGCAATTAAAAGAATCAATACCCATGACATTATGAGAATAGTGTCAGTTGCATATTAAGCACAACAGAAGTTTACCGCTGTCATCACTATAACCACCATCTTCATCCCTAGGTGAGGTGTCTTTCACCTCCAGACCAACAGAACCCCAAACTGGAAGGAGTAGTGGCAGTTCTGGATTCATTCACTTTCTCAACAAACATATACTGGTGGTCTCTCATGTACCAGTCACTTTACAAAGTGTTGGGTGCTTCATTCCATTGTCAACCTCGTGCTTCTGTGTGGTGGGTTGCTAGTTCCCTTGTTACCCGCTTATGGTCACATTACAATGCCGTAGCAGTCCACTTTGCAGTGGGTTCCGTTTCTACTTCTACAATCAATGTAAAGGGCTTTGATGCTGCACAATCATTAAACAATTTGCTGTTGCAGAATCACCAAACACTATGGATTTCTAGCCATTTGACATTTTAAGGTACAAATAAACTTTCCCTGTGTTATTAATTCCATATGTCATTGCCATATATTCCCTGGTTATTATCCTTCCGTTGAACTTTTTGTTTATAGTTCCACCTTACATGGGGCTCTTCCTGGGCATGATTCCTCCAGGTTGATTCAAGGTATATTCTGCCTCATTCTACCTCATCTTCAGAGAGGCTACATTTTCTCCTTCCCAAATTGCAATCTTGTGAGTCTGCTGGACATCATTATGGCTTAATATTCTTTTCAAAAAATTGAAGCATTGGTAGAAGGATAGTGGTTCTCAATGTAATATATTATGTGCATATCTAGCAAATTTAGAAACAATTATTTTACTGTTAAACACTTCTATATTCTCTCTCTCTCTCTCTCTCTCTCTCTCTCTAAAGAAATGTTTTTCTCTGAAAGCTCAGTAAAATCCCCATTATATTAAAGCCACTCATGTTGATCTATGCATATATTCTGGATATGGGTAGAAAGAAAAGGGAAAACAATAAAGACAGGATTTTCTTTCAGGTTTCCTCCTTCCAATCCTTTTACTTCTCACACACAAACTGCTATAATCTTGGGGGACATCCAATTCAAGTTTAAGTCTGATAAGGTGATATACTTCCCAGACCAATAACTGATTCTTCCAGGCTCTGGTGAGACAAGAAATGCTATTTTCAAAACACACATGAATGTTCTCTGAATATTTACTCTGTTGTGAATTGTTCTGTGACCTGACAAAACTGCTGTTTTGTGTTATAACTTAGACATGATGAAGAAAGTCAGATATTTCATTTTTCCAGCATGGGGGCTAAGAATAAAATCTTGGTGCTGGAATTGAACATGGTATTTTCCAGGCAAAGGAAATGGACATTTATTGGATGTTATTGCTGCTTTCTGTGCACTAATGACATTATGAAAGCTCTTTGAGTAATATAATTTGAAAATATTATTTCTGTGTTTCAGGTCATGCAAGACAAGATAATCTGCCTTCCGAAAAGAGTGCAGCCTGCTCAGAACCACTCTTCCATTTCGAATGTGTCTCAAGCGGTTGCCAGTACCACCCCACTGCCTGCACCTAAACCATCTCCTACTAACCCCGTCACTGTGGAGATGAAAGGACTGAAGACAGATTTGGACCTTCAGCAGTACAGTTTTATAAACCAAATGTGTTATGAGCGAGCCCTCCACTGGTATGCCAAGTACTTCCCTTACCTTGTTCTCATCCATACCTTGGTCTTCATGCTCTGCAGTAACTTTTGGTTTAAATTCCCTGGTTCCAGCTCCAAAATAGAACACTTCATCTCCATCCTGGGGAAGTGTTTTGACTCTCCTTGGACCACACGGGCTCTATCTGAAGTGTCTGGGGAGGACTCGGAAGAAAAAGACAATAGGAAGAACAACATGAGCAAGTCCAACACCATCCAGTCTGGTCCAGAAGGCAGCCTAGTCAACTCTCAGTCTCTGAAGTCAATTCCTGAGAAGTTTGTGGTTGACAAATCCACTGCAGGGGCTCTGGATAAAAAGGAAGGTGAGCAAGCGAAGGCCTTATTTGAGAAGGTGAAGAAGTTCAGGCTGCATGTAGAAGAAGGTGATATTCTATATGCCATGTATGTTCGCCAGACTGTACTTAAGGTTATCAAATTCCTGATCATCATTGCATATAATAGTGCTCTGGTTCCCGAAGTCCAGTTTACAGTGGACTGTAATGTTGACATTCAGGACATGACTGGATATAAAAACTTTTCTTGCAATCATACCATGGCACACTTGTTCTCAAAACTCTCATTTTGCTACCTGTGCTTTGTAAGTATCTATGGATTGACGTGCCTTTATACCTTATACTGGCTGTTCTACCGTTCTCTAAGGGAATATTCTTTTGAGTATGTCCGGCAGGAAACTGGGATCGATGATATTCCAGATGTGAAAAATGATTTTGCTTTTATGCTTCATATGATAGATCAATATGACCCTCTCTATTCCAAGAGATTTGCAGTGTTCCTGTCTGAAGTCAGTGAAAATAAATTAAAGCAGCTGAACTTAAATAATGAGTGGACTCCCGATAAACTGAGGCAGAAGCTACAGACAAATGCCCATAATCGACTGGAATTGCCTCTTATCATGCTCTCTGGCCTTCCAGACACAGTTTTTGAAATCACAGAGTTGCAGTCTCTAAAACTTGAAATCATTAAGAACGTAATGATACCAGCCACCATTGCGCAACTCGACAATCTCCAAGAGCTCTCCCTACACCAGTGCTCTGTCAAAATCCACAGTGCAGCTCTCTCTTTCCTGAAGGAAAACCTCAAGGTCTTGAGCGTCAAGTTTGATGACATGAGGGAGCTGCCCCCCTGGATGTATGGACTGCGGAATCTGGAAGAGCTCTACTTGGTTGGCTCTCTGAGTCATGATATTTCCAAAAACATCACCCTTGAGTCTCTGCGGGATCTCAAAAGCCTTAAAATTCTCTCTATCAAAAGCAACGTTGCCAAAATCCCTCAGGCAGTGGTTGATGTTTCCAGCCATCTCCAGAAGATGTGCATACATAATGATGGCACCAAGCTGGTCATGCTCAACAACTTAAAGAAAATGACCAATCTGACGGAGCTGGAACTGGTCCACTGTGACCTGGAGCGCATTCCTCACGCTGTCTTCAGCCTGCTCAGCCTCCAGGAATTGGACCTGAAGGAAAATAATCTGAAATCTATAGAAGAAATTGTTAGCTTTCAGCACTTGAGGAAGTTGACAGTGCTAAAACTGTGGCATAACAGCATCACCTATATCCCGGAGCATATAAAGAAACTCACCAGCTTGGAACGTCTGTCCTTTAGTCATAATAAAATAGAGGTGCTGCCTTCCCACCTCTTCCTGTGCAACAAGATCCGATACTTGGACTTATCCTACAATGACATTCGATTTATCCCACCTGAAATCGGAGTTCTACAAAGTTTACAGTATTTTTCCATCACTTGTAACAAAGTGGAAAGCCTTCCTGATGAACTCTACTTCTGCAAGAAACTTAAAACTCTGAAGATTGGGAAAAACAGCCTATCTGTACTTTCACCGAAAATTGGAAATTTACTATCTCTTTCCTACTTAGATGTAAAAGGCAATCACTTTGAAATCCTCCCTCCTGAACTGGGCGACTGTCGGGCTCTGAAGAGAGCTGGTTTAGTTGTGGAAGACGCTCTGTTTGAAACTCTGCCTTCTGATGTCCGGGAGCAAATGAAAACAGAATAACTTATTTTTCTTTAAAGTTTGACTGAAACACGCTTCTACCAAATACAGTATGAATAATTAGGTAGTCTTAATGCTTTTCCTATTTTATTTTTATTTTTTTTCTTTACCCACACAAAACAAAATGTACACAAAGATTGAGTAAGGAGTATGTATTTTTTAATAAAAATTTAATTGTATTTTTTCAATATTAATATTTTAAGTTTTGTTTGTCTTGGAACCTAATATCTATTATTGTTTTCTACTGATAGAAACAGATGGTTCCATCTGTTTTTTGTTTTCGTTTTTGTTTTTCAGTTCATTCTTGCGAAAGGGAGGGAATTGTAAGTTGCATGCTTTGGGCATTTTTTTTAAATAGAGGGAGATATTTTGCCAGGGTCATTTTTAGCTTGTTTACACCTGTGTAGGGTCCTCATTTTTGTGTTTTCATTGTGTGTATACCAAGGCATCTGTGCTAGTTGTTTTAATACCAGCTGCCTTCTTTACTGGCCAAGTCCTTCATTCTACAGAAAACACTTCTCTGGAGTATAACTTCACATAAGTGCATTGTCACAGAGTATTATTTTTGAATTTTCCCCCTGCCTCCAACAGAACCCGTAAATTGTGTTATTTCATATACCTGACATCTATAGTTATCCTTTAGGCAAGACTTTTGTAATTGGGTGAAGAAAATAATCTTTAGTGGTTGGCATGCTTGAATTGGTCATTTATAATTTAACTGATTTGCATTTTTACCAGTATTTTTTAAATATTTCAAAACTAAATACAGAGGCCCTCCCCTACCTTTAATCTCAATACTGCTGTGTAATACTGGTGAATGACCTTAGAGAACCTAGATTTATTTTAATATTGCAGCAGGTAATTAAATTTAAAAATCATAGAATTAGAAGCCTGGTTTTGAGTAATTTAATTATCTTTGATATCTTGATATGTGGATGCATCAGATGGGAAAAATTTCACTACTAAAGTGCCCTGTCAAAGAACTGGTGTGCTCCAGTCAGGCTGTCTCCCTTGCTCGGGGCACTGTGGCAGTCGTAATCTATTCAAATTCTGCCTGTTGCACAAAATAGTCCACTTATGTATACAGTCAGCCCTCCATATCCATGGATTCCACATCTGGGGAGTCCACTAACTATGGATTCAAAATATTCTAAGAGAAAATTACGTCTGTACTGAACGTGTGCAGACTTTTTTATCTTTATATTATTCCCTAAATACTGCAGTGTAACAATTATTTACAAAGCATTTACATTGTATTAGGTAGTATAAGTAATCCAGGGATGATTTAAAGTATACGAGAGGATGTGCATAGGTTATATGCAAATACTGCACCATTTTGTATCAGGGTCTTGAGCATCCTCAGATTTTGGTGTCCCAGAAGGTCCTGGAATCCCCCATGGATACTGAGGAACAACTGTATATTAATTGGTTTCCGTCAAGCCTGCCCTTGCTGTAAATGCTAGTGATGCAAGCACCGGTACTCTATCTGCTATTTGGCTTAACATATGTATCTCATCTAAAATGGTTCTGTTAACTTTTTTTTAAAGTGTGAATAAATTGTTAAGTCATATTACTTAGCAATAATTTTTGCCTGATTGTCAGCAGAGCTTTTACTTACCTTTGTACTTAAAATCCAACATAGTATGGGCTCTTGGGCAAAATATTTCACTGACTATTAGATAGAACAGGAAAAATGAAATACACTATTTGTGCCGTCTATCCAATGCTACTGATTATAGGAACGTTGTTTTATGTGCCAAATTAATTGACCATTTCCTGAGCCCTAGACTGATCTAAGAAAGTTTTGTGACTTAACAATGAAAGAAAGTAGGAAGATGATTTGGGATTTCAAAGTGCTGTTTTTAAAAATTGTTCCTTGAACCTGGTAAATTTGCCCAATGCTACTTTGAGTCATATACAGAAAGCAACTATGGGAACTGTTCCACAGATATGTGTACCTCAATTTTGTTTTAAGTTTTAAGACACATCATGGGGTGAAGGATTATGGAAAGAGATGCTTTTCATTTGTTTAATAATCTAATCTAATCATATAGACCAATGTGCTTCACAGTTTCTGCACTATGTTAAAATTTTAGAATGATGATTTTGTATGGCTGATTTATTTAGACCTGCAATTGAAATAATGTTTGAAAGAGTATCACGGTTATAGTTCTTATATGATAAAATATTTAATTCCAGAATATTACTGGCATCCTGAGTGTGAACAGTGGGTTGTATTTAGAAACATAGCCCTGTTTTAAACAATTTTTTGGCAGATCGCCATGGTTGAGCATGACAAAAATATTTAATACCCTGTTGAAAGGTAAGCTTAGATAACTGTTGGCAAAACACTGGGTGCACTATTTTTTTGGATAAAATTTATAGTTATTTTCTATATCACCCTTCAAAAGGGATCTATTCAGGTTAAAAATCAGATTTATGCTGAAGTCTTTATCTGGTGTTAACTAATAATCTCTTATGGGCTCATAACTGAAATAAGTCACTAATAATTCATTTTTATCATTTGTAACAATTTGCTCAAAATTCCAAAAGAATTTGATTTGTTTTTTAATGATTTTGCAGGCTGACTCCCAACCTAAGTTTTGATAACATCCAGTAAATCAGTATAGTTCTATGGCTTTATGTTTTAACTAAGAAGGAAAATTCATAGATGTTCTTATTAGGTTTTATAAAAATTTGAAAGTCTCAAACTTAATTTTGAGTCTACATTTTCTGACTCTGGCCCTTTTTAATATTGTAAGTTTTTGTTCACTTTCATAAGTAAAAAGCATTCAATTACTATTTAGCCTTTAAATGGGAAACTCAGGTAAATGAACTTCTGACTTTTCTAAAGTTCTTTAACCAATCAATTCAGTGCAGAGGGGTAATTACCTAATCATTTTCTGTATTTTATAAGCACTCTTGCTAAAAGGAACAGCTAGCTCTATTTCTCTAATCTCTGTAGGATGCATGAGAAACTGCTTATGTCAATATAAAAGCACTATATGTAATCTTAACTCCTATAGCTGCTTGGAGCTCATGACAGGAGAGCTTTTGGTCAGCTTTAAAGGTTAAGCACAGAGCAAACAATTGTTTGCTAATGACCTGGTTGAGAGAGAGCATGTAAGTATATTCCAGTGGAACTCACCTAAGAAGACCACACTTCAGAAAGCTATTGCATTTTCTTGTTTTGTGTTGGGTTTTGTTTTACTTTGTTTTGAGATACCACCTGTAATACAAAGATTCTTAATCTGTTATTTACAATCATAAATTTTTTTTATTGTTCACCCGCCTCTTTCCCTGACATTGTATTTCCCAGCTATTTTAATGAATTCCAACAGTTTACATGGCATCTTATGTAGCAGGCACTATTTTTTCAGAAAGGCTTAGAAAATATACCTGCTAAGAGTATTTTGTTCATTTAGAGGTGCCTGTTTACCTGTCTCTCAGGCCATCTTTGTGGAAAGGGGCTTAAACAACCTGGAATATTCCTTGGTGACTTGAGGTGAGGGAAGTCCCAAGTTCTTTCAATATGCTATTTCATTATTTCTGATATTAAGAAAGAGAAAACAAAACCTTTATATTTCTTGTTAACATTTCCACCAAGAGAGGTTTCTATTGCTTATTTTTGACTGTAAGAAAAGTCCATTCTTTAAGTAGAGAGTATTTTACTCTGTAATCTAATTTCATATAAAATACCTGATCAATAGTAATGATATATTCATTTAAAGAGTGAATATTCATGATCCATCATTATGAAAACTGTTAGCATACTTAGTAGTGTACAGATAAGATAAATTCAATGTAATTCCAGTTGTTTGTGGAGATTAAATTAAGATGCAGTTAACATCCTCATCCTCCTATGAATCCCGAACATGATAATGCTATTCAAACTGTTTAGTTCACATTTTTGGTAGCTCTTAATAACTCAGGTTAGGGTTCTATACCTCAAGTTAGCAAAACAGCGTAGTTACTAGTAAGGAGACTACCTAAAGGATCTAGAAGATTTTCTCATCTTTTCTTGTGTATTTAGAAATATTGTAAGGAAACTTGGATAGTCCTCACCAGACCTGCCATGATTTTTCAGATTTGGGCCTCAGTGACACGCTTCTGTTACAGTTTCTTGCCAGCCTCTCTAACTAGGTATCCACTCTTATTCCATCTTCGCAGAGTTATTCACTGGTAAAGGTAGCATCCTTAAATTCATTTGGGGGAGATAGAGGAGGGTTTCCCCCTGCCCCCAAAAATATTTTTTTTTAATCAGAAGACACTGAAAAGGGGTATAAAACTTTGGACAACTTAATTTCTTGGCCATGTTAATTAACAGTTCCTAGGCATGGTTTTTATCTTCTGAATGCCTTTCTCTCTCCTACCTTATTCTGCCTCTTTAATGGAATATTTTTATTGGAGTTGGAACTCCATCCCTTATGTGCTCATTCAGTTTTCCTTTTGCCACTTGTTTACTCTCACTGTATGTATTCGAATTGTGTCAAATGCTGGCAAACCTCTAAGATTGTTAAGAAAAATGCTTAAAAGTTGATTTGTTATAGTGCAAATTCGTAATAAAATGTCTTAATGTTATTTGGCCATGTAGTACACAGGAACAGAAAAATAAAGTCATTTTTGTAACTTAAAATTGAGATTTGTGCCTTTCTTACTCATTTTTAGAAATCTTGTTTATCTTTTGCATTTCTTAAACTATCACTAAGTCCCCCTATTCTCTGCAGGAAATAGGCTGCATGCATTCTTTCAGTTTGTGTTGAGTTAATTTCTGTAATTGTGACTAATTATTTCCTTCCTTAATTCACTGTACTGTATCTACCTAAGGTGCCCCTGGAGTTTCATTTGGGTAATTAGTGCTCTAATATGTAATCTGGAGTGCAATTTCTGTGCATTTGCCAGGTCAGTTTGTAAAATGGCTGTCCAGCTCAGCCTTCAGTAAATACTCTTACGGTAGACTGTGGTTACTTAAAGGAATCAGAATGGTCCTGCACAGCTAGGCGGCCTCCCCTAATTAACCACATTCACTCCAGGTTTAGGGAAGCCTCTACAACAAAACTTCATGTACCACTTAAACATAAGAAAATTGCAATTCGTAATTTTCAAAGCTGAATTGTCACTTTACATATTTTTCTAATATTGGTTATTTTACTGATAGTCAATTCTCTGGAGAAGGATGATTGAGATGAGGAAGGACTGTGAGTGTGATGGGAGAGGTCGTGTGAATGTGTGTGTGAGAAATTTAGACAAGATTATGTTAGAGCTCTGGAGAAATGTTAGAGACAAGCTCTGGGGAATGCAATAGATTAGCGCATCTGGTGATGTCATATGAGGAAAAGACTGCCCACTGCCACCCTCCATTGTCTCATCTTCCAGTCCTTCATACAGAATGTTGAGATAAACTCTGAAGTTAAGTAAATTGATTCAGTTATTTGTTAACTGTTGGTTAGCAAGATAAGCATTTTGTTTGAGTACAGAAGTAAATGCACAAGACGAAAGTCATTAAAGTTAGTTTGAAACTTAGTGCATTGATAGCACAAGACCTGCATGTTTCTGAATTTAAATTTGAATGTCCAATTGGGAAAAAAGTGAAAAGCTGTTCATTAGCCACATTATTTTGTGTGGAGCTGTGTGTATATTTTTGAATACAGGTTATACTTTAGATTTCATATTTAAATGCCTTTGAACACAGCAAGGTGCAAATAAACTAACGATCAGGAATATTATAAGTGATAGAGTATTTTCAAAGTATGAATATTTTATGTATAAGATGGGTAACGATATTATTATCTAAACCAAATTGGCCATTCAGATTATTTTGATTTAGAGATTCTTCTGTTATAATGTTTGCAAACAAGTAGAGGATGGACTTTTTTTTTTTTTTTTTTTTGATACTTCACCCAGGCTAGAGTGCCATGGCATCAGCCTAGTTCACAGCAACCTCAAACTCCTGGGCTCGAGCAATCCTCCTGCCTCAGCCTCCCAACTGGCTAGGACTACAGATACACC
The DNA here is from genome assembly GCF_000956105.1 of Propithecus coquereli. NCBI lineage: Eukaryota > Metazoa > Chordata > Mammalia > Primates > Indriidae > Propithecus > Propithecus coquereli. Next base: position 9,284,356 of record NW_012153062.1, on the reverse strand, counting down.
ACCATACCCGGCTAATTTTTTCTATTTTTGGTAGAGATGGGGCCTCACTCTTGCTCAGGCTGGTCTCGAACTCCTGACCTCAAGCGATCCTCCAGCCTCGGCCTCCCAGAGTGCTAGGATTACAGGTATGAGCCACTGTGCCCAGCCAGAAGATGGACTTTCTCTTATTTTTTTAATCCTTTAAGGAATTAATTTTATTTCAACTCAAGTTACATGTAGACATATACTATTTTATAAAAGTGTTTGGTCCAATTCTCATTACAAGTCTCAGGTAATATAGATATTGGGAAAAGTGACACAAAAGAGGCAACCTGTAGGTTTTACATGTTTTATCTCATCCATAGTTCTGCTAATAAAAAAAAATCATTTTTCCAAAAGTGATTCTGATATGGAAAAAAAAAATTATAACATTTCTTCACTTTGCATTGGAAGGGTTCTTGAGATTCCACTGTAATTTCACATAGACTATGTGTGATAATTTTGTTAAAATCATACTCTAAGTAACATTTGGACAGCTTTGAACCTCTTTCTTAGGTTTATTTAGTCCAAGAATATTTAAAACCAGTTCAAAGACATGAAGATGTACTCACGGTGTATTTGAGGAATAAATGTTTATGAAATAGTTGACAAGTCTCATTCGTGCCTGTTGTATGTATAAATTATATTTCTTAGTGATTTAAGTTTCTTTATGAAAAGTATTTTATGGAGTAGCCAAGCTCAACAAAAATCTGAAAGGCCATGTACAACAATGATCTCTAAATGGAAACCAAATTTTATTTCTTGGGGGCAGGGCTTTTCTGTGAGCCTTTCTAACAGGATGTCAATTTGTTAAAAATTAGAAAACTATTTTTTCTTAACTCTCCCCCTATTCTAGCCTCTGGTGTCATGACTCATAAACTTTCCTGGTAGTCACACTCTGAGCCTTAACAATATCGGCATGCTAACAAATTTAGTAGTTTTATGCATCCAGAAACAAAGACAGGATGTTGACAGCCTTTATTTTAGTGAGGAAGTATTTAAAATGCATTCATACTTGTGAAATTAAAAACTAGAGATTCAGTTTCAGTCAAAACAACTCAATCTGGCCGGGCGCAGTGGCTCACGCCTGTAATCCTAGCACTCTGGGAGGCCGAGGCGGGCGGATCGTTCTGAGCTCAGGAGTTCGAGACCAGCCTGAGCAAGAGCGAGACCCCGTCTCTACCAAAAAATGGAAAGAAATTAATTGGACAGCTAAAAATATATGTAGAAAAAATTAGCCGGGCATGGTGGCGCGTGCCTGTGGTCCCAGCTACCCGGGAGGCTGAAACAGTAGGATTGCTTGAGCCCAGGAGTTTGAGGTTGCTGTGAGCTAGGCTGACGCCACGGCACTCGCCCCAGGCAAGAGAGTGAGACTCTGTCTCAAAAAGAAAAAAAACAACTCAATCTAAACATTTAGCTACATAGATATTTTAAGTCCAGGTAATCTCTCGGAGAAACTGCATCATGTCAAATGAGAAAGGGAAAAAGGCCAAAGAGATTAAATACCTGATTTATATTAAATAAGGTTATTATTTGTTGAGGAGGTAGTAGGGGCATGGAGCTTAATAGGCAGCCTCCTGCTAAAGGATGCATAACGCACTTTCTAAAATTCAGGATGGTGGAAAGTACTTTGGTGACATCTCAAAGAACTAAAAATAGAAATACCATTTGATCCAACAATCCCACTACTAGGCATCTACCCAAAAGAACAAAAGACATTCTATAATAAAGACATCTGCACTCGAATGTTTATGGCAGCACAATTCACAATTGCAAAGATGTGGAAACAACCCAAGTGCCCATCAATACATGACTGGATTAATAAAATGTGGTGTATGTATACCATGGAGTTCTACTCAGCCACAAAAAACAGTGGTGATCTAGCACCGCTTGTATTATCCTTGATAGAGCTGGAGCCCATCCTTTGAAGTGAAGTATCACAAGAATGTAAAACCAAGCACCACATGTACTCACCATCAAATTGGTGCTAACTGATCAACACTTAGGTGCTCACATGGAAGTAATATTCATCAGGTGCTGGGAGGGTGGGAGGAGGGAGCTGGGGATGGGAAAACTCACAATCAATGAGTGCAGAGCACACTGTATAGGGCATGGGCACACCTGTAGCTCTGCCTTGGGTGAGGCAAAGGCATTATATGTAACCAAAATGTTTGTACCCCCATAATATTCTGAAATTTAAAAAAATATGTATGCAAAGCCAAGAGGAAGAAAAGGAAAGCTAAAAGAAATAAAATAAAATAAAATTCAGGATGATTTGTTGCCCTCCAAATTCTACCAACATCAAAATAATCAAATTTCGAGTACAGCAAACCAACTAGGTGAATTATTTTCCAGTAACTTTCCCTAACTCAGAAACTGCTAGTGATGATTAAATGCTTTAATTATAAATCAGATCAAGAAATTATATCAAAAATACCAGAAAGTTGATGCCAAAATATTATGGCAAATACTGATAATGACATTCTTAACAGAACTGCACTACATACTATACTATGGTAAACAACCGTAGGTTAAAAGTTGCATTCTGGGTTGTTTTAAAATATTTAGAATTGTATATTTTTTCCTTAGGTGTACAGGGAGGGAAAAAACATTATATAAAAGTTTATCCAGAACTCTAAAAATGCTTTAAATAGGCTCAACAATAAAAAAAAGTTCTATTTACTCTATTTATATATTTTGATCAGACAGGGGCACATAGAGTGTTAGCTATTCATAGAAATGCCCCTTCTACCTTCAGTTCTGCCCATCCAAATTCAATTTAGGGCCCTGCTTATATTAAAAGTCCTAAGTCTTTTTTTTTTTTTTTTGACAGAGTCTCACTTTGTTGCCCAGGCTAGAGTGCCGTGGCGTCAGCCTAGCTTACAGCAACCTCAAACTCCTGGGCTCAAGAAATCCTACTGCCTCAGCCTCCTGCGTAGCTGGGACTACAGGCATGCACCACCATGCTGTCCAATTAATTTCTTTCTATTTTTGGTAGAGACGGGGGTCTCGCTCTTGCTCAGGCTGGTCTCGAACTCCTGAGCTCAAACAATTCACCCGCCTCAGCCTCCCAGAGAGCTAGGATTACAGGCATGAGCCACTGCGCCCGGCCAAAGTCCTAAGTCTTTTTAAAAAGGTTTTAAGACTTATCTAGAATTTTTCTCTAACACTTTCTAGCTGCCTTTTCAATTAGGGCACTTACCACTTGCAATGTGGTTATTTTAGGACCTATCATATCTCTCCTTCCAAAGTTGGAGTCCCAATGAATGCAGAAAACTAAGATTTATTTATTTTTGTGTTTCCCTTCAGTGACTTGTACCAAGCAGGCTCTGAAAAAACATATTGCCAAATCAATCAAGAGGCCTAACTCTATTAATTGAGAGCCTTGGAATGTGAAAAGCCATCACTGTGTTCAGATCCATTCTGGGATGTATGAGTTTCTTAGGGCTACCATGACAAAGTACCACAAACCGAGTGGCTTCAACAGAAATGTGTTGTCTCAGTTCTAAGTCATGTTTGTGGGAGGGTTGGTTCCTTCTGAGGGCTGTGTAGAAGAGTTTATTCTATTCCTTTATCCTATCTTCTGGTGGTTTGCTGGCAAGCTTTGGTGAGCCTTGACTTGTAGATGAATTACCCCATCTCAGCCTCCATCTTCATATGGTGTTCTCCTGGTATGTGTCTATATCCATGTTCAAATTCCCCATTTTATTAATAAGAGGACACAGTCATGTTGGATGAGGAACCACCCAAATGACTTCATCTTAACTTGATGATCTGCAAAGACCTTATTTCCAAATAAAGTCAGACTCATGGGTACTGGGGACAGGACTTCAACATCTTTTGAGGGGGGACAAAATTCAATCCCTAATACTAAGTGAGATATTTTTCTCTTTCTTGATGAAGCTATTAAATTCTAGGTTTATTAGAGACAGAGAATTTGGAGCCCTTGAAGATTAGTTAGCCCAGATGTTTTCAAATAGTGTTCCAAGAAGCTCTAAGAAAGTCTCCAACAAAGTATCTTGGGAGGAGTCAGGGAGTGGATAGGGCTCCTGCTTTTACATCTGTGCCAATTACTATTTCCATGTAACAAACCAGCTCAAAACTTAGTAGTGTAAAGCAACTATTTTATGACACTCAGATTTTCTAGGTAAGGAATTTGGACAGGGCACAGCAAAAATAGCTTACTTATCCTCCATGATGTCGGGGACTTTGGGTGGAAAGACCTAATGGCTAGAAACCAGAATCATCTGGAGGCATCTTCACTCCCATATCTAGCATTTGATTTTAGCTGTTGGTTGGAACCTCAGCTGGGGCTATTTTGCTGATAGCCTCCCCATACAGCCCGGGCTTCCTCCCAGCAAGACAGCTTCAGGGCGGTTAGACATCTTACATGATAGCTTAGGACTCCAAAGCGAGTATTCCAAGAGACAGAATGAATGTTGCATCATCTTTTATGGCCCAGCCAGAAGTGATATATGTGAATTTTGAGGCTATTGGTAGAAACAATCATAAATCTTGCCAAGTTTTAGGGCTGGGGTAGAGAAGACATAGACACCACCTTTCAATGGGAGAAGTGCCAATGTCACATTATAAGAAGAATATGTGGAACAGGAGATATTGTTGTAGCCATCTGTGAAAAAGACAGTCTGTCACACTATCTCACACCAACCTTTCCAACCATGGAGCAGCAACTCTATATTTTTGCATGTAAGGACCCCTAACTCTTTAATGTTTACTAACATTTATAGATAAGAAATATGGGATGAAAAAAAAAGGAAAGAAATATAGAATACATGGAGACTAAGTAATACCCATGAATTTCATATAATCTTTCAGCATATCCAGTGATTATTGTAGAAAACCAGAAAATTGAGAAAGCTAGTATTTTCTTCATTCCTTTTCTTTGGGCAAGCTGAGAGAACCTGGCAGAATGTATACCGTGAAATAACTGCGAGAAAGCCATCATTTCATTTTATTAAATTGCATCTTTAAAATCATCATCTTTTTGACAGGATTTCAGCTTTCACAAATGTTAGTTAACTATCATATGCTTCTTCCAACATAAGCCAAAATTTCCTAAATTGCTCAGAGACATGTACGAGCACACACATGCACACACCCCTTGTCTGTGACTTACACAAATTAGTAAGAGGAAATGTCTCATCAGTCTGTGGTGAAAGGTGGAGAGACCTGGGGTGGGGCCAAGCCCCTTAGCTTCCGTTCTTGCCTGGCACAGGCGTCTGCTCAGTCCTAGCTTCCTGCGCCTCCCCAGCCTGACTTTAATGAAGGCTGCAAACCCTCACAGAGACTCTGAGACAGGCAGCAAACTCAGGTCCCTCAGTCTTCCAACTCCTTGCCTTGCGGCAGCCTTCTCAGTTAGGTCACGTCCTTCTAGCTCAGGAGGAACATTTCGGGGTTGGAAAAAGTTTTCTAGGAAACAATTACTCATGAACACAGGAAGCAAAAACATCCCGGAGATGTTCTCCAGCAGACAACTTAAACTAATGACTCGCAGCTGGGCAGCCTGCCCTATTACAACTGATGTAAACTGTGTCTATGTAATGCTGTATTAAGATCTGTGTTCTCCCTCCAGCCTACTAAATCTTCAAACCAAATCATTGAGGGCTTTCCTCACTTATGTCCACTCATAAAATCCACCAACACACTTAGCTCGTTTGGAAAGAATAACTATTTAATAGATACGATTGTCCATGATAAAGTTGTTCCATAGATGTCAGATGGAGTCTGAATATCCCATAAGATTTAGATGAAATTGGCTATACTGCCATTCCATGCCCTTTGGAAGTCCACCGCCCTCCCCAATGTCTCACAAATTTCTAGTGTGCTTATGTTTTCAGGCCCCTGACTCTGAGCCCCTGTTTCTAGGGAATGACTTCTGTTTCCCCACTCCCCGCTGCTCGGGCTCTTTCCCCATTCTAGGGTTTGACCCCTGTGCTACCCCACCAGCAGCAGCCTGCCCTGTTCTTGATTTCCTCCCAACATTCACACCAGGCCTTTGTGCACTTTTGTGACTTCAGTGAAGGTTTCAAGAGACAGCAGAGCATTCATGAGAACAATGCAAGCCACTCTCAAACCCCATGTTCGTAAAAGCCCTTCAGACACTCCCATCTCCCCTCTCCACAGCCCTCCCATCTTTCTCTCTGTTCCACACCCCACTCTCACATTCCTCACTTCCGGTGAACTGCGGTTTCATGTTCTCTCTCAGTTCCTGGTCTCCCACTCGCCACCTTCTCACTCTTACCCCGGGCCCCTAGCAGTTTATCCACGTTTTTCTCGACACACTTCCGTCCCCTAAGAGGGCTTCTGGCAGCCGCTGTTCACTTGTTTGATCAGCCTGTTAGAGGTCACTGCTCTGACCTGTACCTCTCTCCCTATTCCTCCTGTCTCTTCACAATCCCCCGCCTCTGATGTGCCTCGTCCCCAAGCTTACCCCTCAGTCTTTGTCCCCGGTTGTCGTACCCCAGCCCTTGGTGATTTCATTTACTTTCAGGGCTATGTCTGCAGCCCTTCTGCAGCAACTCCCAGCTTTCCACCTCTGGTTAGCACCTCTTTTCTACCTCCCACCACCACTGTCTTCTGGACATTTCCTCTGGTCCTGTCATCTCACGCTTTGTGTGTCTGAAAGCAAACTTCCATGCATAACTTTTGCAATTGCAACAGCCTCGGAAATGGTCTCCCCATGAGCCACTGATCCTTCCATGCTCTCATCTTCACCACTGGGCTAGGGTTCCCAAGTGTGATTCTGATCTTATTGCTCCTCTGCCCAAAAACCTTTCCCTTGTCTTCTTAATACAGTCTGTGGACCTCACCCTGACTTTCAAGGTCCACCACAAACTAGGCCTGATCTGTGTTTCTGGCACATGCCTTGGAGTCCAAAATGAATTCAAATTCTCATGATCCATTTATCTGGTATATGATGTTGGGCAAGTTCATTCAAACTCTGTAGGCTCTGTCTATATTAAGGACATCCCCATATTTTGGCCCTTCCCAGGAAACACTAAAATGTTATGCATCCTAATGCTGGTACCATCCCCATTTCTGTCCTCACTAAATTGTCTATTTCTTCTCATGGTTTATCACCAGTCCTGGTTCTCATCAAAATAAAGATCATTTGTACTTGTGGCCTTCTACCTCTTCCTTAGCCACAAGTCATAGCTATTTTTAAGGTCTCTATGATGTAACATAAGGCTGGATAGCAAAAAAGTAAACTGAAATGACAATGTGATACTTACAGTATCAGCCAAGTGGATGATTAGCCGTATCATGGAGTTTTTTGGGGGCTGCAAGAACTAAGTAGAGTTGGGGAAAGATGGCTTGTTCCCTTTTCTCTGATGTTCACATGCTGACAGATAGCTGGCAGTGTAGTGGGTAGGGGCTAGAGCCAAAACTCTGGCTGCATCAGAGCTTCTGAGTGGGAAGTCATGAGATATAATGTGTGGCCATCACACATTAGGTCCAGAGTTTACATCCCATCTCTGCCACCTTCTGGATGTGTGTACTGGAACAAACCACTTAGCTCCCTGAGTCATAGTCTCCTCATGTATAAAATGGGGACCCATTTTATTAATTAAAGCTCTAATGCTGATTAGTGGTACGAGGCATCTGACGTGCTCAAGAAATTTGGTGATATCATGATGACTATGGACTGAGCTTTGGATAATGTAAAAATCATCTACAATATTGCACATTTTCCTAAAGTCAACGCATATTTAACCCATAGAGTGTGCTAGGCATTGTCTCATGGTCAATAAGTTTGCACCTTTGCCATCAAGGTTTGGAGCATCATGGAGGAGTCACAAGCAAACAAGTACCCTTGAGCAGTGTGTCTAGTGACATGGTGAGCATCAAATGAAGTACCCTGGGAGCACAAGTGCTTTTCCAACCAACCAGCATTTTCTGGGCATCTTCCAGGTATGAGACACTGTTCTAGGTGCTTAAGGACCAAAAATTAATAATATGATCCTTGTTCTCAGCATCCATGATCTAATAGGAAAAGACAGCCATTCATTCAAATAGCTACAACGTATTGTGAGAGCTAACCTGGAAGTGTATTCACACTAGGAGGACGAGAAAGGGTAGGGTCAGAGTCACCTGTCCATAGGACAGGTATTAGGAGGTGAACCTGAGCTGAATGGTGATGCAGATGACCCTCAGGCAGAAATGAGAGGACAGAGGCCTGAAGTTCTATGTGGTATCCTTGGAGGGCTTGGGGCAAGTGAAGGGCCATGGCCATTGGAATGGATGGAGGCAAAGATGGAAAGACATGTGAGGATCAGCTTGAGGTGCCTGTATCTGCCACCGCCCCAGAGAGCTCTTTATTTGATCCTTCCAGCAGTGGGAAACTGGGAAGGTATTTAACTCCATCCTCAGTTATATTCAAAGCCAGGATAATCTTACAAAATCTGTCTAAGACCTTTCTCTATACTTTGAAATCCTTGTAAAAAGAAAAAACTACCATCTGGTCTCGCAGAAAACCAAAGGCTGCAGAGAGAAGCCAAGAGTCAGCAGATGAACAGCGCCCAGAGCAAATTTCACCGTGCACAAGGAGACTCATAAACATTCATGTGTTGCTTCAGCTTGTCCTTGGCATTACTAGACCTCAGGGAAACCACCCAGCAGACTTGTTCTTTGTCCCTGCCTCTTCTTCTTTCACACCCCATTTCTTACTTTTCTTTGCTGCTGTTTTTTCAATAGTACAGCTGATTGCAGGAAATTTGCCCTGTTTAGAGTCCGGTAAGTCATAAAGAAGTGACTTAATCAACCTGAACTCTGTGACATTCTCAGGGCAACACTCTCCTTCTCCCTCTGCCTCTGCCGCTGATTGTACTAGTGTGCTCATTTTTGAGGTGCCATTGATCTCAGGGCACATGAGGACAGACACAGGCTTGTGTCTGCCCATCCACTCGGAAGCCTGATCGCCAGGGAAGGCAAGGCTGCCTGCTCAGAGTCTCGAGGGCTGGATAGCCCAGGGCAAGAGATGCAGAGGAAGACATGGTTTGACTGACCCAAGTGTCCCTGTCTGACCTCTTACTCTTTTTTTGTCCCCAAAGGAAAGGTGGAGCTTTCCTGCCCACAGAACTTAATTTCCGTTTCCCGTACTTTATAATGCTGCGTTCCTCTCCTGGGTAGCGTGGGTCTTAAGTGTTTCTCATAGACAGCACGGAATCCCTTGCTCCTGGAAACCAAGAGCTTTCATAGTGCTTTGATGCTTTGATACTACTGGGAAAATTGCAGTTGAAAAGCTACAGATCAGACCTCTCCTTTGATGGTGCCATTTCTTAGTTATTTTGCAGTCCCTGCCTCAGCCTCTGGCAGGAGCCCAGTGAGCCTGCCCCAGCGGGAACCACAGCATTTCTAGCACCCACGTTCGCCTGGCCACACCCAGGGAACCCCTGACTCTCCCCACGGCTTTCAGACACAGAGGAAGCACCTCACTTTGGAGTATGAGATTGGCCCCTCCAGTGGCTCTCCAGAGGGACCAGATGACACAACCTGAAAGTTACGGGCAGTTTATGCCCCATGGGGTGAAATTAGACCAAATAGAGAAAGGAAACCCAAAGGAGCTTCAAATAAATTCCATACCCTCCCCCTCTGCCGTGGATTGTTCCTAGGCTTGGTGGTCTGGTACGTCCTGTCAGACATGTCTCATATCAAGCAACCTGCTGCGTTTTATCATGAAGCTGTGACCAACTTGCTAATGAGTCTTCACTTTCTTCCTTCCCAGCCTGGATTTTCCTTTCCTCTCATTTTTGCAGCCCTACCATAGCACTAACAGGTAAGCTTCACCTCAGACTGTGTTTTAGAGAATCCACTAACACTGGCCCACTGAACTCAGAATAACGCTATGGACCCATTAATTTGGCTGTTTGTTTCAGAGTTGGGCTGGGCAGGTTTATAACCACCTCTCCCTATAACATCCCCTAAAGCCCCAGAAGAAGGCCATTCCTTGTTTCTGCCTTGGAAGAGAACAGATTCAGATCTACAGATCCCTGGAAAACATTTAGTCAGAAGGAGAACCATCATAGCACTATTAACGAGAGGCGGACAGAAATGCAAACAATCTAAGGTTCCCAAAAATGGAGAGTGATTTCTTTAAATGATACATTTTTACAATAAAATACCAGGTAGACATTAAAAATAATGTTATGAACATATTTACTGACATATAAAATCATTCACAATGTGTTAGTTAAAAGAAGTAAATTAAAAACTAAGTACAGTGGGATCTTATTTATGCAAGAAACGAAAATACATATGTTAATATATCTATGTGTAGAAAAAATTAGGAGAAGATATACATCCAAATGTGAACAGAGATTTTCACTGGGTGGCAGGATTATGAGTGAATTCTCCTTTATTCTTTATATGTATCAGTATGTTAAAATGTTTCCTCTAAGAAATATATATTAATAGTAACTTTTTTTCTTTTTCTTTTATTTCAGCATATTATGGGGGTACAGATGTTTAGGTTATGTGTGTTG
>NW_012153062.1:9265043-9273546 GCF_000956105.1 Propithecus coquereli | reverse complement strand
TAATCCACTCATGGATTGACGGGCACTTGGGTTGTTTCCACATTCTTGCAATAGTGAATTGTGCTGCCATAAACATTCGGGTGCAGATCAATTTTTTTATTTAAAAAGGAAAAACATATCCTGAACTTGGCATTCACAAATGCACATTCACAAATGCACATTCACAAATGCAATATGCTGTAACTTCAGAAGGAAAATGAGATGAAGACTCTAGAGAGACTCTGGAGGTCTAAGGGTAACAGGTAACCTTTTATATAGGCTTTTATTTTTGGTGAGAACTATTAGGAGGATTTGGTTTATAAATGTTCCAAGCATATAAAGTATACTAGTTCAAGAATAAAGGTAATATGTATATTTTTCTAACAAAAGAAAGGTTCTAGCATTGCTTTAGTAACTGTCCTTTGTGAGGCAGCTCATAAAGCATGGCCATGTATTTCATTATTTTACAATACTTAATAATTGTATTATTAATATTATATTAGGATATAAATGTGTTGCTCCTTGAATATTTCTTTTGGTATGCTTTTTAGTTCTTGAGAATTTGGGATGATAAACCATCGCCTTTGCATGGGATGGGGCAAATGGTGGGCAGTCCATTTATTCAACATACACCAAGATCTCTCTCTTTTTCAGAAACTAAGTTGGGAACTGAGGAATCAAAATGTAAAGGTGAATACTCTTCCCACAGTGAGCTGGCAGGGAGCAAAGATCAGTGAACCAACATCCCCAGTGGACCACAATGGGCACTCTGTGCCCAGGGTTCGAATGGGCCCGGGGAGGGTCTGTAATCCAGGAACATGAGTAGTCAGGAGAGGCTTCCCCAGAGTAGGTGATGTCTGAGCTGTATGCTGAAGGACAAGGGAATTAGCCAAAGAAAGGGAGAAGGGTATCCTAAGAGGGGGCTGGGAAATGTAGAAGGAAGCAGATCCAGGGACTGGAAAAGTTAATCTGTTGACCGGTGCTGTCCAGAACTCTCTATGAGATGAAACATTTCGATACCTGTGCTGTCCAGAATGGTAGCCACTAGCCATATGTGGCTATTAAGCAAACGAGGAACTGAGATTTTTTTTTTTTTTTTTGAGACAGAGTCTCACTGTGTTGCCCGGGCTAGAGTGCCGTGGTGTCAGCCTAGCTCACAGCAACCTCAAACTCCTGGGCTCAAGCGGTCCTCCTGCCTCAGCCTCCCGAGTAGCTGGGACTACAGGCATGTGCCACCATGCCCGGCTAATTTCTCTATATATTTTTAGTTGTCCAATTAATTTCTTTCTATTTTTAGTAGAGACGGGGTCTCGCTCTTGCTCAGGCTGGTATCGAACTCCTGAGCTCAAACAATCCGCCCACCTCGGCCTCCCAGAGAGCTAGGATTACAGGCGTGAGCCACCGCGCCCGGCCAGGAACTGAGATTTTAATTTGATTTCATTTTTCAAATTTAAATGTAAATATCCACATGCTGCTAGTGGCTACTATATTGAGCAGTGCAGCTCTAGATGACAGGGTCTGCTACCTGTTTTTCTGAGTAAGTTTTGTTTTCATTGAAAAGGTGAAAGAGAGTCACTGCCAAATTTCAAAACAGAGTAATTATGTGAGGAGATTAAGAAGAAAGATTACTTACAAATTTAGAAGCAGAGTAATTTTGACAGTTTTAAGATTCATTCACTTTCCCTCACCATCTTAGAGAAGGTGACAGAAAGGAGCCTATAAAACAAACATTGCCATAAAATTCATCTTTGGAAATGATCTGACAGTAGAAACTACCAAACAATTAGCTCACCTACAAACCAAAAAGTAAAGATAACCATCACAGCAGGAAATTGAGTAGATGGCATTAGTGGACCATTCCCTTGGGCCTGCATTCAAATGGCCAATTAAACATGTGAAACAGTATTCAACCTCACTAGTATTCCAGGAAATTTCAGTGATAATGAGATTCCCATTTTTAAACTATCAAATTAGTAAAATTTTATTCTGAAGACAAAATATTATGGAGGATGTAGATAAACAGTCACTTTCTTAAATGCTGTTAGGAGAATAAATTGGTACATCCTTTCTGGAGGCCAATTTGGCAAGATTATAGCAAAAGACTTGAAAATGTTTAAACTCTGTCAGCCAGCTCTTCCATTTCTGGGAATTTGCCATTAGGAAGTAATTAGGGATTCTTGCAAAGATTTATGAACAAGGCTATTCATGTCTATGTTACATACAACAGTGAAAAAAATGACAACAACTTAATCGTGGTTCCCAACAGGGGATTTCTTAAATAAATTATGATGTATCTACACAGCTGAACGCTATGCAGCCATTAAATATCATGTTGTGTATGAATACTTAACTGTACGGGGAAAATATGTGTGATACATTTTTTAGTGGAAAAAAACCAAAACCCTAGTAGAATGTAAGATTTTAGTTGTATACAAAAAGATTGTATGAATAGAATAATACTTGGGGGATATTCACCAAAATGTTAATGCTGTTGATCACCTAGCAGTGTGATTACGGGGGATCTTTATTTGCTTCTTTATGTTTCTCTGTTTTTTATAATTTTCTACAATGAAAATCTATGCCATTTAAAATAGAAAATCATTTCTTAAAATTAAGGTTGTTAATTATGTTGTAGTGTTAAATTATTAATACAAGAGAAGTATACTAATTAAAAGTATGCAACTTCAACTTCCACTTGCAGAAGTGCCATGCTAGCTAAAATAATTAAAGTAGCAGTAGGCATTTGCTAGTGGACAGCAGAGCTGTTACAGAGGCTAAGTGACTTTAGAGTCCTTTCCAGATACTCTTCCCTGCTGTTAAGAGTAGCAGAAGTGCTTTAATTAATCAATATAAAATATTTTCATACAGAGATAATTATGTATATGAAGATGATCTTGTAGCCAGATATGTGGATGGTTTGCAAAAATAGAGGAAATTTTTCCTTTGTTAGGTTCTTGCTAATATTTTAACCCAGAAGTTTTCCAGTATCTGGAAAAGGAGAGAGAAGAGTAGCAAGTAAAGCTTTAACCAGAGACCAAACAACCACAAACTTCAGCTAATCTGAAATTCTTCTATCTTTAACTTTTAGGAGAAAATGGGAAATCTCAAGAAAGCAACTCTAAATTGCCCATAACCAACTTTCAGGATATTTCTCAAGGCTTTACCAACTCAGACTAGTCTCCAGACTTTCTTATTTTATTTATTTATTTAGTTAGTTCTTTTGAGACAGAGTCTCGCTCTGTTGCCCAGGCTAGAGTGCTATGGTGTCAGCCTAGCTCACAGCAACCTCAAACTCAAGCAATCCTTCTGCCTCAGCCTCCTGAGTAGCTGGGACTACAGGCACACACCGCTGTGCCCACCCTCAGCTAATTTTTCTATTTTTAGTAGAGACAGGGTCTTGTTCTTGCTCAGGCTGGTCTCAAACTCCCGACCTCAAGTGATCCTCCTGCCTCAGGCTCCCAGAGTGCTAGGATGACAGGCATGAGCCACCACGCCTGGCCATCTCCAGATTTTCTATGTCAATATTTGTCATTCTATCCAATGGAAACAATTCCTAATGGTGAAGCTGAGATTCCAGAAGAATTTTTAGAATTAACTGAATTAGAATAAATTATGTAATATTCTATATACTCCACTTACTATGCAGATGGAAGGAAGAGAACGAGAGAGAAAAGAGGGGAGAGGGAGTGGGGCACGGAAGGGGGAAGGAAGAAAGGAAGGAAGGAAAAGAAAGAAAGTAAAAAGAAAAGAGAGTGACTGTATTCACTGAGTAAAACTGGACCCCACCTAAAGACTCACAGGACTGAGACAGAGATGTGGCTTCCAAGGGTGTGGCACATCTCTGTGCAGTCTGGTCAAATGTCCCGCATCACACTTTGCCTGGTGTTGTCCTCGGAAAGTGAGAGCCCTGCTCTCTCACGGCCTTTCTCCTCCTTCAGAGAAAAAGAACCTTTTCCTCCACAGACTGGTGCGGAGGCTCATGGACAGTCCACGGCACTGCCATTCCTCCTCCGCCGTCGGCATCACACCTGCTTACTGTCACAGCAGACTTTGCTGCCGAACCTCCCTGGAGGCTCCTCTGCGAGTAGCTGGTGGACTATCTAGACGATTCTGCTCATGCATTTCACTTCCAGTTGTGTTTCGTTATAGGAATTATTTATGTTTCGGAAATTTTATTAATTAACAACTTCCCCTTCTCCTCCTGGTTCTGATAGATATTTCACGGAGAAGTAGTCTTCTATTTCTGAAGTGACTTGGGTCAGTAATGGGGTTCAGGCTCAGAAGCTGAGATAGAGGATAGTTAGTAAACATGTGATATACTGCTTATAGTGGAACATGAGAAAGAAAAAAAACATGTGATGGCCACTATGGGTCTCAGCAGATTATTCTTTTGGAGGTATAATTATGTATCCAAGCCTGTGTGGGACAGGATTGGATTACATGTGTGTCTCAGTATACAAGGAAAAACAAGGACAGTAGAAGAGAACTGTGAAGAACCAAATCTGCTTACAATATTTCTAAGCAGATGTTAAGTATTTGAGATTGACAGATGCTGTAGGCAGAGACAGCATGAAATGAATGTGCGATTCCACATGTCTGAGAGGTCAACACAGCAAGTCTTACCCTGCCTCAGGAAGCAGCAGGGTTCGTCCAGAGGCTGCTACATTCCTGGCTCCTATGAATACCTGGAACCCAGCTCCCTTCCCCACCCACCTGATGTGTGTGCACACGTGAGCGTGCACGCGCACGCGTGCGCACACACACACACACGATCCTAGCATGTGGCAAAAAAAAGTCAACAGCAAACAGCTCCTGATCCAGGACTGACATTCACCTTGCTGTGTCCGGGTCTCTGGGGTAGTGGTTTCTGAGTCCTGGCTTCTGAACCCTGAGTGCCCAGATCCTTGGTGTCTGCCTGCAGGAGACTCAGCTGATCTGAGATTCTGTCCTGTACATCCCAGTATTTTGATTGCAATTGGGTTTGCTCTTTGAAGCTTGGCTTCTATTTGCATTCCATGCCGTACTGGATGCTGCACCCACTTGCTGTCTGTACCTTGGTGAGACAATTATGCTTGATATTCAGCAGTCATGGTAACTACAGCTCGCATCTTAACCAGAAGGCATGAGCATTCCTTAATGGATGTGTTACTTTGGTGTTTCACTCATTATAAGAAAAGTCACCTCTCCCCAAACCTAAGTAACCTTTCATCTCTATACCTATAGTGGTCTTCCCCAGACATCAGAGACCCCACCTACCCACTTTTGCACACTTAGTCCATAACCCGGATGGACTAAGAAAGTTCTGCCCTCCCTACATTCCTAACATAGGCTCAGTTCCCATTCTTTCTGAACTTAGCTTCTTTCTGAGGTAATTTATTCTCACTTTTTCCAAAAAAGGGTATATTGAAGGTATAAATATACTTTGAGAAAGCTACTAGTAAACAAAATTTCTCTTTAACATAAATCATAACTAGCGAGGCGGAGTAGCCGGTTGGAATATCACAGATTTGGAATGAGTAAGAACTGCTTTCTAACACACCTTGTAAACTGTGTGATTGACAACATGTTTCTTAACCTCTGTGAGCCTGTTTCCTCATCTATGAAGCAGAAGTAATAGTACATGTCTCACAGGATAGTTAGGAAGGTAAAGTGACATAATGCATGTCACGATGCTGGCTGGTAATAGGTGACAAAGCTTCTAACAATTTAATTCTGTTTCTTTCTCTCCTTTTCCTAACTTACCTGTGGCTATAAAGAAACACCCTGGGAAATTCAAATGTACAGTGGATAAGTTCCAGGAGAGGCAGAATCTGTCTGTATCGCCAAGGTCCAGTGCTTAGCACATAGTTGAAGCTGAATAAATATTTGTTAATAAATTAATGAATGTGGATAATTGATATGATCAATTCCATCTTGTATTGTTTCCTCAATGAAGTTTGATCATGTGACACTGTATTTCCAAAATAGTACCCCTACTGATCTCTGCCACTGCCTGGGGGAATAACCAGTATCTACTCTTTGATGGATTGCTTAACCTAAGTGCACTTCACCTTAAGTAAGCCCTCCTTGGCAAGCCTGTTGCCAGATGGCCCATCCTGCCTCTGCACAGTGCCCTCTTGGTACAGTCATGCCTCACTTAACAATGGGGATAGACTTGGGAGTGGACAGTCATCCTACCAGGTTTGGCCCTATGTTTCTGGTTTCAATTAAGAATAAGGCATCAAACAAATGGACCACAGGGACCAAGAGCTCTGGTGCAGTTCAGAATGACCAGGACTGTGGATTCCCAGCACCGTGACCTGGTGCACACAGGAAATGCAAGATGATGGCCAACTGCCATTCACCCTTGACAATCTGCTTCTTTCCTCTCCTGCCTGATTAGCCAGCCTCCATGATCCTCTACATTTGCAACTAGCTCTTCCATGGAACTTGGTCTGTAACCACAGAGCAAACTGCAGGACCAGTGACAGAGAAAGTAGAGGAGAGTAAAAAGCATCTAATCTGTTCTCAGGAGGAGTAGAAGGTTGGACTGAGGAGAGCAGAAAACAGTTGCAGCTCAGATGTGGAGACAGCAGAAGTGTCCAGGGATCCCACTGAGAATGGCTACAAAGCTGAGAAAGAGGAAGAGAGAGAAGAGAGGACAGTGCCATGGACCAAACCCAGAGAGGCCTGGAGCCCAGTGAAAGGGTAAAGGGGGCTCCCCTCCCCCACTTGGGTGACTCCCGTGCACAGTGAGACACAAAACTCTCACCCTCTGGGAAAGTGCCATGAGAGGCCAGAAACCCAGAATTTTTATACCTAGGCACCTCCTCCTTTGGACCTCCTCTATTCCTGGCATCACAGAAAGTAATTTTAGCTCAAGCTGGGTTGTAGCTATGGCTCCTCCCCACCATGGCAACCACATGAATGCTCTGTGCTGAGAACCTGTTTCTCTGCAGGAGGAGCACGTTCTCAGCTGAACCAGTCACTGAGAGCAGAGCTGCAGCGGCAGCATTTTGTGGGATCACCTGCTAGTGGCTTTGACAGGTGGTCAGGACCCAGTGCCCCCAGGACATGAGAGCAGTGCAGGGAGATCACAGCCCTTGCCCGCCATAGCGACCACAGGAGAGCTAGGCACTGAGAAGCCTGTTTCTCTGTGGAAGGGGTGCATTCTGGCAGAGCCTGCCACTGAGAGAGGAGCCACTGCAGTGACATAACCAGAGAAGTTCATCAAACCTGCTAGAGCACCACAAAGGCAACTCAGGACCAGCACTCTTCTCCCTGGCACGGTCAGGGACCGATCTTCGGGGACTCGGAGACAGGTCCAAAAGCCAGCTCTAGTACCCTCAGCTCTCGATTGAGAGGCCAGATGAGAAGGAACCAGTGAAAGAACTCCAGAAATATGAAAAATTAAAGTGAAAAGACACCCCAAAAGAAAATAATAACTCATTATCAATGGATACCAACCTAAATGAAAAGATTAAAATGACAGATGAGGAATTCGGAATCTGGATTGTAAGGAAGCTCAATGAAATACAAGAGAAAATAGAAACCCAACAAAAAGAAGTCACAAAAACAATGCAGAAAATGAATGAAAAATTCTCTAAAGAAATCAAATTATTAAAGAAAAAACAAACAACTTCTGGAAATGAAAAATTAATTCAAGGAATTACAAAACACAGTGGAAAGGCTTAAATATAGGCTAGATCAGGCAGAAGAAAGAATCTCAGGGCTTGAAGACAACACCTTTGAACTAAACAAGTCAGTCAAAGAGAAAGAAGAGAAAAACACGAGGAATAAACAAAGCCTACAAGAAATGTGGAATTATGTAAAGAGGCCAAACTTAAGAATCATAGCCATCCCTAAGTATGAAAATATACAAGGATTGGAAAATCTATTTGAAGGAATAATCAAGGAAAATTTTCCTGCCCTTGCTAGAATTCTAGATATCTAGATACAAGAAGCTCAAAGGACTCCTGGGAGATCCATTGCAAAGAGGTAGTCACCATGAAACATAGTCATTAGACTTGCCAAAGTAAACATGAAAGAGGCACTCCTATAAGCAGTAAGGTGAAAAAAATCAGGTAACGTAAACAGGAAAACCTATCAGACTAACTTCAGATTTCTCAACTGAGATTTTGTAAACCAGAAGGGTCTGGGGCCCCATTCTCACTCTTCTCAAACAGAATAATGGCCAGTCTAGAATTTTGTGTCCTGCAAAACTAGGTTTCTTGTATGAGGGAGAAATAAAGACCTTCTCAGACAAGCAAACACTGAGGGAATTTGTCAAGACAAGCCTGCTCCATAAAAAGTACTCACAACTGCATTATACATGGATCAACACAATAGACACCCACCAGTGTAAAACCACCCAAAAGATAAAGATCATAGCCCGATACCACAATAGCTCAACAGGTAAAACAGAGCAATAAAGTTCTACCCAACAGGAAGAACAGAAATCTACCCCACTTGCCAATTCTCTCAATAAATGTGAATAGTTTGAACTTCCTACTCAAGAGATATAGACTGGCTGAATAGATTAAAA
>NW_012153062.1:9177917-9264973 GCF_000956105.1 Propithecus coquereli | reverse complement strand
GAAACACATCTAACCCACAAGGACTCATTCAGACTCAAGATCTTCAAAGGTATTAAAAACATTATTCCATGTAAATGGAAACCAAAAAAAAGCTGGTGTAGCCATTCTCATATCGGATAACATAGACTTCAAATCAACAAAAGTAAAGAAAGACAAAGATGTAAAGGGAACCTTTCAACAAGAAAACATAGCAATTCTAAATAGTTATACACCTAACACAGGATCATTCAGATTCATAAAGCAAATCCTACTTGATCTACACAAAATGATAAACAGCAGCACTGTAATATCTAGTGACTTCAACACCCCTCTGACAGAATGGAACAGATCCTCCAAACAGAAAATAAACAAAGAAACAATGGACTTAAACAGAAGTCTAGAACAAATGGGCCTAACAGACACTTATAGAACATTCTGCCCTAAAAACCACTGAATATACATTCTTCTCATCAGCTCATGGAACATTCTCTAAGGTTGATCACATCCTAGGCCACAAAACATGTCTCCACAAATTTAAAAAAATAGAAGGTATACCAAGTATCTTCTCAGACCACAGTGGAATAAAATTAGAAATTAACTCCAACAGAAGCACTCATCTACACACAAGTCATGGAAACTAAATAGCCTACTGCTAAATGATAGCTGGGTCAAGGGGGAAATTAAGAGGGAAATCAAAAGATTCCTCGAACTAAATGATAAATGGGACATAAGTCATCAAAATCTGTGGGATACAGCTAAAGCAGTCCTGAGAGGAAAATTCACAGCCCTAAATGTCTATATCCAAAAGACAGAAAGATCACAAATCAACTATTTAATGAGTCATCTCAAGGAAGTGGAAAAGGAAGGGCAAACCAATCCCAAACTCAGCAAAAGAAAAGAAATAACCAAGATCAGAGCAGAACTAAATGAAATTGATACCAAAGAATTATACAGAAGATTAATGAAACAAAAAGCTGGTACTTTGAAAAGATATACAAAATTGACAGCTCTCTCGCAAGATTAACCAGAAGCAGAAAAGAAAGAACTCTAGTCAGCTCAATCAGAAATGAAAAAGGAGAAATCACAACTGGTACCACAGAAATACATTACAGCAAAAATGTGATATAAGAGACAAAATATAGTATACCTGTGTAGGGCACTTACCATGAATGGAGCTTTCAGAACTGGAAGTTGCTCTGGGTGAGTCAGTGAGTGAGTGGTGAGTGAATGTGAAGGCCAGAATCCTCACTGCACACTACTATAAACTTTATAAACACTGTGCATTTAAGCTACATTAAATTTATTTTAAAAATTTTCTTTCTTTAATATAAGTTGACCTTAGTTTACTGTAGCTTTACTTTATAAACTTTTAATTTTTTTAACTTTTGACTCTTTTGAAATAACAGTGAGCTTAAAACACAAACATTGTAAAGCTGTACAAAAATATTTTCTTTCTTTATATGCTTATTCTATAAGCTTCTCTCTATTTTTAAATTTTTCTATTTTTTTCACTTTTTAAACTTTGTTAAAAACTAAAGCACAAACACACACATTAGCCTAGGTCTACATGGGGTCAGGACCATCAATATTACTGTCTTCCACCTCCACATTCTGTCCTACCGGAAGGTCTTCAGGGGAAATAACACACATGAAGCTGTCATCTTCCATGATAACCATACTTCTTCTGGAATGCCTCCTACTGCCTGAGGCTGTTCTACAGTTAACTTTTTTATAAGTAGAAGGATTATACTCAAAGATAACAATAAAAGGTATAGTAATACATAAACCAGTAACAGTCATTTATTATCATTATGAGGTATTATGTATTGTACATACTCATATGTGCTATACTTTTATACAACTGGCAGCGCAGTAGGTTTGTTTACACACCAGCATCATCACACAAACCTGTGAGTAATTCGTTGCACTAAGACATCAAGCTGAGGAGGGAATTGTGAGAATCCTAGATTTTTAGCCAAGTCATACAGAAGTTATGGGTCACCTGGGGACCGACTACTTGCCATTGGTATCTGAAGTGGAAGACAGTCTCATGAGACAGAGCCCTTAATCTGTGAGGCCTGTGCTAGCTCTGGGTGGTTAGTGTCTGAATTGAATTAAAGTGTAGGGTAACCAGAGAGAATTGGAGAATTGCTTTGTGGAACAATGGCTTACAACAGCTGGAACGTCACTAGGCAATAGGAATTTTTGCATATGCAGCCTGTTGTTGACCAAAACATCATTATGCAGTGTGTGACTGCACAAGAAAGCAGGCCAGTTCCATGCAGTTCTCTTAGCCAGGTCCCTGGCAGAGCATCTCAGACAGGTAAGGTGAGGATAGGGAGCTGGTGCTGTCCTCTGTGCTCTGGCTCCAGCCCCAGACTCTCTTCTGACTTCTAGGAGAGCCCTGACTGTACCAGTGACCTCAGGGCCAGTCCATCATTAGGCACAATAGGCACCAAGAGCCCAAGGCCCATGATGCTGTTAGAGGCCCACAGAAATGTTTTAATTTACATTCTTTTCCAATCAGAAGAAAAATGAGTTGCTTATATAATAATGAATCCAGCCTGGATTATATTCATCTTTATACCAACACAGTTGTAAAATAAAACATTTTTTAATGGAGAAAGAGGCTCATGAAAGTCATAGTGCAGCCCTGGGTGGCCCGAGAAGAACAGCAGAACCAGGGGAGGGGCTGATCCCTGGCTCCCCTGGGACAGGGCAGCCCTCAGATTAGAGGCAGGCCTGCAAGCCTCCCCAGCCTCTTCCATAGGGCATATTCTAGCAAGATATACCCTCCACCCTCATTTCTCAATCGAAAATAAAGGAAACTCAGCATGATCTCACTCTTTCTTCCCCCAAATAACACAAACCCAGGTGTGACCTCATCCCCTGACTCTCAAGTAGGGAGAGCTCATCGATGACCTCACCTCCTTTTCCCTCAAAAAACAAGCTCACCATGGCCTCCCCTCAAATCAGGCAGGATCAGGCCTGATGGCACTGCCCCTCCGGCTTGGCTCCCCACCCCCAGCCCTCCCCACACCCCTCCTTCCTCCTCCCCCTCCCTCTCGCTCCCCCTCCCCGCACCCCTCCCTTCCGCCGTCCTGGCAATGACACATTTCCACCTCGCTGCTTCTCAGAAGTGGCTCCGCCTGAAGGTGTGGGTGTCTGGCTGGTCGCTGCTCCTCTCGGCCTAGGCGGAAGGGCCAGGCGGCTGGCTAAAGACAGTGTGGAGCTGTGCCTGGGAGTGACATGACTCAGCCACTGTGGCAGATGAAAATTTATTCAAGGCTCAACAACAAATAGGGAGTTTTTAGGCAAGTCTGGAGGGCAAGCTGAGCCAACGCGGGATGAGAAACTAAAAAGCAAAAGGGGAAATCCAGGGCTAAGAAATTCCTAGAAAATAATTCATAACCTTGGCCGGGAGGAAGGTTGTCTGCGTTGACAGGGTTAGGCAGGGACGGCCCTCAGCCGGGCAGCAGCCCTGAAAGCACCGTGGCGCCGCGCCATCTGTCTGTGTGGCCCGCCTGTCCGCAGACCTCCTCTGCAGGCACCAGGCATGCGATCCAGAGGGCAGTACTAGTGGAACCTGTGGCCCAGATTCGATTTTTGAGAAAGGAGCAGTGTAGGGAAGAAGTTAATTGTAAATAAAAGTCTGCTCTAGAGAGGTGTCCATAGTGGAGGAGACCGTGCACGTGTGGGGGCAGGGGGGTTATGGGGACTGTCTGTACTTTCTGCCCAATTTTGCTGTGAACCTAAAACTGCTCTAAAAGATAAAGTTTATTTAAAATAAAAATTGGCTGAGATAACAACAACAGAAAATCTGTTCTTTGGCCACAGAACCCTGCCTAGCATCGTGCAGAGTTTTGTTGTAGATCAAGAGAGAGACTAGGTAAGCAGGACCCGCCAAATAAGGCATCGTGATTGTAGGAGCCCCAAGAGAAAAAGCTCTTCCCTTCCCTCAGACCTTCGGCTCATCCCTTGGTGTTAAAATTCCTTTACTGTGTACAAATTGCTTTGCCTTCTACTGCTAGGAAAAAAGGTACATGCACACACTTCGGGAAGAGATAGACTAAGATATGAATAGCTGATAATAGATCTACTACCGAGAAAAAGATTTTATATTCCAAGCCTCAGTTTCTTCGTCTGTGAAGGATAACAATGAGGATAACAATATTGTCTATCTTATGGGGATGTCACCCAGATCAGTTTCCAGGGAAAGCTTGGCCAGATCACCCTATTTAAAAGAACCACCCTCCCCTCCTCAACCCTCACCAGGACCTCCTTGCACCTTTCCTCGTTTATTTTTCCACATAATATTTATCATCTCCATATCATGTTAATATACTGAATTTTTTAAATTGTCTTTATCTCCCTTTGGAACGTAAATTCCATGAGAGCAGGGATTTTTGTCTGTTTTATTCCATATCCTCAGCACCTGGAACATTCTCTGGCATATAGTAGGTTCTCAGTAAATGTTTATTGTTTGAATAATTCATATAAAGTCCTCAGCACAAAGGCTGGTACATCCCAAGTACGTAATAGATGTTAACTATTATTGATTTTGTTTTCAAAGCCATGATGAAGGTATCATTGTCCTGATGCTTTGGGAGGACCAGTGTGAAATTGTGTTTGGTTTTTTTCATCTCAGCTCCTACTTTCCTCACACGGAGGTCCACTGAGGCTCCAGACAGGAAGGCCAGGAGCTGAGCTAGCTTAAGGGCAATATGCGAAGTCCAGGCAAACCGTCCTGGCTTGGATTTCCCAAATGCAGGGGGAAAAAAAAAGAAAGAAAGAAAGAAAAGAAAACAACTTTGTGTGAGACAGTAAAAAAAAACTGTTTCTCTTCTCACAACACTTCTGACACCAAACGTGTTGATTTTCCACACCAAAGAATTCTCCACTTCTCTCTGGTTACCAACTGGGTGTCCTACACTTTAATTCAATTCCGACACTAACCACCCAGACTTAGCATAGGCCTCACAGGTTAAGGGCTCTGTCCCACAAGACTGCCCTCCATTTCAGATACCAATTGAGAGTAGTGGGTCCCCCGGTGACCCAAAACTTCTGTCTGACTTGTATAAAAATCTAGGATTCTCACAATCCCCTCCTCAGCTTGATAACTTGCCATAATGGCTCACGGAACTCAGAAACACTTTACTATTACTGGTTTATCATAAAGGATATTATAAAGAATATAAATGAACATATAGTTGAAGAGGTCCATAGAGGGTTCAGAAGGGTCCCGAGTGCAGGAACTTCTGCCCTCATGGAGCTGGGGTGCACCACCCTCCAGGCATGTGGATGTGTTAACCAGCCAGAGCTCTCTGAGCCTTGTTTTTTAGGGTTTTTGTGAAGGCTTCATTATACAGGCACGGTTGATGCTATTAGATTATTAAGTATGAAATGTCCAATTTCCTTAAGTACTAAGTTTGAGAGTTGATATTTCTGACATTTCTCTTTGACACTTCTTATTTTACGTTTATTGTGAAGGTACATCCTCAGTTTTTAAAACACATATTTTGGCTTGTGATTATCATTTTTTTTTTTTTTTTTTTGAGACAGAGTCTCACTCTATTGCCCGGGCTAGAGTGCCATGGCGTCAGCCTAGCTCACAGCAACCTCAAACTCCTGGGCTCAAGTGATCCTACTGCCCCAGCCTCCCGAGTAGCTGGGACTACAGGCATGCGCCACCATGCCCGGCTAATTTTTTCTATATATTTTTAGTTGGCCGATTAATTTCTTTCTAATTTTAGTAGAGGCGGGGTCTCGCTCTTGCTCAGGCTGGTCTCGAACTCCTGAGCTCAAACAATCCGCCCGCCTCGGCCTCCCAGAGAGCTAGGATTACAGGCGTGAGCCACCGCGCCCGGCCTCATTCAAAAATTTTTAAAGCAATTTTTGTGAAACCATGGATAAGTCAAAAATTCATGTTATTTTTGAATATGAGTTCTGTCGTGGAACCAATGCAGTGCAGACAGTTGGAAATATCAACAAAGTGTTTGGGAAGGATGTGCCTAATGTGTACTGTGCGTTCGCACAGTACATCCATGGTTTGAGTTCTGTTCTGGTGATTTTCAAATGAGCCATGTGGGTGACCTGAGACCAAGGTGGATAATGATGAGCTGAAAGCTGTAGTGGAAGTGAATCCATCTCAACTTATGCGTGAATTAGCAGCAAGGTTTGGTGTTACTATTCCAACAATATTGGACCATTTGAAACAAATGGGCAAGGTAAAGAAGCTGGATAGATGGGTACTGCATGAATTAAATGAACGTCAGAAGAGAAATCATCTTAAAACTTGCCTTTCTTTGCTGTCACGACATAAGAGCGAACCGTTTCTACACTGTATTGTTACATCTGATGAAAAATGGATTCTTTTGGCAATCACACGCTTTCAGCACAATGGTTAGATAAAGATGACGTGCAAAAACATGGTCCAAAACCAAATATTCGTCAAAAAAAGCTAATAGTGTCTGTTTGGTGGTCCAGCGCTGGTATTATCCACTACAGCTTCATGAAACCTTGTCAGTTGATTACACTGGATGTCTACTGCAACCAATTGGATGAAATGATGAGGATGTTTGCGATTAAGCAGCTGAGATTGGTCAATAGAGACAGGCCAATCCTCTCACAAGACAACACTCGACCACATGTCACACTAACAACGCTGCTCAGACTACAGCAGCTGGACTTGGAAACTCTCTGTCATCCACTGTATTCACCAGACCTTGCACCAACTGACTACCATTTTTTCCAGGCTTTGGACCACCTCTTTTTCCTGTAAGGAAAAATATTCAATAGTCAAAAAGCTGCAGAAAACCCCTTTCACAATTTCATTGCCACTCGCTCTCCAGGCTTCTTCACTGCTGACATAAGCAAGCTACCATTAATATGGCAAAACTGTGTCGATAGTTTAGGCACATATTTTGATTAATTGTACTGTTTCTTGTTTGAGATAAAATAAGCTACACTTTTGATTCGAAATTGGACATTTCATATTTAATGACCTAATATCATTGGCCATTGGTGATAGATTCAATCTCCAGCCTCTCTCTCTTCCCAGGAGGTTGAGGTGTGAGGTGTGGACGGTGTAGCCACTGCAAACTTCTAATCAGTGGTTGGTCTTTCTGATGACCCACCCCCATTCTGAAGCTAGCTAAGGACCCCAGCTACCAGCCACCTCATTAGCGTAAAAAAGACATGAGGCTGAAGCAGGTGGCTCGCACCTGTAATCCTAGCACTCTGGGAAGCCAAGGAAGAAGGATCGCTTGAGCTTAGGAGTTTGAGGCCAGCCTGAACAACAGTGAGACCCCATCTCTACTAAAAATAGAAAAATTAGCCAGGTGTCGTGGTGCATGCCTGTAGTTTCAGCTACTCGGGAGGCTGAGTCAAGAGGATCACTTGAGCCCAGGAGTTTGAGATTGCAGTAAGCTAAGATGATGCCACTGCATTCTACCCAGGGAAACAGAGCAAGACTCTGTCTGAAAAAAAAAAAAAGATACTCATCACTCTGGAGATTCCAAGGGTCTTAAAAGCTATTACATCAGGAAATGGAACTAAGACCGATGGTTGTAACAAAAGATGCTCCTGTGAGCCCTATCATTCAGGAAATTACTAGGGTTTTTAGAAAATCTGCCAGGAACTTGAGGCAAAGACCAAATATACGTTTCTTGTTATGTAACAGATGGCTATAGGCAGATGACTCAAGGAGCACAGCCACACCTCCAATGCCTTTGTGCAAATTATAAAAGGGTGCTTCCTTCAGCCTCCATGGATTGGGAGAACAGTTTTCATTCCTCCGGGCCATAGGTGGTGGCTGGCTGTTTATGAAAGCAGTACTGGAGGGCTAGGGGTACATGGAAAACAAAACTCCTTGTCCCTACTGTGCACGCCCCCAGGATGAGACCTTTTTCCTTTGCAGCTGGCATTTAGTCTGTTGTGGGATCTCCTCAAGAAGATGCTCACCTCCTGGTCTTTCTCCACCAAGCCACCCCCAGCCACTAGCCAGCCCTGCTGCAGGCCTGTGGTAGCAATACTTAAAGTGGACCGCACTAGAAAGATTGCCTTTCCTGGGGTTGAAGGTTAAACAAGCAATGCAAAGGGTCATTTGGAGAGGGGCAATGTGGTGTCATGGAAAGGCCACAGGTCCTGGAATCAGTTGACCTGGTATGATGGCTTGATCAGTGTCAACTTGATGAGGCTGAACTGCATTTCCCAGAATGCCCTTCACTGCATGTTTCCCATTAGCATGGGCCACGGGAGATATTCTTGTGGGAGAGTGGGAAGGCAGAAGGGAAACCACAGCCATTTGGTAGCTCACACATGTCCATGTTGGCATTAATCTGCTGGCTCATCTCACTGGTTCCTCCAAACCCGTGTCTTCTATGGCTGTTTTTGCCTTCCCAGAGCTCTCTGCTGTGAGAGTACTTGCTGTTGCAGACTGACCCCACCTCCTAATACCACCACCTTGGGGGTTAGGATTTCAACACATGAATTTGGGGGTGGGACGTAAACATTCGGTCCATTGCAAATTTCTTGCATTCTTCTCTGACAGCTAAATAAACCAACCTCATCCCTGGCAACTGATCTTCCTCCTCACCTAGTTGAAACACCAGCATTTTCTCAGGGTATTTGAGAGTTAGTACTTTTACTCAAAGAAAGGATGTAAGTAGAACTTGTAGGCACCAGATCAGGCTGGTGGGGAGGTATTTTGAGGTCGTTCTCTCCAAATCCCACTGTGAGCAGCTTCATATACTCTATTTGGACTCATAATAAAAGTGATTATTTGTGGTCATATTAGCAGAAAATATAAATACCTCAAAGCAGGTTTCCACTGTTTAAAATTCTTTTCCAGTTTTATGAACTTGCTAGAATACGGGGCTATTCAGACAAAGAGCCCTCTTACTACTCCCTGGCATCTTAACCTCAGCTCTATCTGCACTTTCCACTCTTAACATCCACATCAGCCACTTACTCCCTTTTATCTTGCTGTGTTATCATCCTGTCCTCCCTCTGTCTTGTCAAATTAAGGAAAGGGGTATCAGCCACTCCAGGACGGCTTGACACAGAAAAGATGTCTTTTAAAAATCCCAGAATGTCACGATAAACTAGTTGAAAAACAGCATGATGGACTGTATTGGCTTCTCCAAAGTCAGTCTCTATGGAAAAATATTGAACATTTGACTCAGTCACTGACATTTGGGACAGTTAAATGGGCAATGGAAAAAAAGAGAAAGAAGAAAGGAATGAATAAATGGTTTCTTTTTTGTCTGTAGGTATCTGATTCAGGCGCCAAAGCTCATGAATCTTGGAATACAGTCAGCTACAATCATGGGTGATTCTCCAAATGAAGAGGCCAAACACTGGCAAAATAAAAAGCAAATTTGGCCCATCACATCCCTAACTATAATGGATGCTGAGAAATTGATGCGCTATAACAATTGGCAAGTTTTCTGGTACTGCTCTGTCATTGCAAAATCCTGGCTCCTCAAAGTATCCATCTCTTGCCCCTGCCAGAAAAAGCCAGCCTTTAAAAGGAACTACATCCAAGGTCATGTACTTACACATCAAGGGAATATTCTGGCAGCTGCCAAAATTCATTTTTCTAATGTGCTCTTACCCAATAACTTAAGCCTGGTGTGCTGGGCAGAATCCAACTTGGGTAATTCCATTCTCACAACCAAATTCTCCCAAGGAGATTGAACTGGACATGACGTTATTATTCACTTCTTCAGCTATCCTTTTATTAATCAAAATAATGCTTTTTATCCCCAAAGCATTGGATGGAAGTTCCAAAAACGATTTATTCTTAAGAATTTAGTGATGAGATGTTCCATTATAAGAATTTAGTAAAGTTCTTTGGAAGTCAAGTCTGGTTTCATTTGTTTAACAAATAAGTATTGAGGTATATGCCAAGTGCCGTTCTCAACATGCAGCAGGACACAAGAAAAGATTTCTGCCCTAAAGAAGGAGATATTAGAGTAAGTATATGAAATGAGGTTGGAGAGAGAGGCAGAATCAGACCACTGGGCCATGATATGGAATTTGGCTTTTATTATTTGTATAGTTGGAAGGTATTAGTGGAATGATATGATCATATTTAGGGTTTTTAATAAGATCACTATGAAGGGGAAGAACGATTCTATGGTAATACCTGTGGGCCAGGGTCTTGGCCTTCTGCTGTCTTCCACCGAAATCTAATCATTATGGGGGTCAACAGAGCTATGGCCAGATTTGCCTCGCAGCCATCCTTCAAACAGCATTGGGATCTTGAATAGCTCAAGTAGCCAAAAGCCATGGTTTGACCGTGGGCCATCAGCATTGTACCACCCCATGACTGACACTGCTTCCCTCCTCCTCTCCAGCCAGCTATACCTCATAGGCTCCCTTCTCTTATGTGGGACAACAGACAGGAGACAAGTAAATTAAGAAGCATTAGCTCATTTCCATGAGCTGCTCCAAGAGCTGCTCATGCTCTGCTGAAGATAGTTCAGTGGCAAAATCCAGGCACAGAAGAATCTATACATGCATATGACTTACTAAATGGTGGCAATCTGGGAAGAGAATTACCACTGACAAAGAATCATTGAAAACTTTCTATTTCTTCCCCATCCTGTGAACAGTGACAAATATAAATGTCAGAGAATTTGAGAGTGGTAGGGGATGTTAGTGGTCACTAAGTCCAACCTCCCACCCAATGTAGGATTTTTCCATGTAGCCCTGACAGGGAGCCCAGTGTTCTATATCCCTCCCATGTCAGATGGAGATGTCAGATTGCACCAGGTGAGTGGCAATTTAACTGCACATTGTTCTACTAGGTAGGGAGGGTCATTGACTGTGGTATCTATTACCCAAAGTTGTGGTCTAAAGGGCCAAGTGTCAGATGGAGAAAATCATGTCTTAAAGAGGGGCTAAGGTCTCAACCTAGAAAGGGAGCATCAAAAAAATTTAAACCTAGATCTCTTAATCTCAAGTCTGGTGTTTTCCTCATATCTTTCAACAGCCCTTACATCCCACTCAAATTCCTCTGGATTCATTCCAGCTTCCCAGATTTCTTTAAATGGAGCCCCTGATGCTGAACCAACCAGCAGATGAGGTCCAACCAGCCAAGAGAACAAGAGGTTTTTATCTCCTTTATTCTAAACTCTATACAGCCATTAATGCTGCTATGATTACTTTATATTTCTTTGGCAGGCCCTGGTGATTCATACTGAGCATATGGTTAACTAAAACCATTTGTTTTGTGTAGTTTTATTTTACTTGAAATGTGTCAAGCAAGATATTTTCCACCTTGTACTAGAATGATTCATTTTTAATTTAACCAAGGTATAGGACTTTATATTTAATCCGTCTAAATATCTCTTTGTTAATTTAGTATATCTTTCCACCTGGTTGAGATATTTTTGAATTTTAGCTCTCCTATCAAACATATTAACTAACCATCCATGTTTTATGACATGCATAGACTCAATAAACACAGTGGCAAAGACAATTCTTGCCAAATATGCCATGTGCTCCCTTACTTTTCCTAGACTTCTGTTGCATTTCAGTTGAAGCCATGTGACTTCCTCTGGCCAATGGACAGTGAGTTAAGGTGATGTCACTTCTGGGCCAAAGCATTTAAGAGACAATCTGACTTTTCTATTCCTGTGTTCCCCTAATACGGAGACCTTGGAGGCTACACATTCTAGATGATAACTGTAGGTAGAGTTTACAAGAGGCTGTGGTAATCCATTAAAGACGGTTAACAGCATTCCATTAAAGTCTCTACATCCAGCTACAAATTCATTTCCACCCAACATCATTAAAGACTTAGTTCAATGTTGTATATGTTAATTAGCCTGATTTAGCCATTCTACAATATATACATATATCAAAACATCATGTTGTACACCATAAATATATACAATTTTTTTGTCAGTTAAATAATACAGTTAAATGCCTTGTTAAAATCCATTATGTATTCAGTCCCAGGGACCATGGTAATCTACTGAAGGTTTTATAAGCATGGGCATGTTATAATCAAATTTGCATTTTAGAGATGCATCTGGGCGGGCAGTGAATTAGAGGAAACTAATACCAAAAGCAGGGACAAGAGGCTGGTTTGTGAACATTTGGAAAGGGAATTACGGTTATTGGAGTCAGTGTGAGCTTACTAAAAATAAAGTTCTCTCAAAGTCACGTCATTTCCACTTTTGCCTGTGTTGCTAGACTGGAGTACCAGAAAAATGACAAAGCTGATAGTCCTCAACTGGGCTCCTGCCCGCCACTCAGTTTTGTCCTATCCCACTATCCTCTTCCGTCGGTAGCCACACAGATCCCTTTCAGTTCGCTTCAGTGTCCTAAGGATTCTCTCTGATGCTGGGCTTTTGCACAGGCTCTGTGTTTAGATTGCTTTTCTACTCTGTCCCTTTTTCCAGGCTAATTTCACACTTCAAATCTCAGTTTTTTCAGGGAGGCCTCCTTTGACCTCCAAAATTAAGTTAAAACCCCTCGCTTAAATCTCCATTGCCCCAGGCTGTTATGGAGCATTCAATTCCCTTGTCATCACTTCTTACAAAATCGCTTTATCTCTCTTTCCTTTGACACTAAAAATTCCTTGAGGGCAAAGGCCACCTCTGTTGGGTTTACCACTGAGGACTTAAAATAGTACAAAGTAGGCATTCAAATAATATTTGTTTTAATAGCATTACCTAATAATTTGTTCTGGAAATGTGTCCGAAATCAGAGCTAAACTAAATGAACTACAGATACTAGAATCTTTTTGTTCTCTGCCCTCCTCCGGATTCTGGGTGTTTCCTCTTTCTTGCAGCATTCTTCAGAGAGAACTGACAATGATTTTGTGTTTAACAGCAATTTCTTCCAGTTTTCTAAGTTGTCACTGCTTTAGTGCAGGGATCAGCAAACTATATCCCAGCCCAAATCTGGCTGGCTGCCTGTTTTTGTAAATAAAGTTTTATTGGAACACAGCCATGCCTGTTCATTTCCAAATTGTTGATGGCCGCTTTCATGCTACAACAGCAAAGTTGAGTAATTTCAACTGAGACCATATGGCCCACAAAGCCTAATATATCACCTTTACAGAAAAAATTTGCCGACTCCTAGTCTAGTATGAATATTGGAACTCATTTAAGACAGCTAGCGATTTCTTTTTATCACCTCATCTATAGCTGGCTTCTTTTCCTCTTTACCTAGTTTTGATCTGGATCTGCTTTTACAATTTGAAAATTATTCTTTCTAATAAAGAACAAAATCAAAAGCTGCTGCCT
This sequence comes from Propithecus coquereli, assembly GCF_000956105.1. Taxonomy (NCBI): domain Eukaryota; kingdom Metazoa; phylum Chordata; class Mammalia; order Primates; family Indriidae; genus Propithecus; species Propithecus coquereli. Next base: position 9,251,729 of record NW_012153062.1, on the reverse strand, counting down.
GTAGTCATCTGCTAACATATATCTTCTGTACCATGCAGTGTCTGTTTCCCATTGTTCTCCTTGCTCTACACATGTCTAACAAAGCCCATTTTAAGTCCCTTAGAATTTTTATAAGATGTATTTCACTCTCAGCTTCTTTTTGCAGGTTATATTCTGTCCCGATTATATACTCCTTTCACCAGCAGTTCTTTATGACTCTTTAAGAACTCACCAAAGAGCTCTCTTTGCAGTTGCCATAATTATTTCTTCAGGATCATTTCCATTTGTGTTATCAGAATTTTATTTTTGAAAGCCATCTATAGCTCATGATTGGGTCTTCAGATTGGGTCTTTAAGTCATACCTGTGAGTTTTTCTTTTTCTTTTTCTGAAATTTTTAAATATTATCTTAACAGTTTTGAGAGTATCTCAGGAGCCCAGATGTCCTTCCTTAGTAATTTTGGACTCTCAGATGACAATCCACTGCATTTCTACTCCTCCTCGACCAGTTCTTCCACTGTTCAGTGTTATTGTTAAATTGTGACCCCTTCCCCCCAAAAGGTATGTTGAAGCCCTAACTCCCAGTACCTCTGAATGTAACCTTATTTGGAAATAGGGTCTTGACAGGGGTAATGAAATTAAACCGTGGTCATAAGGGTGAATATCTATGAGTACAGAGGTCTGGGGGGCGTGGAGACAGAGCACCTGACTCAGAGTCCAAAGGTGGGGAAGTAGGGAGAACGGCAGGGGAGGCCTTGTGGAGAAACTTGTGTTTAAACTAAGACCACAAGCAATGAAGAGAGTTTAGCAGAGGCACCCCTAGGGGTGTGCTGAAGGAGCTGTAGCCTTTTCCTTAATTTCTGTTATTCCCCCTACCCCATCCCAGACAACCTAATAGTAACAACTAAGATTTATTCAGTATTCACCATGTACCAAGCACAGTTCTAAGCACTTAACAGTCATGCTCTCATTTAATCATCACAAGAATCATGTCGTTACAACCCTAAGTCCATACATGGGGGCTGGGGCGCACAGAGGTGAAGAACCTTGCCTGGGATCCCTCGGCTGAGTGGTGCAGCTGGGACTCACACTCCACAGTCTGCCTCCAGGAGCCGCGCTTTCATCCTACCTTTCTCACAAAGGAAAGGAGTTTGCCTGCTCTGCCAGCATCTCCGGCATCAGTCTACCCATCTGCTTCAAACAGATGGCCACCACTACACCCTCCTTTACAGAAATTCTAGAATGTTCTTGGAAATGAGCTAAACAAAGAATGGAAGTATGGGGAGTTGGGAGAAGGGAGAGATCTTTCAGGCCCCAAAGCCAGAGAGAGTATGAAGGTTTCTGACAAGAGCAAGTAGATAGAAAGGTGGGCAGGGGTCAAGAGTTACCCGCATCACCCCTCCCCACCCCATCCCACTAGGAAAGTGTTTCTCAGAATAAAGGAAATCCCCTTCTAAAACAAGACATTACTGGCATCAGTTACAGCTAAGAACATGGCCCCGGTCTGATGAAACGTATCAAGCTATGCACAAGGGCACAGTCTGAGTGGATGGGCCTCAACTGACTCTCAGCCCATGGCTCCCTCATTGGTCCTTGACTCTGCCCTCACCTGCTCTCTCTTCATCTCCCCGGCTTCTCCTTGGCTATACTCAACCTGCCTCACAAGCCACAAAAATAACCTGCTATTGTTCTTGGCCTGCAGTTTTTCAGATTTTAATAGGCAAACTCTTCAACCCGATGTGGCTGAAATTTCAGAGTAGAACCCCCATGGCACAGCCCTGCAGCCTCCCTACCCCACCCTAGCCATTCAGGGTGGTCCTTACTGGAGCCTGCCGGGCAATTCGCAATTCGTTCCTGGCTGGAATTAAATAACAAGAAACCTCTAGAAATCTAGATTTGACACAGCTGAAGAATTTAAGACATCGTGCATAAGACTGGGCATGAAAAATGCTACCCCGGTGCCAGGCATCTGGCCTGGCCTTGAGCACAGTGTGAGTGTTATCTAGACAGCTCTAGGCCTGCGCTCTCTTGAACTGCCAGGTTATACCTTTGTTTGTAAGGGACCACTAATCAGCACAACATGGCAGCTAATATTTAAAACGAATGGTAAAGAGGAAAGGCAATAATTTCCTCACTAAATGAAAGAGGAGATATTAATCTGAGGAACACAATCTGGCACTGATTGAAAGTAAATTACCAGCTGATTAGACGGCTGTAAATACAGGGAGAGAAGCCTCAACAGGCAGCTGGCTTTTGCGCGGAAGAGGGCAATTAGAGAGGGCACGGGAGATACTGAGCACAGGCAGGGTTCTGCAAAGAGCAGGCGGCAGCTCTGGACTGCCAAGATTACAAAGGCAGGAAGAGATTTGTGGGAAGTGTTCTGTGGATGGAGCCGGCATGAAAGGAAGCTCCTGCACTCCCACCTCCCTACCCCACCTCCCCAGTGAGCCTGAAGGGGTTACACAGCCAGCACCATATCCGGTGGCAGCCAGGAGGGGTGTTTGTTATTGCAACACAGGAAGTATCAACGATTTCTATTCAGAGGGGAAAACCTTTTTTCAGTTGTACTCAATCTGGAAGCTTCTCACTCCCTATCAAAAAGCCAGGGACTTGAAAACTACTCTCATCCCTACAGCCTACAGGGGCAAAGTCCGTGCAGATCTCAGTGGGAGATGCCATCCCCAAACAGCAGCTGGGGCCAGTTTCTGCACAGGACAAGCACTTGAAGGTGTGAGCCCCCACAGATTACCAAGGGCTAAGAACTCAAAGAAGGAAAGAGTAGTGTGACTGGAAAACCCGGGGCTCCTCTGTACATAACAAAAGAGATCCCCTCTTCCTCTGGGAAGTAGGAGGAGAGAGTTTGGCTGGCCTAGGAGAAGATTGGTTGGGACAGAAGTGGGGGAGAAGCAGGACGACTATGGTTTTTACTTTGGTGGTGGCAGTGAACTTAGCAAAGAACAGACAGTGAATGCTTTAGTCCCTTGGGTGTTATTGATTCCATGTCCTGGGCCCTGCCCTACCGGCTTCTGTAATCCCAAGCAAGACAACTGTGTGCTGTCATGGTCCAAGGAGAGAATATACAGCACAGCTCTTCCTGCTGCTAGGTTAACTCAGCAACACTCCTTCCTTGTGATCTCTGGGTTCCAGCCCTCAGGCCCTGGATATGCCTCTCATCAGAAGTAAATTCTTTTGGCAGGGACTAGGTAGGGGGTGGGGGACATGGGGGGATGTGGCGATGCAACAGACCCAATGACCACATCAGCCACAGTTTGCATCTAGATGAAACCATTTCAATGTAACATGTCAGGGGACATATGAGAAGATGGGTGAACAAAAGAGAATAACAATAATGGAGGAGGGGCTGAGGAAGAGGTCTTCTTTGAGCTGGGATGAAGTCATTTCCTTAGCCAGATCTGACCAAGGGTTTCACCAGTTCCCTAATATGGAGGCATCAAGAGGTTACAACACATAGTGCTACTTGAAGCTTATTGTGTAGATACCATACTTAACTGTTAACTGATACTGTTAACTGTTTAGTTAACTGGATACAGTTCTCAATACATATGTGGGGCCAATCATTCTCAAAAAATCTTTTGATTGTCTCTATAAAATTCAAAGTTAAAGAACCCCTTAAAGCATGCATAAAACCGTCATCAGTGGTTAAGATTCTGGTGTTCTGAGGATGAATTCAGGTGAACAGTCCCTCTTATCAAAGGCCTCCTTAACAATGCTTGCAGCTGTCTGGATGTGACACCCATCACAAAAGCCCATCACAAATCAGATCACTAAAAGGACACAAATAACTAAGACTAGACAAGGAAGAAGTGAAAGATTTTTAAAACTAACATGGGGCTAACTTTTAGGTGAAAACAGAAGAGGAACTAAGTTCACTTCATCTGGCGGTAACTGAAATGAAGGTCACTGACTAAAAATAAGACCACAGATTGGAGAACCCAAAGGTGTGCCTAGAAGGAAGTGGTAGCATTGAAGAAAAGGATGCAAAACCAGAAGGATCTAGTGTTGAAAGCTGGCTCCCTAATGGATAAGAAACATGAAGAGAACACAAGAAAGGAAACTGGCAAGTAATGAAGGTAAGTTTACAAGCTTTCGACAAAACCATCCTTCAATGCAGCATCCTCGCTCTCCCTGGCCCTCAGAACAGTTCCTGATGGTGCTGGTGAGAGGTGTATCCTCAGGTCCATTAGATCTTCCTTCTCTGGCAAAGTGGAGGTGAGGGTTGTTTTTATCAAAGTTAACATTTGGATTTCATGGACTCAAGAAGTACAACCTACTTCTCTTAAGACACCTCTATTTTGTTTTCCTAAAGATAGCATATGAACCCCAAGAAGCTATAATTTAAAGCATTGAGTCTGCTTAGATTCTAGGATTCTAGAAAGAATGAGGTTTATTAGCAAATCCTGAACCAACTACAGCTGTCCAAATTTTCCACAAAGAATTTCTTCTCTGTAACCAGAAAATAGGTTGTGTTGGTTAAAAGTAAAAATACATCCCAGGTAAGAAACCTTTAACTTTAGAGCTGTTTTGGTTAAACCTTGCTCCCCAAAAATTCCACTGCAAGAAAAAAATAGTACATTCTTAAAACTGATCCATATTAATGCAATTCCTATCAAAATCTCAATAAGTTTTTTCTTTTGTAGACATAGACAAGCTTATTCTAAAATTTATATGGAAAGGGAAAGACCCTAGGATAGCTGAAATCACTTTGAAAAACAAGAATAAAGTGGGAGGAATCACTCTTCCCACTGTTTAGGCCCAATAAATAACTGCAGTATCAAGGTAGTATGGCACTAGTAGAGGGAAAAGGCAGATAGATCAGTGACACAGAAAAAAGAACGTAGACACAGATCCACTCAAATAAGTCCAGTAGTTTTAGACAAAGGAGTAAAAGCAATTCAAATGGAGGAAAAATCATTTTTTCAATAAATGGTTCTGGAGCAACTGGACCTAAACCTCACACACTCTATACCAAAATTAACTCAAAATGGATCATGGACTCCAATGTAAACATAAAATTATAAAACTTCCAGAAAAAAACATCAGAGAAAATCTTCGGGACCTAGGACTAGTCAGATTTCCTAGACTTGACACCAAAAGCATGATCCGTAAGAGAAAAAATCTATAAATTGGGTCTCCTCAAAATTAAAAACTTTTGCTCTGTTGAAAGACCCTGGAAAAAGGATAAAAAAATAAATTACAGACTGAGAGAAAGTATTTATAAATCACATATCCAAGAAAAGCCTTGAGTCTAGAATATATAAAGAACTCTCAAAACTCAACATTAACATAAAAAGGACTGCTAATGGTCTGAATATTTGTGTCCCTCCAAAATTCCTGCACTGAAATCCTAACCCCCAAGGTGATAATACTGAGAGATGGGGCCTTTGGGAGGTAATTATGTCATGAGGGTGGAGCTTTAATGAATAGGATTAGTGTCTTTATAATAGAGCCCCAAAGGAGGAGGACACAGCAAAAAGACACTGTTCTACGAAACAGGAAGTGGACCCTCACCAGACACCAAATCTGATCTTGAACTTCCCAGCCTCCAGAACTGTGAGAAATAAATTTCTGTTGTTTATAAGCCACTCAGTTTTATAGCAGCCTGAATGACCAAGACAAGGACCCAAGGCATCCTTCTCAGCACATGTTTTATCATATATGTTCTATGGACCACTTGACTTAGGATTTTGGGGGAGAAGGGAGCAGGGGAAGGTTTGATAAAATGCAAATGCCTGTGTACCACTCTAGAAATTCTGATTCAATAGATTTGGGTGGGACCTGAGAAATCTGCATTTAAAAGATTCTTTTCTTACTAAAGTTTGAGAATTCTCACTGCAGCTCAATCTACCAAGCTATCAGGGAAGAGCAGCATTAGGAAGAAAACTAGGACTGAGTCACTTGTGCCCTAAAGGGGCAAACCAAGGAGGAATATTTAAAGGCTAGCGACACCCAACAGTTTCTAAGAAGTGACCACCGCCTAGATTTATTAGGATGTGAAAGAAATGATGAAGTTTCCTTCCACATACACACACTCAAGTATACAAGTTTGAGGAGAACTTGCTCTGTATTGAGAGTATTTTTCTAAAAAAAAGATCTCATAGTCATGCTCAAGGAGCGTGCACCCTAGGATGTGTTCACAAGGGACTGTGAGAGCAGGGAGAGACCAGGTTCTCCGAGGGTAGGGCGCATACTTGGGCAACTTGGGGGCCACACCGTCCCCAGCTGAATGGGTGTCTTCGGAGCCCAGGCGAGTTGGGCCTGTGGGAAACGCACCGACAAGGGCCTGGTACGCTGATGGGTGAAGGTGCTGCCAGGGGTCTCTAACTTACTTTCTACCACCACCTTTCCCGCCCACTCACAACTGGGTATACAGGCAGGCCTTGAGATTAAGCAGCAGCTCTGTCTCACCAGCCACCAAATAATGTTTCTGCTTTCACCATTCTGCTTCCAGCCCCTCACAGGTGAAAAAGGGGAGCCTGAGCACCAGCAGGCCACGTGACTCAGTGCATGGGCAGTGGAAGCCAGGTGTGTCCGAGCAGCCGGTGAGTAAGGGGGCTGTGACCACATCTCTGAGAAATAGGGCCAGGGCCCGCCTTACAAAGAGAACAAAAAACCTGCCCAGGGGAGGGTGAGGTAGGTAACTGTCAACGCTTCAAAAAGTGAAGTCACCTTTAGTAAGTTCAAGGCCAGCCCAATAGAGATGCTAGCCAAGATAAGATAATGCGCATATCTTCACCTAAGGGTGGGAATGATCTGATGGTTTGCTTTCCTGCCTGAGGGGACTGCCGAGTGGCTACCCAGCATGCACACCCTCCCCCAGCCTAGGTCTCGCCTAGAGTCTTGCTCATTTGTGTCTAGCCTGTGTCCTCCTTGTCAAAATCGATGTGGGCTAATTAGCGGTGAAAGCAGACACTCCAGCTCACTTCCGTTCACCTCATTATTTGTTTCTCTTTTGGGCCAAAGCCAAGCAATAAACATTAACATTCCCCCTGCAGAACACGCACACAGATACATGGGATCGTGCTCACCACTCACGAGCACGCACACACGCGCGCACACACAGGCATCCGCACACGCACACACGCGCGCGCACGCCCTGCTCCACTGCCGTTTGGCTGTGCGAGGTCTCTGTGATGGGCTGTTGGGGGGCATCTGGGATAACTCCTCTTTCCATTTCACACCTGGGACTCTGAGAGAAACATAAATTACTGCCGGTCCAATTGCATGGCCCGGGCAACAGGGAAAGGATGTTAGGAATTTCTGGAAGCCTGGTCCCTTGGGCAGCACCGGTTAAGGGCGCCGCTGGTGTCTTGTAGGCAGCTGGTTCCTCCTCCCGCCCTGCTGCTCCCCAGGCTGCCCCGGCGCCCCGCCTGCTCTCGGGGATTCATGGCTCTATCTTAGGCCCTGTTTCTAGCCATTTTCACTCGAGTGGGAACCGTCCAAATTTCCATCTCAATGAAGATCGACTAAGTTCCAGCTCCGTTAAGCGCGCCGGCGGCTAGCCTGACTAGGATTTTAAGCAGCAGCGCGGCCCTCCCGGGAGCGCGCCGCCTGGGCGCCAGCTGCGGCGCGAGGCCCTCTAGTGGCCCCGGCTGCTGCCCGGCGCGCGTCGGCGGCTCGGGGCGGGAAGGAAGCACAATAATGGACGCTTTGGAGCCTAACTCCTTCCTCTCCATCGCCCCCATCGCCCCCTAATCGTTCTGGTCGCCAATCCACCACTCTTCCCTCCCGACAGCTCGCCCCGCCCTGGCTCTGGCCGCATCGCCCCACGCTCAGTTGAGCGGCCGTGGTCTGTCTGCCGATTTCTCTGCCTCCAACAGCTTGTGTCCGATCCATGATGCACCTCGCTGCCGAATTCGTCTCCCAGACCCTCATTGTTGATCCTCTGCGTTCTCTAATTAAGAGTCTCCTGAGCTTCCGCAGAGACCCCCTCCCTTGAGAGGCTTGTCACCTCCGACAGGGTGAGCAGTATTTCTAACCACACGTGCTGCGGATGTTGATTAACCCACTTTTACCGAGGGACCCACTCGTTCCTCAAGCGTCCTGTCGCTCAATTGCCAGAGGAGTGAGGCAAAGAGAAGATTCAGAGCCACAAGTCCTCCAGGCAAAAGTTCAAACGTCTTGGCCCTCCGCAATCTGGCCTCAAATTTCCTTTCCAGCCTTAGTGCTAGCGCGACCTGGGCTAGCAGTGTAGGATAGAGGTTCAGGGTTAGAATCAGACTTTGTGGGTTAGAATCCCACGCCCACAGCTTATTAGGTATGCGACTGTATGAAAGGTTCTAAATTCTTAAGTTTCTTTGCAAGGTCGTAATGCAGCTTAAAAGAGGTCACCTGAGTATCAGATTTAGCACAGTGCTTGCCACAGAGTGAGTGTTCAATAAATGGCAGCTATTATTTTTATTACCCCGTCGACAAGGCAACTGATTTGCTCACAAGTCTGACGCGCGTCTTGCACTTTCCATCTCTGCACTTTGGCTTCTGACACCGGATTTTCCTGGAATGACCTCTTCCTCCTCTCTAATATTGAGATCTCACCTGTTCTCCAAGCTCAGCTCAAATGTCCTCACCTGCTTGGAGACTGAAATAATACTGGAGCCATCTACCTCACAGGTCATCTACTTTGAGAGGCAACTTATATGGTTTGTGACAGTGTACCACATGAAATTATATTCATTATATAATAAATATTTATAATATATAGATATATGGTTTTTTATTGTGTGTGCAATCATTTTGAAAAATTAAAGTCTTCTGATGTGTATTCATGTGTATTGGAATAGTTATTTAAACTTTTTTGACATTTTACTTCTCTTCATAACTAGATTACAAATTCCATGATCATAAAAGCTGTGTTTTATACTTATATTCTCCATAGAACCTATCTAACAAAATACCTTCACTATATTAGCTACTTAGTAAATACTGTCTTAATTTAATTAATAAGTGACTGAATCTTTTAATAATAATAATACTGTATGTTCTTATCCCTGGCAGTAATTTTCCATTTGTCATCACCTTAAGACCTTCAATTCTAAATTCTACAATATCCCTGAAAGAAAAGCAAAACTTAGGAATATTTTATAGGGACCAACCTCATTGACCACAAAAACCTGCAAGCAAGGTGTGTAATTCCTATTTAAGTCATATCATCACAATCTTAAAATCTCTAAATGGAAAGGTTTCTGGGTCAAAGAGAGCATGGGGTATATTTTTAAAAGTCTGTGTATGCCATGTTTATTCACAAATTATCTGGACCTTAGCCTATAAAATAAGTTATTGAGTCTAAGACACTTTTACTATAAATTTCAAAAATAGTTTGTATTCCATGATAAGGTACCACTGCATACCTATTAAAATGGATAAAATAAAATTGACAATGTGTCCTAAAAACAGGGATAATGATATTCATCTTATAAGTCTGGTGAGAAAACTGCAGATAATGTATACTAAAATCTAGCACCTGTTCCTGGCACAAAAATATTTACTAAATAAATGATAGTTTGTATTCATGTATGTTCTCAATTCGTGTTAGTTTAATAATTGCTAAATAAAAGAACAGTTTTATTGATACTCAAACCAAAAGTTTCAGTTACATATACCATTACTTCCTGCCCAATAGCCATTTCCCTTTCCTTTCTTACGATAGAATACGTATTTTTGTCCAGGGCAGCCATGTGCCTAGCTCTGAAAGATGAAACATGACTAGTCTAAGCCAATCATAGAACTCCTATGCTGCTTTGCCAGACACCCACTTTCCCAATTCCCCCTTGCAGCTAGGAGTGCCCAGTTTTAGCCAATGAGACTTTAAAAGGAATTCTAATGGGAAATTGTTTAGAAAAGATTTCTCCTCCTTGCAAAAAAACACACACTCTCTACCTGCCCCCTGTTTTCTGCCATTGGACAAAGGACACCTGGAGCTATGGCAAACATATCTTTAACCATGAGAATCATAAAGATAAGGACACAGAGTCCTAAAATAGAAGAATTATCAAATTACCCACCTTCAGACTTTTTATTCTGAGTTAATTATCTTTGTTGTCTATGCTGTTAGTTAAGTGTTCTGTTATTTGCAGCTGAAATCATTATTAATTGGGACTGTTTCTTATAAAATACAAGTGTACAAATGATTGTCCTTAAGCTGATAATTAAGGGATCTTACCACACTCTATTTAATTCTGTCAGTGTCTGAGCACAACCTACACCCTCCATGAGTGTGTAGGTTTTGCCAATTTACTAAAATATCTTCATTTTCTAAGTCAAACACCTTTCAATAGTATATGAGCACACTAATGAGGTCAGTAACTTTCCTAAGGCCTTGAAGCTAAAAAATAAAAGTAAAACTTGGGAAAATTCTACTCGATTGCTAACTCCTTTTGGAGGTCAGCCAACTGCTAAACTCTGGCAGCAACATGTGTTCAACCTACATTTGCCCACAGGCACACCAGCGTGCCAGTCCTATAATGTACATAAATGTACTGTGTTAGGCGGCTCACCCAGGCAGAGTTCATTCCTGGTTGGCAGGGCAGATTCGCCACAAAGTTAATGAAGTTCCAGGCCCCCTCACTTGCATAGGCACTGTTCAAGGCCCTGTTTGGGACCCAAGCAATATGTCCACATGGTCTTACACTTTTGTAAAGCTTGTAAGATACATTAACCACAATCTATTAAGACCCATGTCTCTCCTCTCTAGTTTACCCTCTGTTCCAGTTGCTCTCCTCCGTAGAGTGATGTTAAAGGGGCAAGGGCTGACTAGATTTGGCTAAGGAGAGGCTGAGTTGAAGACACATAGAGTTTGGGTTAAGAAGGTTATATTTACATAGATCGCCTCTGCATCTAAGTTACTACTAGCTACTGTGGTGCAGGAACGTCTTCCAGCAATATTCCCAATACCTCTTTGCTGTCTTGCCCAGCATCTGACAAGCAGGTGCAGTGCAAGAGGCCATATCATGACATGAATGTGGAAAATTCTGCCAATCTGCAGATATGGAAAAGTATAAGCAGAGGATTTAATTCTCAAAGATGCCTAGTCAAAATGGAAGTTCCGTCCTGTTGGGAATACACATGACATGCAGTGTTTGCAATTATAAACCCACAATATATTTTTTCTTTTTTGAGGTAAATCATACAAAATAGAATTTATCAGAATTCCTGTGTTTGTAGGGCACAAACCAGTGCCAGTTCCACAGTGACTATGTCTCTTTGTTCACTCATATATTTCATATATCCCAACATGTTAGATCACATCACATCCCAAAGAGAACCAGCAGTTTTAGACAAAACAGGATGAAAAAATACCCATTAATGAAGTGCAACAACCCAAAGAAACAATCTGATGATAAAATTGCCATATATATTTATAAAATAAATTAACGTATGTAGGATAATAATAATGTGATTACATAATTAAGTAGCTTAATGCAATGTAGGGGTGTTTAAAATTCTTTTTAATTACTCCTGTATATACCTTGACTTCAGATAATTTGGTATATTTATTCAGAATTATTGATCATATTAAAATTCAAAAGAAATTTTAGCAATATAGGTATAAGATAATTATTGATAATAAAAGCATTATGTAATTTTTCTGGATTTTTTTTTTTTTTTTTTGAGACAGAGTCTCACTGTGTTGCCCGGGCTAGAGTGCCATGGCGTCAGCCTAGCTCACAGCAACCTCAAACTCCTGGGCTCAAGCAATCCTTCTGCCTCAGCCTCCCGAGTAGCTGGGACTACAGGCATGTGCCACCATGCCTGACTAATTTTTTCTATACATTTTTAGTTGTCCAGATCATTTCTTTCTATTTTTTAGTAGAGACGGGGTCTTGCTCTTGCTCAGGCTGGTTTCGAACTCCTGAGCTCAAACAATCCGCCCGCCTCGGCCTCCCAGAGAGCTAGGATTACAGGCGTGAGCCACCGCGCCTGGCCTCTGGATTTTTAATGTTTGTTATATTTGTCAACATTTTAAAACTTATAATTTGTGTTTGTTTCATTCCAAGTAAATATTTTTTATGCCAAATTTGTCTTCCTAATTTTGCATTCTTTTTCTTAAAGAGAGTTCCCCGAAATTGTGCAAGCTCCTGTACAACACAGAGCTAGCCCTGCTGATCAGGCAGCAGTCACAAGCAATAAAAGTTGTAAATGTAATTTACTAATGTGTCAAGTTACTTTGGAAGTTCTTTAGACTTCAACCTTTGAAAGGGCAAGAAGAATTGAAGCTATTTTATAGAATGCCCTACATAGAGTTGGTTAAGTGAACATAACCTTAATGTTAAAATAGAACACTTCTCACCTAGTTTTCCTGAGGGACTGATATTATAGCTCTTAGGTACCATAGTGTATATGAGACAGAACGCTATAAGAAGAATCTTTGAAAAAAAAAAATATCTGAAGTTTGGTTTCAAAATTTCAGGCCATTTATCTAGGGGCTTCTTTCTCACTTCAAGAATATAAAAACTTCTTAGAGAGTGGGAAGCAAGAGGAAAGACTCTGGTGAGAAGGATTTCTTTGGAGAAATTTATGCTTCAGTCTCTAGTCCTATGCCCCAAGAGGAAATAAGGGGTGAAGAGGTCCCTGACCCCCATCTTCTCAAGTTTTAGTGGCCTTCAACATGACCACTTTGAGAGCCTGATATGTGTCGCCTGAAGTTTGGAAGACACAGCGAGCTGAGGGCTGGCTTCTGCTCCCAGGAAGTCTGCAGGGTGGGAGAGAAGCTGGTAAGTTGTGTGGAGGGTGACGCAGCTAAGGCACGTAGCGGCTACCTCTGAGAAATTTCTGCAACCTCAACCCCCTTGCAGTGGCAGGAGAAAAGATGTTTCCCCCATGTGGAACAGGATAGAGGACCAGCCATCCGAAGGCTGTTTAAGATCTAGCCAGCAGTGGGTAGGCTCCAACGGCATGTGGGAATGAACCCTCCAGAGAGAGGTTTTGTGGCGGAAGTAAGGGCGTCAGCACAGCTCCAGAAAGTGCCAGCAAGGGGGCCGCCAAAAGTGTCCTCAGAAGAATATCAGCTTTAAACGTCAGCCGAACTCAGCACAAAGCCAAATGATGGCAGATAGAGCTGAAGTAAGAAAATTCCCTGCTCCTATTTTCCCTTCCTCTTCGTGCTCCAACACTAGGGACAAGCCTCCCTCTGTCACTGCAGGCAGCCAGACCACACTGGTTTGGCCCGAGAAAGGGAGACAATTAGACATTATATGAAATTCTGGGTTTTAATTTTTTACAGGGACAGGTATTCTAATGTGTGTATTGGGCTGTGTTTGTACCTTAACATGACTAACTGTATATTACCGTAGGGTGAATTGTATTCATCCAGGTCAGGCAACGATTACTACACAAAATAAACTTTATAGCATCAATAAAAAACAAAAATTAGATTCTGTTTTTGTCACATTCCACCTGTCTAATTTTTTTTAACACTTCTGTTAATGTAACTTAAAAATAAGCAAGTAGAAAGCTATGAATAACCTAAAGCTGTGAATATGGTCTCGATTTGATATAACTTTCCAATCCTTTTTCGTGGGGCTTTAGTGAAATCCATATTCCGATGTGCTGAGATTCATGTCTCTGTCTTGATCTTAACCTGAATCATTCATTCATTCAACCAATATTAATTGAGGTCTGACAAGTTCAGCTTCCTAAGCACTACTTTGGTCATACCACTCCCCTACTCAAGAACCTTCTGCAACAGCAAAGAGCAGTATCACTAGGGTAGAGCTTTCCCTCCCTCCCCTCTCTCCTCCTTCATTCTGTTGCCTGCCTTTGGGGAAGGGGAGTGTCCTGACCTCCCCTTTCAGCAGCCCCCCCCAACACTGCCCTAAAAGCCTCTGTGATAGATCAGAGGACTCATTTAATTTGCTCTCAGCAGTGCCCCATCCTTTGTCCACCTAAATCAGTTGGATAAAATGGAAGTAGAATTATATTTCATTTGAATTCAACTTACGTTCTCTCTCTTTTTTTTTATTAAGCTGGAATATGATATTTTCTGTTGGCAGTAGCCCAGCAATAATCATTTTAGCCCAGATCTCTGCTCTAATGCCATATCCTAGGGAGGGAAAGCTTGTAGGGCTTTCATGAGTGGTCCTGTTGAAATGACAGTTTATTTATCTCCAGGGGCTCTTTAGTCTCTGCCTCTTGCACCTGGCCTGACAGAAGCTTTGGAGGCTTTTGGGGTCAAAGTGGTTTGGTTGGGAGAGGAAGGACAGGAGCAGCAGTTGTAAACGTCTGACCTGCAGGCGATGTAGAGATCTTTGCAGTCCTCACATTTAATCTATTTTAAGACAATATGGCTCTCTACTCTCTCACCTATGGTCTCCCTGTACCCTATTTGGGACAGTATTAAAATGAATTTTTGAATTAAGTATGACTATCCTGTTGCACCTGGTTGTATATCTCTTTGGAAATGCTAAAAATAACTGATTATGGGAAACATTGAAAACACAGGTGTTAGAAGATAAGATTAACGCTTACACTCCATGCTTTTTTTATTCCTCCTTTGTTCTTGGTGTTTATATTCAATGCAGCAATCACTTACTAAGTCACTGTACTAAACATGGTGAATTGAAAAGATTAACAAGAAAGAGGTGGGGGGAGTGAGCAGCAGTTAGCCTGACCCTAATCCTCAGCAGCCACCTAGGTAACATGATGATGATGATAATGAATAAAAAGTGGGAAATCTTATGAAAAGAATGAAAATGCTATCTTTATTGATCTAAGACCTATAATTTCAAGACATAGGCTAATGATGAAAACACAGCTTCAAGACAAGATTAGCCCTTTCTGCCCATCAGATTTTAAAGCTGCCACAAGAGAAGCTATGATCTGTTGGAGTAAGAGACTGATATGCACACAATTAAATAAATTAAAAGAGGATAAATATTATAATAGGATATTGTATTTTCCTAATGAACCTACCCAGGATGGGCCAAGAGTGTTCATTTTCTTTTGGTAAAGAGCAATCTGGACCCAAGAGATAATTTTTTCTCAAACACCCAATCAGCAATCGGCCAGCACGAATGTCTGGATACTTCCAAGAGTTGTTCTCCCCTGGTTTGGCCTCCTGGAAGAGACTGTGAAGAAAATTGTCCTTGCATCCCTGAACCTATTGCCACTACTTACTTAATGCCTTCCTAGGAGGTCCTGCCCAGAGCCAGCAAAGTCACCATGTTTGGAAAGGGCATCAGGCCTTATCGCTCAGGACACTGTTGAATTTTTTTCTACCTAAGACAAAAGAAAGAATTGGTTCCATAATTGTATGCTTTTCAGGGTCAGTTGGTTTTTCCATCCATTATTGCTTTTGGAATGTTTTCTGTATGCCAGCACAGTGCTAGGCGCTGAACATGCCATGACTAGCAAGATGAATGTCCCTGTGCCTACAGACCTTAGAGAACCCAAAATTAGCTCATTTCTCTCTGAGTTCCTCACTGGATAAGTTGCCCTGGCATTTTTAAGACTTTTTTCCCCCTCCTTATCTAGGAAGACTGACTGAAGTCTTAGGGGTTGCCCTAAAAGGTATATATATTTCACAGCATGAGAAATAACATGCTTTCCTCACGTTATTCTCTATCACAGCACCACTTTTTTGTGCTGATAAACTGAAGTTATTTCATTAAATAATATGTTTACTTGTTAATTGCCTCACCCTCTCACTAGAATGTAAACGTCATGGAGACAGGGACCTTCTGAGTCTTTTTCTCAGCTGAATCCTCAGTTCCTGATCATCCCCTTGCATATCACAGGTGCTCAGTGATATTTGTCAAATTAATAAATACATGGGAAGAAGGAAGGAAGTCAGAATAGGTTATGCAAGGTCTAACAAAGACAGGGGCACCTAATTTCTTTTTTATTTTATTTTTTTTTTTTTGAGACAGAGTCTCACTCTTTTGCCCAGGCTAGAGTGAGTGCCGTGGCGTCAGCCTAGCTCACAGCAACCTCAAACTCCTGGGCTCAAGCGATCCTCCTGCCTCAGCCTCCCAGTAGCTGGGACTACAGGCATGTGCCACCATGCCCGACTAATTTTTTCTATATATTTTTAGTTGTCCAATTAATTTCTTTCTAATTTTAGTAGAGACGGGGTCTCGCTCTTGCTCAGGCTGGTTTCGAACTCCTGAGCTCAAACAATCCGCCCGCCTCAGCCTCCCAGAGAGCTAGGATTACAGGCATGAGCCACCGTGCCCGGCCAAGGGGCACCTAATTTCTTAAGGATTTCACATGTTCTTGAATACATTCCATTTATAAGGGGATCGTGGGTCTGGGGTGACATCATTCCCCAGTGTCTAGAGGCCCAATGGCAACTCTCGTGGGCTTTCTCTCAGGGTAAATATTCAGTGAAATACTTTGGGCCTTGTGGACAGGTAGTAACACAACTGAAAGAGTTTTTATTATTTCTTGATATCATGGAACATAGGAGGAGAAACTGGAGCACGAATTCCTGGGCTCCAGGCAGCCAGCTTTATCTGGTGGTTTAGGTATGTTCTCAGGATAGGAGACAAGCAAGGTTTGCATGGGTCTTTAATGGTCTCATTTAACCAAACACAAATTCTAATGAAAATATTTCTTATTTTCATAATACAACCCCTAAAACTTTTTTTCTAAGATCCTTAAGCGTGTTTTTCTCGTTAGAGTTGACATAGACCGAGAGCAAGCCCGTTTAATTAGCTAAGCAAGGATGTGTGTGTAGATATGAGGTCATTGTTGCAAGGAAACGCATGTAATTGAGCAGGTATGATCCCTCAGAAACACAACCTAGGCCTGGGTTAAGAATTTTAGGTACCTGAAATCATTGGTTTATTCCTATTTCATGCATTTATTAAACATTTATTGAGCACATATTATGTCTCCCAAAGGATAATTTGTTCCATTACAAACCTGGGGGACAAAAACCAAATCATGCTGATTGGGGAGGCAAATGGTAGTGGCCACTGCTGGGCGTCTTGGATGTTTAGTGGAGCTGTTTCATGATGCCGTGTGTTGGAGGCACAGAAGGCATTGCTCCTGCATCTGGACAGTAGTGTTTCCCACCCCAACCCCTGTGGGGTTAAAGTGCCTTTTGGATGCTAACAACGATACAAGGATATCGTACTAAAAGCTCCCATCAGAAGATACAGCAAGTCTTGCTGCTTTTTATTAGCAGTTATTTATATGAAAATGCTGGTGAGGTCACTTCCAGATAATGCAGTATAAAAGCAAACACTGGGAAGCAACTCAAATTGTAGCCACACCGTGTGTAAGAGAAGCGCAAGGCTGAGCTGTCATCTATAGGTATCTCACACTCACTTTTAATGCTAATACCAGAATTCACATTTCTCTGGGTTTCCAGCGTGCCAGCAAGTACCATGTATGTAAGGTTCTCCTGTGCATCATACTGGGAATTAGTGGTAGTGGCACCCTTGCCTGTCAAGCAACAGCAGCATAGCTGTCCTGTCCCCCAGCTGACCCACAGGAATCATGTTGCTGTGCAGCCACTGTGGCTCACTCTCTGGCATTGACTGATCAGCTGCTTTCTAATGATCCTGCCTGGCCACCGAATGTGGACTGTAGCTCACATATGCAATGAAACATTGAGAATCCGAAAATCCTTGACATAGTACACATCCTTGTATATATTTTTTGACTGGTTTCTATACAGCCTCTGGGAAAAGTTTCTTGCTTCTCTCCAACATAAGGATTTTTCTAACTGTGAACTTTTAGAGCACATCAGCTGCACCACTCATGAATTTTGTTATATCTCCCCTACTAATCTTCAAAGTCAGGAAGACATGTGTGGTAAGCAAAGTAATGGTTCCCCCAGAGATAACCATGTTAATCCTTGAAATCTGTGAACATGTAGGTTACATGGAAAAAGGGAATTAAAGTTGCAAATCCACTGAAGAAATTGAGAAATTATTCTGAATCATCCAGGCGGGCCCAATGTAATCACGAAGGTCCTTATAAACGAAAGAGGGAGACAAGACAGTCAGAAATCAGCGAAGGAGATGTGATAATGAAAACAGGGTGGAAATGATGTCATTGCTGCTCTGTGGAGATGGAAGGGGACTGTGCACCAAGGAATGTGGGCAGCCCCCCAAAGCTGGGAGAGACTAGGGAGAAGATGCTCCCACAGAGCCTCCAGAAGGAACACGGCCCTGCCACACCTTCCTTCTAGCCCAGTGAGACCCATTTTGAACTTCTGACCTACACAACTGTTAAGATAATAAATTTGTATTGGGTAAAGCCACGAAGTTTATGGTAATCTGTTACAGTGGCAATAGGAAACTAATATGTAATAGTATGTCTGATTCATCTTTCTTTCCATCAGTCCCTAGCACAGGGCCTTGCTTGCAGTTGGTCTTCAATAAGCACGTGTTGAATGAGTGAATACCAAAGAACTACTGTTTTATACCTACAGTTAATCTTTCATTGTGGTAAAATATGCATAATATTTATCATTTTAACTATTCATAAATGTACAGTTCAGTGGTAATAAATACACTCACAATGTTGTGTAACCATCAACACTGTCTAAATCCAAAAGTTATTCATAATCCCCCAAAAATCCTCTGTTCCCATTAACTAATAACTCCATCTATCCTCCTACCCCCAGCCCCTGGTAACCTCTATCTTACTTTCTGTCTATGAATTTGCCTGTTCTAGGTACCTCACATAAGTGAAATCCTACAATGTATGTCCTTCTGTGTCTGACTTGTTTTATCTACATAATGTTTTCAAGTTTCATCCACGTTGTAGCATACACCAAAATTACATTCCTTTTTATGGCCAAAAAATATTCCCTTTTATATATAATACCACATTTTGTTTATCCATTCATCTGTTGATGGATACTGTATTATTGTTATTTTTTGGTTTTTGTGAGTAATGCTGCTATGAAGTTTGGTGTACAAATATCTGTTCTTTACCTTTTAAGCTCTAAATTTGAGATCTATATCTATACCTATCTGTCTATGTATCTGTTCAAGTATCTGCTTTCAATTCTTTGGGGTATATACCTGGTGTGGAATTGCTGGTTATACGGCAGTTCTATGATTAACCTTTTAAGAAACTGCCAAACTGTTTTCCACAGTGGCTGCACCATTTACATTCCCACCAGAAATATACGAGAGTTCCAATTTCCCCACATCCTTGCCAATACTTGTTATTTTCCATTTTTTTTTTAAATTTCAGAATATTATGGGGTATAAGTGTTTTGGTTACATGGATTGCTTTTGTATTGCCATTTTTTGTTTTTTAATTATAGCCATTCTAGTAGGTGCTAAGTGGTATTCCTTGTGGTTTTGATTTGCATTTCACTAATAACAAATGGTATTAAACATCTTTTCATAGGCTTTTGGGCCATTTGTATATCTTTTTTGGTGAAATGTCTACTCAAGTTTTTTGTCCATTTTTCAATTGGGTTATTTTATTTTCTTTATTTTTAAGTTTTAGGTGTTCTTTATATATTCTGGATATTAATCCCTTATCAGATATGTGATTTGCAAATATTTTCTCCTGTTTAGTAGATTGTATTCTTGTTTTAATAGTATTCTTTGATACACAAAAGACATTTGATGAAGTTCATTTTGTCTATTTTTTCTTTTGCTGCCTGTGCTCCCACAATTGATCTCAGCCTGGATGACACATGGATTCTGTCTAAATGTCTCACAAAAATCATCCTAGGCTTCTTGATTTAGTTTTCCACTCTGTGTCTATCATCACATAAAGGATTGTCCAAATAGCAGAATTTGTGTGTAGCTAAGTGCTCTTTCACACATGAAAATCTCTGACTAAGCAGCTTTATTCACAATGGCCCAAAATTGTAAACAACCCAAATGTTCATCAGTAGTAGAATGGATAAACTATGGAACTAATGGAATAAGACACAGCAATAAAAAAAAGAATGCAGCCTGCCTTTAAGCACCTGTTAGGTACATGCTAGGAGCATGGATGAATCCTGTTGACATACTGCTAAGGAAGGAGGCCAGGTCCAAAAATGCACACACTGTATGGCTCCATTTATTATGAAGTTAGAGAACAGACAAAACAAATCTGTGGCGATAGAAGTAAGATTTGTATTTACTTGAAATAGGATATTAATTGGGCAGAAACATCTACTGTCCCAATATTGGAAAAAAAGAAAAATAAATAAAAATGGGCAGAAACATGAGAGAAACGAGGTGCTGGAAATAATCTATATATTGATCTAGACAGTGGCTGTGTGTCTGTGTTTATACACGAATTTTGCACTTTACTCCTTATATATTTATTATACCTCAATTAGAAAAATTTCAAATCTCTGGCAAATAGTGAAGTTTACAGGGTTCATATTAGTATATGATCTCGGTGGTTTTCCTCATCAGGATATGGTCTGAACTAACTCCAAAGTGTTCTGCCTTCTTTGGGAAGCTTTCAAATGGCAAGGGATGGAGTATAATCAATCAGCAGCAAACAGAAGCTCCTTGAAACAGTCACAGAGTCTCGGAAACTTTCTTGTGGCAGGAGGAAAGATAGTAAATCATTAGCTTCTACATCTTTGTTATATTTCTAAAATAAAAATAGGTTGCCTGGAAGAAGATCAGTGAGCAACCAAGTCGGATGCTTTGATTGCTGTAGTGTTTGAAACTGTGCCCTTGATGGTTGCTCGAGGATGTGAGTTGTTGCTAAGATACCTTAAACACCAGGAAAAGGGATTAAAAAGAATGATGATCAATAAAGCAGAATTTTCTTAAAACACAAGTGTAAGTTCAAGCATGTGTCATGTTGATGCAGACTCAGATGAGGAATTGAGAAGGCATGAAGTGGTAGCACTTGGCTTCAATTTGCTCACTGATTGGATCCTTGGTCAAGTGTCTGAAGTTGTGGAGACAATCCCTATGATACATGATATTTGAAGACAATTAGATTTTTTTTAATTATGTGGGTGAGAGCTGGGTATAGTGCCTCACACCTGTAATCCTAGCACTTTGAGAGGCTGAGACAGGAGAATTGCTAGAGGCCAGGAGTTCGAGACCCAGGTCTCCAGAAAAAAACCTGACAAATTATCCAGGCATGGTCACACATGCTTGTAGCCCTAGCTACTTGGGAGGCTGAGGAAGGAGAATCACTTGAGCCCAGGAGTTTGAGGTTGCAGTGAGCTATGATGACGTCACTGTACTCTAGCTCGGGAGACAGAGTGAGACCCTGTCTCACAAAAAAAAAAAAAAAAAAAAAAAAAATTATGTAGGTGAGGATCAAGGTGGCTAGAAATATGAATCATCCATTCATGTCAATGGAGCAGGAACATGATTAGCTCCTGATTGGAAGGTGACGTTTGAAGAGGGGTTGGGATGAACAGGTAACACTGGATAGGGTTATCCAGCCTTAGAAGATTAGGCAGTTATTCAAAATTAGACTTAAAAAATGGCCCATCAAGAACAGGATGAAATAAAGTAAGGATGGGGTATGAGGTGGTTGCATATTTGGTTCAACTTATCGTGGGTCTTGAGATAAGATGGAAAATAAATCACTAAATAAAAGTGCAGTGGAAAAAGAGCTAAGGCTTTCCAAGTGGAAAAATATGCTTCAGCAACATGTGCTATTTAAAAAGCTTTCAACATAGTGGGATACATTTACAGAAGTATGACAAAGAAAAATGGATGGTATTCAAGAGCCCAAAGCAATACTCTGTGAACATATTATTGTCTATATCGTGTTTTTATCACTGAGTACATAGAAGATTTTTTCTTTAAGAAGGGTTATTTTTTAAAGGAATTAGAAATTCAGCTTTTATTAAGCAAGTACTATGTGGTAGATGTGGAAGTCCTGAGACACTATGCTACAGTTTGGACACTATCCAAATTTCAGGAAAGATCCCGCACCCCATATCCTTAAAAGGAATTATGAAAGAATTAGGAATTAACCTTATTTTGGAAAAAAAATTACAAGAGTAACTGTATATATATCTTCACATATGTAATTCCCAGTGTTACTATGAAGGCATCGGATTAGGTGCTAACCTCACCAATAGGGTTCAAAACAGAACTGAGTTTAAATGCCAGTAAGACATTCTAGTGTGTTGTCTAATTTTCTAATGAACAAGCAGCAAAAGTTATAGATTGTCTACGTTGAAATATCTTTAAAAATAGGACTGACCCCCTCCTGTCCCTGACAGTTTAGGCATTATATATTTTTTAGTCCAGGACTCAATGATTTCAAGTGCCTCAGACAGGTGAGTTATTTCTTCAAAGTGCTCACACAACCAACAGATGGCAGAATTGGCTATGCCGTTCTTGTATGGTTAAACACCAATCTATCTCTATGTCAAGCAGAGTAGAATTTTTTTTAAAGATGGCTGTGCCAGGCACAGTGGTGTGCACCTGTAGCACCAGCTACTTGGAAGGCTGAGGCAGGAAGATCACTTCGGCCCAGAAGTTTGAGGCCAGCCTGGGCAACATGGTGAGACCCCATCTCTAAAAATATATATATATACACACACACATATATATAAAAAAATAACAGTAAAGATGGTTGTGTATCTCCCTAGGACTCAGGATATCTTACACATACACATGCACATACTCTTGCTCTTTTCCCATTTCAAAGTATATTTCTGAGCCTTTTTTCCCAAAACCTACCAAAAACTTACCAAAAGAAAAGCCCCCGCCTTTGGCAATTGCTGAGGGGTGACACGCAATCAGTTCAGGAAAGGACAGGGCTCGTGAACACATCTGGCACCCAGGAGAGATTTCTTCCTCACACCAAATAATTCTCCAACTCTCCAGACAACAACTGGATGTTCTATAATTCAATTCAATTCAACTCTGACACTAACAACCCACAGTTGGTGTCAGACCCCACAAGTTAAAGGCCTCAGTCCACAGAGCTGCCCCCACTTCAGTCCTGGCCACCTGTGCTTCTGACCGACCAGCTGTAAATCAGGGGTTTTCGCAACCCCTCCTCTTGTTCAATAACTTGGCAGAACGGTTCACAGAAGACACTTACTTACTGTTACCAGTTTATTATAAAGCGTTCAACACAGAAATATCCAAATGGAAAAGATGCACAAGGCCAGGTATGGGGGCAGTGCATGCAGTTCCCTCTGGCACCCTTCCAGCACCCTGATAGGCTCACCAACCCAGAAGCTCTCTGAACCTCATCATTTATGGGGTTTTACTGAGGTTTCATTACATAAGGGAGATTGATTGTTAACTCAATCCCTAGCTCCTCTCTCCTCCCTAGAGGATGGGGATGGGACTGAAAGTTCCAAGTTTCTAATTGAGACTTGGTCTTTCTGGCAACCAGCCTCCATCCTGAAGCTATTTAGGGGCCCAGCAAGAGTTGCCTTATTAGAACAAAAGATACTCTTATCACTCAAAAAATTACAAGGGTTTTGGGAGCTCTATGCCGGAAACCAGGAGCAAAGACCAAATATATATTTCTTATTATAACATAGCTCGTAGCATATGAGATGAGCTCTGGGTTCTTTCTTCACGGAAATCTCATTTAAAAAGTTCAGCCCTTCCCATAAATAAAGAGTTCAGAATCAGCCATCAGCCTTCTTCATGCAGTGTAACTGCTGGACTTTTCCCATTTCCTACAGAGGTCCTGGGACAGATCAGGCCTGACTGGAGCCAGATCTGACTTCTTTGAGCTCTGATTCCCTGGGCTGAAATTGTGGGTTCAAACAGTTGCAGCCCACACTCTCCTCTCCTGCCCTTGATCACATACTGGGTCTATGTGAGAGACTCAGATTTATGCTTTTAAGTCTATTCTAAAGGGAATTTGCCTCATCCAGGGGTTGGCTCACACACATAAAAGCAAGGAAACTAAGGTCCTAATTTAACATGTGCATATTATTTGTCTTCCACTTCTTGCAGGATCAAGGGATCAAACACTATATAAATAACTTCTGCAATGCCAGGAATCACATGACCACTTCTCCACTGGCAAAAACAATAGCTAACACTCACTGAGCATCCACTCTGTGCAAGACACTTTTCTAAATACTTTACCCCCTAGCCATGTAACCTGACCCATTGCAGGTTCTGGGGATTGGGCCATCACTCTGCCTACCACAGGCAAGGTGGCCAGATCTTCATATCTGCGCATTGGCACTTCCCCCATACCAGGATCTCAAATTCTTTATATAAAATGGTGTAGTATTTACATATAACCTATGCACATCCTTTGTATGCTTTAAATTATCTCTAGATTATTTATAACACCTAATACAATGCCTATACATCACTTCATTCCCGTGGGTTCAAGGTAGTACTCGGCTTGCAGCAAATTCAAGTTTTGGTGTTTGGAACTTGGTGGAATATTTCCCCCAAATATTTCTAATCCCAGGTTGGTTGAATCCATAGATACATAATCCATGGATATGGAGGGTGGACTATATTTTATACAGTTGTCACAAGGATTAAATTAGAATACTCCTAGTGTTAAGTTAATAAATAAACTTTAGCATCTAGCATAGTATTAATAATCACTATGTAAGTGTCTGTTCAATAAACACATGGTTTTCACCTATGGTTAAAACTAGCAGAAATTGGGACTCAGAGTTTGACAAGTTGGAGCATCTTCATGGACTGAAGGAACAGAACAACTGCAGCCAGGGTTGCAGAAGACAATTAGGATGCACAATAACTGTGGGTGAGACACGAGTAAGGGGACCTGGTGACTCTTGGGTCCGAGTTGAGACTCTAAGATCAGGCTGCCAGATTTGCCCACTAGCTTTCCCACTTACTAACTGTGTGCCCTGGGCGAAGCACTGAATCTATCAGAGGTTCCGTTTTCTCATATGGAAAATTGGGATAAAAATAAATAGAGCCTCTGCCTTAGGTGTGTTTTGAAGATTAAATGAGATAAACCATGTAGGATGCTTAGCATGGCTCACAGTATGTCCAAATAAACATTGGTTTTATTAAGAATCAGCAGCAATGACGAAGAGGCCAGCTGGACCATTGGAGCCTGGCTGAAGGGGGTGCAGGAGTCAGGATGAGGCTTTGCCATGAATGTTGATCCTCCTGCTGAAATCTATGCATTTTTGGACACATTAAACCCGTGGCTGGAAGTTGGGGCTGAGGGAAAAGGCTGCAATCATTTGGCCTCCTTGGGCGCGATGAGGCACAGAAGGAGCCAGTGCCCTCTCGTTTGAGTTCTGACAATAGATCCTTTAAAAAACGCAACAAATGGACCTCTCCTAAAAAACACCTACATTGTTTTTTTTTTTTATTTTTTAGAACTGGCATACAGCAGATATTTGTTATCTCTGGAAGCTCACTTACTCCCAACTGCTATAAGATACGCATTATCTCACACGCACACACAGGAAACTGAGAGGCTAAATATTTAGCCAACAGCACATAGTTGGTGGGATTTGAATCCCAGCCTTCTAACTTAAGTTTGTTGTTTGTTACATTTCAAAATAATTTTTTCTATTATAAAGTCAAATTTAATGTACATTTCCTATATTCTCTACATAAAATCCTCCTCCTAAATAACATACACTATATTGTTGCAAACAGAAATAGATGATCTGGACAGAAGATCAGATCCCTTCAATCTTCTGACCCATTGTCCCTAAGCCTGTGAGAAGTTTCAGAGGGCCACATATGTTATGGAAGACAATATTGAGCCAAGGGAAATTTTGGCAGAAACTGGGACTTTGGCTTCAAACACTATTGCACTCCACTGGCAGGCTAGGCTAAGCCACGTTATGTGGCCTAGAGCATAGAAACAAAATGGATCACAGCCTATATGCCCCTCCTCTCTAAGCACCACCTCAGTCTCAGCCCCTGCTCATCCCGGCACTCAATGGGAAGGCAAGACCAACCCAGTGAAAATCAGAAATAGGGCCCAAAGGGAGGGAGAGGGAACCTGTGTGTGTACCAGAGCCCAGGGCAGAGCCACTCTGGGCAGCCAGCCTCAGCCCTCAGATGAACTCACTACAGCCCTCTGACTTACCCAGGCAGATGGAAAGAGTGAGAATGAAGAAGTGAGAGAGAATGAAATGAAGTAGCCAGGCCTTCTCCTTATTTCTTTTCCCTACAGAAGAGAACCATCTCAACAGCTCGAAGTGGTATCAGCCCCCAAATCATGCTTATTTAAGCTCCACACCTTAGAAGGTATGACCCAAGAATATCCCTGAACGTGACCAACGCACAGGGACATCCTTCCTCCTGGGATAGTCTTAGAGGTGGGTGAGAGGAGCACCATGAGCTTCCTTGGCCCACAAGCCAATGGATTTTATTTTATGTTCTTGATGTCACTGTTTTAGAACTTCACATTATACATCATAAAATAACAAATGACTGAGTGTTTATGATGAGCCTTTAAAATTCCGCCCCCTCTCCCCACCCCACTGGAGATGTGCTGCATTGTCTCCTAATTCTACCCTTACAGCAGACATAAGCCCGGTCTCTGAATGAATGTATAATGCAAAACCTTCAAAGGGTGGCATGTAAGTTCCATACACCTCATTTTTACAACAGGGAGAGATTATTTCCAGGAAGGGATTTTGAAGACGTGAATACTAAGTAAGCAGTGCTATTATATGCATGTGAAATGGAAAAGCCTCCCAGTATTTAGGAACCGGTGCAGTGGACCAGAGCTGGTTTTAATTATGTAGAAATCACTGGCTACAGTAAAACTCAAACTGGAAAATTGCCTCAGAGTTAAAGAATTCGTAAGATTTTAGACTTGGCAGAGACCAAAGTGATCTTCTTATTCAATGGTGCTCTACATTTTATTTAATCCAGTCAACAAATATTTACCTAACACCTATTACATACTGGGAACTCAAGTACAAAAATCTTTTTTTAATATTAAAAAAGTCACAGTCCTCCGTCTGATAGTCATTGTAATTCTGGACTTTAAGAAAAGTAACTTATGAGGTAAAATTAATGACAAACTTAGTAAAACTTTAAATATTATATTTCAATCATTAGGACAGTGCCTACATTGAGAATTAGTAGAATGCACACATATGAGATATATTATTCATTTCATCGACAGAAAATGCTTGATTCACAAACATTCCTAAAATTCCTCACAGACATAGCGAAGTTCCCTCCCAGTCTAAAGCCTGTAAGTTGGAAATCACTGATCAAGTTCAATGAGCTCATTTTACTGATGATGAAAACTGATAAATAACACATTTGGTCTCCTAACTAGTTAGCGATGGAGCACCTCGCTGTGTTGCGCAGCCTTTTCCTCTTTGCTGCCTGTTTGCTTACGTGACAGAAAACTGCCCCATGATTCCTTCTCTCCTTCTTCTGCCCCACAGGTCTGAGCTGGGCACATGGGTGACCAGGTAGAGACTACATTGCCCAGATTTTCTTGCAGGTAGGCATGGCCATGTGACTGTGGCCAATGGAATGTAGTAGAACTGACGTGTGCAATTTCTAAGTCACACCCTCATAAAGGAAGCTGATACCACGCCACATCCTATCCCCACCCTCACCCCCAGATTTTGCACTTGTGGACCAGTTTTGACCTTGCAGATTAAGTCAGGACCCTAGCGGCAAATGCAACAAATAGAAGAAATCTGAGTCCCTGGAAGTCCTCAAAGAGCAGGGCTGCCCTGAACTGCTCCACCCCATTTCGGACTGGTAACAGAAAGAGAAGGAAACATCTATTTTGTCTTAGCTAAATATTTTTGTGTCTCTTTGTTGCAGAAATTTAGTCTAAGCCTAACAAAAATAAGATACTCACACAAAAGACTGCAAGGTTAGAGGATAAGGGAAATAGCAAATTATGTGTTTGAAAATAAGAGCAGTATTTCATTTGTATTTCTTTTTTTTTTTTTGAGACAGAGTCTCACTCTGTTGCCTGGGCTAGAGTGCCATGGCGTCAGCCTAGCTCACAGCACCCTCAAACTCCTGGGCTCAAGCGATCCTCCTGCCTCAGCCTCCCAAGTAGCTGGGACTACAGGCGCGTACCACCATGCCTGGCTAATTTTTTCTATTTTTAGTAGAGATGGGGTCTAGCTCTTGCTCAAGCTGGTCTCAAACTCCTGAGCTCAAGCAATTCTGCCTCAGCCTCCCAAAGTGGTAGGATTACAGGCGTGAGGCACTGTGCCTGGCCCTGTGTTTCTAATTAATTTGCATTACATCTGATCTTGGGTGATCACAGAAGAAAATTAATCTCTGACTGTGGTAACCAGCCTCCTGGTATTTACCACGGTAATAGTGTCCTCTCACGTTGTTTCGGGGTTGGTCTCTGTGATCAAGAGAATATGACAGAAGTGATAATGTGTGGTTTCTGAGGCTAGATCATAACAGCATTTTTGATCCTGCTTTGTTCTCTCCCTCTTAGATCACTTGCTCTGGGTGGGGAGTCAGGAGCCCTGCCATGAGAACATTCAACCAGCCCTATAGAGAGGCACATGTGGTAAAGAACTTGAGGCCGCCAGTCAATAGCCAATGAGCAACTGAGATGAGCATGGAAGTAAATGCTCTAGCTTCAGTGAAAGCTTCAGATAACTGCAGCCCCAGAAGACATCTTGTTTGCCTCATAGGAGAGTCTGAGACAGAACCACCTACCTAGGGAATGTAAATTGCTATAGCCACTAGAGAAAACAGTATGGAGGTTCCTCAAAAAATTACCATACAATCCAGCAATCCCACTTTTGGGTATATCCAAAGGAAATGAAATCAGTATCAAAGAGATATCTGCATCTTCATGTTCATTGCAGCACTACTCACAATAGCCAAAATATGACAACCTAAGCATTCATCGATGGATAAATGGCTAAGGAAAATGTGGTATAGACAAGATCAGATGCATGCAGGATGGGAACTCAAACTTCTCAAAAGCAAGAAAACAAACAATGCGATTAAAAATTGGGCAAATGATCTGAACAGACATTTCTCAAAAGAAAACATACAAATGGCCAAGAAATATAGGAAAAAATACTCAACATCACCAATCATCAGGGAAATGCAAATCAAAACCACTCTAAGGTATCATCTTACTGTAGTTAAGACAGCTACTATCAAAAAGATAAAAAATAACAATACTGGCGAGGATGCAGAAAAAAAGGAACTCATACTATTTTGGTGGGAATGTAAAATAGTACAGCCACTGTGGATAATAGTATGAAGGTTCCTCATAAAACTACAAATAGAACTACCATATGATCCAGAAATTTCATCCCACTACTGGGAATTTATCCAAAGGAAAGGAAATCAGTACATTGAAGAGACATTTGCACCCCTATGTTTATTGCAGCACTATTCATCATAGTCAAGATATGGAACCAACCTAAGTGTCCAACAAGAGATGAGTGGATAAAGAAAATATGTTATATACACAATGGAATACTATTCAGCCATGAAAAAAAGAATGAAATCCTGTCATTCACAACAACATAGATGGAACTGGAGGACATTATGTTACATGAAATAAGCCAGGCACAGGAAGTTAAATACTGCTTGTTCTCACCCATATGTGGAATCTAAAAAAAAGTTGTTCTTTTAGAAGTAAAAAGTAGAGTAGAGGATATTAGAGGCTGGGAAGGGCAGGGGAAAGGAGGGGTGGGGAGGGATTTGTTAATGGATACAAAATTACAACTAGATAGGAGGAATAAGTTGTAATGTTCTATAGCACTGTAGGATGACTATAGGTAATAATAATATATGTTTCAAGTAGCTAGAAGGATATTGAATGTTCCCAACACAAAGGAATGATAAATATTTAAGTTTATGAGTATGCTAATTACCCTGATCTGATCACTATACATTGTATGTATCACAATATCACTACCTATTTCATAATATGAACAATTATTATATCAATTAAAACATTTTCATTTTAAAAAATAAATAGAAAAAAGTAGTGTAATATAACCAATTACAAAAAACAAAAGGAAAATTTAATACATATATAAAATGGAATATTATCCAGCCACAAAAAAATAAGTAAATCCTACCATTTGTGACAATCATGGATGAATCTAAAGGACATTATGCTAAGTGAAATATAAATAAGCCAGACACAGAAAGAAAAATACTGTATGATCTCATTGATGTGTGCAATGGAAAAAATTGGAACTCATAGAAGCAGAGAGTAGAATTGTGGTTACCACAGTCCGGGGAGGGGGAAATGGGAGATGGTGAACAAAGGGTACAAATTTTCAGATATAAGATGAGTAAGTTCTGGGGATCTAATGTATAGTACGGTTACTATAGTTAATAATGTTGTACTGTTTACTTGAAATTTGCTAAGAGATATCTTGAGTGTCCTAACCATACACACATATACACACACACAAAATGGTAGTCAAGTGTGATGATAGATGTGTTAATTAATTTGATTATAGTAATCATTATATAGTGTACACATATCAAATCATCATGTTATACATCTTGAATGTATACAATTTTTGTTAATTATGCCTCAATAAAGCTGGGAGAAAAAAACTAGCCAAATCATTCCCAATTGCCTACATACAGAAATTGTACTGTAGTAAATGTTTGTTGTTTTAAGCCACTAAATTTTGGGTTAATTTGTTATGCAGCATCAGATAACTGATATACTTATTGAAGGTTTTTGGTATATAACCTTCTACAGAGCTTGGTAGGTGCTATAGTATGCTAGAAATATTGGCCTACCTCCCCTAGTGAATAGGTTAATTCCATGGAAAATTTAGTTCATGTTTTCTAATTGTCTAGGATTAGAGGTACTAATCCCTCTAAACACATCTCTTCTTAACGAGGAGATACATGATTTTGCGGGGTGAGGGTGGAGATAGGTAATCTCACTATGTATTACCGCAGACCCCAGGCAAAAAGAGGCAAATGGACATCAAATTACTCAATTGATTTGCATTGTAATTTTCCCTGATATTCAGGTGAAAGAAATCTGTAAACGTAGAAGCCAATGGTTTCATTAATCATTTAAACAGCTATCCAATGCATTGTGACTAATATCTGCTACAGTTTATAGAAACCATGACAGTGGTCACAGACTCCTCCCTCTCCCTCAGCCAACACCCAGTGAGTCACTGTGTCCTGCGAAAAGTAAC
The DNA here is from genome assembly GCF_000956105.1 of Propithecus coquereli. Lineage (NCBI taxonomy): Eukaryota > Metazoa > Chordata > Mammalia > Primates > Indriidae > Propithecus > Propithecus coquereli. The sequence continues at coordinate 9,220,761 of NW_012153062.1, read as the reverse complement.
TCCTGAATGTGCCCAGAGTCCCTCCTAAGGTCCTAGGCCAACGCCTTCCTGGGAAGTTCTCAGAGGAGAGGCTGCCACGTTGCTTTTATGGGGGATGGTGTCGTACTTTAAAATGGGGGCTCAAAGAGCACCTGAGCTGAGTGTGCCCCTTCCTGAAATAGTTACCATAATTTCAAACCCCTAAATCAAGCCATATTTTAATGAGGAACTGTTCTAAAAAATAATAATAATAATCCAGGACTCAGGAAAGACTATCGTCAAAGAGAAATAGACTGACCTGGCTGCCAGCATCCCAGTGACCTGCCATTCATTCCCCAGACATTCCATGAGTGTCTGCTATGTGCCAGACCAGGCATGAGGCACTATGAGTGGGACAGGTCCAGTCTCTGTCGTTGGGCTCTTACAGTTTAACTGTCAGAGCTGCTTCCTGCTGCCCCAGGGCTCCCTCAGCTTCACCCTGCACCCTACCCAAGCTGGAAGGTGGAGGTAGGGACCCAGCCTGTCCTGTCCCTTGCCTCCCGGAGTGGGGCTTTCTCGTACTCTTGGGGCAGAGGAGGTCATGATGGTAGCTCACTGAGAAACTGGGTAACAGGGAGTATCACTCTCTGCTGTGCTGAATCGCTGGAGAACTTGAACAGGCAGTTATGTTTTCAAACACCCAAGGAGCTTAGGGAGTGAGAGCTACATTTTCAATCGGTGTCTGAAACAGTGTTTTGATATCCCGAACACTCCGCCCTGACTGTAACAGTATCTAAGGGCACAGTCACAGAGAGTCTTGGGCTGCCATGTACACCCAGTCACAGGCCAGTACAGATGGCAATTCGGCCTTTAATGTGGATGAAGCCACGGGGGGTTCTACTAGTTACAAACAAACCTCATTTTTCTTAAAGAGCATTGGTCTGCTAAGATAATGAAAACCAAAATAGGACAGCTAATATATACATATATATACACACACAAATATACAAAAACACACACCTATATATTATAATACTTAGATCCATTTTGCAAAAGAGGTGAGACTGTTTAGGGGAAAAGCATTTACCATTGTTCTCATCTGAGAATAATATTCACTACCTCATTGGATTGTCCCTACTCCTCCACTATCTCCTATACTGGTTGAAAGCAGTCCCCAAAAACTTGTGTCCACCTGGGACTTCAGAATATGGTCTTATTTGGAAATAGGGCCTTTGTAGACAGATGTAATTAGTTAAGATAACATCATGTTGGATTAGGGTATGCACTAAATTCAAGGACTGGTATACTTAAAAGAAGGCCATATGAAGTCACAGAGATACCCACAGAGAAGCCCATGTGACAACAGAGGCAGAGATCAGAGTGGTGCATCTACAAGCCAAGTAATGACAAGGGTTGCCAACAGCCATTAAAAGCTAGGAAGAAGCAAGAAAGGATTCTTCCTTAGAGCCTCAGAGTCTTAGAGGGAGCATGGGCCTGCTGATGCCTCAGTTTCTGACTTCTAGATTCCAGAACTGTGAGAGAATAAATTCCTGCCACCCAGTTCATGGTACTGTGTTCGAGCAGTCCTGGGAAACTGACACAAAGGCCCATACCTGACCTTCCCCTCTACTGAGGCCTATGGGTCAGTGGATGTCCCAGGCATAGGTGAGACTCTTCCTGTAGACAGCCTGTACTGATTGTGAGAAATTTATTGAAGGCCCAGGAACAGGCACTAAAAGGAGTGGGCAGTGGTCAAGCACCTGGAGAGCAGGCAGCTGACACGGGACCAAGGCTGTGGCAGGCGTAGGCTGTCCTATAAGCCTCTGCTTAGCTGCCAAGTATCGTCTCCTGGAGCTTCTCTCAAACCCCATCCTTAGAACCTTCCTCCTAGCAAAGAGTTAGGAAACGGGGACATTGAGGGCAAATGACTGTAGACTTTTGGCTGTAAAGGGGAGGAGAAGGGTAGGGCTGTGGCATGAGAAGGCCGGTTGCAGAAAAGCCTTTTTCTTATGCTTCACTTCCTGAACTACTAGGTGCTATGGTAGGTGTTGATTTGCTACGGACATGATCTCAGACCTGGAAGATTTCACTTTTATAAGGGCAAACAAACATTAATTGCAAAATAAATGTAGCATTGCTACTATAAGAAAGACTGCCATGGGACATTAACATGGACTGTTGACTGTGCTTTGGCTGAGGACACCAGACAATAGCTGGCAAGTGCTCCCTTACTCCACAATGAGTTTTGCCAATGGAAGAGAAGCCAAACTCTGTAAAATAATTTAAAGAGGTTTGTTCTGAGCCAAATTTGAGAACCATGGCCCAGAGCCAAGCCCAAGAAGCCTTGAGCAAGTGGACTCGCTGTAGTTGGGTTACAGTTTGGTTTTATACATTTCAGGGAGTCAGGAATTACATGTGAAGTCATAAATCAATACATGGAAGGCATACATTGGTTTGGCCCAAAAAGGTGGGACATCTCAAAGCAGGGGGGCTTACAGGTTACAGGTGGGTTTAAAGACTCTTTGATTTGTAACTGGTTAAAGAAATAAAGCTTTGTCTAAAGGCTTGAAATGTTTTTAAGTTAAGATAAGGGAGTTTGTTAATAAGAGACAAGCCACCCTGCCTCAAATGATTTGTTATATATATTGAGGACCTGTATAGGTTTGTCTTGCATAGCCTTAGGCCTGTCGATGAGTTACAGAGGATATCTCCAAGAAGGGAGGAGGCCGTGATGAGGCATGTCTGACCTCCCTTCTCATGGCCAGCACCTCAGCTTTAGTGTATTTGTGGGGCCTTGGCCAAGAAGAGGGCATCCATTCAGTACGCTGGTGGTGGGGGAGCCTTAAGATTTTATTCTAGTTCACAGTTACTAGTTTAACTGTGCAGGCCTTGCAAAGGAAGCTATGAATCGGTTTTGAGACTCTAGCTAGCTAACTACCTCCCTCCAGCCTATGAAAGACGTTGAAGAGTCTGAGAGGAAGGCTAGAACTGCGGGAGGATTTGGTGGGTGGGCAGCGTATGATTCATCCCACATCCCCACGATGCAGAAGAGGTGGCAGGCCTGTAGGAGACCTTCTGGAGCAACTGAAATCTGTCCGTGGAGGTGAGGCTTGGAGTGGTATCTGCCTCACGCCTGAGAAGTCTAAAGGGCAGACTGACTGAAGCTGCCTGTGGCACCAGCACAGAGGGTGCAGTGTGGGAAGTAAGGTCACTCCACTGACAGCAGGTCAGAGGTTCATGTTCACCCTGAAAGAGAAATGCAGACATTGAGAGGATGTGCTATGAGCTGACCTGGAGCCTCCTTAAAGGGACTTTGCCCCAAAAGACCACTCTTACAGTTATCCCAAGAGAGAGCATTAAACCCTCAGGAATAGGGGCTACAGGGGGAGATTCAAGGGGCCATTCATTGAGGGGACCACCCAAATCAGGGAAGTGCAGGTGAGAGATCCCTAGGAATGGTGGTGTCCAAACAGTCTCAGAGCAGCCCATGTGAGAAAGAGCTCAGCTCAAGAGCAGCGACTGCCAGCTCTCAGCAGAACCTTTTCTATCCCTTGGCCTGCCTTCCCTTCTAATCTCGCAGGGGTCAGAAGTTGCACCTGGTGGTAGGAGGGAGGAAGGAACTTACGTTGTAAAGAGAGAAGAAGGCTGGGTGCAGTGGCTCACACCTGTAATCCTAGCACTCTGGGAGGACAAAATGGTGAGTGATCACTTGAGGTCAGGAGTTTGAGACCAGCTTGAGCAAGAGCAAGATCCATCTCTACTGAAAGTAGAAAAATTAGCCGGTGATGTGTGCCTACAGTCCCAGCGAAGCCTTCTGCCCACAATGGGCCAACACTGAATGAGTCACAGTTTTGTTCCTCTGGACTGGGCACGATTAATTACCAGATGGAGACTGTCCTGAGATCTAAAATGACCAGAGCACTTTTCATGATCTGTGAGCAGATAAGCTATGGGGGCTGCTGGGGCTCTCATCCAGGGGGAAGTATCCCCTCAGGGTGGTTTACAGGGGCAGTTGTGAAGAAAAAAATAAGTTTACTTTATGACCAGGCTCTTCAAATCCTGCTCTTTCAATTATACCATGAAAGAGAGGTACATGCTGCCGTTGGCACTTACAACAGGGGGTTTGACCCAAGACAGGAGATGCGGGAAACAGGGCCGTAAGCAGTGCAGAATCTTGAAAGTCTGAAGCAGCAGCGGTGAAAGGGGATGTGAAGAGCAAACGAGGAGGGAAGGTCGGAATTGAAGTCGGGATGGGCTTTCTGAATTAGTCTTACGAGAGATGGGATAGCTCAGGGTGACTTCCAGGTCGAGTGCACGGTCATAGGAAGTGGTGTCTGGGCTAACGTGGAGAAGAAGGTATACTGGACATGGAAAACTAAGGGAGCTGGGGCCACCTGTGAGATGTGAACACTAGCCAAGGTGACAACAGGGCTTGAGACAGAGAGGAGGGCTATGACCATCGTCATCAGAGAGTGAGGAGGAGCAGATCAGGAAGTCTGCGTGAACCACAAAGGAACAGCTTCACAGATGGCTCATGGAGAGGTTTGGAAAAGAGGAAGTGAGAAGGAAACTGGGAGGAGGAGAGGGAACACCAAGTTCTCCTGCGGTGAGATCATGGGGTGGGGTTTACAACTGTAGGTCAACCAATGAAAACAGGAATGTGAGAAGACTCGATTCAGTCCTTGATGGTCTTCTACAGAGTGTGCTCTGAGTCCCAGCGGCACCGACCTCACCTGAGAACTTGACGTCAGGTGCTACTCTAGACCAACTGGATTAGATTCTGCGTATTATAGGGCACCTAGGTGGTTCCATGCACATTAAGTTTGACAGTGCTGTTCTGGAGCATGACAAACTTATTCCAGCTGTGGCCTAGGAGGAGCACTGTGAGGTTACTGTACGTATCTGGATAATCCTTTCCTTTCAAGTCCATTGGGGGTTGATGCATTGGCCTCTGAGTATATGAAAATCAATGTTCATTCTTGCCTGATGTCTGTTAATTAAAAAAAAGAAAAAAATTAGAAAAAATAAAAATAAAAGAAAATCAATGTTTGGAGGCATTGCAAATGAGGCATTGGCTACACAGTCAGTGACATGGAGCTGGGCTCGGGATGCTATGACAGTGTTAGAGGATCTGGTCAACTGCCCACCCTGTGTGGTTGATGTTTTGTGGGGACAGTATGACTGAAGGGAATTGAAGCCAATTTCACGTATGGCCAGAGTAAATGATTGGATGGAGTAGGCAAAGATAAAGCCCAAAATATCTCCCCGCTGGCTTTGCTTGCTTCTTACCTGATATCCCACATTTCTGACTCCCGTAGCAATTTCATAGGTATTTACTGGGTGTGGACCAGGGGCAGGCAGGCACTCTTAAATATCTTCTTCAGTTTCCAGAGCTTTTGCATAAATCATATCACATTTTATTAATAATTTTTATTCTCATAACCACCCTTTGAGGTCAGTGGGGAAGGTAGGATATACTTTATTTACAGCCTTTGAGGATTTACTCTAAATCACACAGCTAATAAGTGACTAAACTGGGATTTGAATATAGATTCTCTGTCTTCAGTCCATTTCTGCAGAAAAGACAGGCTTTTTTATGAAAGGGCTTATAATTTATTCCATAGGCGTTAGAGTTTGGTGGGCCTTGACTTGTAAAGTGTTTGATTTCCTAATCATATGAGCAAGGGAATTTGAAATGCAGAAAAAGGACCTTTCAATGACAATCTTTCCAGTCCTCTCCAACCCATCTGAAGGGATATCACAAACAAAGCGAGAAGCACCACAGAAAGCAGAGAGGTCCATTTCAATGGACCTACTGGGGACAATGTGTACAGGAGCCCTGATGCCCTTCGTGGAGAGGGGAAAGCTTGGCCATTGCTGTTCTGTTTCCTCACCTGGTGGGGTGTCAACTTCACAGCTGCATGGCTGTGAAACACCACTGTCTGGTCACTCTAGTTCTAAATGAATGCACATCACACTAAATACGTTGCTGGCTGGTGTCTTAATTTTTAAAACAAGAGAACCATGGGAGGAATAAGCCGGCTCGTCCCATCACTTCTGGACTGTCTGCACCTGTTCTTCCACGTGGTCCTCTCTGTCCTCCTGCGGGACTCCTCCGTAGTCAGGGAGACTGGGCAAGCGAAGGAGAGGAGGGAGGCTCAGAGGCTCTTCTGACAGTTTTGTTTTGCAACATGAGCTCTCCCTTTCAGTCGCACAGCCTGAACACAGGAGTTGTTTTTCAAAAGCCAGGGGGAGTAGCACTGAAATGAAGTTGCCTCAGTGGGTATGGAAGGTACCTCCCCCATCAGCCTTCTAAATGCTTTTGACCAAAGGGGCTAGCTAGCTCCCCTGGGCATTTGCCTCAGTTGTTTATGCAGCTACCACAGACGGAAGGGATGGCTGGGAAATCAAAGTGAACAAGCCCATTTAAATCGTCATTACTCCGCCCCAGAAATATCTACCAGAGCCCACAGATTTTTGCTCTCAGAGTATCTCACTGAGCTTCCAGCTATGTTTTGTTTTTGTTTTTAGAGAATATAATGTGGTTGCCAGAATTGAGGACCCAGTGACAAGGAGCAGCTGTCCTTCCATTAGTCCTGATGTTTAGGCTGTGACTTGCAGAGTGCAGATCTCAGGGGCCTGTGCTGAGTGAGCTAGTGCCCGCTCTAGCACTATGGTCCAGAGGGCAGATAATTCCAAGTCCAAAGAATCCAGATTTTGGAAGTTTTTTGTATAGTTTTCCTGTTTCTGTAGCACTGGTCTCCTAAAATCAAACACGACACTGAATTTCTGAGATGGCTATTCAAGTAGATTTCCAGAAAAACTTCTAAATCAAGCATGGACCTTAACCTGCCATTCTTAGCCTGAGGCTTTCTGATGATACACAGCAGGCCTGAAAAGAATTCCATTCAGGGGTCTAAGAATAAAGTTTTTGATGATGTGAAAAACCATTTAACTTTTTTTTCTTGCACTTTTACCCATTAAATGCTACAATGAAATCGACTGGAGAAAAATAACAGCATCCACATACTGAGCTCTTACTGTGTGTCACACACTGTGTTAAGCCAGTTTGTACATTTCTTATTTAATCCCCACAACAATGTTGACCTCTCTTCCTTTATAGCAAGGAAAATGAGGCTTAGATTTACCTAGGTTTACAGGAGCTACTAACTGATGGGACTGGGATTAAAACTCATGTATGTCTGTGTTTAAAGCCCTTAATTGCCATACATCATTTGCAAAAAGGTGACTGTAAAGGGAGTCTTTATTTTAGAACTTTGCATTTTCTATAGCACTTCGTAGTTTTCAACGTATTTTGTGAATAGCATCTTTTTTTGAGTCTCTTAATAACCCTGTGAATAAGGCAGAGAAGACCTTTTTCCCTTTTTGTAGATGAGGAAACTAAGGTCCAGAGAGGTTAAATAATTGACCAAGTTTCCGGAACTAGTAAACACTGGAAGAGCAATAAAAATTTAGGTTTTCTGACTCCTACCCCAGTGTGAGATCTACTCCCTGTATAGCCTCTCTATTTAGACAAAGAACCACGTGCTAGAAGAGACTTGAGTGATTACGGAGTCTACATCTCTCATTTTAGATTTGCAGAAACTAAGATCCAGACAAGGGGAGTCACTTAACCAAGTCACCCCACTAGCCAGAACAGAACTGGCCCCAGAAATCAGACTCCCAATATGTCCAGTTTAGTGATATTGCCTTTCTTTCAAAAAAAAAAAAAGGAAATTTCTAAGTGAAATCATAATCAATAAAAAAACACTTGAGGGAAACATTTTTCAGTTGCTTTGGAAACATGAAAAGGGAAGTCTCAGGATGGAAAATCATTGGGTCTTGAGTTCTATCCTCAACCTGCACAGGATTTACTAAGAGATTTTGATTTACGAAGAAAATTTCTCATCAGTCATTGATATCAGGACTGTAAAATTACAAAGAGATTTGCCTGTGGTGTTAATGTGTAGCTTGCTATTAAAGATGTTATTTTTTTAATGTAGGCTGTATTAGCTTTCAAAGGACAGTTTCTTGTAAGTTGGAAACTTCAACTGTTCAGAGACAGAATGAGTCATTGTAGCTTCCGACACTAGAGAGCGCTCCCTGAAAGGCTGGCTACACAGATTCCCAGGAAGCTTCTAGGAGCAGCTGGAGCCCAGATATGGAAGACAGGAAGGATGGAATAAGCAGTAAGAAGGTACAGTAATATCAGTGGGCCAGATGTCACAAGCCACACGATGGGCTATGAAAAGGGGTGTGTGTGTGTCTGTCTGTGTGTTTGGCTTTAGTTTTGTTATTGTTTTAACATAGCCTTGGTCCAGAATAGGATCGGTTTTCACATGTATACCATTCATTTCTTACAACCTTGAAAAGTAGGTATTAGTATCTCCACTTTATACATTAAGAAATTGAGGTTCAGTGAAATTAAGTGATGTGCCCAAAGTCATAAATGAAGAAGTATTTTACTATTAACCTCCTTCCAATAGGATTTTCAAAGCAATAGGGCTTTTATTTGCCGAAGAACATATAATGGCTCCTTATTGTCTGATTAAGTGCCTTTCATTTGCAGAATTCCTTAGAATTTCGTTAGTTAAAACTTTGTTATTTAAACAACCTTGCCCTTCCACTCCAGCCATTTCGATATTTTTGCTGTTCCATAAACATGTCATTCTGGATTTTCTTAGTGACTTTATTCCAAGGTCGCTTACTGGAAACATCCTCCCTTTTCTTCCTCCATCTCTGAGACCACGAAGCCGTCATGCCCTAGGGTCTGTGTTGCCATCTCCTCTGGGCTGTAGGCCACTTCTCTCTGATTCTGACTGTAGGGACTTGTTGAGCCATAAGAGGTGCTCGATAAATATTGGCTCACAGCAGTTCCCAATCCTTAATAGGCATCAGAATCACCCAGGGTGCTTCTGGAACTTGCGGATGGCCAGCCCTACCCCACGACATTGTGATTCCCTAGATTGGGGATAGTGCATATTTAAGAAGCATCGCGGGTGATTCTGATCTAAGTACTCTGTGAACCTCATTTTGACAAAATAGCCCTTATGTATTCTCCTAAATGTATTCACACTCATATATCATGTCATCTGATATGATTTGCCACGTGTTACTGTTACTTTAGACATTTTCTCAAGTTGCCTCATTTCAATATATTTTGTTTCTTGAAAGTGGGAACTTCCAGAGACAGAGGCCTCATTTTATATTCTCTCCTGCTCCCCCTTTCATAGCCATGAGATTCCTATTGGACTGGCAGTTCCCAGCGCTTCTCTTTGCTTAAAGCATAAATTCTCCCCGTGTCGCTTACCTGTGTAGCTCCCACTCCCCTTCATGGCTCAGTTTAGATGGCTCCAAGTGACCTAAGTTGCCCAAGGCCAGATGAAGCACTCCTGCTACACATTCCCAAGGCACCCCTCACCTCTCCCACCAGAGCCTGGCATGTGATGCACACATCTTTCTGTGTTCCCTTGGGGACTTTATTCCAACCTCACCAACAGGGTACTTGCTGTATCCCTTTATGAGGACAGGAACTGTGGTTTTCTTGTTCTTGATTGTATCTCCGCTCCAGGAACAGAGCCTGATACTAGTAAGCATTGAATGATTATTTGCAGATAAGTGAATGAACAAACTGAGAAGAATGATTAAGAAAAGAGAAAATTTTTTAAAAAAAGAAAAGAGAAATATAGGAGAAGAAACATTTTAAAAATTACTTTGATTAGTAATAGGCATATGAAGTATGGAGACAGTGGCCTTTAGGTTAAGAATGGGGGCCCCACAGGATGGGCAAGGGGAGCTGGCAAGCACTAGCTGCTTCACTCTCTTCATTCTCCCTGTGGATCTAACACACTTCAACTCAGTACATATTTATTGGGTGCTTCTGATGTGACAGGCACAATGCTGGATGCTGGGAAATCAAAAATGTGTAAGGCACAGTCCCTGAACTTGAGGGTATGATATTTAAAATGAAATGACTTTGTGATCTATATGCTAGTGTGTTTAACTATTAATAGGAAACAAGAGATGACACTACTCTCAGGAGAGTTCAAATGACTCTGGGTCTTATAATTGCCACATTATGTAAGGTAAGTCTTTTTTTTTTTTTTCTTTTTTTGAGACAGAGTCTGGCTCTGTTGCCCAGGCTAGAGTGCCGTGGCATCAGCCTAGCTCACAGCAACCTCAAACTCCTGGGCTCAAGCGATCCTCCTGCCTCAGCCTCCCCAGTAGCTGGGATGACAGGCATGTGCCACCATACCTGGCTAATTTTTTCTATATATTTTTAGTTGTCCAGCTAATTCCTTTCTTTTTTTTTTTTTTTTTTTAGTAGCGATGGAGTCTTGCTCTTGCTTAGGCTGGTCTCGAACTCCTGAGCTCAAACGATCCACCCGCCTCAGCCTCCCATAGTGCTAGGATTACAGGCATGAGCCACTGTGCCCTGCCCTATGTAAGGTAAGTCTTAAGAAGAAATGAGGCAAAATGGAAAAAAGCCAGGCTTTAAAATCCCACAAACCCATATTGACTACCATAGCTGCCTCCTCTTACTATTAATATAATGATTATGCTACCAGCAGCCTGAGCTGCATTGTCAGGTAGGCCTAATAGTAATAATACCCATCCCGGTATAACTGCCAGTGGTTAACATTACTGAGCGCTGTGCCAGGCACTCTGTTAAGCAGTTCCCATACATTATCATACTTAATCCTCTCAGCTATCTAATATAAGTGCCACTGTCATTCACATTTTCCTATGGAGAAAACTGGCTGTTATGAACTGAATGTTTGTGCCCCCCAACCCCAAATTCATATGTTGAAGCCCTAACCCCTAGTGAGGCTAGATTTGGAGATGGGGCCTTTAAGGATGTAATTAAGGTTAAACGAGGTCAAAGGATGGGAACTTGATCCAATAGAATTAGTGTCCTTATAAGAAGAGACACCAAGGAAAACTCTCTCTGTCTTCACTGCGCCCTCCACACCAAGCCTGGCACCTTGATCTTATTCTTCCAGTGTCCAAAACTGTGAGAAAATAAATTTCTGTTATTCGAGCCACCCAGTTTATGGTATTTTGTTATGGCAGCCCAAGCTGACTAATACACTGGCTCAGAGAGGTTGAATAATTTGCCTAAAGTGACCCCATTAACAAATGGCACAACCAGGATTTGAACTGGTTGATGGGACTGGCTGATGAATAAATGAGATAATGTAGGTAAAATCCTGGCATGGTGCTAGGAAATAATAAGTCTTCAATAAATGGCTTCTAACATTCATATTGCATTCCAAAAGTCAGGCCCACGGAATTATTGCTGCTGGCGTGAGTTACTATGAGGAAGGTTCAGCAAGATAGAAAGGAGGGCTGGGTTCTGGAGCTCACGGCACAGACCACAGGCAAGAAAGGAACTTACTTGGCCACCAGTGCTTCTGCAGCTCCTCCTGCACTGAGCTTCCTTAGACTCAAGAACCGTCATCCCAAGACCCCCATTCCTGTGGCACCCTAGCATCACAGGGTTACAAAGGCCGCACGGGTCACCCAGTCGGGTCCACAATCTGGTGCGTGCATCCTACCACATCCCTGCCAAGTGCCTGGCTCTGCTCTAATCTCTGTCTCGACCTTATCCATTAGCTGAATGGCCTCTCGACATGGCTCTTGGGCAGGAAAGACAAGAATTCTAGAAGTTATCCCTAGACAGCACTTTCAAGATCTTCTAAGTCAGCCCCACATGTTCCCATATGGCCAACCTGGGGTGGGGATTAGCAAGGACATAACCTAGGGAGAGGCAGGGGCTCTTCCCTCCCTCCTATAGAATGAGTCACTCCTTCCCAACCCAAGTCCCTCCTTGTCCCTCCAGGAGACAGTGAGAAGATTCACATGTTTGTAAATCCACATTATTGTTGGTACAAGCAAGAGAGCCCCTAAATCATGAGGAAGGGGTATGGTCAGCATCACCACTGAGACCTCCACTGAGACCTGGAAGTCATTTGTCAGAGGTGAGCTGGCTCAGGAGTCAGAGACGCACAAAATTGCATACATTAGGTCCACAAGTAACACCCCTGCAGCTGGCATCTGTGCCCTTATTAAAGCTCTCAGTCTACAAGCATACTCGTGGATGATCACTTTTCGTCTCCAAGGCTCTCCTCTACTTTCCTTTCACTAACACGGAAACCTGGGGAACAGGTGTCAGAATGTAATCCGCTGCAGCCTGAACCCCACTATGTGCTTTCAGCACAGGGGATCATTAGTGAGGGGCAAGCAAGTAGAATGCCACCTCCTGCTGCATTCGCTCACTGGTTACCTGTTTGTCCTAGCTCTTCTTTTCCGTCAGCACACAGCAGGCAAGGCTTATCATCCCTTAATGAGTGAGGACAGCTGTCTTCTTCAAAGGACTGGAGCCTCAAAATGGGCCGATCCTTCGTATTTTCCATTCCCAACTCTTTCATGAAATCGTACTGGGATCCTGACATGAGTCAGGAATTTAATTAGTACCATTTAGCAGCTTATGTGTTGATAAGTGCTTGACAAAATCCAAATTGAATGGGGTTGAATGTGAGTCCACCCTTGGAAACACGCTCTGCCCCTCAAGGTCTCTCCCTCCAGCCTCCCAGCCTTCCCCTCCTGCTGGGGTTGCACGGCTCTTGCAGGGCTCTGAATTTCCACTGTGTAAACCTCTCCCCAGACCTCATCATCAGTTCTTCCTAACAACTCTAAGCCTCTAAGGCTTGTGCTTTAGACTATTTTTAACTTGTCCTTTCTTTTAAAAAATTACACGAGAGGAACTTAATGAGCCCCATTTAGCTTTTTGTAGAAAAAGAAAATTTGCAGGCATTAACCAGAAAGTGCTACTGAACACCATGGCTGGCTGGCACGCCTCCTTAAACCAGCCTTCCCCCTGTTCAATACAATAGTTTATTTTTGGACAGCAGCCTCCGCACAACATCACAAACATGCCACACTGGGATTTATTATGAACTTAACAGAAAGTGAAGACGTAGGTGAGAGGTTTAGAAAAGGAACTCAGAGTTGCAGAAGGCAAGGTGGCGGAAGGAAGGAAGAGTCCCTGTGCAATGGGGAGTCCTGGCTGCCTAAAGCTGCTTCCAGCACCTGATATCTACAGATTCTTTAACTTTGCTTCTAATCAGCCAACAGTATGAATGATATGAAGCAAATGGGAGAAAACAATGACATTTCAGATATCTGTTTATTATCATGTAAAACTAACACACACACACACACACACACACACACACACACCACCACCACCAATACCAGCAACAACAACCGATCAAAGCAAAAACAGCTCAAATGTTCTTGCAGAGGATAAGACACTATGGTAATAAACATCTCAGCTATCCATCCACCCAATCTCAAGTCCCCTTGGGTCAAAGTCGATTCCAGGAAAAGGTTCCCAGCTGTTTTGCATGGCAAGAGGTTCAAGTCACAAATTACAGCACTGCCCCAAGCAGTGCCAAAGCAATCAGGGCATAACCATGTGCTCTTTGGACTTTAGCTAAAGTATCATGGGGGTCTTTCCATGTATGAATATAAAGCCCCAATCTTTTTCATACATCCAGCCATGCCAGTTGTTCCAAAGTCTGCAAATTACCTTTCCCATCATGGCATTGGCCTTCTTAATTGGGGCTCAGCCATGCCTTTACCTAATGGGGTTACAGTAAACACTCTCTGGCTTGAAGATTCTGAATGCAATTTGAGGCATGCAAATACAGTCTTTGCAACTGCCACTCACCTGTCTAAGGTCTGGGGACCAGAGAGGGGGTTACTTAGACTTCATCAGAGGAAAATCGTCCTCCTTGGATAAATAGCCCAGTCTCTCTGAAACGTAGTATTGTTATAATGTACCATTCTTTAGAGTTTTCCTTTAGCATCCATATTATTTCAAGCATTCCATCATAACTTAGATGATAAAAATGTTTTCTCAGAGCAGGATAAAGTATTATCTGGCTGTCTTGGCTAAAAGAAAAGATTTTTAGGATGTGGATAAATAAAGGAGAAATTTGTAAATGACGGGAATGATTTTAAAATTTATTTCTGTAAAAAAGAAATTATCTGTGATCAAAATAAGTGTGAAGTATTTATTCATGATGTATACTACTTCGATTAATTAATCAAAAGGAGACAGGATAAGAAAAGCAATTCTTTTGAGTTGCCACTCAAGTCTAGTGCTCATAATGAAAAAGGCAAAGAGTTCATGTTTAGACTCTTGATGAGAGATTAAAAAGGCAGCAAACCTCAATCAAAAAAAAAAAAATACCGTTTCCTGAGTTCTTTACTTACATGTTTGCCAGTGAGGCAAAAGAATTAAGCCAAGGTTTTTGCTTTATGCATAGTATAAACAGAAATCGTGTAATCCTTATCCAAGGACTCATTGAATTTAGGTTTAAAAGGGACCTGGCTCCTTGTCCCACGGCTACATGATAGAGTGGAGAGGAAGACAAGCTCTGTGCCTGTGCTCATGCTGTTTCCTCTGTCTGGAGGAACTTTCCTGTCTTATCTACTAGGTGAACTCCTACTCATCCTTTGGGACCCAGAAAAAATATTATCTCCTCTCTGAAACCTCCCCTGATGCACCCAGGCAGAGTATAATCTTTCTGTTTGTATTTCTGTCTCTTCTCGCCAGACTGTGAGCTCTTAAAGGAGCAGGAATATGCTTGATTCACATGCATGTTCCAGCTTTTAGCACAATGCTTGGCTCACAGTAAGCAAGTACTCAATAAATGTTATTATGTAATGTATATATATAAATAAATAAGTGGTTGTTGAATGTATGCATGTATGGCAATGACAAGAACAAGTAATAAAATAGATTGAGCATAGGTGTTAGTTCATAAATTAATAATCATTGGCTTATCACTGTGCAAGGCAGTGGTGGAGACTAAAGAAACATAAAACAGAATCTAGGTTCTAGTTGAGAGAGTTAAAAGGAACATACCTGAAATAGCAGGGAACACACAAAGCAATATTGATTACCTCTTACAGTGAATGGTTCAGAGTAGTGAGGGATGGATGTCAGAACTGGGCTCTTGAGTTCTATCCCCCTCGAAGAGGATTGCCCCAATCCAATGTTGAACATTCGAATAGCTGTCAGAATCCCTTTCCTGGGTTGTTCCTGATGCCAGTTTGCACTTTATTCTGGTTATTAAAAGGTGCTGGAAATCTGCATATTTATGTGAAATTTCCTGATTATTAAATATTGGCAATGAATTTTTATTTGTTTATTTATTTATTTTTAATTTGAGACAGGATCTCACTCTGTCACCCAGGCTGGAGTGCAGTGGCATGATCATAGTTCACTGCAGCCTCAAATTCCTGGGCTCAAGTGATCTTCCCTCTTCAGCCTCCCAAGTCGCTAGGACTATAGGTGTCAGCTACCGCACCAGGCTAATTTTTATTTTTTATTTTTTGTTTTTTATTTTATTTATTTATTTTTTTGAGACAGAGTCTTGCCCTGTCACCCTGGGTAGAGTGCAGTGGAGTCATCATTGCTCACTGCAACCTCAAACTCCTGGGCTCAAGCAATCCTCCTGCCTTAGCCTCCCAAGTAGCTGGGATTACAGGCACATACCACCACACCTAGATAATTTTTGTATTTTGTGTAGAGATGGGGTCTCATTCTTGCTCAGACTGGTCTCAAACTCTTGACCTCAAGCAATCATCCTGTCTTGGCCTTCCAGAGTGCCACTGCACCCAGCCCAGGCTAATATAAAAAAAAATTTTTTTTTTTTGTAAAGACAGGGTCTTGCTCTGTTGTCCAGGCTGGTCTGGAACTCCTGGCATCAAGTGACCCTCCCACCTCAGCCTCCCAAAGTGCTAGGATTACAGGCATGAGCCACCATGCCCAGTTTAGCAACTAATTTAAAAAAACTAGGCCGGGCGCGGTGGCTCACGCCTGTAATCCTAGCACTCTGGGAGGCCTAGCACTCTGGGAGGCTGAGGGAGGGGAATCGCTTGAGCCCAGGAGTTCAAGGTTGCAGTGAGCTACGATGACACCACTGAACTCTACCCAGGGTGACAGAATGAGACTGTGTCTCAAAAAAAACAGAATTCAGAACACTGTGCAGTTGAAACACATGTGTAGGCTGTGAGTTTACAGATTGTCAGCCAGGTGCCACAAAAAGAAAAAGGAAACTAACATGGTTAACTCATAAAACTCTTGCTTACTCCATTAGAAAGAGAAAAAACTGTTATGGCTCATAGATCTCTGTTAAAGACAAAAAAAAAAAAAAAAGAGAGAGAGTGAAAAGAATAGATTTTTAGAAGATGGATAAATGTTAGTGAGGAAAGTGGCAAGAGGAACTACCTATTGGTGTGCTGGAGAGAAACTTCCAGGGAATATCATAGAATGTCAGGAATGGAAGGTACCTGGTCTCCTAGTCGCATGTATGGATGATTCAGAGTCATGGCTTTAGTTCCCTGTGTTGGCCAGGGTTCTCCCAGAACTAATAGGATATACATCTATCTATCTATCTATGAAGAGGGAGGTAAAAGGGGATTTATTATGAGAATTGGCTCGTGATTATGGAGGCTGAGAAGTCCACGACATGCCTTCTACCAGCTGGAGAACCAGGGAAACCAGTGGTGTAGTTCAGTCTGTGTCCAAAGGCCTGAGAACCAGGGGAGCCGACAACGTAGCTCTCAGTGTGAGGCTGACGGCCTGACATCCTGGGGGGAATACTAGTGCAAGTCTTGGAATCTGAAGGCCCACAGACGTGGAGTTCTCCAAGGGCAGGAGAAGATGGGAGTTCTGTCTCCAGAAGGGAATTGGAATTTGCCTTTCGTCTGCCTTTTTGTTCTATCCGGGCCCCTGCCTGATTGGATGGTGCCAGCCCACACTGGGTGAGAGTGGATCGTCCTTACTCAGTCCACTGATTCAAATGCCAACGTCTTCCAGAAATACCCTCACAGACATATCCAGAAATAATGCTTTTCCAGCTGTCGGTATATCTTAACCTGGTCGACACCTAAATTTAACCATCACACTCCCTTTTGGCTTAGTTTCCCTGCCTGAGCTAAGCAAGGACACCAACTTCGAGAAGGATGGGGAACAGGCGATGGGATGGCTGCCTCCTTCTGCGAGTCTGCGTCACCCAGGAGCAGCTCACGTTAGGACGATGCTGACTTTCAGTTCCATGACCACAACCTCTCAGTCTAAACTTTATTTTCAAATCATCTCCAGGTCACACTGCTTTGAGACCTTGTCAGATGAAGTTTCAAACAATGCTCAGACATAGTAATCTTTCAAATCCAGAATGCTAGAATTTCACCTACAAGTAAGAAAACCCCACAGGCTGGCTTCCCTCTTCCTGTTCCCACATTCCTCTCTCTAGCTCAGGAAGAGCTGCTCAGCCTCATCTTGACATTTAAGGTTTCTGGCTGTGCTCATCTTCTCTTCCCACAGACAAGAGCTATGAGGAGACATCCCAGCAGAGTGAGTTCCATGCGGATTGTTAAACATTCTACTCACCATTTGGAAGCAGTAATTACCTTTCCTCTTTTCAAATGACCATACAAATCAGTTTGCTTTGGGGGATTTTAATTTTTTTAAGAATTTCTCAATTCTTTTTTATGATGATTTTCCTGAGGATTTTTGTACCATTTCAACTTTTAATTGGCAAAACTATAACTAAGATTCCCACTTGCTACTTTATGTCACATCTGTGTTCTTTTGTTCTCATTTAAACCTTTTATTTTAGTCAGACTAGATACATAGCATCCTTATTGCACAACGTGACAGTTTTAAAGTAAATAATGTTAGGGGGGAATTAATGTTTAATCTGCTCTAACTTATTCTTTTCGCTATTGTGTCACTTTACTTAAATATTTTCTCTAATTAAAATACAATTTAGGACTTTGGAATTATTATTTAGCAATTTTGTTTGCTTGTTAACTCAGATCAAATTGTTTTTCTTTGTGGGAGATTAGCAAAATGGTAACGTTTTACCATAAGTTTCTCTTCTTTTGCCACATAAACTACTAGGTGCTATTTTAGTAATAGGTATGATTTGGAAACTCTGAATATGAATGCCTTTTTTCAATTAACAAAAGTACTCAGGGAATAGCATGACGTGGAAAAATCTCTTCCTGGGAAAAATTTTTCTGAGTTTCTTATTGACTAGAAATCTAAAATAAATTCATTAATTCATTTATAAATAATTACTCAGTGCCTTCTATGTACCAGACACAATTCTAAATATACAGGATACATCAGTCAGCAAAACTGATAAAATTTTCTGTCTGCAAAGGGCTTATATTCTAGCAGAGAGGGATAAAAAATAAATAAAAAATATAATAAGCAAGTGAGAAGTGCTCAGGGAAAAATAATAAAGCAAGGTAATGGGAATGGGTCAGATAGGAAGTGGGTTCCAATGTTAGATATGGTTGTCTGGGTATGCTTCCCCTAGTAATGACATTTGGAAGGGGTGTGTGTACAAATCATGTGAGAACCTCACAAGGCACTGTAGGGACTTTGGCTCTACTCTGAGTAAAGTGGGGAGCTCTCATGGGGTTTGGGCAATGGATGAGATGATCAGACATATGTTAAAACAATCACTCTGGCTGCTGTTGAGAATAGACTGTGGGGAAGATAAGGCAGGAATGGAACCACATAGGTGAGTTAGATGACTGATGAGTTAATCCAGGAGACAGATGATGGTGCATGGGGCCAAGGTGGTAGCCATACGTGTATATTTAGAAAGTAGAACCAACAGAATTTCCTGACCATTTCGATATGGGTTGCAAGAGAAAAAGAGCCAAGAATGACTCAGGGCTTTTGGCCCAAGCAACCAGAAGGATGGAATTACCATTTAGTGAGGGGGGAAAGCTGTGTGGGATGCATAGTTTTGGGGGAGAAATCAGGAGTTTGGTTTTGAACATGTTAAGTTTGAAATATTATATATATTACATGTCTAAGTGGGAAAACCACCTAGGGAGTCAGAAACACAAATTGAAGCTCAGGAAAAAGGATTGAGTTAGAGATATAAACGCAGAGTTGTTGGCATAGGAAGGGAATTCCAAGCTGTTTGATTGGATAAGCTCATTGAAGGGAATGGGTTTGGAGTCTTGAAAGGCCAGAGAAAGCAGTTTACTAAATAGGCAGAAGTGTTCAATGGTGTCAAATGCTGCCGAGAGGTCAATTAAGGACTAAGAATTGTTCACCGTATTTAGCAATGTGGAAGTCATCAGTTTCCTTGGCAAGATCAGTTTCAGTGATGCTTTGGGAGTAAAACCCTGATTCAATTAAAGGTTTTAAGATAAAAGGGGAACAAAGAAATTGGAGACAATGAGTACAGACAATCCTTTTGAGATGTTTAGATGCAAAGGAAAGAAGAGAAATGGGGTAGGGAAAACAGAGTCAAGAGAAATTTTATTACTTAAAATGAGAGAAATAATATCATTTTTAAAAATTGGCAATGGCAATAATCTGGTAGAGAAGGGAAATAAATGATATAAGACAGGGGAACAACTGCCGAGTTATTGTTTGAGACGAGATGAGATCTAGTGCAAGTGAAAGGGTGGGCTTTAGATGAGAACCTGGATAGTTAGTCCATTGTAGACACAGGCAGGGAGGCAGAGTACCTGGGCACAAATTCACAGGCAGTTGAATTTGGTGTTTCTACAAGATTTCTTCTTCTTCTTTTTTTAATTTGGTGAAAGGAACATTTATTCCTGGGCTACCAATTAGGAAGCATCCGCTCACATAGATAGGCAACTCTAATTCTACCACTCTATAAACCTGTTTTAGAAGGCATAGATCTGTTTCTTTCTTCTCATCATGGTTGATTAAGACATGTACCCTTAGTTTTGCTAGTTTCAATTTCACCATATTATTTCTAACTATAGCAGTTTGGCAATTTCCCTTCCTCTTTGGACTTGATATTATGTCAATACTCATGGAGAGTTACCCCACACCCTCCAAGCAGTTCCATTTCCTCCACGCTGCTTCTCCTCCTTCGACCTGCTTGTTTCTAGCCTAGTCTCCATCATTTCAGTTCCTTAGCTGTGAAAAAGGGGGACAATTTGCCACCTTAGCTACCTACAAGGCTAAGAGTTTCAATAAGTCTAAGAAGTGAAATGGACTTAACTCATCTAAAGAAAGAATACAAAGAAGAGAAAAATAGGAGGTGGCACAGGAGAGGAAAGGAAGAGAAGATGGGAAGGCAACTGTTTTACTATTTGCTTAGGCTGAACTCCTACTATGTAATTTCAAAGCATTATGTGTATATGAGTTCCTGACTTTTTAAAATATGAAGGGGTTCTAGATGTTACATACTATGTTAGCTGTGGTATTAACAGAGCCCCAAGAGATTAAGAAATTTGGTCACATTTATAATATGTGGACATACTTAGGTAACATTTACTGATCAACACCTATGATCTGGGCACTTGGCTAAGCCCTTTCCATATATTCTCTCATTTAATTCTTGCCCTCATAATAACCTGTGATATGTGTTATTATCCCCATTTCAGAGATGAGGAAACCAAGAGAGGAGAGAGAGAGAGAAAGAGAGAGAGAGAGAGAGAGAGAGAGAGAGAGAAAGAGAGAGAGAGAAGGGGGGGAGTCTCAAGTAATTTGAAATCCTTCAGCATTATGACCAATTTTCAAGCAAATATATTCTATGTTTATTTGTGCATTGTTACGCAGGTATATCCAGATTCAGCTCCTTCTCCCCAGGGCTAGTTTTCACTTTAGAAGGAATTCATTATGATATTACTCATAAGCTACCCCAGTGCATTTGCAATCAATTTATGAAGTTTGATTACTGTTCAATTTTTCAAAAAACATGTTTACAGATTATTGAAACTCACATTGCTTACTATATGGTAGGCACTCGACTAGGTGATAGAAAAAGGAAGAATGCAAAGTCATTCCTGCAAGGGGCTCTGATTCTTCTCTAGTAAGAAAGTCAATTATTCATTCATTCATTCATTCATTCTAAAGTATTATTAAGTGCCTCAGAGCGTGGTAAATGCTATAGTTTATGTAAGAACAAATCAACTTAGAATTATAGTACTTGGTAAAAGGAGATGTGCAAATAATGGTTTTATCAGACAGTACTGTGATTAAGTGCTTGGACAGCTAGAGCCAGGCCGCCTGACTTAAAAGTCTATTTCTGCCATTTAAAGGCTATGTAGTATTGAGCTAGTTACATAACCTCTTTAAGCCTTTGTTTCCTATCTATAAAATGAGGATAGTATCTCATAGGGTTGCTGTGAAAACTAAAAGTGAATATATGTAAAGAATTTAGAAGCGTACCTGTGTATTTGGTTGTTATTATTATTGTGACACAGATTTACCATATTCTGGAACGATTGTCAATTTCTGATTATAACAACTCAACAAAGGACAGTAAATGCTCTAAAAATTTTTGTTGACTAGAACTTTCTTGAAGCCTTACTGTTTTCCCCTGTAGACATGTCTAGAGTAGCCTCAGATTCCTTTTCTATCATATTTCTTAATTTCAAACCCCATGTCAAACCAGTTATTGCCCTTTGCTTCCCAGCTGTTTTCCTTGTGGGAAAGAGGAAGCTGACAGTTTTTTTTCCATTCAATCATCAGTTGTTTTTCGTTACTTGTCATTGTTAGAGCTCTTAATAATTTTATCTTTTCTATAATCTGAATGTTTGTATCCTCCCAAAATTCATATGTTGAAATCCTAACCCCCAAGATGATGGTATTAGGATGTGGTGCCTTTGGGAGGTGATTAGGTCACGATAGCGGAACCCTCATGAATGGATTTAGTTCCCTTATAAAAGAGGCCTGAGACCCCTCACCCCTTCCGCCATGTGAGGACATACTAAGAAGGCACCCTCTATGAGCCAGGAACAGGGCCCTCACCGGACACTGAATCTGTGAATGCCTTCATTTTGGACTTCCCAGCCTCCAGAACTGTGCAAAATAAATTTCTGTGTACATAAACCACCCAGTTTACAGTATTTTGTTATATAAGCCTGAATATAATAAGATAATCCTTTAAAAATGTTTACTATTTTTCTGATTATCAAAGTAATATGTGCTCAATATAAAAACAAGTCAGATATACAGAACTGGGTAACAGAAAGTGAAAGGCCCTGGTAATCCCACATCCAGAGATAATCACCATCAACGACTTGTTATATATGCTTCCAGATTTCTTCTAAAGCATTCATTTAATAACATGTATACCTTAATACAGAAAAGGGATCATATTAATTCACATTATTCTACAGCCTGCTTTTTTCACTTACGACTTTGAACATCTTTACATGTAGGTACAAATAGATCTTGTTTTTGTTAATGGCTGCTAGAGGTTTCCTTCTACAGATCTAGCATAATTTGCTTAACCATTTTCTTACTTGGATTTTGTTACTAGACTTTTACACCATTACTTGTTTCCACTGTTAAAATAAATACACCTGTACATATATTTTTGTACACGTGTAAATATTTCTGACATATATTAATAATTTTTACACAAATATCCCTAAGGTATAAATTTCTGGATGTGGAATTGCCTGTTCAAAGAGAACACATCTACTTATTTTGTCAACAATTTTCAAATTGTCCTCTAAAGGGATTTTTCCAATTTACTCTCACATTTACAGTGTGTGAGAATGTGTGTTTCTCCACATTTGACTGTTTTCTGAGTATTTTTTCTTGTCTCAATTTATACCAATCTTGAAATAATTTTTCTTTCAAATCTAAAATCAGTTTAAAACCCAGGGAAGATCAAAAAAAGTGGAGCAAAGTACACAAACCTGTTCTGTACAAACAGCATAATATTCCAAATTAATTATAATATTGGGATGTTTTCAATCAAAACATCACACTAGTTGTCAACAGTTTTAAAACGGCTTTAACCTCCAAGATCAGCAAATCTGAGACCTGATTAGATCAGTGCCACGCATCTCCTCCTGGATGGGGCGTGTGAAGTAGAAGCTGCTGCCATAAGGGACAGGGGAAGGAAAGTGAAAAAGCAAGAGGAGGGTAGCGGGCTCCAAATCTGGCGTCATCTTGTTGGTCCAGGGCAGTCCCTTGACTGTATTCTGGACCTCTCTCTGCTCCTACTGGGCTCCTCTTCTTTACTTCCAGTGCCTGGTGACGAGATGCCCACTAGCCAAGGGTCAGTTCTACTACCGCCTCTGTGAATCCTTTCCTAAAACCCTAGAAAACCATTCTCTTTAGTGCCTCTTTATATCTAAACCGACATCTTCCTGAGTATCTAACATTTTGTGCAGCGTGCTTATTAAGAGCATTTAGATGTTGCGTAAATGATGATTGACTGTTTGCTGACACGGAGAGATCTTGGTAGAAGACAGATTAGACTTCTCATGGTTCACAGAAACACATGGATTCAGACGAAAGAAGATAATCAAGTATTGGGCTGAACCATTCGTTTTGTTAGAACCAAGTAATTCCAAACATCCTGCCTTACTTTAGGTCTTGGTCCCTGCCTCTCCCCACCCACGAAAAACACTGCACAGAAACTTCGATCTTACAACAAAAAAGGGGGGAAACTCTCAGGTTGGAAAACCCTCTTAGCTGAGAATAACCTTTCAATTTGCCAGCTTCAGTTGTTAAGACATCTTTGGCGAAAATTAATGGGGACAAATGGGCAGACTCAGACGAAAACAAGAACTGACTCTACAATATAGCTTTAATAGCAGAGGCAGAACAAATGAAGTTGAGAAACTATTCATGCCAAGATATAGTTGTGTGCTCCAAATCCCAGGTAGGTACTTTCTCCTTAGACTTGGACCGCGCTTAAATGACTTTGTAACTATAACCGACCCCTACCCCCACCCCCCAGCCAAGTCTTAAGATCAGAGTTTTAATCGACAGGATAGACCCCTTCGCCCAGGAGAGGCGAAGTTTCTTGAGCTTGCCTCGCACCTGAGTGGCAACAGCGCCTGCCTGGCACCGAGCCCTGCCCAGGTGGGCGTTTGACAGGTATTTCAGCTACGGCGATATACGGCTGCCCTTCTTCCGTGCCCCAAGCACCTGCTCGGCATCTAGAAGCCTCTCGCCGCCAGTTCCCAGCCCCGAGCCACCTCCCTCGCCGGCTGTCGTCAGCCGGCCCGCCCGGCTACGGAAGCGCCCCGACCCTGGGCTTGCTTGGCAGGGCAAGCGGGGAAAGTGCTCGCAATCACATGGAGGCCCGGGCCCGCCCCATTGGCTGCGGCCGGGCCAGTCCCGACGCTCGCCGGCTGCGGTTGGTCCCAGAGCTGCAGCGCCTGCACGGGCCCGGAGTCCATGTTACGCTTTGTCTAATTCCCCTCGTTACAGAGTCATGTGCTGCTGCTCTCGTCGCCGCCGCTGCCGCCGCCCGTGGTGCCCCGGCTCCTCCGCCGCGCTTCGAGGTGGCAGCCGCGGGCGGGGCCGCGGGAGCAGGGTCCAGGGCGCAGCGCGCCTTCGCCGCCCCGGCGCGTCCCGGTGCAGCCGCCGCCCGCCGCAGGTGATGCCGCCACCTCCCGCCTCAGCATAAGCCTGGCTTGGCGGCCGAGCTGCCCCAGAAGGTCGGTGTGCATCTCTCCGGGCAGGGGCCGGGGGCTGCGAGGGAGGGCGACGCGCAGGTGGAGCGGCGCCGCAGCCGGAGCGCTCAACCCCGGCGCAGGCGTCCTGCCCCTCCGCGCGCGGCCCCGCGGCCCGAGCGGAGGCTGGGGCCGAGAACTCGATTGGGGACGACGAGGGGGGTCGGGAGGAGGTGGCGACGAGCGGAGCTGGGCTGCAGTTTGAGACCGCCCGCGCCCGAGAGACTGTTCCGCTTTCGGCAATCCAAGCGCTTCGGCCGCGGGCTCTGGGCCCTGCGAGGGGGCTGGCTCCTGACCCCGCTCGCGCGCGCTCCCTTCTCTCGCTTTCCTCCGCCCCATCGGAAAGGCGCGGAGAGCCGGTTACAGCCCGGCTGGTTCCTCCTGGAGGTGGGTGTTTGGTGTTTGGCCTTGCCGGCCCGGTGCCCATAGGTGAGCCCTTTAACTTCCCCAGAAACGCCTCCCCTCCGCCTCCTTCCCGCGCCGGGTGGGCTGCGCTGGGAGCCCGGCGGGCGGGGGCGGGGAGGCGAAGGCCCGCGCCCCGCCCCCGCGCCTGTGGGAGGGAGCTGGCGGCCCGCAGGTGCACCCAGCCCGCCGCGGGCCATCTCCGGGTTGGGTACCGGTATAATCCGCTTCTAGCTTGTTTGGAGGCGTGGGCTCTTGGGAGCGGGACTTCTGCTCGAATCCTGTCCAGGGGCTTGGAAAAGAGAATTGGGGCTGGGTGCCCAGAGGACCATCAGCCTCCAGCTACCGGAGGGGTGATAGGGCCTTTCCGCTTTCTGTTCCCCTTTATTTGGGGCATCCTTTATAGATAAAGAAATGAGATTTTTCGATTTTTTAAAAAGCCAGCTGCAGTGAAGAACTGCTGCAGGTCGAGGGGAGGAGAGGTAGGTCCCTGTTGGTGATGAAGAGGTGGGGTGTGACGTCCCAGGAGTACACAGTTGTGGGGTGTGTGGCCGAAGGTGGGGAGGTAAGGTTGTGGGAAGGGAACGGCGAAGATGACAGGGAGAGAGCACTCAGGAGGTAGGCAGAGAGGTGGGGAATAGGTCTTAGGGAGTCCGAGCTAAATGTGGGGCCCAACTTGAGCCCCCTGGGCTCTTGGCTCCTGTTGCTTTGCAGATTTCCTGCTCCTTGAATTTGAAAAATATTTTTTGTTGGACAAGGAAAGCTATGAGGATGTATTTTGGAAGAGATACAGGGGTAAAGAGCTGACTTCTGGAAACTTTCCTTGGCAGCTTTAATAATAAAATTCCGTTCAGGCAGCATTTGTTGGACACCTATTACGTGCTCTGTGCTGGACGTTGGTAAAGTCTGGACAGGCAGGGAATTCCCATCTGCAGTAATGGTGAGGGCTGTTTACCTCCAAGTGCCCAGAATGACAGTGATTCAGACCTTCCTTGCCAAAGCTGCTGCGGCCTCTGCTTCTTACAGACCTGTGGGGAAGAATCTCGCATGGTAACCAGTAATTGGGGTCTTCAGCCAACATTTATTTTTACAGTCCAGAAATGCTGAACAAACGACTGCTGTCAGACAGTTCAGGGTTGGAATTCTTGCTTCTCCTGTCTTGACACCAACTGACTAAATCCCCGTTAAAATTCATGTGCAAGATAAGAAAGAACCTGAGATTAAATTTAGGTGGTTAAAATAGGGTTCTGACTATGGAGTGTTTGGTCTCTGCAGGTTACCTAGGGAGTCCCACCATAAAATGATTGGGTCATCCATGGAGCTGGAAAAAAATTCCAAAATCTCTAAGTGTTACAGTTTATATATTCGAACATTTTATCTTATATTTGTCTCTTTTTTATTGAGTGTGTGTGTGTATAACTTTTGTTGACCAAAACAGATTTGAAGGTTGGAGAGGAAACTGTCCTTAGGTGACTCCCCCTTCCCTTACCCTGTGGAGAAGCCTACGATGCAACAGTTAAAATATTGAGCCATACTTGTATCTTTTTCTCCCTGCTCTATTTTCCAGCATTTAAAAAACTTTGTCAAAACTTGGCCTTTTTCCCCTTAATTTTAATGTTGTGCAGAGCTTTTTTAAAAAATTAACTTTAGAAAATTCTGATGTGTTTGTCATGTCCAAATAAATTGTTTTGGGAGCTATATTTTGGAAATTAGACTAGATTCCATTCTCAGTACTGTGTATAAATTGGCACTGGCTATTAAAAAAAGTCAAAATTTTGTCAGAACTTTGGACTCATGATCACATGTTCTTGGAATGATAGTTTGTAAGGGAATTCACTTATTTTTAATTGGAACTGGTGTTTGACATTTGAACTAACACCAGTTAATATTTATTAGTACCAGCAGTAAGTAGAGTACTAGAGTGGGTGCTGTATGACCTTAACAAGGAAGGAGAAGATTTTTGTAGTAATCACAGAGAGCAGATAAGACAGATACATGCAAGGACACCACCAGAAGCAAACAATCACACTTGTCTAAGAATTCAGGTGTTTGGATCCAGATGAAAGTGTTGTGTGTGTTGGGAGAGAGGAGTAAAGCAGAATTGACTTTTGACAGTAGTCAGGGATTTGGAGCAGAAAATATGACTAATGAAGGAGGGTGGAGGGAACCTAGTTAGTAGAAAACTTAACCACAAGTCAGTGGTGTTAATCATTTGCATCAAGACCAGCGGTTCTCAGCAGAGGGAGGTTTTGCCTCTTAGCAGCCATTTAGCAATGTCTGGAGACATTTCTGGTTATCATAGCTAGGGGCAGGTGCTACTGGTATCTAGTGGATAGAGGCCAGGGATGTGACTTAAACATACTACAGTGCACAGGACAGCATCCTTCCCACCTCCACCAAACAAAGAATGATCCTGTCCAAAATGTCAATAGTGTCAAGGTTGGCTGGGTGTGGTGGCTCACGCCTGTAATCCTAGCACTCTGGGAGGTCAAGGCTGGAGGATCGCTTGAGGTCAGGAGTTTGAGACCAGGCTGAGCAAGAGCGAGATCCCGTCTCTACTAAAAATAGAAAAAATTAGCTGGGAGACTATTTATTAAATTTTAAAGAAGAAAAACAGTGCCGAGGTTGAGAAATGCTGCCCTGGACAGTGAACCTGAATGGCACTGTGGCATTCTGAGAATAAAGTTACATCTCAGGATAGGTCTTGAAAGGAGGAGGTTCTTGACATCTGAGGAAGAATACCTTTGAGGTTAGAAAGCCAATCTAGGAGACTTCTATGCTCAGGCCTGAAGTGATTAGGATCTTTCAAAAGAAAGGGGCAGATTCAAGGGAAATCATAGCAGATGAGCTAGTAGGGTAGTGTAATATTGGCATTTTAGAGAGGCCCTGGTCTAACTTGTTGTTTGTTGTTGTTGGAGACAGGGTGTCACTCTGTTGCCCTGGCATCATCATAGCTCACTGCAACCTCAAATTCCTGGGCTTGAGGGATCCTCCTGCCTCAGCCTCCCAAGTAGCTGGGAATACAGGTGTGTACCACCACACCCAGCTAATTTTTCTATTTTTTGTAGAGACAGGGTCCCACTCTTGCTCAGGCTGCTCTTGAACTCCTGGCCTCAAGCAATCCTCCCACCTTGGCCTCCCAAAGTGCAGGGATTATAGATGTGAGACACCACATCCAGTCTTAACTTATTTACTTTAGTAAATTCTTACACTTGCTAGGTAGCCTTTGTTTAAATATCCCAGGGACAGTAAATTCTACTTATGAAGATGTCTCATCCTTGGACTGTTTGTATTATTATTATTTGAGCTGGAAACTGTCTCCTTGAAACTTTGTTGCATTGATTTTGTTCTTCTGGAGCTGCCCACTGCCACAGGACTACCAATTGAACGCACAAAGAGGGTATGGTGTCCCCTTCCTCTCAATTAACTTTTCTAATGCAAACTAGTCCTGATTTTTTTCAGTCATGAATGGAACATGGTTTGTCTCCCTTTGGCAGCATCTTTCATGGAGAGTCTGGAATTGAATATGGTAATTGAGATTTGATCTGGTCAATAAAGGGTACAGTGGGAAAACTGTCTACTGAGACCTAGGCATTAACGTGTATTCCTTGCAGCTTAAGCTTACAATTGCCTTTTTTTTTTTCCAAAGCAGCACCTAGCACAGACTCATGTATTAGATAGTCAGGTTATGGATACTCAAAACTCCCAGATATTTGCTGTATGAGCTGCTGCATCCTGTATTTATTGGGCAATTTTTTTCTGAGAAGTTGAGTGGATGTTTTTTGTTGTTGTTACTTTTCAACATTATCCTGTTTATGTTGGTCCAGTCTTCCAGCCTTTTGAGATTTTTGAATTTTGATTCTGCCTTTTAATTAGAAATGGAGAATGACTTTGCTGAAAACTTCAGTCACTTACTTACTACTACATGTAACCTAGTAGTTTGGGGCACTACTCATCCTCTGTGAGAGCTGGGGGTGCTCAGAGATGGAGGTGAGTTCCAGGGACTGATTAGCCCTTAATTTGGGGGCTTTTGAGGAATCTGTCTTTGTGGCCAAACCACATTACATTTAGCTCTCGAAATGTTTGCACCTGAGGTGCTATTTTGAAATTGTTTGTGTCTGTTGCAAGATTCTAAAATCTGTACTCCATCCTCTGGAATCTTTGTAATTCTGTGTAGATATCTGGAAGACAGTTTCTAATGTTTCATGCAAATTTAAAGGTTTTCAAATCAGAGTTGCTTTTAAAATTTGTGAGAAGGTAGACAGGATAACTGGCAAAACCACATATATGAACTTGGTTCCCACTCCGGCAAAGCTTTGTTTTTTTCTCTTTTTTGCTGGTGTGCCCCAAATACTTAATTAGTTATGGCTTTACATTTAAGGAAGGAGAGAGATTGAGGCTCAGAAACAAACCTTTTTCCCGGAGCTGGGCTTTAACTTGTCATTGGTGTAATTTCATGCTTAATTTGGATTTCACATCTTCACTGAGAAGATATTAGGAGATTACCACTCCCAGAAGCAGGCAGGTTAGACATCCCAGATGATTTAGTGCCAAGTTCTCCAAATGCTCTAGATCTGTCCAACAAACTAGCTTTAAATAAATTACTTGGTTTGGATGGTAGCTATCTCAGTGTTGAAGGAGTGCTGGAGCAAAATTCTAAATCTCATAGCCAACATGTGCAGCCTCTTTGTTATGAATGTCCATTGTGCCCTAATCCCTTGTTGATGTGTTGTCTGTCCAGATGGCACAGTCTGCTTGGTCTCGCTTCTGCACTGGTCCACATGGGAAATCTGTTTATATCCTCTGGGGATGAAGGCTATTCCTATGAGAAGAAGGAATGTTTTGTGAATGTGTAAGATTTCTTGAGGGGTAATCATTGAAAACCTTTAGATATTATCCCTTTATGTTTTCAAAGGCTGGGTCAGAGTTGAAGTCACCTTGGAATTAAGCATTCAGTTGTATCATTTTGAATAAAAAGAATATTATAGCGGGAAGTGATCAACCCTTGAATTTTATGGATGAGAATATCCAGGCACAGGAAAATGATGTGATTAGCTTAAGTTTTACGCAGGTAGTGAGAGTGGGCATTAGAATCTATCTACCACAAATAAAGGCTAAGGATGAAGATTTCTTCTTTGCTTAGAGGTGTGGAAACAGTAGGGTCCCTTGGGTCTTATTTACATAATTGATCCAAAAGATGGAGCATGCAGTGAAATTTCTAGGTTTACAGATGACAGTAAGCTCTTTTGGATTATGAAATATCTAATCAATGGGGATTTACTCCAAGGAAACCACACTAGGGGATGTATTAGTCATCAGAAGATTTGCAGGTGAGTTTCTTTGTGGGTCAATATGAGGTTGGGTATTAAGGGAAATTATGGAATTATCATGGGATGGTGTTTTTTTGGAAAAACCCAGAGAAGGGTTCTGCAGATATTTTCACAATGTCCTAACTTGCTTTTATAGATAAAAAGGACAGGAAATGCTAAACTTCATCAAAGAGATTTTGGAGAAAACCCCAGAAAACTGTCTTAATTGAGTTTCCACTGTGCTTTGTTCAAAGTCAGGGCGCCTAACCTTAGGAAAGACACTAGAGTTGGAATGAGCAATGCAATGGCATCTAGAAAGTTTGGATATTCCTGCTAGAATGTAAGCTTCACGAGGACAGGGTCCCTCGCCCATCTGTTTCTCTGATAAAAATATTAGGATTTCTAGCATCTGAAAAGAGTCAGCTGAAAGATGTTATTGAGGCCGATGAAATGACAAGGATAGGGATATAGACAGCCTTGATGCTCACTGAATTCCAGTAAGCCTGAATGTCATATTTTAATTGTTTGCCTCCTTGTCTTTATGCTCCAGTACTCCATCGGTGCAAGGCAGGGGTATACCTGCCTTGTTCTCCGCTGATTTTCTAGTGCCTTGTGCATAGCAGGCCTTTCATTAGTATTTGTTACCCAGAGGAATGAATGAAGAGGTATACTTTAAAGCTTTATAAAACATAAATTCAGGGTGAATGCAAATAAATATGGTTTTCCTTAACCCTGGCTGGGATTATTTTTAAAATAACCCCAGGCTGGGGAATATTTTTAAAATATGTATGTCCAGACCCTTCCCCATGCCTATTGAGTCTGAATCCCTGGAGGTGGAGTTTAGTTTAGAAAATACCCCCCACTTCCCAAGTAATCCTGATGTGCAGCCAAGGCTGAGAACCACCTTACAGAGTTATACACAAAGGTACTGATTGCAGTGCCAGATTTTGAAACATTGAGTGGCTGACAAGCCCATAATTGGTTAAGACAAACAAGGAGGTTCAAGGATGTATCAGTCTCCTTAGAAGGTGGTGACCCAGACAGCAGATGGTCCACAGTGTGGCCTTCGGGGCCTCCATGAGACAGTGCATCCTGGAATGGGTAGCATGATGGGACGCACTCTCAGTCTATTCCTGAGCAGTCGTTTCCAGAGTGGGTCCATGATGACAGTTTCACCAGCCCATGGAGAAATGAGAAGAAAAAAAGACAATGCAGTAAACTTTCCACTTTCAATTTTAGTGCGATGTTTATTCAATTTAAGGGGCCTTCAAAAAGAAAAACTTGGATTGTCCTTCCTTCTTCGAGTGTTCTTTGAGAGTTTTGGGGGGTATTTTTTCCCCCATTTTATGAAAGGATAGTGATGGGTTTGTTTTTTGCTGTCATTTCTTGCTCTGGTTTTAACTTGGCAATTTTATGACAGTCTTTTTTAAAATGTTACTGGCCCGTGAAATCAAAAGTCTGGGAACTATCACTGCTATGAGGTTTTCAAGATGTCTCTATTCTCCCCTTGACACCTGCTATTGGGGAAGGCTCATCAATGAGGTGTTAGATTCCATTACAAGCATTTTTTTCTTACCTTTGTTTTTTCCTTCTCTGCTTGCTGGTAATAATTAGGAACATTGCCAGAGAAGGCTTCACTTCCCCAGCAACACATAAATCCCATTGCTACATCTTAAGATCAACAGATAGCCAGCACTGCAATGAGTTCTACAGGGCAGGGAGAAGACAGGAGGTGCAGACACCCTGCTCTCCAAAGGCTGCTGGCCAAGAGAAAGTTGCCCCTCTGGATCTCAAGCTATGGAGACAGGACAGAACCCATCAGACAGGTGTGAAATGCCATCAGTCAACATTCTTTTCACTGGTTGTTCCCAACCCAAATCTAAGAAATATTTCAAAATTCAAAGTCTTGGGTCCCCATGGTGCTTGTACTGGCACCCTACTGAATAGGCTTTTAAAATCAGTTTATTCTCAGATATGATTATTTTTAAACTTAGTTGGCTAAGAAGTAGTTGGACAAGTTATGGAATACCCCAGGTTACACAACAACTGCCATTTATTAGGCATTTACTGACTGTTCAAACCTACACCTTGGAATTTACATGCATTCTCATTTAATTCCCAAAACAATTCTGAGTGAAAAATGGACTTATTCCTACTCTACAGGTGATGTAATGAGGCCAGGACACACAGGTCATGTAATTTGCAAAAACATCACACAGAAGTGGTGGAGGTTGGAATTTGAAGCCAGACTTGTTTTACATCAAAGCCCATTGTCTCTTATCTACTATACTCTTCTTTCTCATTTCTCTAATTAGATTCCTTTGTATTCATTTTACAATACCTATTAATATTTCTGTTACACAAAGAAGAGAGTCAGATTTTGATATTTTTTCTATCCCTATTTTATCACCAATATTGATGATAGAATGCCACTTGTAATAGTACACAGTAAGCACCCTCCTCCTGATTACATCTGACACTAGAGTAACTACATAAAAATATTATGTAAAGATGTAGCTAATGTTTGCTAAGGTGTTATGTCTTAGCTGAATAAATGCCATAACAAATATATGCAATAAAAACAAATAATCATCCATATCCTCACAGTAAAAAAGAATGAATAAATAAATTTCCATGTATCTATATCATATTCATAGTCTGTTTTATTGATACATTTATTATACTCAAGTATAACAGCTTTAGTGGAGTGAATTTATTCCTTTAAAATTTCTGTTTTAACAGTTTATTTTTCATATTAACATTTAGGCAATAATAAAGTGCAAATTAGGAAGTGGGCTGCAGTGTTATACGTCTCACACAACTACACCCCCTTACTACACACAAAAGTACGCTTTTTCTTCAACTTAGTTCTTTTTTTTTTTTTTTTTGAGACAGAGTCTCACTGTGTTGCCCGGGCTAGAGTGCCGTGGCATCATCCTAGCTCACAGCAACCTCAAACTCCTGGGCTCAAGAGATCCTCCTGCCTCAGCCTCCCGAGTAGCTGGGACTACAGGCATGCGCCACCGTGCCTGGCTAATTTTTTCTCTATATATATTTTTAGTTGTCCAGATCATTTCTTTCTAATTTTTTAGTAGAGACGGGGTCTTGCTCTTGCTCAGGCTGGTCTCGATCTCCTGACCTTGAGCGATCCGCCCGCCTCGGCCTCCCAGAGAGCTAGGATTACAGGCGTGAGCCACTGCGCCCGGCCTCAACTTAGTTCTTTTAAAATATTTTTCTATTACAAAACATTTTCTCTCTCACTTAGTTCTGAATTATTTTCCTTATAAATTATTTGTACTTGGTAAATTCTGTTCCAAGCAGAAATTTTGTACATCTGTAATTTCTGCACTAATCAGGGAGAAGTTAGAATTGGATACTAGCTGTAGCCTGGGGGTCTTAGGCAAATACCAACCCTTGCCTGAAGTGGGCCTCGCATAAGATGATTTGTGGCAGGTGGTACTCACCCTCAGGGTAGGGTAATCCGGAGGGAGTGGGGGCTGGGCCTGGACGGAACTAGAAAATGGAAGTTCTGTCTCAAGTGGGTCTGTTTAGCCACCAATCTGGGCCAATGTTGCCAGATCTTCTGATTTTACGCTGTTAGCCAGGAATCTGGATTATTATGTAAAATCTGATTTTAAAAAGTTGGCTAACTCAACATTTTAAATAAGAACTTCCTGTAGACCAAACAAAATAGCTTTGTGGGCTGGAAACAGCCTGTGAGCTTAGACCCTTAGAGATAGATAGCCCTTGAGTGGCCAGATAAATGGAAGTATGGGATTTGAGTGAAAGCACAACACATTTTTAAGAATCGGTTTAAATTGAAACAAATCAAAACTTGATTTCATGTTTTTGTGTCCCCCCAAATATACACAGAGCAGAACAAAACAAACCTAAAACCCCATATTTATAGTGATAACAATTTCTGACCTTTATTTTTATTTTTTCTGTTGCCCGAGTGCAGTGGCCTCATCATAGCTCACTGCAATCTCAAACTCCTGGGTTCAAGCCATCCTCCTGCCTCAGCCTCCTGAGTAGCTGGGACTACGGGCATGCGCCACCATGCCTAGCTAAGTTTTCTATTTTTAGTAGAGACGGGGGTCTCGCTTTTGCTCAGGCCTGCCTCGAACTGCTGACCTCAAGTGACCCTTCCACGTTGGCCTCCCAGAGTGCTAGGATTACAAACATGAGCCTCCATGCCTGGCCTCTGACCTTTAAATTTGGTAAATTACACCTGTTAATGGAAAAAAAAACCCAAACTGTAATT
This sequence comes from Propithecus coquereli, assembly GCF_000956105.1. NCBI lineage: Eukaryota > Metazoa > Chordata > Mammalia > Primates > Indriidae > Propithecus > Propithecus coquereli. The sequence goes on along the minus strand of NW_012153062.1, from coordinate 9,186,315 downwards.
TAGAGGGGTTTATTCTGAGCTGAATGTGTGTGACCTAGTCTGGAGCACATGGCCTCAAGAGGTCCTGAGAAAATGTGCCCATAGTAGCTGAGTTACAGTTTGTTTTTATACATTCATGGAGACAGGAATTACATGTAAGAGCATAGGTCAATACATAGAAGGCATACATTGATTTGGCCTGAAAAGGTGAGACATGTCAAGGGTGGGGGGGATGCCTTATAGGTTATAGGTGGGTTTAAAGATTCTTTAATTTGTGTTTGATTAAAGAAATGAAGCTTGGTGTAAAGACTTGGAATGTTTTAACTTAAGGTAAGGATATCTGTTAATCAGAGACTAACCATCATTTATGGAAACTCAAGTGATCTATTAAGTAAACTGATGGCCTGAAGGTGTGGTTTAAGCTATGTCTTGCATGGCCTTAGGCCTGTTCATGATTTAGAATTTTGGCTGGAGGAGTGGCTCACACCTGTAATCCTAGCACTTTGGGAGGCCAAGGCAGAGGATCGCTTGAGGCTAGGAGTTCAAACCAGCCTGAGCAACTTAGTGAGAACTGTCTCTAAAAAAAACTGAAAAATTAGTTGGGCGTGGTGGCATGCACATGCAGTCCCAGCTACTCAGGAGGGTGAGGCTGGAGGATTGCTTGAGCCCAGGAGTTTGAGGTTGCTGTGAGCTGTGATGATGCCACTGCACTCTAGCTCGGGTGACAGGGCAAGACCCTGTCTCAAAAAAAAAATAAAAAATAAGAAGATATCTTATTGTTACAAAAAGCTCTTGAAGGGAAGGAACAGGACAAGACATGGCTGACATCCCTTCTCCTCATGGCCACCGACTCAGGTTTAAAGTTTTTCTGGGTTCTTCTTGGTCAAGAGGGAGTCCAGTCAGTCAGCTGGCAGGGCTTAAGATTTTATTTTAGTTCACAACCTGAAGTGGATGTACTTGAAGGGGTTGTCCTACCTGAGGAGTACTAGGTTCAGGGAGAGTACAGGTATAAGGGGGGAGGGGACAGATGGGACAGGAGTACTGTGAGGGGTACAAGCCACTTGGAGTTGAGTAAAGAAATAATCTATCCCAGACGATGAGGGAGGAAGATTTCTTCATATCTTAAAATTGATTTAGGGATAAATGGGGAAGAGAAAAAAGGAGGAATCCTTACATGAGAAAGGGAAAAATTCGACCTGATGAATATTTAGAAATAGTACAGAATCTGTGTGGGAGGGGCAAAGAATGCTATTATTTTGCCATTCCTAGTGCATTCAAGTTAACTTATGTCGTGGCTTATGCAAAGGGGAAATTGGAATGAAAAGGAAGGGGAAAGGGTTGATGTCAGAAAGGAGACTATGGAGTAAGGAAAAGAAGAGAGTAGGCCATAGAACAGCTGATAGCAAAAAGTAAACCAAGAAAGCTGGAAAATGTTTGCATTGTGAAAAGCTGCCTATGTCAGAATACAAAGCAACACTTGTTTTTTTAAACCAAACTACAACATTGTCTTAGGGAGTATATACAGCAGACCCCAGAGAAAAGATGGTTTGATGGTTTGGGGCACCAGCTTGTTTTGTTTATGGAGAGCTGGTGTGCTCAGGGCCCCTTGGACCAACCTTCATGGTCCCTTTGTGTTTAATGGTGTCAGCAGGGCTGCATCTGCCCTGTTCTAGGGCACACTGGTTGGAGGACAGTATCCACTGGGTTTAACCCTCTCCTCTGGTGGAGTGTCCCTGTGCAGCACGTAACTCACCTGTACTCTGATCCCACTAGTGCTCCTGTCTTTAGTTTTATTTGCTCTTCTGGAGAAAATCCAATGTTGTTTAAGGGTAATTTGTTGTATATATATCCTCTTTGAAAGAGAAGAGAGTGGTAATATTTTAACAGATCTCTATTACCAACTGAGTCTCGAATCCTAGTCTAAGGGGATTTTTAAAAGCATTTTTCTCTTAATAACTCCAAGCATATGGTGCACAGTTTCTGGAGTTTCAGCATTTTCTAGAAAAAAAAAACCCTTTTGATTCATCCACAGGTTTTATTCCAGTCCTTAGGACTGTCTTCCCTGTGTGATCTGAACTGCACTTTCTTTTTCTTTTTTTTTTTTTTTTTGAGACAGAGTCTCACTGTGTTGCCCTGGGTAGAGTGCCGTGGCGTCAGCCTAGCTCACAGCAACCTCAAACTCCTGGGCTCAAGCGATCCTCCTGTCTCAGCCTCCTGAGTAGCTGGGACTACAGGCATGCGCCACCATGCCCGGCTAATTTTTTCTATATATTTTTAGTTGTCCGATTAATTTCTTTCTAATTTTAGTAGAGACGGGGTCTTGCTCTTGCTCAGGCTGGTTTCGAACTCCTGAGCTCAAACAATCCGCCCGCCTCGGCCTCCCAGAGAGCTAGGATTACAGGCGTGAGTCACCGCGCCCGGCCTGAACTGCACTTTCTTAACTGCGTAACTTTAAATTTCTAACCCTTTGCTTGCTCTCAGAGTAAATGCATTTAAAAATATACCTCCATATAGCTGTAATGCAATAAGGATCTTTGTTTTTTTTCTCATTATGGGAACTCATTTGTGGTATTGAAAGAATGGATGCAGATTTCCTTACACTGTTGCTGGGAAGAAAGAAAATTCTTCAGATTCCGCTGCTTAGCCTTCTAGGGGCTCTAGTCCACAGATGGAAATCCTGGAAGATCCTATCAGGAAGTGAAACTTGTAAATAATCTTTGTACTAGTTTTGGGCATTATGGGTTAACAAGTTGTACAAGAAGTTGTCTTTAACTTTCTTATTAAAAGTACACCTAAAAAAGAATTCAATCCTAGGTGACTAATCTAGAAGTAGTAATGAGAAACACTTAGGGAGTCCTTGCGGTGTGCCAGGCACTGTTTGGAGCACTTGACATATATTAGCTCATTTTTCCTCACAGCAGCCCCATTTTGTAGCAGAGGAGGCCAAGGCTGGGTTCTCCAGTCTGGCTGCCTCTCCCAATCATCATGAACAGTTGAGTAATTCAAGGTCATATGCTAGTAAGCAGCAGAACTGTGATTTGAACTCAAGCTGTCATGGCTTTAGGATCTGTGCTTTTGAGGACTGCATTATTGTCTCTGTACTCTCTCATAGCAACAATCGCAAATTTGCTTTAGAAACTTTTGCTTTTCACATCACCTCAGTCTTAGAGTCAACATCAGAGTTTGACTGAAAAAGAAAGAAAGAAAATCATACTCCTTCCCTTATACTGCCTCCCTGAGCCAACTGAACAAATGAAATCGTCAAGACAGTTTCCGTCTAGGAACAGCAAGCTGACTAAAAGATCTTCCTGGAACACTGTACTAAAATACTGGACTGATATTCTAAAGGCTGTAGTTGGAGCCTTGTTGCTGTGACAACCCTCATCCTTGGCACCAGAATTGTTTTTAAGAGCACAAAACCTATCTTGTTTTACCTTTACAACTGGTGCATTTGGTGAGCTGCTAACAGAGTTTTTGAAATTGCTTTTTGCAATTGATATAAGGCAGTGGGAAGGACCTAGGAAGCTTAAAAGACTTGAGTTCTGGTCCCAGCCCTCTCTCCAGTGGACTCGTGTGACCTTGGGTTTCATTTCCTGTTAATGGGAGAGGGGACAGTAATGGCAATATGATTGGTTTGGTGAGGATAAGAAGCAATTATATATGACAGTATTTTATTAACAACAATAGCTGTGTGTTAGGCAGTGAGCTGACCAGCATGTCCTTTCTGAGTCTTGGAGCCATTTTCCATGAGTGCAGGTGGGGTAGGTCCTTGGGAGTGGTTGGGGAAGGTTTGTGTTGATCTGAACACCCTTCCTTTCCTGTCCCCTCCTTACCTGTGTCACAGTGTGAAGGGTAGTGTGGGTGTCAGCTCAGTTTCTGGTCCTAATTCCTTTTCCTTGGTTTTTCCCCCTCCTACTCTGGGCTCGCCTCCAATTTGCTTACAAAGTGCTGTTTGTTGCAAGGGTGAAGCAGGCGATTCTCTGGGCAGGGACTCCGTGGCTGCAGGCAGTTACTGTAGTTCAAAGCAAAAAGCCAAGCCGGAGTAGGAGGGACACTGGCAGGGCTTGTTCATTAGAATTTTGTACATTGATTTTTAAAGGAAAGAAGGAGAGTAGAAATAGACTAGAAATAAAATAGGAATAGAAGTATTATGCAACAAAATTGGGTAAGGGGAAAGGACTTTAAGAAATCAATGTTTATTACTTTGAAAGGAAATGCTCTTTTTTTTAAAAGTAAAAGCAAATGCTTTTTGAACACTTACTGTATCTGCAGTGTACTGTAGTAAAATGGGAAACAAAAGTTAACAATTAATAATAATAACAACAGCTATCATGTTAGTGCATTTTAGGTGGTCCATAATGGGACACTTTTCATTTTTTATCCTCGTATCAGCCCTGAAGGTTGTTGTCATTGGAGTCCCAATTCAAAGGTTACAAAACCGAGGCTCAGCGTGTTTAAATAACCTGCCCAGGGTTACAGTGCTAGTACGTAACTGCAAGGACTAAACCCTGAACCTAGGTCTGTTTGTATCTCATCCACAATATGAAAGATAAGTAAGATATGCCCCTGCTTTGCAGACTTGCATGTAAACAGTTTGGTATAATATAATTCAGCACAATGTGCAGTATATATGCTGTAATTCTTGCATTAGCTAAATATTTTAGACATTTGCCCAGAAGGAGAGACTGATTTTTGACTGGAAAGATCAGGAAAGTTTTCACAAGGAAAAATAACTTAAGCAGAGCTTTGAAGGAGGAGAAAGAGGATGGCAGGTGATTGGTGGGGGAGCTGAGGGAACATTGGAGTAGCAAAATGTGCAGGTATGAAAGTATGGAACATGTTTGGGGAATGCTGTTGTGACAGAGTGAGGGATGTAGGAAGAACAGAGACTAGAGAAACAGTTTGGGACAGATTATGGAGAGCCTAGAGCAGCCTGTTAAGGAATTTGGACTTCATTCCATTGCTTTGAAGGTTCTTAAGAAGGGACGTAATTTGCTCTACTCTCTGACTTCAGTGATTCTGGTGGTAGAGTGGAGAAAGGAGTAGAATGTCTGCAGCAGGGATTCCCCAACTGAACTACACCTTAGGGTCACCTGGGAGATTCTTTAATGGACAGATTCCGGAAGCACACCATCCAGTGATTCTGATGCTGCACATCTGGGGTAGGGCCTGGGAAATTGTGTTTAGAAGGCCTAGCAAGTGATTGTGAGTGCCGTCTGGTGAGTGAAGGGATCCTGAGGGCATTGGGGCATTTGGGAGAAAAATCTAAGCTGAGGCTAATTTGGGATTTGTCATTCTGTGAATGATTTTTTAAACCATGGGAAGGTGCCAATCATCAAACTTTGGGGTAGATCTGTCTATTTAGGTTTTATAGTTTGCTTTTTATTGTCTTTTTTTTTTTTTTTTGAGACAGGATCTTGCTCTGTCACCTGGGCTAGAGTACAGTGGCATCATCATAGATCACCCCTGGGCTCAAGTGATCAACTTGCCTCAGCCTCCCAAGTAGCTGGGGTTATAGGCACAACCACCACACCCAGCTGATTTTTCTATTTTTTCTTTCTTTTTGGTAGAGACAGAGTCTCTACCAGTCAGGGTGATCTCAAATTCCTGACCTCAAGCTGTTCTCCTGCCTTGGCCTCCCAAAGTGGTAGGATTAGAGGCGCAAGCCACCACACCCAGCCTACTTTTTATTCTCTATAAATATTAAGCAGTAATCTCATAGCATTGTCATTTGACTGAAATTTTTCACATACAGTTTTTCATTTGTATCTAGAATGTAGCACAGCTCTAATCTTTATGCCCTTGTGCCAAATTTCTCCTTTTTTGTTGTTGTTTATTTAGAAGAAAATAATACATTGACAGTCTCTGGTAGAGCATGAGCTCTGGAATCTGCTGCCTAGGTTTTCATTCTGCTCTGCCACTTTCTAGTCATGAGACCACAGGAAAGTTATTTAACTTTCTATAAAGTGAAGATTTAACAGTATTTACCTGCTAGGGTTGGTTGTAAGAATAGTTTATGTAAAATGCTTCGAGTATTAACTATGCTGGCACATAGTTAACACTCAAATGTTAACTTAGCTGCTGTTGCAGTTATTGCCATTAATTCTGCAGATGACCCAAAGATTCCTTCCCTGTATTGCTCACATATTAAGAGCTTGACTTTTAAGATATGACTATACAAATTGCAAGTGAGAGTAGTGAGTAATAAGGGTGACATGTTAGGATAGGAAGTTTTAATTATGTAGTGACCCCTCTTTCCTTTCAGGGCTTTTTATTTTCTAGAAACATATGTTTTCCTCCCATAAACAAGCTTGCTAGGATATACTTAGAGCCCATATCTGGGAAAGAACCTTCCCTTTCATGTTGGCTACGGAGCTAATGTTCAGTTCTTCAGTCTCTTAGGAGCTGCATGAAATGACGCTCACTTTTACATTTCCTGGGACCCACCCCGAATATAAGCGATTTTTTTTTTTAAATGTTACAGACCTCTCTTATTCTCATTTCTTGAGTCTAAATCAACTATTAACTTTTAAAGTAAAATTTTTGCTGGGAAGACAAACAGTTCTCCCATGGGAGAAGCTATTTCTCAACATTAAAGAAATTAAAAATTATAATTTATGCTTAAAATAATAATGTTAATCCAAGTTTTAGTTCTCTCCCCCTTCTCTGTTATTCTTTATCCTGCCATGTGTTTCCAAACCATTCTCATGACCTTCTGCCTGTGCAGCACGTTTGTAGTGGGACCAGATTATACGTACACCACTGACTTTTTCATCCGACCTCCAAATTCAGCCTTTGAGCCCCTTCTTTTCTTTGGGTTTTCCTAACAAAATCATCTTGTTGAAAGGAATATCATTTCTGATGGTGTTTGGAATAATAGGGTCATACTTTGTGAGGTTCAGACCTGAAGTCCTAAAAATTTAAACATGTATCTATTTGCTATGGCTCACTTTACTTAGTTCAGTCTTGGCATTTCAGGTCTGGAGGTGGTTACTACCCATTGGACATCCTTAGCCACTCCCTGCAAATTAGAGGGAGGAAAAATGCAACTAAACTTCTTGTTTTTCTTCATGTCTCTGTTAATTTAACTAAGTCAATTGGCTTGCCCCCATTTGCCCTTTCACACCTACCAACTTAATGTTATGTGCAAATCTGATTATAACGGTGTGAATAATTTCTAAGTTACTTTTGAATACAGATCAAATTCTGTTCCTTGTGGCTTTTTTCTTCATCATACTAGTAGATGTAGCCAGTGTTTTTCTTTCTAGCCTGCTTAAATCCTATGTGGTTGTTGTAGCAACATAGGTTACAGTTGATTTAGCGATCCTGATTTCACAGGACACTGTATCAGCTGCGTTACCAAGATCGATCAAAGTACCTGGGGTTCATTGCATTCCCTTCCGTTGCTAATTCAGTTGTAACGTAGCCAGGCAATCCTGGAGCCTTGAAATCCAGGATTCTGGTCAAGGTGAGAAAGCAGCCCTTCTTCCTGGTTTTTTCATTCTGCAGATATCTTTCTTTTCTTCTAAATATTCATTTATTCAGCAATGTGTCCCAGGCTCTACATCCCTGACTTCCAGCAGCAGCAGCCTAGTCTACCTACGGCCAGTGGTTACATTCTTGCTGCAAACAGGAAAATCTGTGAGCCCTTCACCCCAGCGTACCCTGTGAACTTCCACGCTAGAGAAAGCAAACCCGATCCAGTTGTGCCTTAGTGGTAATAAAATATGTTGGTCAAAATTAGACTTCGTGGCTTCCAGGCTGCCTGAGTTCTGGTATTTACTAGCAGTGTGATTTTAGGCAGGTTACAGATGTCTCTGTGTCTGTTTTCTGATCTGTGATATGAAGATAAAGATAATTCCTACCTCAAGTTTGTTATCAGGAATATACGCAAAGTGGTTAGCATTTACTGAACTAGGGTTAGTTAAAAAATTGGTGAGTAAGTTTTCAAAAGTTCATAATAAAGATTCTGGATATTCTGGATTTTCTTAGCTGACTGTAACCTCAAACTCCTGGGCTCAATCTATCCTCCTGCCTCAGACTCCTGAATAGCTGGGATTTCAGGTGAATGCCACCACACCCTGTTGCTCAGGCTGGTCTTAAACCCCTGGCCTCAAGCAATCCTCCCTTCTGGGCCTCCCAAAATACTGGAATTGTAGATAGGTGTGAGCTACCACACCTAGCTCCAGTTTCTGGATTTTTCAGGCGGTTTGTTTCTCTTTCATGCTGTTTGCCTTGGCCATTCTACTACAGACAAGGAAAGGAGATGATAATCAAAGTATCTAATTTTGCAACCTTAAATTATTCATAAATTGTTTTTCTTCTTTTTAGACTCCATTATGTATAATTAACAATTGATGTATTTAAGATAATGACATGTGACTTATTTTCTATCAACTCATATTTTGCTACTTCATAC